>NC_045769.1:49895000-50520000 GCF_008692025.1 Phocoena sinus
GACATGTATAAAAAAAGAAAAGAAGAAGGATTCTAGTTAATATTCTGGACAGAAGTGAACAGAACTTAAGTATAACCAATTAATATTTTCCTGCTCTTTTTATTCTCATTTCAAGGGTGTCATGTCATTATATTAAATAAAACCATTTAAACATTTTAGTTGAAGAGAATATCATAGCTTATTCCTTACCAACATATTCTATTTGGATATTTAGATACTCTGAAAGAAAAAGACAAAAGGAAAATAAGAGAATCAGAAAGAAAATTAAAGGTGAAAATAGAAGCTCTGTAAAGCTTGAATTCCAGTTCCAACTAAACCAATGAGTATTTAAATTTTCTATCATACAATAGATAAAAATTGTGTAAATCCTAAGTTATTCTATGACCCAGATGGATGTTTTTACAAAGCTCAAAATTCTTTACATTTCTATCAACATTGTGACAAAATTGGCCAAACTTCTGCCTGCTAAGCTATGTCAAAATTCTCTATAACCTCTGTACTTTAATCCTGACAAACCCATTGACATCTTTTTTTTTTCTTTTCTTTTCAGAGGGAGGAAATTTAGACTTGGAGAGATTCTGACTTGAGTGTTGGCTGCAGAACTATTCCTAAAAATTGGGCTTCCTGAGTTCTAATCCATCCTTTCTATTATGATATGCTTACATTTAGGGGTTCACAAAACCCACTATATGGAGCAAAAATGTTAGATTCTAAATATAATATAATAATAATTATGGAAATAGAATAAGCATTAATGTAAAGAGCAGGGCATATACAGTTAGAAATAAACTAATAATGTATCTTGGTTTTGCTTTGATATTGCATGTTTCACAGGATACATTCTAGGTCTATTCCAAAGAATAACAGTGAAATAAACTTCAATTTAAATATAAACATTAATGAAGAAAATAGATAAGAATTATTTGCAAGATGTCTCTCCTCTGTGCTTCCACAGCACACTTTATACAACTAATAAAACACTCATTATTTTTATTGTAATTATGCTTACAGTATCCCTCTAGATAACAAACCTCTAGAGGACAAGTACTATATTTTATTCATTTCTGTGTCACAAGTTTCTGGTACAGTGCCATTATACAATTAGGCACTAAATAAATATTGTTCAATACATGGAGGACACTATGTTCAAAAGCATATGGGTGTATCTCGTTCACAAACGTGTGTGATCTGCAATGTGAATTCTTAAAATATGGCAAAAATAACTTTTCTAGCTAAGCTTATGCTGCTTAGATGAGTGAAATAGCACACTTTGAAGGTTCTTTTGCATTCTGGAAATAAATTATTGTATTCTTACTGAATTTAAACTTGAATCTTTTAAAGATGGTAGTTGAAAGCCCAAATACCAATTATATTTTTAAAACAGGTAAATGAATTCCTGGAGATCCCACCAAGACCCTTACGGATCCTTGTTAAGTGCATGGCAAACTTCCTTCTTGGAAAAACAAAAGGCAGTTCTAGTGTTTTCCTTGTGAATACCCAAGTAACAGGCTCAATAGATGGATGATCCAAGCAGTTGGCACAGCTGCTATGGCTAATCTAACTAGAATTGATTTATAACCTAGAGTTTATTTATAGTAACTGATTGATTCAACAAGTGTTTCCTACATGCTGTTTCCTGAGCTGGAGCCCAGGAGATCAAATTTAGTAACTTGCAGTTTATGTCCTGAATGAGCTGTCATATTGGAACAAGAATGATAGCTCAGTTATTATTTGTATCACTAAAATACATCATTTCAGGGTGGTAAGAATGCCATTGGTGTTTTCATATTTCAAAGTGGTCAACATACTTTTGAAAATCAATAATTTATTTTATACATTGATTACTTCTCCAGTGATAGCTACTTAGGAGATTTTTTTTTTTTTTTTTGCGGTACGTGGGCCTCTCACTGCTGTGGCCTCTCCCGCCGCGGAGTACAGGCTCCGGACGCGCAGGCTCAGCGGCCAGGGCTCACGGACCCAGCCGCTCCGTGGCACGCGGGATCCTCCCGGACCGGGGCACGAATCCACGTCCCCCGCATCGGCAGGCGGACTCTCAACCACTGTGCCACCAGGGAAGGCCAGGAGATTATTTTTGATCATTTTTTAAAAAGTTTTTCCCATAATCCATCATATAAAGTAACACCTAGGAAGAGTCATAGATTTTTCTTATTTCTCTAAAATGAAATTTTAAATCCATTTGTTTCTCAGTAGGGCCATTTTATTAGTAATATGTGTCCTCATTTCCCTCAAAACTCAGCCTGAGGCAAGGGCTATGCTATTGGGTTGGCCAAAGATTTCGTTTGGTTAGTGAATACATTGTTCAATGAAAATGAAAAATGTCTTTTATTTTCGGGCCAACCAACTTTTTGGCCAACCCAATATTTTGGGAAATGATCTTGTGGAACAGTAGTGGGTTAGTGGGAAGACTGAAACAGGAAGGAAGAAAAAGCCTATCCAAGGGTAACTTTTCAAGTTGACCACTATGGTAGGAAAACTAGCCTCATTCCCACTGGTGAAACTCTGAGGATCTCTATACAAATAATCTCAGAATTATCTGTCCCAAGGACAAAAGGGATATCCTTTAGATTTCAACACCTATTAGTCAAAGGTTACACCATGAGGCAAAATCCCAGAGCAAGAAGCTAGAGATACATGATTCATCTAAGCAAATTGCAATTAGGTTATATTTGCTGGTTTCCATAGCCATTCCTAGAGTAAAAAGGTGAGCTGAGAGGACATGATTTAGGGCATAAGTGGTATCTGATATGGTCACTGAAGTTTTCACTTTATATTTGAGAATACTTCCAAACATAGGTGGCTCTGCTTACATATGTTGCTGCACGAGCAGAATGTTGATTTCTGATGATGGACAGATTCATTTCCAGAAAATATAATAGTACTGGTTCTCCTTCTAATAATGGAATGTCCAATTACTGGGTTCATAAATATTGGATTTTATCATTTTTCCAGCTGTGTACATGCATTCCTGTTCCTAAATGCTTTGCAAATTAAAAAGCAGGAAAAATATGTACATATTTTTATTATTCAAGAGTTCTGTTCATACATACTCATGTGCCAGATGCAGAACACCGAAGTAGTGTAAGTAAGTAAATCTATGCAGTTCTGTCCTGAGTACTTCTGTTGACTGTGCCAACCTTACACAGACAGAACTACTACTTATGTAAGCCCAACAATATTCAGGGGCTTGTGAGAGGCCCCATCCTCCAGGGAGAATGGCAATGATACTGTGGAATCACTTTGCTGAAAAGAACTTTTGTACAATTTTGCTTGAGTTGTTAGAATTTCAACTTTACCTTTATAATAAGAAGCATTTCTTAGAACTTATATAAAAACATTCTCTATCTCCAGTCCCCATATGATAAGATGTCATGGACAACTATTCCCTTCTCAAAATATCTTCTTGGTAGTGTCTGTGAAATGACAGATTTCCTAATAAGCACTTAGGGGGATTTGAGAAAAACTTATCACATTGGTCATAAATTCTAATGTTGTGAAAACTACATCAGTTCTGGCAGGCACCAATCACTCAAATTGAGAATTTTACTCATATTCAGCTTTGTTCAATATGTGTATAACCTGGAAATATCTATCATAATGATACAAGCCTTGCTGGTACCCAGGCACTAATTTATAGAAATTATCTGAGAAAAGAGTAATATTGAGAAGCATGATTATTTTTTAATTCCAAGAGTATGTTTGTGCCTGGAAAGTTAAGGTATAAATCTCCCTTTTTTATGTTCCATTACCTTGTTGCCCTCCACTTTCACTAGGTAAAGATTTGGGGAAATTTTTACATTAAATATATCATCTCTGCAATAATAATTGGTTATTCGTCTTCATACCCTCTGAAAGCTACTATACTTTACCTTCTGGAATCCAACGGCCACTAGAGGGCTACCATTAGACATACTCTGTTGCTTGTTGAAGGCCCTTACCTTACCAGAAATGCTACAATAATTTAAAGATGCATTATGTTGAAAGGAGGCAGAGAGAAATATGAAAATTGATCTTTATTTTGATCTTTCATAGCCACCATAATTTTTCCTCTGAGAGTGTATTATATAAACAAGAATGTCACTTGCAAGCTATCAAAGATACATTTTCTCTCGGACTTAACCAGTGATTGCCTTCTAGACTGAAATTTCCAAGTGCCATTATAGGTTGTGAATAGCTGGTATATATATAAGTGGATTCTAAATAAGTAAACAAATTATCAATCTGCTAAAAACTCAAGAGTCCCTACATACAGTACATGATATATGCTATAGGGGAACCAAAAGAAGAAATTATGTAGTCTCTATTTTGATGTAGCCATCAATCTAATGAAATATTGTGAAAGGGGGAACAAATAAGTAATACAAATTGGTACTGATTATAACTGCAATGGGGGTTGCAAAAAAAAAAAAAGCAAAAGAACAGTGAATGTAAGAAGTAGTACATGAAGAAGTTAGATATTAATCTGGGACACAGAGAATGAAGTTCCAATTAAAGTAAGAAAACACCTAAAGTCTTAAAACTTAAAAATGCAAACAGCCCGTGAATGGGGAGAATGTATCAATATATACTGAGAAAAAGAGGTGTGTTGCTGAGTAATCTTTCCAAATAGGGCAGTTCCAATGCAGTATAGAATAAAAGTGAATAAATACCAAGTAATAAATTTATAAAGTCTTAAAAGTCAGACAACAAAACTCATACATCTTCATACAGGAAGTGATAGGTTAAAGCTTGTTTAGAAAAAAAATATTTTACTAGTGATTTCAGATAAATTGTCCTAAGAAAATTCTATCAGGGAGCCTGTAGAATAACCATAGGATGGAGTTATGAAAATGAGAACTAGGACAGTGAAGAGAGAATAGACAAGTAAAGTACACTTCCAAGGATGCTGAAAGGAAAAACACTATTTCAATTTTATCTAAAAGTATTACATGAAAGGAAAGAAAGAAAATGATGCAAAGATCTCTAATTTTTAATAATCAGGAAGGAAGAAGTGTGCACCAATGAATTATGTAGGGATAGCTAAAGAATAAAACTAACTGGGGCAGGAAATACATTAGTTCAACTTTGGAATAGGATCATCTTGGGCTGAGAGCAAGACATATAATTAGAAATGTCCTCAAGGCTTTTGGAACAAACAGAATAAAAAAGTAAATACCAGAGAAGAACAGGAGTTATAAGTTTGCACTACATCAGCACCATTGGGAGAGTAATTGAGTGTTTCCAACTACTAGGAAAGGATTTAGTATAGAGCAAAAATTTGCTAAGAATAAAATTGAAAAAGTCACAGAAAAAGACAGAAGAAGAATGGTCAGAAACAGATAGGAAAAATAGAAGAATTCGTAGAAAACGAAGAAGAAAATATTTTAAAAAGTAAGGATTTTTAAAAGGCAATCAGCCTTAATGAAACATACTTCCTTTCACATTATGCTTGAGAGTTTAAAAGTCACAGCTATTTGCCATGTGAGCTTTTATCATAACAGCATTGAAAAAGGTGAAAGTGGACTGCCTCTTGATTTTAAACAACTGGCAAACCCAAAAGCAGAACTTGAACATCTGTTCAAGTTCAACTTGAACCAGTTGAACTGGTTCACCAGTTCACCAGTCAACTCTTGAACATCTGTACCCTTAGAAAATGAAAAGAAAATGTTAAACTAAGTTATGCCCACACCCACTTCCCAGTCCCCACCTTAAATTAGATACCAATTTACTGTATCAAGCAATGAATGAGGATTTGGTACTTGCTTGAAACTGCAGTGTAGAGTATGCAGGGTAATTATTGAGTCTAATTCTGAATTATATTGTATACTGTATATTTTATAAACCCCACCTGCCCCAATAATTAAACAAAGAATCAAAGAAAAAAAAACAATTATGGAATTGCTGTAGGAGGAATATCTGGACTATAAGCAACTGAGCAAGTCTCATTAAAGCCATGGCAAACGACCAGATAGAGTTTTAAAGACTGGCAAGGAAGACTGTGTTCTTTACATTCACATTTACTGGATTTGGCTCACCAGAGTTTTAATCTCAGGCAAACAGCTTGCTGCATCTTTGCTTAATACCTTCTAGGTGGAAACTAATTTTACTGTTGACTAGGTAGGAACATATTTGAGCTTGTACTACTATTTAAAGGGACAGAATCCAACTTTTTTGTTCTTTACCAATCATTTAATACTCAGATATATAATTACATTTATATAGATATGTAATTATATATGTATAATTATGTTATAAAAATATATGTATATTATATCTATCTATAAAATGGTCCTTTCAAAGAAAATCCAGTCATAGATAGTCATGAATATCTATTTACTTTGATGGGAGTAAAAGAAAGAGATAAGATCCCTGAAATTTTATTTTTGGAATGACACAGTATTAAAATTCAACCCCCCACACACACATACACATTTATTATCTTTTTGTAGACTGTCAAAACACATAACTTTTCTCAAGTAAACAGATCTGGTGCTTCTCTTTTCTTTCCTATGCTTTGCTTTCTTTTCCTCCTTCTAACCTAAATTGCTCTGACAGGTATGGGCCAGTTACATGGCAAGTGTTCACTTCACAGTGTGCTAGGTATCGACACAATGCATATTCTCAGTGTAAGTTGTTTTTTGTTTGTTTACTGTTTATTAAAGGCAAAATTCTGAATGTTTATAAAAGAACCAGAAAAGAAAGAAATGTCACACCATGTACAGTCCCCAGATGAAAATGAAGTGACACCACCAAATTCATGTTTATATCATCACATCTCTATGATCAAAAGAAAAAAGAAAGAAAAAAAGAAAGGAGGGTGGTGGTGGTGGTGTGATGAATTGGGAGATTGGGATTGACATGTATACACTAATATGTATAAAATAGATAACTAATAAGTACCTGCTGTATAAAAAAATAAATTAAATAAAGTTCAAAGTAAAAAAAAGAAAGGAAGGAAGGAAGGGAGAAAGGGAGGGAGGAAGAAAGAAGGAAAGAAAGAAAGAAAGAAAGGAAGAAAAACTCTGCCAGCTGACAATGAAAGAAAAATTTATATTTGTCAAATCCTTCTTATTATAATCTCTCTAATTTTTGCACTTACCTATAATCTCAAAAATATAATAAACTCTTTTACTATAAAGACTCTCAAATGCTTTTTATAATTCAGCATGCAAACCAAACTTCTGGTAACATACAATATGCTAACCATACATTTTTGGATTTATTTTGACTTAAATTTGAAAATTTATAATGTTTAAAAAAGAGATACAACCTAGTGTTTATAATCAAAGTTTAATAAATGTTAGTTGAAAAACTGACTGAATAAATAAATGAATAAAGCTTTGGGAATTTTACTTTGATAATTATCAGTTTATTCTTTATTCAAATTAGGCTTTTATAGAACTACTTTGTAAGTATCTAAACTGGAGTCATCAGTGCTGAAATAAACAGCTTTACATCTTTAGAGAAAACCACTAAGTTACTCAACTAATTAAATCAACTCATAAAGTAAAACAACTATTTCTCTGTTCTATTTACTTTGATGCAAATGTTTCAGAGAAACATTTCTAGGGCAGGAACAATTTAATGTCTCTGTAACCCTAATCCTTACCACATAGTAGGGGTTTGCTAGTGAAGATTATAATGACATATCTGTATAATATATTGTTTATTCCCAGGTCCCCTTAAACTTGACAGGAGTGTTACTACCACCACCCTTTCCCCTTTTGGTTTCAAGTGTAGAAGGTTTAATCAGCCTCTTCAGTTCATGTCCCATTATCATCATTCACAAAAGGCTCTTCTCTTGTTTGAATTACAGTTGTTATCTTTCCCTTTAACCCCATACGCAGTCCTGTTTCTCTTTGCCCTTTCCATAGAAAGATATTCTGATGGGTATTATATGTGTCATTTTGCATGTGTTCTTACAAATTTGGAGTTATGTTTTCATGCATATAATTTAAAAAGTACCCATATCTCATTATGTTTCTTACTTTTATCTCTAATCACTCTTGTTTTTTTCCCCTGTTTTTTTAATTGTGGGAAAACATACATAACCATTTTTAAGTGTACAGTTCTGTGGCATTTTGTACATTCACATTGTGCAGCCATCACCAACATCTACCCCCAGAACGTTTTCATCTTCCCACACTGAAGTTCTGTCCCTGTTAAACACTAACTACCCACCCCCGACCAACCTCCAGCCCTTGGCAACCACTGACCAACTTTCTGTCTCTACAAATTTGACTACTCTAATACCTCAGAAGTGGAATCATACAATATTTGTCCTTTTGTAATTGGTATATTTCATTTAGTACAATGTCCTCAATGTTCATCAATGTTGTAGTATATGTCAAAATGTTCTTCTTTTAAAGGCTGATAATATTCCATTGTGTGTATATACCACATTTTCTTTATCCATTCATCTGCCCATGGGCACTTGAGTTGCTTCCTACTTTTGCCCATTGTGAATAATGCTGCTGTGAACCTGAGTATACAAATATCTGTTCAAGTTCCTGCATCCACACCTTTTTGGGTATATATCACAAGTGGAATTTCTGGATCATATGGTAAATCTATGTGTAATTTTTTGAAGAACCATCCTACATTTTTTCACAGAGCTGCATCATTTTACATTCCCATAAGCATTGCACAAGGGTTCCAATTTCCATAGCACTGCTTTTACATAAACATTTTTTAAATTGAAGTGCAGTATACCTTTATAAAAGTACATGCAACATAAGTGGAAAACCTGATGAATTTTGTCAAAATGAACATACTATTTTAACCAGCATGCAGATTAAGAAAGAGGACATTGCAACTCTCCAGAAGCCCACTTCAAATTTCCCAGTTATGGGCCCTTCCCAAAGGTAAACTTTACTGTAATAACTAACTGCATGTATTATTTATTCTTGTTTTACAGTAAATATTCATTTGTGTCTGAACTCATTTACTAAAATTCTTGTTTGTGGTATATATTTTGTTAAATATAGTAATAGTGTATTCATTTTCATTGTAACATATATACACAAACATAATATAAAATTATGCATATATACTATATATGTGTATATGTATGTTTACATACACATACAAAATTTTATGGCTATACCAAATATGTTTACCCAGTCTAACATTTATAGAAATTTGGGTTATTTCCACTTTATTACGAACATTCTTTCTTTGGAATTCTTTCCTTTGGAATATATATATATATATTTTTCTGTTTGTTATATATATAGGGGTAGAATTGCTAGTTCACAGAGTAGGCAAATGTGAAGTTTATAGATACTTTGAAAAAGTTTCCCAAAATAGTTGCTCCAATTTCATGCTTAATAGACAATTTGAGTATCTGTTACTCTAGATCATTGATAACATTTTGTACTGTCTTTGTAATTTTTTGCTTAAAAATTATATTTCTCAGATGAAAATTGTAGTCTGGTATCTTTTAATGCATTTATTGGCTAACTGGATGTTCTCGTTTTTTGAGTGCATATTCAAGTCTCTTGATCATTAATAAGTGTGTCTGTCTTTTTCTTAGGAACTTTTTTCTGGATATGAATCATTTGTCAGATATGTATATGACAAATGTCTTCTCCAGTTTCTAAGATTTGAATTTTTCCACTCTTAACTGTGTCTTTTGAATAACATGTGTTCTTAATTTTAGTGTAGTACAATATATGAATTTGCTCCATTATTGTTAGGGAATTTTCTGTCCTATTTAAGTTTTTTCTTATCAAAATTCACATGGTAGATTCCTACCTTTTCTTCTAGGAAAAAATAGTATGTGTGTGTATGTGCTTTTCATTCTCTATTTTTCAGTCTATGTATCCTTGAAATAATATGACAATTAACTTTTATTAAATCTTAATATCTAGAGAGTATGTCTTCAAAATTATTCTTATAATTACACATTATCTTACCTATTGTTGACCCTTGTCAACAATTTACAATATAATTTTTTAAATCAGCTCATAAATTTTCACAAAAGAACAATAAATTAAAACGTGGACTTTAAGTGAAATTGTGTTTAATCTATAGGTCAATTAACATTTTTATTGTTTCTAATCCATGAATATGGTATATACCTGAATCTATTTATCTCAGAATTTTTTTGTTTGTTCGGTTCCTGTTTAGAGGTCATTACATAATCTATTCGATTTTTAGATTTTCATGCATTTTATGCTATCGTAAAACATCATGATACTTCAAAACCAACCCATATAACTATATGTACCTCTATTCCAATACTTCTAAGTACAACAAAATATTTTATGTATATCCACCATGTTTTGCTTATATACTATTCCAGTTTGGTAAGGTAGTCTTCAAAACAGAGCCACACTTAATTGTACTCCAATAAATATTCTTGTATATATCTTTAAAAATCCAAACAATAATTTTCTTAATATCTCTACCTCAGTATGAGATTACCATAAGAGGATAGTATACCCTTAATTTTCCTAAAAGTTTCAAGATTGTACCCATATACAAGTGTGCAAGAAAAATATGTAGTTTTAAGATCTTTCCTCTTCTTTGCCAGGACCTGAAATTAGTCATAGTTTATTTTTAAATTAATATCAGTAAAGTGATACTGATGATTTATTTAGAATTTCCTTGAAAACTATTGTTACAAATATCCATTAATTTTCTTGTTAGTGTTTTATATTCCTTCTTCTTTAAACTACATGTTTATAATTTTTACCAATATTTTAATTGCTCTCTTTTTGGCATTATTTGTAAGAGTTTCTTGTATAGTGTACATATTTCTATTCAGAATTAAATGTTGGAAATATTCTTTTCAGTATATGCTACCTATGAAACTAACCTACAATATTTATCAGTAGTTAATTAATCTCTTCCAGGTTCTTTGATAACCTAAAATTCATAAAAATCTTGGTAAGGAAGATTGGGCATGTGAAGAGTAGTGAGTCTTGTAAATTAAGTACATTCAGGGAATTGATTTTTGGATATAAAATAAATTGTAAAATGTAACTACTCTTATTTGAAAAATAATGGAGATATATATATATATATATATATATGCACACATGTGTGTATAACTGATTCACTTTGCTGTACACCTGAAAGTAACACATTTTACATCAACTTTTAATGTAATCCAATAAAAATTTTTTTAAAAATTGAAAAAATGCAACTACTCTCAGAATATGTTTGCAGCGAAGAGAAATCTTACTGGGTATTTGAGGAAGAATTATGAAGCCCAAGAGAACAGATTCCAACAGATCCTCAGAAATTTTTTCTTCAAGCTCCAGAGTAATTGGGGTGACATGAGTCTATCAACCATCAGCACAAAAAATAATTGTCATTTAAAAACAGGAAATTTGTCAGCTACTTCACTAAAACAAAGAATTAGAAGATTAACTACAGATGTAAGAACCCTGAAAGATGAGATTACTCATAGTCAAAAGAAAGGAGGCCATGTTCTTGCCCCCTCTCCCCCGCCAAAGTACACAAAACTGGTGGATTGATAAAATTGAATAGATAAAAGTTGGCCAATGTGAGTCCTATAGTAGTTGCTCAAAACAGTAGTCAAAAATGATGAAAAAGCTGGTGAAAAAACTGAGACTGGACTTCAGAAAAACACAGGCATCAGATAAACAGGGACAGGTCTAAGTCTTAGATATTTTTTTTGTATTTTTATTGAATGCAACCATTGTGTCCACTGTCTGTGGTTTAGAGCAAGGTCAGCATAATGTATGATAAGCTTTACAAGCAAAGCTTATCACAATTGTGTAAATGACACAATTTTCCCACTAAGAAAATAAAAAACTCTAACAGAAGAGTTAGAACAAGTTTAACAGCCTTGTGTTACCAGCAAAAGGTACTGCTATTTGGAACCTTACAGTGGATAATAAAGGTGCAAGTAAAAATGTGGTAGCTGCCTATTCCCTGAGTACGTGATTTTGTAACAATGAGTAAAAGTGCTGTCAATAGTTGCATTTAGCTTAAAATTTTTTATATTACTAATGTTTTAGATTTTATATTAACTCTGAGAAGAAACATAAAATTGGTTTGCCTACACCTGGCAACCCATACTATCAATATATTATCAATCAGTTGGACCAACACTATCACAGTATGAAGGAGTGGTAAATAGGCAGATATTTTGTTACAATGATGACTTTTTGACAATTGGTAATGTTGTATTGCATGCCACCAATCATACCTAAGAATGGATTAGCACTGAATGACATAAAAACAAAAACAAATTCCATAACATTCAAGTAACAATTTTATTGCAAATTGGCTATATGCCAAAAATATTTCACAAATAAACAGCTGGTCCTAGAGAGAAAAGACTCACAAAAAGGGTCTCAACATTTTATTGGCCTTTTTCGTTATTTTAGAGAGAACATACAATACTTGGGACTTTTGCAGTAGGCACTGTAATCAATGACTTTGGAGATGGCCATCATTGACATGAGAGCCCCCGCAGCAAGAAGAGTTAAGAGAAGTCCAAATACTTCAGTACCTTCTCTCCTTCATGTGCCAAGAAACTACAGATGTGTATGCAAAAACTCACAAGTGATCAAGAATACTGGATAAAGACTTCACAGGAGTTCATTTGTCTTTGGACTTATGAATGTGAAGACTTCTGCAGGAAGCTGATGCTAAACGATTGCCAGATCCTAATGAAGATCGATTGCTTCACTAAAAAAGAAGTCATGACCTCCAACCTGGCATCTTATTCTAAAATGGTGCCTTTTTTTTACTTAAAATCTTATGACATGGAGAGTTCTCTGGGGAGATGGCAGCATAGGAAGCACTGGGAATCTGTCTCACAATCTAGACAACACCTGCACTGGCAAAATCTGTCTGATTTAACTCTTTTGGAACTGTCAAATCTATTAAAGCTTTACAACTTCCAGGGAAAGACTTGGATGGTAAATTGTCATTAATTTTGGTCAATTTTAGTTCCTAGTACAGTAACTGCTACCCATCTTCCACCCACCAGCCCTGTGGCAGGCAGTCATACACGTGTTCCTGGAGCAGCCTGCATATAGCTTGCAGGAGCCCCTGTAGGCAATATGGACCCAGTCCTCCAAATTCAAGAAACTGTGCTCTGATTGCTGATTGCTGCTTTTGATCTCAAAAGTACAGACAAAGATAGAGGTGGCCATTGTTTTTGCATCTCCTCCCATGTTGCAAGCCCCTCCTCCTCTGGCTGAAGTGACTTCCAGGGAATTAAAATGTTCAGCTACCTTTTGCTCCACTCAATTCATTCTTTTTCCCCCTTTTGTGAGACAGACATTAAAGACTAGGACGTTCAAAAGCAACTACATAAACAGGGAAAATTAGAAATTCACTGTGCATGCCCAGGGAAAGGTAAGTCTCAAAAAAGACCTGAGAAACCCTTTAATTTTCATCTTATACTGATTCACAGTCCAGAGAGAGCCTACAATGACAATACATACATACATACATACATACATATATACATGCATACAAAAACAAAAAATAGCAGATTCTGGTGAAGAGTGAGAATCTGATTTTCGGAGGTACCACATTATTAGATTCAAATGTCAAATGTTCAACAAATATCATGAGGCACACACAGAAACAGAAAAATATGTCCCATTTAAAGAAAAAAATAAATCAACTGAAACTCTTCCTGAAAACAGCTGGTGGCAGATCTACTGCAAAAAGAGTTTTAAGACAACTGTCTCAAAGATGTTCAAAGTACAAAAGGAAGATGTGGGAAAAGTCAAGAAAATGATGTGTGAACAAAATAAAGAGATGGATAACATAAAAAGAATCCAAAATGAATTCTAGAGCCAAAAATAACAGAAATGAAAAAATCACTAGAGGGATTCAAAGGCAGATTTGAACAAGCAGAAAAGAATCAGTGATATTGAAGATAGGATGATGGGTATTATCATGTCTGGAAGAAAGATATAAGATTAAAGAAAAGTTAATAAGCCTAAGGAACCTGTATGACACCACCAAGATCAATGTATACCTCATGGAAATTCCAGAAGGAGAAGAAAGAGAGAAGGGGCAGAGGGAATATTTGAAGAAATAACGGTTGAGAGCTTCCCAAATTTGATGAAAGTTAGGAATACAAACATCCAAGAAGCTCAACAAACTCAATGTAAGATGAACTCAAAAATACCTGCACCAAGACACATTATAATCAGACTTTTGAAAGCTGAGGACAAAACGATTTTGAAAACAGCAAGAGAGAAGTGACTGTCACATACAAGGGATCCTCAATAAGTTGATCCACATATTTCTAATCAGAAACTTTGAATATATTGGCCCAATCTTCTAGTCTTCGAAGTGCTAAAAACAAAACAAAACAAAACAAAAACTCTTATCACCCAAGAACCGCATATCCAGCAAAACTATCCTTCAAAACTGAGGGAATGAAGTGAAAGCAGTGCTCAGGGGAAAATTCATAGCTATAAATGCTTATATTAAAAAACAACAAAGATCTCAAATCAACAACCTAACTTTACAACTTAAGGAACCAGGAAAAGAGAAATAAACTAAAAGGAAATAATAAAGATTAGAGCAGAGATAAGTGAAATACAGAATAGTAAAACAATATAGAAAACCAATAAAACCAAAATTTGGCTCTTTGAAAAGAACAACAAAATTGACAGAAAATCAAAGATATTAGGGATTACTATGAACAATCAGGTGTCAACAAACTGGATAACCTAGATTATCCAAATGGACAAGTTCCTAGAACCACAATACTTACCAAGACTAAATCATGAAGAAATAGATAATTTGAATACACTTATAACTAATAAGGAGATTGAATAAATAATCAAAAATCTCCCAACAAAGAAAAGCCCTGGATCTGATGGCTTCATTGGTGAAAACCATCAAACATTTAAAGAAGAACCAATACCAATTCTTCTCAGTCCTTTTCAAAAACTTGAAGGGGAGTACTTCCTAACTCATTCTTTGAGGCCAGCATTACCCTGATATTAAAGCAAGAAAAAGACACTACAAGGAAAAGAACTATAGACCAATATACTTTATGAACACTGATACAAAAACTACTCAACAAATACTAAAAATCAAACTCAGTAGTGTGCTAAAAGGATTCTACACCATGACCAAGTAAGATTTATTCCTGAAATGCAAAGATAGTTCAACATATAAAAATCAATGAATGCAATACACCACATTAACAGAATGAGGGGAAAAAACCCACATGATCATTCCAATTTATGTAGAAAAACCATGTGACAAAATTTAACACTCTTTCTTGAAAAAAAAATAAACACTTAATAAACTAGGAATAGAAGGAAACTACCTCAACACAATGAAAACTCTATATGAAAAACCCACAGCAAACATTGTACTCAATGGTGAAAAACTGAAAGCTTTTCCTCTAAAATCAGAAGGAAGACAATGATGCCTGCTTTCACCATTTCTATTTAACATAGTACTGAAAGTTATAGCCAGAGAAATTAGTCAAGGAAAAGAAATAAGAAGCATCCAAATTGTAAAGGAAGAAGTAAAATGATCCCTGTTCACAGATGATATGATCTTATATGTACAAAATCCTAAGGATTCCACAAAAGAGACTGTTGGAGCTAATACATGAATTCAGTAAAGTAGCAGGATACAAAGTCAACAAACAAAAATTAGTTACATTTCTATACACTAAAAATGAACAATTCAAAAAGGAAATTCAGACAGTTCATGTACTATAATATCAAAAAGAATAGAATAAAATACTTAGGAATTAACCAAGAAAGTGAAAGACTTGTAAACTGAAAACTAGAAAATGTTGCTGAGAGAATAATTAAAGAAGGTATAAATAAATGAAAACATTCCATGTTCATGGACTGAAAGACTTAATATTGTTAAGGTGTCAGTACTACCCAAAGTGATCTACAGGTTCAATGTAATCCCTATCAAAGTCCCAGTGACTCTTTACAGAAATAGAAAATCCTTTCCTAAAATTCATATGGAATCTAAAGGCACCCTGGGCAGCTGAAGCAATCTTGAGAAAGAATACAGCTGGAAGACTAACACTTGCTGATTTCAAAACTTACTACAATTTACAGTAATCAAAACAGGGTGGTGCTGGCATAAAGACAGATGTATAGACCAGCAGAATAGAATAAAGAGCTCAGGAATAAACCCTCACGTATGTGGTCAAATGATTTTTGATAAATGTGCTAAAACCATTCAATGGGGAAAGGGCAATCTTTCAATAAATGTTTCTGGGAAAAGTGGATATCCACCTATAAAAGAATAAAGTTGGACCATTTGAATATTACCTAACACCATATATCAAAATTAACTCAAAATGAATCAAAGACCTAAATGTGAAACCTAAAAGTATAAAACTCTTCAAAGAAAACCTAAGTCAAAATCTTCACAACAATGGATTTAGCACTGATTTCTTGGATATGACACTAAAGGCATTGGTAACAAATGGAAAAATAGACAAACTGAATTTATGAATTCACAAAAATTTTTTTTAATTGTATGTCCAAAGACACTATCAACAGAATAATAAGGTAACACACAGAATGGAAGAATATTTGTAAATCATATATCTAATAAGGGATTATTATCCAGAATATGTAGAGACTTTCTAAAATTCAACAACAAAAATAAACAATCTGATTTGAAAATGGAAAACGGACTTGAATAGATATCTCTCCAAAGAAGATATATAAATGGCCAATAAACACATGAAAAGAAGCTCAATATCACTAATCATAAGGGAAATGCAAATCAAAACTACAATGAGATATCACCTTATACCCGTTAGGATGGCTACTATTGAAAAATGGAAAAGAGAAAGAGTTGATTAGGATGTGGAGAAATTGAAACCTTGTGAGCCTTTGGTGGGAATGTAAAATGGTACAGTAGCTGTGGAAAACTGTGTGGTGGTTCCTCAAATCATTAAAAATAGAACTACCATACAATCTAGTCCAAAGGAAGTGAAGCAGTATCTTGAAGGGATATTGTACACTCATGTTTATAGCAGCATTATTCACAATAGCCAAAATGTGTAAGGAACCCAGGGATCCATCAACAGAAAAATGGATAAGTAAAAATGTGAAAAATACATACAATGGAAGGGGAAAGGTGGTGGGGGGAGGGATACATTGGGAGTTTGGGATTAACATATACACACTACTCTATATAAAATAGATAATCAACAAGGACCTACTGTATAGCACACAGAACTCTACTCAATATTCTGTAACAACCTAAGTGGGAAAAGAATCTGAAAAAGAATAGATATATGTACCTGTATAACTGAATCACTTTGCTGTACACCTGAAACTAACACAACATTGTAAATCAACTATACTCCAATACAAAATAAAAATTTGACAAAATAAATACAATGGAACATAATTAAGCCTTGAAAAGTAAAGACATCCTAACACATGCTACAACATGGATGAACCATGAGAACATTATGCTAAGTGAAATAGGTAAGTCACAAAAGGCAATGTATGATTCCAGTAATGCAAGGATGTTAGTCAAAATCAGAGACAGACAGTAGAATGATAGTTGCCAGGGGCTGTGGATAGGGGGAAATGGGAAGTTATTATTTAATGAGTATACAGTTGCAGTTTTACAAAATAAAAAGAGTTCTGGAGATGAAAGGTGATGATTATAACACAGTATGGATATATTTAAGACCATTGAACTGTACAATTAGAAATGGTTAAGATGGAAAATTTAATTTCTATATATATTACCACAATAAAAAATGGAAAAAAATCTTAGAGGCGTTACTGCTCAATAAACTCACAGAAAAATGAAAATGGCACCTCTAATTAAATCTTAACCCAGGTCCCCAAAATAATACTTTAGCCAGTTTTAAGTGTTCACCTATTAGACAAAGAGAAAGTCTTATCTAATTCTTTACCCCCAATAATGGCCCATTGAGGGCCTTATCCACACAACTTGACACCTATAGTGTACTGATGAATGAGTTTGCTTCCAGGATGGACAAATCCAATGGGATGTTTCATTCATAACGATGATAATGCATTACTGATAAAACAGCATTTGGACACTCAGTGTGGGTGGCACTGGAAGCACAGTAACAATAAAATATACCTTTACACAGACTCATGATCCAGCGCTAAATATGTCTTAACTGTATGTTTTAACTGTAGGCCTTTGGACTACCCATGAATGGATTATAAATATGCATCCATGTAGGGCACCTCCATATAGAAAAGATTCTAAAACTGGTTCAATCATTTAAACGTTGTGTTGCTATGCACATGCCCATAAGAATCAAGCACATCTTAAGGGAAACATTGGACTAATAATATTAATAAAATCTAGGCAGATATCATTTACATTACAGCCTACTGTATTCAAGTTCACTGTCTCTATGGTAATCACAAGAATCACAAGAAAGAATTGGGCTTCCCAATGAAAATCCTATTTTTCATGCATATAAAGTCTACTACTAACCTAAAAAATGAAATTCAAAAAATTCAAAAATAAAAAAGATTACCTGACCATACACACCTATACCCAGGCTGAGGTTCTAGATACTTACCCAAGGTCACAGAGTTGGAAAATTATAAGAAATCTTTTTCTTCCTTTTTTTCAAAAAGTAACTGTATATTGGTCTACTATCTTTCCTGCCTGCCTTGGTATCATAAATGAATAAACAGTTCATATACTGCCCGCTTTGACTGCAGTTTATTTATGGACAGTTTATAGGACCTCAGCAGATGGACGAATGTATTGTTCTGAAGAGGACACATGGAGAAAGATGAACTTAGGTACAGATGCCCCATTTCCAGGTGTGGAGTCAATCAGAGATAATGGAGTTACTTCTGTTTAGTGAAAGAGAAATGAGGATGGCTCTAGAGGTACATTCACTACCATCACCACCCTTCCTTTCAGTAGGTAAACAAAAATATAGCTCAGATTTTCTGATGATGCCCATTCTAACTGGTGTGAGGTGATACCTCACTGAGTTTTGATTTGCATTTCTCTAATAATTAGTGATGTTGAGCAGCTTTTCATGTGCTTCTTGGCCATCTGTATGTCTTCTTTGGAGAAATTTCTATTTAGGTCTTCTGCCCATTTTTGGATTGGGTATTTTGATTTTTAATATTGAGCTACATGAGCTGTTTATATATTTTGGAGATTAATCCTTCGTCCATTGATTTGTTTGCAAATATCTTCTCCCATTGTGAGAGTTGTCTTTTTGTCTTGTTTGTAGTTTCCTTTGCTTTGCAAAAGCTTTTAAGTTTCATTAGGTCCCATTTGTTTATTTTTGTTTTTTATTTCCATTTCTCTAGGAGGTGGATCAAAAAAGAGCTTGCTGTGATTTATGTCAGAGAGTGTTCTTCCTGTTTTCCTCTAAGAGTTTTATAGTGTGCAGTCTTACATTTAGGTCTTCAATCCATTTTGAGTTTATTTTTGTGTATGGTGTTAGGGAGTCTTCTAATTTCATTCTTTTACATGTAGCTGTCCAGTTTTCCCAGCACCACTTACTGAAGAGACTGACTTTTCTCCATTGTATATCCTTGCCTGCTTTGTCATAGAGTAGTTGACCATAGGTGCATGGGTTTATCTCTGGGCTTTCTATCATGTTCTATTGATCTATATTTCTGTTTTTGTGCCAGTACCATATTGTCTTGATTACTGTAGCTTTGTAGTATAGTCTGAAGTCAGGGAGTCTGATTCTTCCAGCTCCGTTTTTTTCCCCTCAAGACTGCTTTGGCTATTCTGGGTCTTTTGTGTCTCCATACAAATTATAAGATTTTTGTGTTCTAGTTCTGTAAAAACCTACAAACAGCAAATGCTGGAGAGGGTGTGGAGAAAAAGGAACCCTCTTGCACTGTTGGTGGGAATGTAAATTGATACAGCCACTATGAAGAACAGGATGGAGGTTCCTTAAAAAACTAAAAATAGAATTACCATATGACCCAGCAATCCCACTACTGGGCATATACCCAGAGAAAACCATAATTCAAAAAGACACATGCACCCCAATATTCATTGCAGCACTATTTACAATAGCCAGGTCATGGAAGCAACCTAAATGCCCATCAACAGACGAATGTATAAAGAAGATGTGGTACATATATACAATGGAATATTACTCAGCCATAAAAAGGAACGAAGTAGGGTCATTTGTAGAGACATGGATGGACCTAGAGACTGTCATACAGAGTGAAGTAAGTCAAAAAGAGAGAAACAAATATCGTATATTAACGCATATATGTGGAACCTAGAGAAATAGTACAGATGAACTGGTTTGCAGGGCAGAAATAGAAACACAGATGTAGAGAACGTATGGACACCAAGGGGGGAAAGTGGCAGGGGGTGGTGGTGGTGTGTTGAACTGGGAGATTGGGATTGATATATATACAGTAATATGTATAAAATGGATAACTAATAAGAACCTGCTGTATAAAAAAATAAAAATAATATATATATAGCTCAGTAGGTCATAGTTGTTTATTGGAACAAGCTGATACCAGCCATGGGACTCTGGAAGATCCTACTTCTAATAACGTCACCTTTCCAATCAATGAACTTCTACATAGTCACAAAAGATGTTTCCTACTCACCTCTTTCTGTTGAACCTATAAGTTTAGAATATCATGGGTGAGGGTTCCCCTTTTCTGAAATATTGACCATGTTGCATGCATTTGTCCATTTCCAGCATGAGCAGAGAGATAATGGAAGTTTAGAGGATTATAGTACATTCAATATCTCTAAAATATGTATTATATTATTATATCTATGATATAATATCTATTATCTCCATTATAGAGACTCTATAATGTTTAAGGTTTTCCCCCAATACACCCTATTTTTATCTATTTTGCATGGTTTTTGTGGCTTGTATCCATGACTTCTTTGCACAAAAGTGTCCTCATTGGTAAAAAAAACATACTGCAGGTATACACACAATAATTTAAGATGTGGTCATGATTTGACTATTCATATTGGGAAAGAAATAAGATAGCATATAAGATTAAAGATTGCAGTTGGGTAGAATATCTTCTATTTGCTCTTTGAGATTTTTGATCCCTCCTTCTCCACATTACTCTCTGCCCCAAGGCCAATCTGTATGGATTACATGAACAGGGTTTCAGTGTCCTCTGATTTCTAACCAGGTTCAGTTAAAAATGAGACTCATTTAATTCTCACTAACACCAATTTGGTTCTATCACCCCATTTTTACATAAAAGGAAATTGAGATTAGGGTGATTTAGGTATCTTACTTGCTTTATATTGTCTGGAACTCATAAGAACGCTTGGCTAATTTTTTTTTTTTTTTTTTTTTGCAGTACACGGGCCTCTCACTGTTGTGGCCTCTCCCGTTGCGGAGCACAGGCTCCGGACACGCAGGCCCAGCGGCCATGGCTCACAGGCCCAGCCGCTTTGCGGCATGTGGGATCTTCCCGGACCGGGGCATGAACCCGTGTCCCCTGCATCGGCAGGCGGACTCTCAACCACTGCACCACCAGGGAAGCCCCCTCTTGGCTAATTTTATGTTATTATTAGTGTGGATTGTTCCTATTGTTGTTGCTGTTCCTCTTTTGACCATACCTTAAATTAGCCTTTAGGAATCCACTGATTTATGTTTGAGGCAAAAAAGAGAACAGAACATTTTGTTTCCAATGTCAATTCTCTTTTTTTAAAAGATCTTTTCTTGCAATTATGAAATAAATTACGGTTTGGAAAAGTGCAAAAAAAAATGACACATACAAAGTAGAATGAAATGTCCATGATATTTTTCAACTCATTAATTAAAGTGAAAACCAATATGAAAGTCCTATAGGGTAATACAATATAGGTTATATTTTCTAACAGATAGAAATAATTTGATCTATACCAGACAAAAAAAAGTCTGCAACCTAACATTCAGGTTCACAGTCTCAGCCTGAAATGTATAACAAAGAGTAAGGTCAAACACTGCTCTATGCTTGTAGAGAAATAAATAATTCTTTACAGGGCTTGTTAAATAATACACCAATATGATACTGAAAAGACCTGCCATCTTCCTCTTGCTATATTTCTAAGTTTTGGATAATTTTTCCCAAGAAGCTAAGAGGAAGATCAGGAAGATGATTGAAAGAGTGAAGAAAGACTAAAGAGAAAGTGAATTCAGGGTGTTTATCGTGTTCCTTTTCTGTGATGTCGTCGTGAGCTGACTTTGTCTTCAACAGAATGATTTGGTTGCACCTTTGTAAATAAAGGATCATCTAATAACTCTCATCTAATTCTTAGTGTGCTGTTTTCTGTTGGGACCTTGATTGATACATGTATCAATCTTCTTGGGAAGACAAGGAAGAAATATTACATAATTATGTGGCAATAATACTGTGCTTAATAGTAGCAGAGATGTTGACAAAATGTTATTTAATTTGTACTGCTAATAAAGCAAAAATAAGCTAATGAAGCTAATTGAAACAAAATGGAAAAACAATAAAATATATATTTTAAATATAAATATATTTATAAATAAAATAAAAATATATTTTGTTTGAGATAAGACAGTGCTGACAAAGGAACTAAGAGTATATGGAAACAAAATCTGTTTAAGAGGGAATGTATGAATTCAGAAACGTGGTCTCCCTTTAGGAAGGAAACCATCAGCTTCTCTCTTAAACTGCCTTAATTGATTTATTAGGCAAAGATTAAATGTCCAATTTGCATCACATATTTGCTACATGCTGTTATTCCCTCACCTTCCATACCTGTTTACTCCCACAAGTTTCTGACACCAAAAGATAAGAGACCTTGAATATGCTATGTAACTTATTTTTATCTATGCTTGAGTTCATTTTAATGTTGGTAAAACATTATTTTCAGATAATTACATAAAATCATAAAAAATATCTATTGAAAACTAATGAATAAGTGATGGTTCACACACTATAACTTGTCAAGTACTTAAAAATTATGTTACAGTAAACCCACTTGGTGTCGTTTTATTATTCTTCCTTCCCATCTCATGGCTTTTGTTTCCCAGCACTATAAAATAAATCAGTGTAATTCCTAGTGATTGGATTTCATATATTTAAAGTGTTCTCAAGATTATCTTAACCTAAATACACAGAGATTTGTTTTGTTGTTTATATGTTTTTAACTCTTCAAATATATATGTACCTATTTTAATGAAAGCAAATATTTTAAATATGTGGGAAAACTCTGTACTCTATAATAACTACAGACCACAGTTGAGAAAACATTGATCTAGTAGAGTTTTAGAAAATATTTTCTGTTTCCTCTCCGTGTACCCTGATGGAAGTAGTTACATTGTTTTCTTTTCTTGAGCAATCTCTGAAAAAAGTGTAAGGGCTGCTTTTCCAAGAAATGCTTTGTTCTGTCAATTATTAAGCCATTTAATCCAACATGCCAGAGATCCAATTCAAGAATGCTCCCCAGGGGCTTCCCTGGTGGCACAGTGGTTGAGAATCTGCCTGCCAAGGCAGGGGACACGGGTTCGAGCCCTGGTCTGGGAAGAGCCCACATGCCGCGGAGCAACTAGACCCGTGAGCCACAACTACTGAGCTTGCACATCTGGAGCCTGTGCTCCACAACAAGAGAGGCCGCGATAGTGAGAGGCCCGCGCATCACGATGAAGAGTGGCCCCCGCTTGCCGCAACTAGAGAAAGCCCTCGCATAGAAACGAAGACCCAACACAGCCAAAAATAAATAAATTAATTAATTAAAAAAAAAAAAGAATGCTCCCCAAACTTAATTATTCATTTGTCTTTATCTTTCCTGCAAGCCAGGACCCTAGGATTAGGCCCCATGGAGCCTAAATATGTCCGTTAGATGGACCATCCCAGCCAACAGGAATAGGGAATTGAGTGACATGTACTTGTTCCCTGAGGACTGGCAGATGATCTCACACAGATGTGGTTTTGCTTGGATTTTACCTAAGTCAGTGGTCAGTCATGCAATCCAGTCTCTCAGCTGCACAATCCTTTATGGGATATAAATTCCCCATAAAGTAATTTTCTCTGTGGCTTAAGAGCATCTGCAAGACACAGATAATTCTAAAAATATTTTGCATGTCTCTTGGTGAGTACAAAGCTCTCCAATAGCCTTGTGTGGTAGGATTATTGTAAGTTTGTCTTAACTAGTATGCACTTCTGAGATAAACTGTGGTACATGCACACTTAAAAATGCCCCACACTAATATGTATAAACTGGATAACTAATAAGAACCTGCTGTATAAAAAAATTAATTAAATTAAATTTTTTTTAAAAAAGCCCCACTCCTCTGTAACTACCCAGAAAGGCAAAATATTTATATATAAAAAAATTTAACTTTTAGAAATAACTGTTTCTATTGATCAAACAATAGCTCACAGCTTAAAGAATATGAATATTAAATGTCTTCTAAGTGACTCTCATAATACAAGAAAAGATACCTACTGCAAATTTCCTTCCTTCGTTTTTCACGTTTAGTATAACATGCCCTATCTTGAGTTAGAAATTGAGGAATTATTTATATTAATTTTCTCACCCAATTGCAATACTTTTATCCTCCACTCACAGCCAACACCCTGCTCTCAAGTTCTAAACCTCTAAAAAAAAAAAAGTTGTTGCCTTTTCAATGCAGTATTCTTATAATACTCATAATAAATAAAATCTTGTAAAATTTACCAATTTCTAAGATCTGGAAAGTGATGTTACATTATCCCACTGCTTTTCTTTGATAAGAAAAGAAAGTTGTGTTTAGTCTATAAAGATTTTTAAAAGAACAAAAATGAATATTCCATAGTAATAGTCTTCTGCCTTTTCTGATTCTCTTTCAGGTCAGAACAATAATACAATTGATGTACACTCTTCTGTTTATCTGTCTCTAGTGGTCTGAGAAGAGCAAAGTGTAATGTAACAGGTTTGTTCATGCTCTTTCCGCTACTTGAAAGGACCTGGGTTTTCTTTGAAAATATAAATAAAAGTCTACTGGTCTCAGATACCATCCAGGGTTATTTAACAGGAAGCTTAAAAGAAAAAAAAATTGATTTAAGTGAACAGGAAACACATGACAGGGACAAGATTTCAAATGAGATGCACAATTGACCACATGGCCCCTGAGAGAAACAATTTGAGTATTTTCTTCCTTCCTATGCATATCTCAGTTACAGTTTTGAGATCCAGCTAGTCTCTGTTTTCTATTCCATGCTAGCTATGGTGTTTTCACTTTATTTTATTTTGTACGCTTTTAATACAACCAAATTTACTGGGCCAACATAGGTGGGTAAACAAAGTTCTTCCTCCTGAGGATTAAAGCTCTTTTTCAGTCAACTGGAGGATCAGAGAGAGCAAGCAGTTTTGATAAACATGCAACCCAGATCCCATGTCCTCTACCACCCTTGCACCAGAATCTCTCTCTCATCTCACAGCCGTGGACATGAGCAGGAGAACACATATGACCAGATGAGAGGAGAGGAAAACTCAGCCTTGTTCACAGAGAAGTTGAGTCTGTCTGTGAGTACAAGCCAAAAACTGATGATAGCAGCTCTGTATCCCTACTCAGTCTGACTTTGAAAAAGGGTAATGAAGAAAAATTCTCCTAATGAACAGAGCTTGAAGCATTTTGTGAGGTGATCCACCTTGAATGGAAAGAGAAATGCTTAGAACATGTACACAATTATGGATAGGAACAATTGGCTTGGTCAGAAAACTGGAAGAAAAAAGATTGCAAGATTAGAGGTAAGGAAATCTGAGGTAATTATATGTGGGTGGTCACAGGGGAACTGGTACAGAGTATGAAAATTTTGAAGCACTTGTTAATGCCAACCAGAAAGCATCCACCTCAGAAGATCTACAGAATGTTTAACATAGAGACCTACATAACATTGAATAAGACATGAAACCCACTTACACATAACGTATGGTGCCATAAGTGGCCTTATAAAGTTACAGAATAGACGGTTGAAGGGAGTTAACAAGACAGAGTATATAATTTAAAGACTTTTATATATTGGTGTGTTCCCAGTAGGTAGAAAGCAGGAATCAAATAGTGAAATCAAGAGTAGCTCTGCTTACCAACACAACCAGTGACCTACTTGGAGATTTAATGTTTCTGTTCATGCAACTCGAGGCTCTGAAGATTTAGAGACTGGCTGCTACAGCAAAAACACTTCCACTAGGAGAACTATGATGTGTCCTATTAAACTGTAAGATACCTGAGTACTTTAGACTCCTCATGCCAAAAGAACAGCAGGCAAGAAGGGAAAGAGCCATCTTGGCAGGGATAACTGCCCCTATTATCAGTAGGAGGTAAGACTATTATTATTTATGAGGGTAGGGAAGAATCTATTTTGCACCCTGTTGATCTGTAGGAACATACTGGTACTCCTTCTTTCCAGTTTTCACTGTATATGGACAATGGCAGCAACCTCGACCTGATTAGAGTCTGGTATGGTTCAGAATTTCAGGAAAGAGAATCTGGGTTATGCTTCTGGGTAACACTGAGATGAGCAGAGTACTAGCTAAGGGTGAAGGAAACTTAGAAAGGCTAGAAGGGGAGAGAGAGTTTTATTTGCTTCCCTGAGACCAGCTTTAGTGGTAAGGGCTGTTGTTGGACCCACTAAGGTTACTCTTTAAAGTTTCTCCCTGGAAATGATGCTCACTAGAAGCCTGAAGTTGCTGCTTGCATAACCTATCTAAAGCAGTGGGTCTGAACCACACAAAATGTGGACTGGGGTGATGTCGGTCAGATTCTCCTTCAGAAATAATGACATTGCCTCAGGTGTTGGAAGTTCTTCCAGAATATTGCTCTCAGCTGTCAGTCCTCTTCAGATATTGCCATAACTAAAGATGTCTGCCTTGCCTAATGTCACTTTTCTTTCCAGGAGCAGTCCATAGCTAATGAATAATAACAAATGGGTATAAAGGTCTGATTCCCTTATGCCAATTTAGCACAACACTAAGGGGATATCCAAGTTCCAGAGCCCATTGTTAGGTAGACAGGAACCTCCCTCTTTAAGACAACATCACAGGTCAGATTTTACTTCTGCATGCCCTTCTTAATGCTCTGCTCTTGGAGGAAGCATGTTCTTGAGTGAGGAAATTCTCTTCAGGTGAGAAAAAGTACCAATGAGGGACTTAGCTGAAAGACATCAACTGCCAACACTTCCAGTAGCTGGGGAAATGAGAGCTTCTATCCTAGCAGGGACATCAGGGTGAAACAGTATAGCATCCACTACACTACCTAGAGAGACAAAAGGAGTCAGAAGAGAAACTTATGAGGTAGGCAAATGTAAAAATGAAGGATGAAAAACTGCAGATGAACAAAAACTCTGGCAATGTATATAATGTATAAAATGTATACAGTATATAAATATACAAAGTAAGTAAGTTAGCTCATGTGATCTCCATATAGGCCTATGTATTGTTATGTCATTATAATCAATGCATGTTTAAAGCTATGTGTGAATACTATAAATCATAAGGAATTTGAAGCACAATTGGTTACACGATTTATCAAATGTCACTTATGTAGTAATTTACCTAGCCATGATTTGAAACCTATTCCAGCTTCCTTAATCATACACTGTACCAGGAAAGAGTGTGTGTGTGTGTATGTGTGTTTGTGTTGTGTAGATGATATTCGCTCAGGAATAGAGAAGTAGATGCATAGATTAAAATAGAATCTAGCGGGGGCTTCCCTGGTGGCGCAGTCGTTGAGAGTCTGCCTGCCGATGCAGGGGACACGGGTTCGTGCCCCGGTCCGGGAAGATCCCACATGCCGCGGAGCGGCTGCACCCGTGAGCCATGGCCGCTGAGCCTGCGCGTCCGCAGCCTGTGCTCCGCAGCGGGAGAGGCCACGACAGTGAGAGGCCCGCGTATCGCAAAAAAAAAAAAAAAAAAATAGAATCTAGCGATATATCTTATTATGTACAGAAAGTTAATCTATGACAATAATGGTCATATTTTGCTAAACCTTATAAAGTTGAACCTTAAATTATATATGTTTAAATAAACAAAATAATACAATAAAACATTTATACACTATAAATTTTAGAAGAATGTATAAATAATATACTGTGGATACCTATAGCAAAGTATACACATGTATACAGTAAAATGGATACAAGAATATACTTTAGAAGAACAAAAAAAGAATATATCTTAGGTGTCTGGAGAGTATTAATGCAAATAAGGAAACCCAAAACTATAGGGGCAAGATACACATTCTTAAATAATAGTGAAAAAATAAGCAAAGGAAAGAAAAATGAGAGGTTAAGAAAAAATATTTTCAGCACAAATAACAGAGCAAAATTATATTTGTAATATTCAAATATCTCTTTCAAAGATTAAAAGACAAAGAACATATTAGAAAAAGTGAAAAATCCTATACTAGGCAATTTAAAGAAACAGAAATCCAACAGCCCAAAGCATAATAAAAGATGTTTAATTTCAGACAAGTTAAAGATGTGGTATCATTTCTTACAAAAAAAAAAAAGAAAGAAAACAGCAGCCACTGTTAGATGATATTCAGGGAAAGTGATATTCTTGTTACATTGCTGGTAAAAATATGCTTTTTTGAAATAATTTTTTGAAAGTTAATCTAGTAATACTTATTAAAACTGAAATTAAATGGGACAATATTCCTACTGGGTAAATATCTTATAGAAACATTCACATGTGAAGAAAGGAGAGATTAAATAAAAATGTTTTCCTATAATGATCACTTGAAGAAATTTTTTTTTTTTTTTTTTGCGATACGCGGGCCTCTCACTGTTGTGGCCTCTCCCGTTGCGGAGCACAGGCTCTGGACATGCAGGCTCAGCGGCCATGGCCCACGGGCCCAGCCGCTCCGCGGCATGTGGGATCTTCCCGAACCGGGGCACGAACCCGCATCCCCTGCATCGGCAGGCGGACTCTCAACCACTGTGCCACCAGGGAAGCCCTGAAGAAATATTAATAAATGTATACAACAGATTATCATGCAGCCAAAAAAAAGACATTTATGCCAGTTGAAAAGGAGTGATTTCTAAAATTCATTTTCAAGTCCTCCCCCACCAAGAAAACATTATAAACAGGATAACAGAGAAGGATATATATTATACTGATCCTATGTATATAAAACAAATAATAAAAATCCAAAAATGAATAATTTATATACAATCACATTATCATTGAAAACAATGTAAAGAGATCCACAACAAATTCACAATGTAGGTTACCTGTTGAAGGTCAAGGATTGAGAATAGACAATGTGGTAGAATAGGAAAGAATTGATAAAAGATGCCCACAGTAAGAAACAACATGTATTCTTGGTTCCATTTATAGAGGGGTGTGTGTGCTCATTTGTGTATAACAGAGAGTATACATGTGTATATACATTTGCAGATTTATAAACATAGTGAGATATATGAGAGTATAAGTAAAATGTTGCTGATAATCATCAAGATGTGGAATTTTAGGTGATTTAATTTTTTTGCTACATTGTAAAAATTTTTAAATATGCATTTGTTTTGATGTAAACAGGAAATATATGCATGATGCTAATTCCACAAAGCAAGACTTCTGAAAAATAATACTACAGTTGACCTCATTTCTTTCTCCATGGTTCTAATATCTTAATTCCTGTATTACCTTCCTTTTTAATATTCTACCAGTTGCTAACAATCATGCTGCATTACAGTTTGCTATATTTGGAGAACATAATTTTCTGTATATATCCTACACCTATGTTGTTTGTTTCCTTGCCTTTTCTACATTTTCTATTCTAGATTTTTATAATCTTAATAGATAACTATTAAAATGTCAGTATCATGATACTGAATAAAATATAAGTATTTTATTCAAATTATATTTTTTCTAGAAAAATCGTGACTAGATTGGGGATCTGGAATGGGGTGGGGTTATACTTCAGCTTGAAGCATACATTTGGCATTTTCAAAACCAAATTTTAGACTACATTTTAGTTTTGCATTAAGTCAACCTTACTTGTAGATATAACTTCAAGCGTGGGCTCATTTGGGAATAAATAAAACAAGAAAAACTCTCAGAAAAAAATAGGATTTTCTTCTCTAAAAATAAATTAAAAGGCAGGATTCAGTGAATTCTGAAATGTATACCTATCTCAGACTAAATACTTTCTTAGATTATATGGAAATTGGAGTTAAAGAATCTACTTTTCTAGTGTAATTTTGCTTCCTTAATAGATACTTTATAGTCACCATTATTTTCCCACAGTTTAATACATTGCCTGCCTAGACCATTTTATATTCCAATAAATGTTCCATTCCATTCTATATGCCAAAGCACTAATTTGGATTTAGCTTCTACCTCATTTTCACTTAAGATTGATTATTCTTTGATGCTTTGCATTTCTGGCCAAGTTCTTAAGTATTTTTATATATATACATATATATATTTATTTTTGGCTGCGTTGGGTCTTCGTTGCTGCATGTGGGCTTTATCTAGTTGTGGCGATCCAGGGCTATTCTTTGTGGTGCACAATGTTAAGTATTTTTTAAAGTCCTTTTGTTTTTCTGGGTCTTAGTGTAGAGACAAATTTCCTGATAGTCTCCAAATCACTCTTAGACTTAAAGTAACCCCAAATTTGAAAACAACATTTATACTGTTATAGGCAATCCTTTTTGGCATGACTGGGATGACCATATCCTCAGACTAAATTTTGTAAATCAAACTTGTCAGATTAGTTGGAATCCTAAGATGTCATATCCCAAGAAACATTAATATTAGTACTTCATTAAACTGAATTAAACTAGAAATAGTGCCTTTCCTTGTAAACAGACATCATAGTCCATCAGAAAACATGAAAAGTTCAACAACTTGGCCATTATCACATGTGAAGAATAACTGAAGCCATGGAAATTGCCTATGGAGTGTGTGTGTGTGTGTGTGCATGTGCACACGTGTGTGTGTGCACACGTGTGTGCGTGCACATACACATGCCAGTATGTGTACACATGCTTTGGTGGTCAGTTGTTTCTGTAGTTGAAATATCATGTCAACAAAAAGTGTCACAGACAATTAACAATTATAATAGTAAGTCATATGACCAAAGTTGTGTTTGTAGATAGACCGGTATAGACTCAGTAGAAGCAGAAGCTGCCCATTGTTGTTTTTTATGGAAAGTCTGTCCATATAATGAATGACATTGCACTTTACTGTTCTAAATTCCTACCAGTTTCACTAGTGCCAAGTTTTGTTTGTGCTTTTTTTCCCTGATTTGTTTTTTTTTCCAACTCCTTATAAAGAAAAAAAAAATAACTAAGATAAATTGGATAACATGAAGCATTGACACTGATGACTTTCTAGATGACTGTGTGCTATTTTGTGATAGATATAAGTGAAGTTAATGTGTTTCAATATGTTTTATTTGAAAATTGTAAATGTCATACTTATTAGCTTCTTGTGAACTGATTTTAGATCAGTATTTAAAGCAAGATTAAAATTAAGCACATATCATCAATTGATCTGGAGACTGAATCTAAACTTTTCTGCACAGAATTACAGATGCAATCTGTAATGTTGCCTGGACTAAATAGTTGCTCAGTGAAATCCAGACACTAAATAATTCAATTTTCTATTAATGTTATAGAAAATTCTTAATTAAAATTATAACAAAAGTATCTATATAAAGCAAAACTGGAATGTTAGCTATAAGTATTACAGTAATCAGTGGCTAAAGGGGAGCTTTGGGAAATCATTGTCCTAAAATTAAATACTCAGATAGGAGTATCTTTCCCAAAATTGCACCAGTTCTAAAGATTTGTGAGTTGACTTTGATTCAAAATGTGGAGAATGTACAAATAACACCATAACCAGTAAATCAGAGAACTTCTCTGGGAATATTCTGTTATAAACATTCTGTGATCGAAATAATAATAGCTAACATTCAGGGCTTTCTTTGTGTCCAATACTTCTCCTAGTTCTTTCTAAAATATTATGGTGAAAATAAAGCACAACAATTTCAATCACTGACTAAGGTCATATAACTTGTAAGAAATAAAGTTGGAATTTGGAAACAAACAACCTGCCACTAGCACATGCTTAACCACTTAACACTTCCTTGAGCCAATATAAAGTATTACCCAACTGCTGAATTCTTATTCTGAGCTGTGCAGCATTATTTCTTTATCTGTAAAAATAGAAACACAGTGTTTCCCACCAAGGAAATCATGGAATGTGTGTTAGTTGTTTATTTTATACGAATGGATGTTTATATTTTATATAAATACTAAGCATGCATTCCAAATTTGTCTCTCACTAAAAATAAACTTATTCTACAGGTCCTTAGTGTTCTGTACAATGGTCTAATCTCTCTCTCACACACCCAAGTACAATGAAGCAAAAAGTGATTATATCCAATTTAACTGTACTAATCTTATTATTGAATCTTACAGCCAAAAGCAGGAATCTGTCTCATTAAGTAAAAGAAGATAAAATATTTAGGATATAATATTTTTAAAAGTTGACATTTTTAGGCTAAGCAAAGGAAATATTGATATAATAAAAATATTTATTTTAGCACTATTATATTATACCTTAAAGATAATCTTTGTCAATTACATAGATTTGATACAGAACAGACTAATATATGGGCAGAATAGGTCATTATCAAAATATTTAATATGATGGAGTGTTCGAAAGGCTCGCTCATATGGCCACTGATTAGCATTTATTAACATTTATTAATAACTCCTATGTTTCAGGAACAATCTCAGGAAATACAGATTTAAAAATTAATAAACAAGGACGGTGGCCAAAATAGTGGAATAGGAAGACACTGAATTCACCTCCTCTCATGGGCAAACCAAAATTACAACTTACAGAGAAACTATCTATGAGAACAATCTGAAGACTAGCAGAAAATATTCTAAACAACTAACAATATAAAGAAGTAACCACAACAAGATGAGTAGTAGGGGTGGAAACAGGGAATACTCAGAACCCACATCCTCAGGTCAGCAACCTACAAATACGAGTAATATTACGAAGGTCCTCCTCAAAGAGTGAGAGGTATGAGCTCCATATTGGGCTCCCCACCCCAGCCCAGGTGACCTGCACCAGAAAAGCAAGCCCCCAAAACATCTGGCTTTGAAAACCAGTGAGAATTACATTTGTGAGAGCTGGCAAGCTACAGGAAACAGAGACTTGCTCATATAGGATACATGCAAAATTTCACACACTCCAAGTCCCAGCATAGTGGAAGTAGTTTGAAAGGAGTCTTGCTGATCTTGCAGAGCCTCCCAGAAAGGAAGGAAGCAACTGGGAATCCCCCTGGAGACAAAGACACTGGCAGCAGCCATTTTGGGGAGCTCATTCTACCATTATGATACCAGTGCTGGAAATTGCCATTTGGGAATCCTCCCACAAACCTATTAGCAGCCAGGACCTACCCACTCACCAATGAGCTGGCAGCAGCCTCACGTTCCCCAGGCTGCACAACCAGCCATGAGGGGACCAAGCCCCACATACCAGTGGACTGGCAGGAGCCCCAATCCCCCCTGGAATACACAGTCAACCATGCAGGAAGACTATCCTGCCCTTCAGCAGGTAAGAGTCACTAAAATAGACAGGACCTTGCAGCCAACTCCACCGGGGTCACACCTCCCAGTGCCCTCACAGTGGTCAGTCCTGCCACAACAGAAGGGGGCACAGAGCCCACATAAGGGGCACCCCTAGAGCATATAGCTCTGGTGACCAGAAGGGAATGTGCTGCTGGGCCCCATAAGATATCTTCTACATAAGGTCACTTCTGCAATATCAGAAGATGTAACCAATCTACATAATGCATAGAAATAAAAACAGGAGTTAGGCTAGGCAAAATGAAGAGACAGAGGAGTACATTCCAAATGAAGGAACAAGACAAAACCTAAGAAAAAATACTAAGCAAAGTAGAGATAAGCAATCTACCTGAAAATGAGTTCAAGGTAATCATAATTAGGATGCTCATTGAACTTGGGAGAAGAATGGATGAACACAGTAAGAATTTCAACAGAGTTAGGAAATTTAAAGAAGTACAAAACAGAGGTGAAGAATACAATCAATGAGATAACAAATACACTAGAAGAAATCAAAAGAAGTTTAGATGATATAGAAGAATGGATCAGTAATTTGATAGACAAAGTAGTGGAAATCACCCAAGCTGAATAAAAAAAAAGAAAACAGAATTTTAAAAAATGAGGATGGCTTAAGATACCTCATGGACAACATCAAGATAACAGTCACATTATAGGGGTCCTAGAAGGAGAATAGAGAGAAAGAAATAGCCAGAGAACTTATTTGAAGAAATAATAGTTGAAAACTTTCCTAATCTGGATAAGGAAATAGACATTCAGGTCCAAGAAGCACAGAGAGTCCCAAATAAGATGAATCCAAAGAGATGCACACCAAGACACACTGTAATTAAAATGTCAAAAGTTAAAGTTAAAGAGAGAAACTCAAAAGCAGGAAGAGTAAAGTAACTAGTTATCTACAGGGAACTCCCATAAGACTGTCACCTTACTTTTCAGCAGAAACTTTGCAGACTAAAAGTAATGTCACAATATATTCAAAGTGATGAAAATTAAAAAATGACAATCAAGAATACTCTACCTGGCAAGGTTATCATTCGGATTTGAAAAAGAGATACAGGAAGAGTTTTACAGACAAGCAAAAGCTAAGAGTTCAGCACCACTAAACTGATTTTTCAAGAACTGTTAAAGGGACTTCTCTAAGCAGAAAAGGCAAGACCACAAGTAGGATATGAAAATTACAAAATGAAAAATCTCACTGGTAAAGGCAAACACACAATAAATTTAGTAGATCAACCATGTATAAAGCTATTTGGAATGTTAAAAAACAGAAGTAGTAAAATCATTTAATTTACAATAAATAGCTACAGGATACCAAAGAAAGATGTAAAAATATGACATCAAAACATTAAACTTTGGTGGGGGGGTTATTAGAATGCATTTGAACTTAAGAGACCATCAACATATGTCTACAATAGACTCACTTCAGATTTAAAGACACACAGACTGAAAGTGAGGGGATGGAGAATGGTATTCCATGCAAATGGAAATGTAAAGAAAGCTGGGGTAGCAATATTTATATCAGACAAAATAAACCTTAAAACAAAGACTGTAACAAGAGACAAAGGAGAACATTATACAATAATAAAGGGATCAATAAAACAAGAATATAAATATATATGAACCCAACATAAGAGCACCTAAATATATAAAGCAGATATTAACATACATAAAGAAAGAAATTGCCAATGATATGATAATAGTAGGGGACTTTAAAACTCAACTTAGATCAATGGACAGATAATCCAGACAGAAGCTCAATAAGCAAACACTGGCCTTATATGATACATTAGATCAGATTGATTTAATAGATATATACAGAGCATTCCATTTGAAAAGAGCAGAATACACATTGATTGCAAGTGCCCATGGAATATTCTTCAGAATAAATCCATTCTAGGCCACAAAACAAGTCTTGGTAAATTTAAGAATATTGAAATCATATCAAGATCTTTTCCAACCACAATAGTGTGAGACTAAAAATCAACTACAAGAAAAAACTACAAAAAACACAAACACACTGAGTGTAAATAATGCTACTAAACAACAAATGAGTCACTTAATAAATCAAAGAACAAATTAAAAATTACCTTGAAACAAGTGAAAATGGAAACACAATGACCCAAAATCTACAGCAAAAGCAATTCTAAGGGAGAAGTTTATAGTTATTAAGCCTACTTCAGAAAACAAGAAAAATCCCAAATAAATAATCTAAACTTACACCTGAAGGAACTAGCAAAAGAAGAAAAAACAAAACCCAAAGTTAGTAAAAGGAAAGAAATAGAGGTCAAAGTGAAAGTAAATGAAATAGAAACTAAAAAATAATGGGAAAGATCAAAGAAATAAGAATTGGTATTTTGAAAAGATAAACAAAATTTATAAACCTATAGCCAGACTCATCAAGAAGAAAAGAGGGCCTAAATAAATAAAATCAGAAATGAGAGAGAAGTTATAACTATCACCACAGAAATACATGGGATCATAAGAAATTACTATGAACAACTGTATGCCAGAAAAGTGGACGACATAGAAGAAATGATTAAACTCCTAGAAACATACAATCTCCCAAGATTGAATTAGAAGCAATACAAAATATGAACAGGTTGATTACCAGTAATGAAATTAATCAGTAATCAAAACCTCCAACAAACAAAAGTTAAGGATCAGAGGGCATCAAAAGAAAATTTTATCAAACATTTAAAGAAGGGTTAACAACTATCCTTCTCAAACTATTCCAAAAAATTGAAGAGGAAGGAACATTTTCAAACTCATTCTATGAAATCAGTATTATCCTGATACCAAAGCCAGACAAAAACACAACAATAAAGGAAAATTACATGCCAATATCACTGATGAAGATAGATGCAAAAATCCTCAACAAAATATTAACAAACATAACACATACATATGGAATCTAAAAAAAAAAATGGTTCTGAAGAACCTAGGGGTGGGACAGGAATAAAGACACAGACATAGAGAATGGACTTGAGGACACAGGGAGTGGGAAGGGTAAGCTGGGACGAAGTGAGAGAGTGGCATGGACATATATACACTACCAAACGTAAAATAGATAGCTAGTGGGAAGCAGCCAAATAGCACAGGGAGATCAGCTCGGTGTTTTGTGACCACCTAGAGGAGTGGGATAGGGAGCGTGGGAGGGAGACGCAAGAGAGAGGAGTTATAGGGATATATGTGTATATATAGCTGATTCACTTTGTTATACAGCATAAACTAACACACCATCGTAAAGCAATTATACTTCAATAAAGATGTTAAAAAATATATTAGCAAACAAAATTTAACAACACAGTAAAATGATCATCCACCACGATCAGGTGGGAGTTAGCCCAGTGATGCACAGAAGGTTCAATATTCACAAATCAATCAAGGTGGTATACCACATTAAAAAATGAAGTGTAAAAAACATATGATCACCTCAATAGATGCCAGAAAACTTGTGAAAAATTCAACATCCATTTACAATAAAAATTCTCAAAAAATGGACATGGAGGGAATATACTTCAATGTAATAAAAGTTATATATGCCAAACCTACTCCAATGTTATACCCAATTGTGAAAAGGTGAAAGCATTTCCTCTAAGATAAGGAACAGGACAAGGATGCCCACTCTCACCATTTTTATTCAACACAGTGTTAGAAGTCCTAGTCACAGCAATCAGACAGGAAGAAGAAATAAAACAAATCCAAACTGGAAAGGAAAAAAGTTAATATTCACTGTTTGCAGATGACATGATACTATATATAGAAAATCCTAAACCAACAAAAATTTATTAGAATAAATTCAGTAAAGTTGCAGGATACAAAATTAATATACAGAAATCTGTTGTGTTTGTATATGCAAACAATGAACTATCAGAGAAGAAACTAAGAAAATAATCCCATTCACAAATTGCATAAGAAAGAATAAAATACCTAGAAATAAATTTAACCCAGTATGTAAAAGACTTATACTCTGAAAACTACAAGACACTGATGAAAAAAACTGAAGAAGACACAAACAAATGGAAATATATGCCATGCTTATGTACTGGAAGAATATAGTTAAAAAGGCCATACTACAAGGCCAATGCAATCTACAGATTCAATGCAATCCCTATCAAAATACCCATGGCATTTTTCACAGAACTAGAACAAAGAACTCAAAAATTTGTATGGACACACAAAAGACCCTGAACAGCCAAAGCCATCTTGAGAAGGAAGATCAAAGCTAGAAGTGTCATATTCCCTGATCTCAAACTATCCTACAAAGCTCAGTAATCAAAACAGTCTAGTTCTAGCATAAAGACAGATACATAGATCAACAGAACACAATAGAGAGGCTCAGAAATAATCCCACACATATATGGTCAGTTAATCTATGACAAAGGAGGCAAGAATATTCAATTGGGAAAAGACAGTCTGTTTAATAAATGGTGTTGGGAAAACTAAATATTTTCTACATGCAAAAGAGTGAAGCTGGAAGAAAACATAAGCAGTACACTCTTTGACATTGGTCTTAGCAATATGTTTTTGGGTATGTCTTTTCAGGCAAGGGAAACAAAAGCAAAAATAAACCAATGAGACTACATCACTTAAAAGTTTTTGCACAGCAAAAGTCACCATTAACAAAATGAAAGTACATTCTACTGAATGGAAAATGTATTTGCAAACAATACATCTGATAAGGGGTTAATATCCAAAATATGCAAAGAACTCATATATCTCAATATCAAAAAAACAAACAACCTAATTAAAAAATGGGTGGAAGATCTGAATAGACATTTTTCCAAAGAAGAAGACATACAGATGGACAACAGACTCATGAAAAGATGTTCAACATTACTAATCATCAGGGAAAAGCAAATTAAACCACATTGAGGGACTTCCCTGGTGGCGCAGTAGTTAGGAATCTGCCTACAAATGCAGGGTACATGGGTTCGAGCTCTGATCCAGGAAGATCCCACATGCTGTGGAGCAACTAATCCTGTGCACCTCAACTGCTGAGCCTGCGAGCCACACCTAATGAGCCCATGTGCTGCAACTACTGAAGCCTGCGTGCCTAGAGCCTGAGTGTGCACAGCAACAAAGACCCAATGCAGCCATAAATAAATAAATAAACAACTTTTTAAAGAAAGTAATGTTGCCATATATAATGTGAGCCTAATTAAAAAAAAAATACATTATCACCTCATACCTGTCAAAGTGGCTATCATCAAAAAGACAGGTAACAAGTATTGATGAGGAAAAGGAAACACTCTTGCACTATTGGTAGAATTGTAAATTGTTGTAGCCACTATGAAAAATTGTATGGAGGTTACCCCAAAATTAAAAATAAAATTATCATATGGTTGAGCAATTTCACTTCTGAGTATTAGATCAAAGAAAACAAAAGCACTGATTTGAAAAGGTATATGCACTCCAATGTTCACTGTAGCTTTATTTACAACAGTCAAGATATGGAAGCAAACTAAGCACCCACTGACAGATGAATGGATGAAGAAGATGTGGTATATACATACAATGGGATATCACTTAGCCATAAAAAAAGAAATCTTGCCGTTTGTGAAACATGGGTGTTTCTAAAAGGTATTATGCTAAGTGACATAAATCAGACAGAGAAAGACAAACACCATATGACATCACTTATATGTGGAATCTAAAAAACAGAAAAAAATCAAGATGAAAACAGATTCATAGATCCAGAGAACAAACTAGTGGTTGCTGGGGTGGTGGTCGAGGGGGAATAAGTGAAAGGGATTAAGAGGTACAAACCTCCAGTTATAAAATAAATAAACCATGGGATAAAATATGCATCATAAAGACTATGGTCAATAATACTGTAATAACTTTGTATGGGGACGGATAGTTTCTAGACTTATCATGGTGATCACTTCATAATATATGCAAATGTCAAATCAAAAAAGAAACATTAATAAAAATTAATAACTGAGTAGTCATAAGATAATGTAGGTTTAACAAAATAGTACTGGAACATATTAGAAGGAGGCAAAGTGGCAAGATTTAATCTGGGCCATGAAGAAAGGATAGGAGTTTGCTTAACTGACAAGCAGAGGAAGAAAACTCCAGGAAAAGTTAACAGTATAAACCAACACAGAGGTAAGAAAGTATGGATCATTGGCAGAGAACCCAGGAGAAGGAATAATATTCAAGAAAGTCTCAGTATCAGAAAAAACAAAGCATTCATAAAAAAATTTACAATAAGAAACTGACTTGCCAAATAATTTTTTAAATACACTAGTTGTTTAAAGGACAAGAAACACAATATCATCAATATTGCAGTCTATAGCTTGCCACTTCATGGGTGGACACAGGAATTTTCTCACATGATTATTATACACATGAAGATCATTATCTCTCTTTAGATATTAACATTATTAATATTTTCCCTGAAAAGTGAGAGATACATGTGTTTTGTTAGCAACCCATGGAAATGCCAAGGTGTCATTTCTTTTGGAGTGAGAGTAAGACACAGTGACTGATTTTTTGCTGTAGTTATTGTTCGTTTCAGGGAACAAAGTACAATATCTTCCTAACTGTGGGGTATGATTTATATGCTCACCCTTAATAGCAACAGGGCAAGATGTCAGTTTTGTTTCTGTAGGAGCACTGGTTATTGTTGAATTAATTAAATGAATAACCAATGATCAGATTGGAGAGTTATGTTGATACCAGATTGTGAAAAAAATTCTCAACTCCAGATTCCCACTCTCTGAAGGCTTTACAATTTTCTATTATTAGAATCAGAATCCATAGACACTTTGGCTTTACAAAATTGCCCTCAGGTTTCTATACTCCTTATACAGCAGGTTGCAATTATTAGTTTCTCACTTTAGTGACACAACATCCTGGTGACTGAAGATAGCGTATAGAAAAATGAACATAGCTCCAGTGAACCCTGAACTGAGTACCACGGGATGGTTTAGGCTGAAAAGAGCTACTCAACAGGTAACATGCTGCTTCCAGGGTCCACTAGGGGAAACAGCCAAAATGAAATGAATGGAGTCTTATTTATCTTACATTTCAATTTTTTGGTTGAGAATATATTTCCTATAAAACAAATGTCTAATTACACATTGCCTTTTGAAACTACTCAAACAAACCTTTGGATAAAGTTTAAGAGCCTAATATATGAGAAAGAATGTGTTCTATTTATTTTTTTTAAAGTTTGCAAACAGATATTTTGTCTTGAGTGTTTTACTAATGTAACGTTTTTAATTCTCTCTACCTACAAGCCTTAGGCCAGCTATTCTTGTAGATTAGCTCCTGATCCACAGGAAATAAATCCAAGTACTGGGCTAGAGTAGGCCTTTGCCTCACTTATCAATATTCTTCTTGTTAATGGTGAGTGCTTGTTTTCTCCTGCTGCTTTCCTTGCTCCTTTATTGTTGACAGATCTTCAGGTTTCTCTTTGCCTGAATACTTGACAAAGACGTTTGCTCTACTTGCAGGATTTTCCAACACATGGTTCTTATGCACTTGCATGATCTGTGACCTTCTGCCTAACCTGAACCTTCCTTTGTGTAGTTTGTTACCAGCTTATCTACCTAACACTGAGCTGTCTTCCTCCCCTGATCCCCATACTTCATCCATTAATTTTTTTTTTTTCCTTTTCCAGACTGTGCTTCTGACCTTTTCTCACCACTGTTTGTGATGCCATGAGCCCAGGTTCTAATGCAAGCTATTAGACCTGAGTAAGTGAAAAATGGAACACCACCACTACCACTCAGGAATTAACATAAATGTTTATAATGAATGTTGTTTAAGAGACAGAGCAAAGAATGAACCACTTGGGACAAGATAAAGAAATAGTTATTAATACTTTATGGATTTACGTAATTATTTTGCTACTTGTGCTATTTTCCTTTTCATGTTTCTTACTAGGCTTGCTACCCAAAGCTGCATGTTTTCCCTTCTTTGCAATCTTCAACTCCCAAAGGGCTCTAGTGTCACATTTGCCGCCTCTGCGGAAAAGCACTAATTAGGTAATTCCCAACTCCCTTTCATTAGAAACTCAACTGTTATTCTGTCTTGAGCTTCCCTGCCTCTGAAGAAATATCTTCAAATCTCTCTTTACCATGTGTGCTGTGGTCCCCTTAACTGATCTCTACATGACTGATTCCATGGAAATTATAGACATTAGGGAGGAAAATAGTGCCAGTGTAGCAAGGAGAATAATTCTTCTCATAACCAGCAAATATCCTTCTTGGTATTGTACCCTTGCCTTGAGTTTGCTGCCCTCACTGCAAAGGAAAAGGGTTAAATTCCCCTTTCACTAATTTCACAATTACCTATATTCTCTAAAGAGACTAAATATCTTTGTTTTCACCCTCTCAACTTTAATGCATTTTTAAATTCAAAACAACAGGATCCTTTTTTTATGACTTTTTTTACTTAGTGTTTTTTGTCGGACTCTTCAGGTTATTCACATTTTTCTTTCAATGTAATTAATTGACATAATTGAGGGTCCAAAATAAATCGAACAAAATCTATGCCATATACATTGAACTGAAAAGAAGATTTCATTAGTGTTCAATATATAGTCCTTGTTAAACAGTAGGAAACAATTCCTATCAAAATAACGGACCGTGATCTCTAGCAGGAAACCTTTGAAACTAGTCATTCATTGCTCAGTCAAGTGGATGCAAGTCAGTACACAACAGTCTCCCATTGTGGCTAAGAATGGAGCCTCTAGGATCAGATTCTCTGGGTTTGAACTTTGGCCCTGCCTCCTACTCTGTGACCCTGAGCAAATTACTTAACTTCTCTGTGTCTGTTTCCTCCACTTCACAATAAGCTCCTAATGTGACTATGTGGAACAGATGATGAAAAGCACTTGGAAGAATACCTACCATATAGTGCATTTTTGATAAGTGTTAATAATGAATCTTTTTGACCAAGATGCTAGTAGAAGTCAGGTATATGTAGTTTTCCTAATAAAACCAGGGATTCTCGGTTTCCTTTTGCTGTCATAACTGAATTTTCACCCAGCTAATCCTTAGGAGCAGATGACCCCAATTACTTTGCTTTGTGTTATGGTTTGAAATATGTCCCTCCAAAAGTTGTATCTTGAAGTCCTACCCTCTAGTACCTCAGAATGTGACCGTGTTTGGAAACAGTGTTTTTATAGAGGTAATCAATTTAAAATGAGGTCATCGGGTAGGCCCTAACAAAATGACTGCTGTCTTTGTGAAAAGAAGAAATTTGGAGGCAGACACACACACACATCTACAAACCAAGGAACACCTGGCAAACTATCAGAAACAAGGAGAGGCATGGAACAGACACTTCCTCACGGCTTTCAGAAGAAATCATCCCTGCCAACAGTTTGATCTTGGACCTCCAGCCTCCAGAATTATGAGACAATTTTGAAACCGGAGGCGAGAGGGCAGGTCACAACCTTTAAAAGAATGATATAGCCATAGGACATGACAAAGACTGTTTAGAACCAACTAGGTCCAAGACGGCAGAAGATTTGACTTCCGGTAGGCCTTGAGACCCATTATATGCTCATTGTAATACATTAGCATGCTAAATGACACACCCACCAGTGCCATAAAGGGCCAAAAAGTGGGTGGTGGCCCAATTCCTGGAAATTCCCACCCCTTCCCCAAAATAGTTGGAATCATCCTCCCACTCATTAGCCTGTGAAATTACCCAGCCCATAGAAACTAACCACACCATATTTCATGGTCTCTCGCCTTCTAAGCTGGCCCTCAGTCTACCTGTGGAGTATATCTCTCTCTTAATAAATCCATTTCTTACCTATCACTTTGTCTCCGAATTCTTTCATGATGAAGTAAGAACTTAAATTCACTGGGAATAATTTCTGTTAAGTCATCTAGTCTGTGCTACATTTTTAAGGCAGCCACAGCAAACCAATATAACTTGTTACCCCATTTCTCTTAGTGTTCATTTTCTAGAGTCTGCTCCAGGTACCCTGAGACAGAGGCTGCCCAGTTGCACATTTTTATTTTGGGAGAAGGGGCAAAGCGTGGGACTGAAAAATAGAGAGCTCAGTCAGAATGGTAATATGCAAGTTTTCCCCTAAATAACACAGTGTGTTAAATATGGACCACAGCTGGGTCCAGCTAAGTGCATAGATTAAGTATGAGATTAATAATGCTAAAAGTTCACTCTATACCAGATGATTTCCATGGCCCTTAGTGATGCCTCAGTTTATACTCATTAAAATAATTTGTTTGGCTTAAGTTTGAAAGATATTGGATTCTACTACTACAAGAAGGTATAACAATCTCTAGCTGGAATACTTTATATGTAGGAATTTTATAATTAACCTGAAAATAGGGCTTGGAGCAGGAGAAGCATGATAAAGTCTCAGTTTCCTGGAGGGAGGAAATAAAAAGATCACTTAGATAAGAGAAGGGAAAGGGAAAGGGAAAGGAAGTTGTATTAAGGACAAAATTAAGCATTTCACTGTCAACTGACATTGTCAAATATAGAATTTGTAAACATAGATGAACTTGCTATATAAAAACAAAAAAATACTTAGAATAATGTAACCAACAGTGTTACAGTAGGTTTTCTGAAATGACTAATGATAAGTTGGTTTTATTTTCATTTTGTTTTTGTCTTTGTGTTTTTGTATTTAATGACTTTGATTCTCTACAAAGAACACACATCTTCTCCCTTTGGGTTTTGAAAACTGTAATTGCTTACATAGGGAAAGAATCAAGTTAAACTAACTGGGTCATAAACCACATACAGGTTTCCAAACCAAGGGAGCCAACAGTTTAAAATTGCACTCCAAGGAGATGACCAAATCACCGGTAAAGTTGTGTAAATTGTTTTAAGAAATATTCAGATTTAGTAGTTATTACCACACAAAGTATTCATTTGCTACTCTTATACTGAGCCACCCACTGATGTCTGCTAGTGATAGAGAAGGGAAAATGAACATTAATAACTTGATCCTAAGGGTCAATTTGTCTCAATTAAAAGTATTATTTGCCTAAAGTGTGCTTTTATTTCAAGACTGTACTTCGGCTTTAGAGGTATTCTTGTTTGCATGGCAACCATTAAAGGTATATAGGTTCCAGGCCTCCAGAGCCCTGAAGTAGATGAACTTTATAATTTCAGGCATCAAAATTTCCCAAAACTTTTGTAAAACATTCTAAATCATTGCTTTGCTCTTCAGCACTGTTCCTCAACCCATTATATCACCTGAATTAATTTTAAAAATCTCAATGCCCAGGGCTTGCCATAGACCAATTACAGAAGAATTTTTAGAGATGTAACATCAGCACCCATGAGCCAGCCCATTAGGGTCTGAGATGCAATGCTCACATTGACTACAGGCTAGAAATGCCCTCAGGCCAGCAACACTGGGATCATCTGAGAACTTGTTAGGAATATAGGCTCTCGGGTCCCACTCCAGACCTACTAAATTGGACTCTGCTCTTTAACATGGTCCCTAGGTGGTCTGTATGCACATTAAAGTTAGAGAGATCCAATCTAGATTAAAGGACCTTGTAACAACGTTATCGGGAAAACTTCCCTAGAGTAATCAGAATGCCCTGGAAAAGCAATTAATTTAAGGGATTATTTTTTCCAGTTTGTACTGCTCAGTCCTTTAGACAACTTGCTAGAAATCCAGACATTTGAAGGATATTTTCAGATATAAAAGGTCAAATACCCTCTAGTATGAAAATCCATATACTACAAGGGATTTCATCTAAACTTCAAAATGAGTTGACATTGACTAATTCTCTGCCAGGGACACTTGGCAGAATATTGAGCTTACCTGTACCCCAGTGGCTATTTATAAAACATTAAAGCTCTGTATTTTAAACATGAATTTTCTTCTCATATACCAAGTCCAATATATTCCTTATATTCTACCTACCTATGTGGGGCATATTCTCATCAGTATTTACAAAAATATATGAGTGATAAAGCTATTAACCACAAGATGAAACAGGTGACTGACTTACTGATCAGAAATAGTTGGCAATGTGAAAGATTGCTTAAATAAAGGTGTGTTTTTATGGTGGACCCATTTACTTTGAGCTAAGAGTTAAAAAGTTGCTGGAGGAATAAAAATGCATTAGGATTTGAATTATATTACTAGAAAAATTATTGTATAATGAGCTTCTGTAAATAATGTGTTAAGTCAAAAAGCAATAGAATGGACAAAAGCAATTTATTTTTCATAAAGAACATCAAAGTTGTGAGTAATTAACATAAGTTCCATGACAACTCTAAATGATTCCTGCTGTAATAAATTAGCCCATATGCAGCTAGCAGAATGTATTCAGAAGGTTCAGTTAGCACAATTAATAATTTCTAAGAAATGAACTAATCGTTTCGACAGGTAAATAAAATGATAATTTGTTGATTATTTCTTCAAAACACTTAATTTTCCTATAATTAAGTGGCCATAGAAAATTTAATGAGTAAAAAAAAACCTGTTGATACTCTACTTGTAACAATACATTAAATTCTAATGAAGTAAAATGTTAAAAAACCAGCCAAGTTTGCCACTATTACAATTCTCTAGATTTAATCATGTAGTCTGAGTCTCTGTTACCACAGAGGAGACTTTTAAAATGAACCTCCTCAGGAAGGGGTGGGTGGGTGGGATGAATTGGGAGATTGGGATTGACATATATACACTACTATGTGTAAAACAGATGAGAAACTAATGAGAAACTACTGTATAGCACAGGGAACTCTACTCAATGCTCTGTGGTGACCGAAGTCGGGAGAAAATCTAAAAAAGATTGGATACAGGTATACGTATAATTCAGGGGTCCCCAACCTGCAGGCCATGGACCACTACTGGTCCATGGCCTGTTAGGAACCGGGCCATGCAGCAGGAGGTGAGTGGCGGGTGAGGGAGCGAAGCTTCATCTGCCACTCCCCATCACTCACATTACCGCCTGAACAGTCCCCCACGCTCCCGTCCATGGAAAAATTGTCTTCCACGAAACCAGTCCCTGGTGCCAAAAGGTTGGGGACCGCTAGTATAACTGATTCACTTTGCTGCACAGCAGAAACTAATAGAACATTGTAAAGCAACTATACTCCAAAAAAAAATTAATAAAAAGTGAATGAATAAACAAATAAGATGAACCCCCTCAAAAGATGTTCACATCCCAATCTTGTGAAAGTTATTTCATGTGGCAAAAGGGATTTTGCAAATATAGTTAAGGTACAGACCGTGAGATGGGGAGAGTATCCTGATGTATCCAGGTGGACTCAATGTAATCACAAGTTTCCTTATAAGAGAGAGGCAGGAGATCAGGGTGAGTAGTAAGAGATGTGACTACAGAAGCAGGAGATTGAAATATTAATAACAGGGAGCCACAAGCTATGGAATTCAGGTAACATTCAGAAGCCCAAAAAGTTATGTAAATAGATTATCTCCCAGCACATCCAGAAATTGATACCTTGACTTAAGCCCTATGAGACTCATTCTGGACTTCCAACCTCCAGAAATGTAAAGGAATAAATTTGTATTGTTTTATGCCACAAAGTCTGTAAGTAATTTGTTACAGCAGCAATGGGAAACTAACACAGAGACCCAGTAAGTGGAAATTGCAAGGTAATCAAAATCAACAGGTGATATTATGTTATTTCAGAGTTGTTTGCTTGTTTTTTTCAAAGCATTTGAAGCAAGGAGAAATAAATTCTAGAGTTATCTATAAGTCATGGGAGAAAATACAGTGAGCCCTTGAACAACACGGGTTTGAACTACATGGGTCCACTTATACTTGGATTTTTTTTTTTCACTTAGATAAATGCTACAGTAATTCATGATCCATGGTTGTTTAAATCTGTGGATGCAGAGCTGTGAATACAAAAGGCCACTTGTAAAGTTATACACAGATATTCAAATGTATGGAGGGTTGGCATTCCAATCCCTGCATTGTTCAAGGGTCAACTGTATTTGCAAAAGACATCTGATAAAAGACTACTATTCAGGGCTTCCCTGGTGGCGCAGTGGTTAAGAGTCCACCTGCCGAGGCAGGGGACACAGGTTCGTGCCCCGGTCTGGGAAGATCCCACATGCCACGGAGCGGCTAGGCCCGTGAGCCATGGCCGCTGAGCCTGCGCATCCAGAGCCTGTGCTCCGCAACGGGAGAGACCGTGGCAGTGAGAGGCCCGTGTACCGCAAAAAAAAAATTATAAAAAAAAAAAAAAGAAAAAAGAAATAAAAAGAGAGGCATTTTCTGAGATCTTTAACCTGGAGTAGTTCTCCCTGCTGGACTTAATAGACCTTTTCCTGCTAGTTGAGGGTTTCTTAACTCTATTTGTCTCTGACTCTGTAATAATAATTTACTTATTTTAATCTTTTCTGGCTTAACACAATGTTAAATTTACTTTCTATTCTTTTACCGTTGTATTTATTTGAGTTCTATTAACCAAATCAGTAGGTATCAAACCAGGGGACATAACAGAATCAACTAGAAGCTTTAAAAGAAAAAATTGATGTTTATTCCAAGACAAATTAAATTCTGGATAATTTGAGTGTGACCCAGGCATCTGCATCTCATAAAAGTATTTCTAGTGATTCTATGATCACATAGGGATTAGAAGTGCTTATGACATCAGGTACAATTATTCATTTTGAAATATTATTTTTCACACCACAACTTTTTAATTATATGTAGAGTTATCTGAAAAAAGCACTTTGATAACCACAGTTTAGTAAAAAAAAAAAAGTTTGGGGAAGAAACGGAGAAAAAATTAGCTACATAAGAGAAACATATAAAGTATATACTATGTGGAGTTATTTTCCATTGAAGTTTAGTTGTGAGTCAAAGCTGTTAAAAAAGTAACCCATTTGGATCATTTTTCTACCATAATTTATTAAGACAAATATTTATACTTTCTGCAATTATGTTGTTTTTCTTTACTTCATATTTTGAACCAAATTTTAGTGTGTGATCTCATTTACCAATATCTCTATACCACAAGAAATTAACATGAGAGCAATAATCAGAAACCTCAGAATTATACACATATGAATAATAATTGATAAGATTCCAGATCTATTTGAAATGCAATTATAAATACTTAATAGGCAAGCTTCAATATGTGAGGTAATATTAGTCTCTCTGTTTTTGCCTCAATCAAAATTGTCATTAATCTTCAAACATCTATTTTCTCATATAAATTCAATAACTGTGGACCTGGGATTTTCCATATCCACAAAAAGGACAAAGAATAATCTGATTTTTTAAATGGGTGCTGCTCTTGCTACCTCCTGAACTTTCTTACCTGCATGGCTATATGTCTTTCCTGCTCCAGTTAATTCTAACTGAGCACACTGTGATTGACACCTAGTTTTTAATCAATTTAAATGTATACATATTTGAATGTATACATCATTCTGGAATCTCTCATTTATATCTCTTTTATTGTCATCCATGTCCAAGCTTCAATTGCCTGAAAACTGGTTTAATTTAGATTTTACAATTAAGTATTTAGTGAATACTATATGCTGTGCCTTGTACTGGGTGTGGGAAGGCATTATTAATACCTACCTAAATAACACTATGACTTTGAAAGCAAGATGCTGTGACACTAGATTTTATTTACTTCAACTATTCTTTAAAGTGTTTTTCTTACTTGACTAAAATTTCTAGATTTTACAGGCTTAATAATAAAAAACTGCATTTATTTTAAACTTGCAAAGCTATATTACCACCTTGTCACAGCCTTGTGACATCTGACAAGGTAATTATGATCAATGCATCAGCAAACAGAAAACAAAGTTTTACTAGACTGCTTCCTTAATCAAAATCAAAAGTTACTTCTATTGACTTGATTTTCAAAAAAAAATGGATTATAGGAAGATGTAAATTAAATCGAACATAACACACTTAATTGGGAAATAGAATGTAAAAGGAGTTTGAAACATATTTAATTTTTTGAAAACTGGTAATTTATATTATACCACTTATATCACTAGTAATACTAGTACCGGACACTGAGGAGATAATGAACATGATATCGAACATTTATTGAGAGCTTATTATGTGCCAGGTATTTTACTCGGGACTTCACTTATTTAAACACTATAAAACATTATGCATGGATGTTATTCTATGCCTACTTTAGAAAGAAGTGTTTTGAGGTTTAGAAGGAAAGGTTGAATACATTTACTAAAGTCAGTAGGTTGTAAATTGAGGATTTAATTTTAAGCAATATAATTCTAAAGCCAATATCAATCATTATCAGTACTTCCTTCATCATTCTTAACTGATATTTATTTACTTTGATATTTTCTCAGTAAGTCAAGAAACGTTGTTTAGCTGAAAATCTATTCTTTTATTTTAGGGGAAAAAGTAAAATCAGAAGATGAGAAAAACATATTACGTAGAAAGCTTGCTTCAATAACTTTCTCCTTTATCAGGTATCAAGTTAATCCTGACATGGTGTCTGATTTTCTAGGGAGCCTGCAAAGAGGATTTTCCTTTCATATCTAGGGCCATTGACCTGCTTTGTTGCTTTGCTTTTTTCCTCCCCAGCAGCTTTGTAGTCAAGCGGAGAGAAAGTCATACTAAAGATTAGTATTACATTCCCAAGCCTGACCTTAGTTCCAAAATAAGAGATGGCCTTAAGTTAGGGAAAAAATAGAGTGACATTGACTTTATAAGTTTGGGAGCTCCTCCATTAAATTCTATGAAGAAACTGTGTCGATGAAAAGGTAAGGAAAATGTAGATTATAAATATAAATGGATAAATATATATGTAGCAGGGGGCTCCTTCCTGATAAGAGTAGACCCTCAGAACTGTACAGCCTTGATAAATGTAAGATAAGAAAACTATTAATTTTAAATTGTATATAGTATTTATTTCCCATAAAATCCATCTACCTTATATACCTGACAAAACCACTGTACTATATTCTTTAACAACACAAAAATTAAAATTTATCAATATGTGTTAAATGGGAAAAAAGATGAGTCAAAGTTTAAAAGAAGGGAACTGTTCAGAATAAATGCCCAAAGGTCTGTTTTAGTAGAGCTATATAATACCACAACTAGTTATTTCTCTAGAAAAATGTGGATTGGAGACTTGATGACCTATATAAAGTGCTATTTAAAGCCAAATTGTCTCTGGCAATAAAAGACTAGCTTGTATTAGACCAACCATCCTGGAGTGAACAACAATAAATTCTCAACAAAATACAAAACTAACCAACCAACCAAAAAAAAAAATGTGGTTTGAAAGTGTCTGGGTAAAACAATATAGCCAGAAATGGATAGGCTAAAATCCTGGATAGAAGGGAAACATATTAAAGTGAACATTTACTTCTTATATCCCCACAGAATGTATTCCAATACACTATGCTGGGGACTGAGGCCAATCAAAAAGAGTGCTTAGGGTTTGCTGGGCTGAAGAGACAGAGTTTAGAGCACACAGATGTGTCTGGAATAACCAACATACTCTACAGAAAGAGATCTCAGGAGCTCAACCCTGTATTCTACCTGCAATCATTTGTTAAGGTGACTTCCCTTCTCAAGCATTCTGTGAACTGAGAAAAACTAAGAATGGAGCTGGCAATGTGCTAAAGGTCTGAGCAGAGAGTCCTATAGTCTACAAATGCATAAGAGCTAGAGATTGAAGTTCAGAGCGTGAATAAGTAGAGAGTCCTATGAAGCAGCCCAGTCTTTCAGTTGAGACCCCTTCAGGGATATGCCTCAGGAGTAAGTGCAAACCAGAGAAAGAATACCCCTCACAAAGTCTGAAACCCAGCCTTGATTGCACAAAGATGACCTGCCAGTATTCTAGCTTTATGAGAAAATTAAATTCTTTTTAGAGTCTTAGTTTTAGAGTCTTAGTTTCTCATACAGAATGTTTGAAATTCAAAAAACATATTTCACTACTCATGGAAAACAGGATTAAGTGGCTAAAATATGAGGAATAAGTAGAAAAAAGAAATAAAATCATAGGAGATGCACATACTGGAGTTATCAGACTCTAATGATTGAAAATGACCATGGATGATATGTTCAAGAAAACAGAAAGATGGAAAATTTAATTATATAACTGGAATGTATAGAAGTGAATCAAATAGATTTTCTCCAACTGAAAAGTATGAGATAACAATAAAATACAATATAAACAGAATAGACACAGGAAAAGACAGAATTAGGGAACTGGAAGAGGACTGAAAAAATTAACAGCTTGAAGTACAGAAAGAAGATATAAAAAGATGGAAAACATAAAAAGGGCACAAGTGACATATAAAATAAGGTGACGTGCTCTAACATACATGTAAATTTAGAGCCACAGACTGAAAATGAAAGAAGGATGCAGCAATTTTGTTGAAACAGTAGATTAGATTTTTCAAAATAGTTAAGAAACATTACAAATTTCAAGCAGTGTAAATTCAAAGAAATAAGCATTTGAAGTATCACACAGTGAAACTACTAAAAACTAAAGACAAAAAGAAAATATTAAAAATAACCAGAGTTAATCAATGGCATTTTTCACAGAACTAGAACAAAAAGTTTCACAATTTGTATGGAAACACAAAAGACCCCGAATAGCCAAAGCAATCTTGAGAACGAAAAACAGAGCTGGAGGAATCAGGCTCCCTGACTTCAGACTATACTACAAAGCAACAGTAATCAAGACAGTATGGTACTTGCACAAAAACAGAAATATAGATCAATGGAATAGGACAGAAAGTCCAGAGATAAACACATGCACATATGGTCACCTTATTTTTGAAAAAGGAGGCAAGAATATACAATGGAGAAAAGACAGCCTCTTCAGTAAGTGGTGCTGGGAAAACAGGACAGCTACATGTAAAAGAATGAAATTAGAACACTCCCTAACACCCTACACAAAAATAAACTCAAAATGGATTAAAGACCTAAATGTAAGGCTACACACTATAAAACTCTTAGAGGAAAACATAGGCAGAACTCTATGACATAAATCACAGCAAGATTCTTTTTGACCCACCTCCTAGAGAAATGGAAATAAAAACAAAAACAAACAAATGGGACCTAATGAAACTCCAAAGCTTTTGCACAGCAAAGGAAACCATAAACAAGATGAAAAGACTACCCTCAGAATGGGAGAAAATATTTGCAAATGAATCAACGGACAAAGGATTAATGTCCAAAATATATAAGCAGCTCATGCAGCTCCATATTAAAAAAACAAACAACCCAATCCAAAAATGGGCCGAAGACCTAAATAGACATTTCTCCAAAGAATATATACAGATTGCCAGAAAACACATGAAAGGATGCTCAGCGTCACTAATCATTAGAGAAATGTAAATCAAAAGCATAATGAGGTATCACCTTACACCAGTCAGAATGGTCATCATCAAAAATCTACAAACAATAAATGCTTTAGACGGTGTGGAGAAAAGAGAACCCTCTTGCACTGTTGCTGGGAGTGTAAGTTGATACAGCCACTATGGTGAACAGTATGGAGGTCCCTTAAAAACTAAAAATAGAACTACCATACGACCCAGCAATCCCACTACTGGGCATATACCCTGAGAAAACCATAATTCAAAAAGAGTCACGTACCACAGTGTTCACTGCAGCTCTATTTACAATAGCCAGGACATGGAAGCAACCTAAGTGTCCAGTGACAGATGAATGGATAAAGAAGATTGTGCACATATATACAATGGAATATTACTCAGCCATAAAATGAAATGTAATTGAGTTATTTGTAGTGAGTTGGATGGACTTAGACTCTGTCATACACAGTGAAGTAAGTCAGGAGTAAAACAAATACCGTATGCTAACACATATATATGGAATCTTAAAAAAAAAAAATGAGGGTTCTGAAGAACCTAGGGTCAGGACAGGAATAAAGACACAGATGTAGAGAATGGACTTGAGGACACGGGGAGGGGGAAGGGTAACCTGGGACTGGGACGAAGTGAGAGAGTGGCATGGACATATATACACTACCAAGTATAAAACAGATAGCTAGTGGGAAGCAGCTACGTAGCACAGGGAGATCATCTCAGTGCTTTCTGACCACCTAGAGAGATGGGATAGGGAGGGTGCCAGGGAGACGCAAGAGGGAAGAGATTTGGGGATATATGTATATGTATATATGATTCACGTTGTTATACAGCAGAAACTAACACACCATTGTAAAGCAATTAACTCCAATAAAGACGTTTAAAAAAAAAATGAAAAGGCAAGCCATAGATTGGGAGAAAACAGATGTAAGATATGTATTTGACAAATGACTGTTATTCAGAATATATAAATAAGTCTTAAAATTCAGCAATAAGACAAACAACCCAAATAAAATATGGCCAAAATTTTAACAGACGCTTCACTAAAGAAAACAAATGAATGGCAAGTAAGTGCATGAGAAGATGTTCAACATCATTAATCATCAAGGAAATGCAATTTAAAGCCACAAGAAGATACAACTATATACCCAATACAATAGCTAAAGTTTAAAAAGACTGACAATACCTAGTGTTGGTAAAGAGTAACTGGAATTTGCATACAGTGTTGGAGGAAATGTAAAAAACCACTTCACTTTGGAGAACTGTTTAGCAATTTCTTATAAAAGTAAACATACACTTGATCATATCACTCAGTCATTCTGTACCTAAGCATTCACCAGAAAAATAAAAACAAATGCCCCCAAAATAAAAAAATAAAATAAATAAAAATAGCCAGAGTTAAAAGGCAAATTACTTTCAAAAGAGGAAAATAAGAACAAAAGCTGACTTTTTATAAAAATTAGGGAAACCAAAAGGCAATCTTGAATTGCTGAAAGAAAATGAATAACCCACTAATAATCTTAGCCCCAGGGAGAATGTTTTTTACCAAAAAGAAGCAGAATAAAGAGGTTTTCAGAAAAAGAAAGAGAAAATACACTACCAATAAACCTGTCATAAAAACAATATTAAATGAATTTTTTCAAAAATAGGAAAATAACCTTGGTTGCAAGATAGAAAATAATAACTAAAAGGGTATTAGGGTAAATGTAAATGAATATGTCTATTTAAAGCATTAAAAATAACTTCTTGTGGCTATCAAACATATGTAGAATTAAAATACAGTGAACCCTTGAACAACACAGGGGTTAGGGACTCTTCTTGGGGTTGAAAATCTGCATATAATTTATAGTTGGCCTTCCACATATTCAGCTTCTTCACAACCATGGTTCCACAACCAAGGTTGCACCAACCACAGATCTTGCAGTACTGTAGTATTTATACTGGGAAAAAAATCCATAGATAACTATTTATCCCATGCAGTTCAAACCCATATTGTTCAAGGATCAATTCTACTTCTCACACTCATACACACACAAAGCATAGAAGCCAATAGGGTGGTAAGTGGACCTAAACTATTGTAAGATCCTAGGATTGATCAGGAAGTGGTAAAAATATTTATTTATAGACTCTGATAAATAGTAAATATTATAAGTAACCTTAGCAATAATATTAAAAAGTGTATAACTAGTAATAAAAACAATATTTAATTAATTCTCGTTCTGATACAGTCTAAGTTAGCAGTATTCTCTGTACCAGGTATCTTGCTCATTATAATCCAATCTTCCATAAACCAATGTTAAGTGTCATAGTCTCGTCTCTGTTTTTGTTGTCAGGCTTAAAAGAAGAGGTAAGAGTGACTGAAGTAGCAATGGGGCATCCCCTCTCTGACATTAGTGTGGTAGTAGCAGCCAACTGTACCCAGAAGTAGAATAAGTTCTGTCCAATAGAAAAGCAATCTAATGTTCAGTAACAGTAGTTAGCCAAGCAGAATATATAGAAATTTTTTTCCTTGCGACAACACCTGGAGGGTTCTCAGAAATAATAGAAGGTCTCTTTGAGAAGCCCTTCTCATAATTCATTCAGCCATTTATTTCTTCATTCAACAAATATTTATTTGAATGCTTATTATGTAAGAGGTGCTGTTCTATGATCTATAGGTTTTGCAATGAATAAAGCCTCAGGCAGAAGGTAGGGATCAAAAATAAAAGGATAATCAAATAAATATGTAAATGTCTGTTAGCCATAACTGTCAGAAGAACAATAAAACAGGGTGAGGAAACAGCACTCTGAAGCAGCCTGGGGAGAGTTGTTTTAGGTGAGGTAGTTGAGAAGGCCTCTCTGATAAGGTGGCACTACTGCAGAGGCCTGAGCCAAGTGAGATTTCTAGTTATGGGGATGTCTGAGGACAGAGCATCCCAGGCAGAATGGAAACATTGAGGACTTGATAAAGTTACAGTTCGTGTGTTTGTGGAGACAGCATGTGGCAATAATGGCTGAACCCAGTTTGTTTGTGGGGAGGAGGGATGGGTAAGATAAGTGGGGAAGAAGGAGCCAGAACCGGCTGGGGTTTATATTCTAAATGGGATGGTCAGCCATTGGAGGGTTTATACACATTTGTATAGCTGTTGTTTGAACAATGGATTGTGGAGGGAGTAACAGTGGGGAATGAAAGCCATTTTAGAAATTATTACAGTCCAGGCAAGAGACAGAGTGGTAGCTGTAAAGACAGTAAGAAATGGTTAGATTCTAGATAGAGTTTAAAGATGCAATCCACAAAATAGGCAGAAAGATTAGAAGTGAGTGGGAAAGAAATATGTAAGAATCAAACCTAGATTTTTGTCTTCAGGAATAGTAAGAGTGATTTGGGAGCTGACTGAAGGGAAAATTACAAATTCTTTTTTGGATATACTAAGTTTGAGACAAGGATTAAATATTATACATTTATTCAGTACTTAAATACTGAGTGCCTTTTCCATGACAAATACTTTTCTGGGTGTTGGGAGTAGAGCAAATTATAGGAGAGGTAAGGTCTCTGCTTTATCAAGCCTTTTAGGCAGAGAGACCTATACAAATATAAGTAAATAGCACATAAGTAAACAGGACAAAGACTTGCAGTTGGTATGAAGGACATCTATAATGTGACTAACTCACTTTAGTGAGAATGAGTTACCATTTAATTTACCTTTTACTATTGGTTGTTAACATTTTCTAGTATTTTGACAATGATCACGTAAAAAAAAAAAGCCTGCAATTTGAAAAACTAATTCTGTAGATTCATTTCAATAATTATATTTTATGTGTTTACCTCTTTCTTATCAATGAATTATCATTATCTTTAATATTTTTATGGTTTTTATTTCAACCTTTTAATTTTTTTAGTTTTTTATTAACCACTTTGATCCAAAGTTTAGAAGACAATTTATAATACATACGTAAGCAAAAAGCTATAGTTCTATAACATTCATAGAGATTTCTGATCTTGATGAGATAAAGACATACAAATTAAGTTAAAGGAAGTTCATAAGTAAAAGTAAAACCATACCAAACAAAAATACATACCATATTCTGGGCAGACTTCCCTATTATTATATGTAAAATGTAGACACCATGTCATTCTGTTTATAAATACAGAAATTTTGGTTTTGGGGGAAAAATAAACTGTTATTTGAGACATAGGACATGTTCTAGAAAATATTTCTTCAGCAGTCAGCATAGTTTCTAACTGATGCAGCAATATTTTTCTCCTCAGTGGTAAGCACTGTCGTTCAGCTTTCTTCCCTCTTTTGAAAATTTTGTGGTGATTCATAAATACATACATTTGACCTGTGTATGTTATAGTTTTAACCATGTCTTTTTTAAACTTTCAACATTATATAACTCACACTTATTATGGGGCTTAAACTGATAACAGGATAAGGTCTGAGTATTACTCTTTGCTTGAGTAAATAGAAAGGCAACAGGATACATCAGGATTCACTGATGTAGTCGCTGTTGTAATTTAAGATTATAAATTGGAAAGGAGGTTTTCAGATGGAAAACCTACTTATTTTTACTTCTCTCTTTCAACATCTCAAAAGAATAAATGTCTTAGCATATAATGCCTCTTATCTTACACCCACCTAGACTTGTTTTCACCAAGGTAAACTGGGGCCCTCAGGTATGCCAGAATTTAACAATAAATTTGAATTTAAAATTAACACTTCCTTTCTCCTGCATAAGTGATGGTGTATGCCATGAATGGGACGGGACAGGGTTAGAGGAGATGAAAGGAAACAAGAGGTCATCATGAGGCTGTTCTTTCTTTTCTCATCTCTCAGTGCTACCCAGACCTGCCTTTAGACCCACAAACAGAATGCTTTTAGAAACTAAGTAAACAAATATGTAGTCATCATGCAGAAGAAGCCACATATACAGAGCACTTGCATTAAAAAAAAAAGAGAAAACTAGAGATTATGAAACAATTCTGACAGTTATCAAACTAAGGCCCTTCATGTTTAATAATAACTTCTCTAAAACAAGAAAGTGGCAACCCAGTTTGCATGAAAGAAGCATTGGGTTACTAATTGAAAAGAATCCAGGGACTTCCCTGGTGGTCCAATGGCTAAGACTCCATGCTCCCAATGCAGGGGGCTCAGGTTTGATCCCTGGTCAGGGAACTAGATCCCACACGCCACAACTAAGAGTTCACATGCAGCAACTAAAGATCCCGCATGCCACAACTAAAAGATCCCACATGCTGCAATGAAGAACTGCACACGGCAACAAAGATCCCACGTGATGCAACTAAGACATGGCGCAGCCAAATAAATAAATATTAATGTATAACTTAAAAAAAAAATAATCCAGTGTCACCAAAGATTTCCTGCAGTAAGTGTATCTATCATTCCTTACTGAAAAAGAAGTGAGATTGCCATGATAAGTCATGCATTTATTTTATAGGTCACTGTATACAACTATATCTATAATATCATATCTATAATTCTTACTTTCAATGTATAGTTTCAGTCATTCTCAAACTTTATTTTGTCTAATCTATAAAGTATCAAGGAACCTTTCAGAAATTATTATAAATGCATAAAATTGATTAAAAATACATGACTGTTATTATAAATATTGTGGAATCTGTTGTAAAGCAGATATTATAGAGTTCATGGCCAAAGAGGAGGAAAAAGTGACTGCCTTCTTGACAGGCTCTGAATTAATTAACTGGTTCTTTTCATAAGGCATTAAGCCAATGACTCATAAATTCATGAGAAAACATTAGTCAGATGCTTTCTATTTAATGTTAATATTTAGTTTATGCATTGAGTTTTAGTCCTTTTTAAATAGATTTCATTCCTATTCCTGTGGCCACCTGTATAAATTTTCTTTGAGGATTGTTACTCTGGTAATACCAGTTATGCTTCAGCATTAAGTATAGGGAATGATGGGCAGTACTTTTCAAAGGTGTGCTGGCATACCTGGTAAAAAGTATCCATTATAGAACACTGCCTTTATGAAGCATATTCCTTCATTGATTCCAGCATTAGCCTACTGTTTATAATCATTTTAATTGTAAACTTTCCATGTGCCATTATGATTATACATAGTCATGACTCATTCTTTTTTATTAAATTATTTTTCCATGCACCCATTTAGCATTAGCATTCTGCATCATTACAAACTAATCAATTTGACTGATTTTCCATAAGTTTCCTCAGAAAATAAATGCTACAAGCTCTGTTTGTCTCTAAATACTGTATCTTTATGGATTCAGTAATTACTGTAAAACACCATGGGAGGTACTTCTGTACCCAAGTTCAATAAAGCCATAATTTACAGTTCCTTTCTTAGAAGAGGTCCTTCTAGATAATGAAGTGATAAATTTGATACTGTAGGACAAATGACACCAGGTCAATTATAGTGATTTCCCCAGAATAAATTGTTTCATATTTTGGCATATAAGATATATATATGTGTGGGTATATATACATATATAATATATATTTTAAAACAAATTTCCTATAAAGGCAAATAAAATTATGTTAGAGTTTTCCTCTTTCTTATTTTTTTGTTTTATAATTACTTTATCCCTTCTAATTTTATTTTCTGTTAAGGCTACTAAAGTGAAATTTTAATCTAGTCAAAGTCAAAACATTTATAGTCAAAATCAAAATTTTAATATAGTCAAAATCAAAATAAATAAGGATATTAATATTTTTTATTTCCTTTTTTCCTCAAAAGTAACAACTCTACCACTATATGTTTTTCTACTAAATAAGTTTTTTTCTGGAAGTCCCTGACCTGATCATTAAAGAGTGGGTTTTGCAGAGGAGTTACTTCTTTTCTGGAGCAACTGACCATAAATGAACGTCTTTAAGCTAATATCACATATCTTCTTCATATTTCTTATAAGTATCTATAAAAATGAAAATATTTGTACATGAACATCACTATTGAAAATGAAATCTAAATACTTTGTATCGAGGAAATATTTAAATTGAAAAGAAGCATTATAGCCTTAATATATGATAAAAAGTAAAATTTCAGATTTAATATAACCTTATTGATATATATATATATATTTACCTTAAATGTATTCTTCTTTCCACTAAAATTTCTCTTGCTAATAAGATTTCTCCAAATTTTTTAATGTCTTCACTGGTTTTCACCTTTGTGCCTTTTTCACTACATTTGGAATAACTTCTACAAGCTTCTAAAAGCCAATTTGTTCTCTTCCCTTAATAATCTCCTCTAAAATTTTACTTCAGTTTTCTGACTAATTGTATCCCTATTCTCTAAATATTGAGGATCATATTCCTTCATCCTTCTTCTCCTAGTCTGTATTTTTTTTAATAACTATACTCTAATTTTACTACCCTCATTGAACCTTATTTCTTTAACTTGTCGTTTTTAATTTCAATGAAAGTAAATGGGTCATAAATACATATTAAGCATTTTCTCTATGATCATTTTCAGTCACACTTCTTATTTTATGATGTTTACCTTCAGTCTACTTTCTTTCTAGTCATAGTCTAAGCAATTATCTTTTTATTTACTGAAGTTTATACTTCTGGCTAAGGTGACCATATAATTTCTCTCTTGAGTTGGCACACTTCTGAGAGTGAAGAAAGGGACTATTAATAATTGTATAAGGATAGCTGGATTTAACCAGATCTGTCCCAGGCAAATGAGAACGTATGTTCATAATATTGGGTTGGCCAAAAAGTTCATTCAGGTTTTCTGTACCATCTTACAGAAAAATCCGAAAGAACTGATTGGCCAACCCAGTACGTATGAAAGACTATAAAGAGTCAAGAGTTAAGCCTTGCTTTATCTCATCTGTGTTCACTTACCAACAGCTGTAAAAATTGTCACTTCTGATTTACATGGGGGAAAAAAGACCATACACACACAACCTCTTAGCCCGAAAAAAATAGATACAGCTTTTCCTTTCTTTTCTTCACATCAACAAGTTTACAACTAGAAATTTGCTGGGCAGAGAATAGGAAAATTAAGGAAGAGCTAGATGAAAAGATCATGATGTCATAGAAAGCTAGAGGAAAGCTTCCCTTATTCTGCAAAGTAGGGAATCACAGCAAACAGATGTAGTGTAATGGAACTCTTGAACCAGGTATGGTCATAGATCTGTCAATAGAACAGATGGTTCTAAGCATGAGAGAACTATAGTGATATATGTCTTGTTGGGGTAAGAAGCTTGGTTGAACTTCAGGCAATGTCTAATTTTAAAAATGGCAGGTTTGCATAAATAGAGCAATAATGCATCAATTAGGGTAAGAAAATAGGAAATAAGAAAGTGGTTTGATTGCTTAAACTGAAGCAAAAGGCAGCAATGTGGTCCCAGGATCACCTGATAATTAAATAATGAAAAATACCCATTAGTATTGTAGACTTAATAGCAAGCTACAGAAATATTTACTTGAAATCACCCTAACTCAGAACAAAAATTGTGCATAGGCTAGAATGGGTCTGAGTCTGCAAGTAGTGACTTAATCATGGAAAATATCTACAAGGGCTTAGAACCAGGCATAGCTTTACAATGAAGCTTGGCCACCAGAAGGTACTAATTTCCTGTCATAATTGGAATTCATGGCAGTTTAGAAGGATATATTTTTAAAAGATTTTATTTATTTAGAGCAGTTCTAGGTTTACAACAAAATTGAGAGGAAGGTACAGATATTTCCAATACACTCCCTGCTCCAAAATTTGCATAGCCTCCCTCATTATAAACATCACTCACCAGAATGGTACTTTTTTTTTTTTTTTTTTTTAACTAAGATGAACCTACACTGACACATCATAATCACCCAAAGTCCACAGTTTACCTAGTATTTCACTTTTGGTGTTGTACATTCTGTGGTTTTAGATAAAAGTATAGTGACATACATTCATCATTATAATACCATACGGAGTATTTTTACCATCTTAAAAAAATCTCCGTGCTCTGCCTATTCATCTCTCCCCTCTCACTCCTAGAAACCACTGATCTTTTTATTGTCTTCACAGTTTTGCCTTTTCCTTAATGTCATATACTTGAAATAATATAGTATGATTTCTGACTGGCTTTTTCATGTAGGTATATGCGTTTAAGTTTCCTCCATGTCTTTTCACAGCTTAATAGCTCATTTCTCTTTAGTGCTAAATAACATTCCACTGTCTGTGTACCACACTTATTCATTCACCTACTAAAAGACATCTTGGTTGCTTCCAAGTTTGGGCAATTGTGAATAAAGCCTCTATAAACATCTGTGTGCAGGTTTTTGTGTGGACATAAGTTTTCAACTCTTTCGAGTAAATACCAAGGGGTATGATTGCTGGATGCTATGATAAAAGTGTGTTAATTTTTTAAGAAACTGCCAAACTATCTTCCAAAATGGTTGTATCATTTTGCAGTCCCACCAGCAATAAATGAGAGTACCTGTTGCTTCACATTCTCATCAGCATTTGGTATTTCAGGATTCTGGATTTGGGCCATTCTAATAGTTATGTAGTGATATCTCATTGTTGTTTTAACTTACATTTCCCTGTTTATATATGATAGGGAGCATCTTTTCATATGCTTATTTGTCATCTGTATATATTTGGTGAGATGTCTCTTTAGGTCTTTGGCCCAGTTTTTAATTGCGATTATTTTTTCTTATTGTTGAGTTTTAAGAGTTCATTGTATATTTTAGATAATATCAGATGTGTCTTTTGCAAATATTTTCTCCCAGTCTATGGCTTGTTTTCTAATTCTCTTGGTATTATCTTTCACAGAAGAGAAGTTTTTAATTTTAATGAAGTCCAGATTAACAATTGATTTCTTTCATAAATTATGTCTTTGGTATTTTATCTAAAAGGGCATCACCATATTCAAGGTCATCTATGTATTTTCCTATGTTATCTTCTAGGAGTTTTAAAGTTTTATGTTTCATATTTTAGTCTATTAGCTATTTGAGTTAATTTTTGTGAAAGTTGTAAGTCTGTGTCTAGACTTATTTTTCGCATGTGGATGTCCAGTTGTTCCAGCACCATTCGTTGACATGACTGTCTTTACTCCAATGTATTGCCTCTGCTCCTTTATAAAATATAAGTTGACTATATTTATGGGGGTCTATTTCTGTGCTAGTTATTGTTTGATTTTTTTATCTATTCTTTCACCAAAACGTCACTGTCTTGATTACTGTAGCTTTAAAGTAAGTGTTGAAGTTCGGGTAGTGTCAGTCCTCCAACTTTGTTATTCTCCTCCAATGCTGTGTTGGCTGTTCTGTGTCTTTTGCCTCTCCATTTAAACTTTAGAAACAGTTTGTCAATATCCATAAAATAACTTGCTGGGATTTTGATTGGTATTGCATTGAATCTATAGATCAAGTTGGGAAGAGCTGACTTCTTGACAATATTGAGACTTCCCATGTATGAACATGGACTATCTCTCCATTTATTTAATGTTAAAATTTCATTTATCAGAGTTTTATATTTTTTAATATAGATCTCTTACATATTTTGTTAGATTTATATTTAAGTATTTCATTTTGGGGGGTGCTACAATAAATGATATTGTATATTTAATCTCAAATTCCACATGTTCATTGTTGATATATAGGGAAAAAAGGCTATTTTTAAATTATCTTTTTGAATAGCTATTTATACCCAGGTCAAAATTTGTAAATTATTTTTCTCATTAAGCTTCTTCCTACTGAATTTTATAGAAGGCTATTATGCCTTTGCACAAGATTTTTGTTCATCTTTATTATTATGAATCCAGAAAAGCTAAAAGTTCTATGCTACACAAAGAAGAATTTCTATATATGCAGAGGTTCTCATATATGTATTTTTATGTAAATATATTTAATATAGAGCTTATATATTTAATATATGTAATTTACACTTATTTCCTATCTCACAAAAAATGAAAGATAGATTATTTTGTAGTTCTTCCTAACACTTTAGACCTATTTGAATATTTTAAAGATGGTTTGCTCTTTTGCCTGCTAACAAAGTCTGTGGAGTTATATTGTTTTAAGACAAAATACAAAGCAGAATATAATACTATGAATTTTCCTTAATCATTACTATTAAGTGTTGATAGATACTTAAACAAAGTATCTAATAACAAAGGTGTAATGATTTGGTGCAAAAATAGTGAAAATCTGTTTTCTACAAATTGTTTTAACTACTGACATAAAAAACACACAAAAAACTATATACATTACTTCATCTTACTAATATTCATGAAATACCATCTGGGAATGGCTTTGTTATTTGTGCAAACTGTATGTTCTTCAAAGATAAATAAATACTTAGTAATATAATTATATTGCTTGCAATGTAGTTTAAAATGATGCAAAAATAATAAATAAACAAACATCATGAGTTGTTAAACAGATATATATATTCCAAATTTTTGAGGTAACTGTAAGTCAGTGTACTTGGGGCCTGCATAAAATAGAACAAATTAATAACAAATGTTGAGATTTATAAGATTTTATTTTGGGTGATACAAAAGGAACCATACAAATTATGAGACCTTAGATTTGAACAGAGACTCAATGAAAATTTAGTTAAATTTATCCCCTGATTGAGAAGACAGATCTGGAAATTCAAGGAATCTCAAATCTTTGGCAAAATCATACAATCATTCAGTAATGTGATCAGGTTTAAGATGTGGGTAACTGACCCATTTTCTTTATTTCTTGTTATTTACATTTTAACTGCTGCCTCACATTTAATTTTGATTGATATGAATTTAAATTTGATTCTGCTAATGCCAAACTATTTCAGTATAGATAGCTGATTTCATTTTAAGTCTCTCTCTCTCTCTCACACACACACACACACACACACACACACACACACCCCTAAAGTATCTGTATTAATGAGCAATCCATGATAAGGAAAAACTAAATAAATCTAAAAAGAAAACCATCAGCAGTTAATTTATTTAATATTTATTTTACTCATATTATTAAACTAGATTTCCATGATAGCTGTTGTATTTGGTGATGATGATATGCTTATATTTATAATATAAGGGGTTTTGTTGTTTTGTGAAGAAACAAATATTAACTTTTGAGCTACAGTTGACCCTTGAATAATGTGGGTGTTTGGAGCACTGACCCCTCTGCATAGTCAAAAATCCACGTAAAACTTTTGACTCCCCAAAAACTTAACTACTAATGGCCTACTATTGACCAGAAGCCCTACCAATAACATAAATAGTTGATTAACCATATTCTGTATATGTATTATATACTGTATTTTTACAATTAAGTAAGCTAGAGAAAATAAAATTTTATTAAGAAAATCATAAGGGAAAATACATTTACAGTACTGTACGGTATTTATCAATGCCATAGATTTACATCATCTGTTTACAATGTGAATCATCTGTCTGTCCCTACATCGATATTGTCTTATATAATACAAAACATTGTAGATGGTATACATAATACTAACCCTAGACATCAAAAATGAAAAGATAATCTGAAAAGAAATTCATATTTATTTACAGTTATGATGATTTATGCATTGATAACAAAGCAGCAGTATGATTGTTTAATGGTAGCCCAGTATAATTGATATGATTGCTTCACAGTAGTTAGCATATCCACTAATGAATGAATAGTTCTATTAAGGTTTTTGTGGAAGTAGATGTCACTTATATTTAAATTTATTATAAAACATCTATCAATATAGAGAATGTTCATGTTAGAAATGTGAAGTCCTGATTCTTTTATAAAGTATACATAAACACTTCAAACAATGTTTCTTGAATTATGCAAGGCACTGCGCTCACTGCAAAGTAGTTTTAATATTATTGTTTACTGTGATATACATAGATAAAGTCATAGAGAATAACTGCAATTATTGAATCTCAAAAGGTATCATACAGGTTAATTAATCATCATTTGACAGATAACTGTATATCACTTGGAATGCTGCTATCTGGAAAGAAAGGGTTAACAAATGGTTATGGAGTTTCCCCCCTAACTCCAGGGATATCTAAAAAATTGATCTTTAGTTGTATCCTTGAAATATTAAGTAAAAAATTTATAAGTATTCCTATATTAGATCCAAGATAAATAAAATTTCTGCCTAAATTACTATTATTATTACAGAACAAGCATCCATACTTCATTGTCAAGATCATTTATATTGTATACATATTCGTAAAACAAAATGGTATTTCACTGTGTTCTACTTTGAACTCAAGATTTTCACGTCATTTCGTTTATTTCTTAAAATAAAAACATTTATTCCTTATTTTAAAGGCTCTTTCTGATATAAGACTTTTCCCCAAATCTGGAGGCCACTGAAATAATCTCAATACTTAATTTTGTTTCATATATATGACATATATTGTAGAAAATAAATCACTCTACAAATTGCTCAATTGGTCGTGCCCAGTTTGAAAGATTAATTTAATATCATTCAAATATTTAGAATTAAAATTAGAGTAAGCATAGATTTTTCTTAATATAGATTAAATAAATAAAATTTTCAAAAAAGCAAATAAGCCACCTTATTAGAGAGCAAAAGTGCACATTCTTGCTAGGGAGATGTATCAGAGAGTCTTTAAAATCCTTTCTGCTTTTTAATTAAAAATTATACAACTCTTTCATTAATAAATTTTATAAGAGAAAGCAGAATTTAAAAAATCCCTACTTCTCTAAAATTCTCAGATCCTGAGCAGTTTAAAATACAATAGAAAAAACAGGCAGAAGACCTAAATAGACATTTCTCCAAAGAAGAAATACAGATGGCCAATAGGCACATGAAAAGATGCTCAACATCACTAAGTATTAGAAAAATGCAAATCAAAACTACAATGAGGCACCAGGTCACACTGGTAAGAATGACCATCATTAAAAAGTCTACCAAAAACAAATTCTGGAGAGGCTGTGGAGCAAAGGGAATCCTCCTACACTGTTGGTGGGAATGTAAGTTGGTGCAGTCACTGTGGGAAACAGTATGGAAGTTCCTCAGAAAAATAAAAATAGAATTACCATATGATCCAGCAATCCCACTCATGGCCATGGATCCAGACAAAATTATAATTCACAAAGATATATGCACCCCTATGTTTGTAGTAGCATTATTCATAATAGCCAAGACATGGAAACAACCACAATGTCCATTGACAGATGAATGGATAAAGAAGATGTGGTATAAATATACAATGAAATACTACTCAGCCATAAAAAAGAATGAAATAATTCCATTTGCAGCAACATGGATGGACCTAGAGATTATCATACTAATTGAAGTCAGTCAGAAAGAGAAAGACAAAACCATATGGTATCACTTACATGTGGAATCTAAAATATGACACAAATGAACCTATCTATGAAACAGAAACAGAATCATGGACATAGAGAACAGACAGCTGGTTGCCAAGGTGTTGGGGGGTTGGGGGAAGTATGGAGTGGGAGGTTGGGGTTAGCTGATGTAAGCGCTTACATATAGAATGGATAAACAACAAGGTCCTACTGTATACCACAGGGAACTATATTCAATATCCTATGATAAACCATAATGGAAAAGAATATAAAAAATGAATATATATATATGTAACTGAATCACTTTGCCATACAGCAGAAATTAACACAACATTGTAAATCAACTATACAATAAAAAATATTGAGAAAAATAAAATGAAATAAAATACAATAGAAATGTATTCTTGGTTCCTTGTTTTTCTGCTTAACATAAATTATAGGAAAATGAACATCTGCAATTCAAAAATTACTGTTAAAAAACAAGTAGACTGTACTGGTTTTCACTGGATTTATGTGGTTTCAGCTAATCTACATATAGACAAGCATATTATGTATGTATGTATATAAATTTATTTTTCAGCATTTATGTATCTGCAAATGGATAACTTTTATAAACAATTTATTTTTTCCACACACAGCCAATCAATCTTCCATTAATAATAGAGAATACTAAGTCCTTAATGACAATTCTCCATAGGAGAAAGCTAACAGCTTAAATGTGACAAAATGTCACAAACTATTTTTCAGGTTTTTTTTTTTTTTCTCGGTACGCAGGCCTCTCACTATTGTGGCCTCTCCCGTTGTGGAGCACAGGCTCCGGATGTGCAGGCTCAGCGGCCATGGCTCACGGGCCCAGCCGCTATGCGGCATGTGGGATCTTCCCGGACCGGGGCACGAACCCGTGTCCCCTGCATTGGCAGGCGGACTCTCAACCACTGCGCCACCAGGGAAGCACTCAGGTGTTTTTTTAATACCACACAACTTTTCTAATAATGTTAAACCCTTTCATTTCACAAGACAACTCAAACTTTATGCTTATCACTCATTCTCATATAATTCATCATGGCTTTATTTAGGAGAGGTATTCAATAGTCCAAAAGATTTATAAATCTTTACAAAATATGTCCTGAACATAATGTATTGGGAGGCAATCAGAAATAAATACTACAAAAATCTGAATAGGTAAAACTATAAATTACATTTCACATGTGGAACAGCCACCTTTTATTGGTATCCAAACATTTATTTCTAGAGCTACTAATGTCAATTATTTACAAGTTGTGAAAGAAAACAATGTGCCCTATTTGCACATGAGCACCAGGAACAAAGGCAGTACTTTGTTTTAGCCTAAGGCCATAGTTGGTTTAAAAAAATGATCTTTGAAACATCATGTATTGAAGTATGACAATGATACAAACATTATATAGTAATTACAATAGCAATTATTTATTTAATGCTTACTATTTACAAACACAGATAGGTTCTTTCTGACATTATATTTTATAATTCTTAGAGCAACCCTATGAAGTAGGTAATGTTATTATCCTCACTTTCAAGATAAGGAAACCAGAGAGTTGGAATAGGGAGGGTGGGAGGGAGGCTCAAGAGGGAGGGGATATGTGGATATATGTATTCATTTGGCTGATTCACTTTGTTTACAATAGAAACTAACAAGTATTGTGAAGCAATTACACTCCAATAAAGATCTATTAAAAGAAAAAGAAAGTTTAGTGATTTTGCCAGTATATAGATAGTAATTGACTAAGGCAGAAATCAAACCCTTATCTATCTTAACTGAACATCAGAGTACTTCTAGAGTACCATTTTTTTCTCAGCTGAATGAACTGTTTAAGAGACTTGTTTTGGGGAAGGGGTGTTACGTGCGTGATATAATTGGTTGAGAAATAAGAAGAAAATAAATAGGAGAACACATAATAAAGAAAGATTACCTAAAGGCCAAGTGAATAGCAATTAATGAGAAAAAAAAACCCTGTTAAATCAAGATAGTGAATCAATATTGATGTTTATCTCTTCAACTTTATTAAGAATAATTTTCTTTACCAAGAGTCATGAACAACCTGTATTAATTAAAACTGCTTATGGCTTAGATCAGTATTATTTGTAGTTCAGTAACTAAGTTGTGTGGAAGAAAAAAGGGTAAAGAGATTATTTTGTTTCAAAAAATATATGGCTCCTCATAGTTTTCATATTTTACATGATAACCTTCTATTTTCAAATACATTTTGCCAGGTTGATTGATAGTGCTAGAAGTGGCTGCACAATAATATGTTTTACCTATCAGTTCTAGAACATAAATATGTCTGCTTATTTGTTGCTGTTTTCAAATATCCTTATGGCCATAAAATTTATGTTTGTATAAAACATGTTCAAGTTTGAAAATTACATTGGAAGCTCATTACAAACACCTTTGAATACTCATCTTTATAGATGAATAATCAAACACTGTTGGGAGAAAATTACATTCAGTGACTATTTCTCACTGTGGTTAGACAGACATGTGTGGCACTATTTCATACTGCCATATGGAAAAACAGATATTTCAACTTCATCTCTCTCAGAGGTTGTATTTTCCTAAATCATTAAGTTACTGGGTTTGGTTTTCTGTATTTATCAGATTCACAAAATAATCAACAACTCTCTACGTCATTTTATAGATACAGTTAATGTTGTCTATATATGTCCTAACATTTTCCACTGGAAAACAAAACCCAAAAAATAGCATTTTCTACATCTGTTTGTATGTGTGTGCATGTGTGTCTGTTTGAGTATGTTAATGTGTGTATGTGGGTGCATAATGTTTGAAGCTTAATGTGGGGCACTAAGTTTATTTTACTCTGAGACTATAGAAGGTAACAGATTATGCCATGGTAAATTGGTAATTGGAAATTGCCTGTAATATCTCTGAGAGACTGAGCTGTTTCCTATCACACTTTACATTTTCATGAGAGAGAAATGGTGAAAGGCATATTTTAAAGTTCCCTAAGGAGTCTGAAAGAGCTAAAATTGGATTTTTGTGTGTGTTACACACCTTCCTCATATACTGCAAATAGATCCCTTTTTAACAAACCTTTGGTAGGAATACCAATATCTTTACAATCATATTCTATTTCAATCACTTCACATGATTTAAACATTTAAAAAATCTAGTGTATTTTTTGATGTTGCCCTAAATTATTCAGGAGTAAAGGAAGGACAACGTCATTCAATCAATAAGTAAAATCAATCTTAAATTAAAAGTTTTGTGTACTATCCCCTGCTGAAATAGCCAGCAACATGATTGATAAGTCCCTGCCTGTATCAAGATCACAAAGCTACTTGTAAAACTTCAATCACCTTAACTCTATTCCAGGTCCAAGTAGTTTTGTAGATTTTCAATAATTCCAGTCACCTTTTGCAGACTCTGTTAATCACTTTAGTTTTGTCTTATTTGAGTATTTCTAACTGCTGAAAATGTCACCTCATTAAACATGACTATCCTTTTCATATTTCTAGTGTCTTTAGTGGTAAAGGGTGAAGAAGTGAACCAACATTTATTGAATCACTAATATATAGTTAGTGAATCAAATAAATTCTCTGAGTAATTGCTATCATAGTTCCAGAAGGTAAATACCACTATTCACATTTTATAGTTTAGGGAACTAAGATGTAATGAGATTCAATAGATTGCCAAAAAACAATAGCTATTATGTATCAGAGCTATGGCTTATTTCTAGGTGTCTCTTGTCCCAATCAGCCTATACTACACTCTTTTAAAATAATTTTGAGTACTTGTATTAATTTTGATTTTACTTGCACTGTAAAAATGGATCCCATTTAACTGAACATATGAGAGCCAGTTTTATTCATTTCATTGTTCACATGCTTAGCCCAAACCAGCATCTGATGGAACATTACTCTTCTCCTTTGAGAAGTTTAAATGGTGTCACAAAAACAATTAGGTTAGTTTAATATAACTTCAAATTGTAATTATCAACAAAACAATTTTATATCAATCTTAACTGTAAAAAACTTGGCTGCAGAATTCTCTCACAGTTTCACAAAGTATGGTATGGTACTTTAAAAGATCAGACAAACCACTCCAGGGAGCCCACTCTCAATACAATTAAAAAAAAAAATAAAGCTGACTTAGCCTGCTCATTCTAGACAAGTTTTGATCACTGGACAAATTGAATATTTTTAGTTAGCTCACTTTTACATTATTTATCTAAGAACTGACATTTCTCTGATCTACTTCCACTTTTCCTTCCATAATCAGACACACATTCCTTTCTATTTCTTTTCCCCAGTGTTGTACTAACTCAGGGCGAAGCTGAGACCAACACCAATATGTCTTAATTTTCTTTTTTGTTTCAAAATCTTTTTATAATTAATCTCCCTGGGCCATACCTACTCTAAAATTGCATGGTTTTTAAATTTTTTGTATTTTTACTTGAAACTCACGAAAAAGTTTTTCAAATTTCATCACTCAGAGTATTTCCTATATTTATAAATGGCAGCATAAAGTCAAGAATTTGCATTCATTTCTATATCAATTAGATAATGGAGACCCTCAGTATTCTCTTTCAAAGATGAGATGATACAGAGGCTAGCACTTTTGAATACTAAGATCTTCTAAATCTAGTTTTTTATTGTTTATCAAATTACAGTTCTTTTGTTGACACATATATCCTGCAGTTGTCTCAGTGATTGAACCCAATGGTGATTTTTATGTCACTTCAAATAATTAACTCTTTGAACCTACCCACAAAATTTTATTCTTTGCTGTGGTTGCTTGAAAGATCAGTAGGAACAACAGAAAACTGCTGCAAAATGCAAAGGCTAAAATTTCTTTCAAACCACCTCTAGTATTGCCAAGTGTCACTTCCTTTATAATTCAACCCATTAGTTCATTGCTAACATATACTGTAACGGTATATGGCCATTACTGGATAGCTCATGAGGACATGAACTTCAGCTGTTGTCAGAAACAATCATTTCTGTGGAAATTAAACAAAGATTGGCAAAAAGTTGAAGAGGATTCTCTCTTGAAAAACTGCAACAGCACTGGGCAAAAGTGAATTTTATGTACTTTTTGCTTGGGCCTACTTCCAATTTTCCCCATTCCCAACTCTCTCTGTGAATAAATTCCTCCATGTTTATATACAGTTGAGTTGAGAGAGGACAAAAGCCTTAGAAGTATGATACTATAAACTGAGTGTGCCCCTCCTAAGTTCATAGGTTGAAGCCATAATCCTCAATGTGAGGGTATTTGGAGGTGGGACCTTTCAGAGCTAATTAAGTTTAGATGAGGCCGTGAGGGTGGAGCTCCTATAATGGGATTAGTGCTATCATAAGAAGAGGAGCGGAACAGAGTGCGCGCGCTCTCTCTCTCTCTCTCTCTCTCTCTCTCTCTCTCTCTCTCTCCCATGTGAGGAAGTAAAAAGGCTTCCAGCCTCCAGAACTGTAAGAAATAAATTTCTGTTATTTAAGCCATACATCTGTGCTCTTTGTTACAGCAGCTCAAGCTAAGACAGATGAGACACCTTATCAAAATCTTTCCAGGGCTTCCCTGGTGGTGCAGTGGTTGAGAGTCCGCCTGCCGATGCAGAGGACATGGGTTCATGCCCTGGTCTGGGAAGGTCCCACATGCCGTGGAGCGGCTAGGACCATGAGCCATGGCCGCTGAGCCTGCACGTCCGGAGCCTGTGCTCTGCAATGGGAGAGGCCACAACAGTGAGAGGCCCGTGTACCACAAAAAAAAAAAAAAAAAAACTTTCCAAACCACTGGTTCACCACTAAACATACAGACAAAACTGTCACCCTCTGAGAAATAGTACTAAAAATAAAAATAAAAGCATTAAAAAAAATTGAGCAATCAGTTACAAAATATTTTGAGGGACATAGATTGTACAGTTTAAGTCAGGCAAGAAGACAACTTCTCTCAGAAAAATAAAACAGCTGCTGTAATATATTATCTAAAATGACCAACTGTCAACCCAAAATTATTAAACATGCAAAAAACCCCAAAAAGCATATACACACTTTCTCTCATTTCTTAATTTTCTTTAAAACAACAGATGATTGTTTAAAGCAAAAATTATAGCACCACACAGTTGGGTTTTTAACATATTTAGATGAAATATATACAACAATAACAGCACAAAGAAATAAGGACAAAATAGATCTATACTGAACATAGTTGCTATAATTTATCAGAATTAAGACTGTATTAACCTAAAATGAACTATAAGTAAATAAAAAACATATATTGCAATCCTTGGATCAACTACTAAAATTACTTGAAAATATAGTAAACATTCAAGAGAAAATGAAATGGTATACTAAAAATATTTAACACAAAAGAAAGCAGTAAAAGGAGTTTAAAAAATAGAAATAAAAAGGATATGAACCATATAGAAAACAATAAAAATTGGCAAACCTTATTACAAAAAATATAATTATCTTGACTGTAAATGTACTAAATACTCCAAATAAAAGACAGAGATTGCCAGATTGAACAAAAAAGTAAATATAAAACTATAGGCTATCTAACAGAGAAGGAATTTAATTTCAGAATCACAAATAGGTTGAAAATCGAGGCAAAGAAAAGAAATATAATGCAATCAATAAATAACCATAAGAACTGGGGTGGATATATTAATACCAGATAATCTAGACTTTAAAACAAGGGATATTTCTACATACAAAGAGAGATATTTCATAAGGACAACAAGACAACAGAGCCCTCAAATAATTCAGTGAATATGACAGAATTTTAAGATAGGAACCAGTAAGAATATGGGAAATTTAAACTTTATTAACTAAGTTGACTGAATTGATTTATATTATAAACTCCAAATAATACCATAGAATATACATTTTTTTCAAGTGCACTTATAACATTCTTGTGGATGGACCATATGATAAACTTTCAGTAAATTTTTAAAGACTTAAAATTAAACAAAGTGTGCTCTCTGAGCACAATGGAGTTAGATTAGAAATCAGCAACTGCCCAATATGGAAATCAGAAATGTGAAAATTAAGCAGGATACTTCTAAGTATCCATGTGTCAAAGAAGAAATTATAAGGGGAATTTTAAAAGAAGCTTAGAAGCTTATATGCAACTCTAAATACATGGTATACAGCCAAAGCAACATTTACAGGGAAAGTTATAGCTTAATGCTTACACTAAGAAAGAAAGAAAAGACTAAAATCAGTAATCTATGTTAAATGTAAGAAATTATAAAAAGAATAAACATAAAAAGTGGAAAATAATATAGAAATTCAATGAAAGTAAACAAAAAATCACAAAAGCTGGTATTTTTTACAAATTGATAAACATTTAGTCAAAGAAGTAAATTATAAAATTAATAATCAGAAATAAAAGAGGGGATGTCATTACTGATTCTACATTAATTAAAAGAACCATAAAGGAAAATTATGAACAGTTTTATGCCAACAAATATAACTTATATTAAATGAACAAACTATTAGATACAACAACAACAAACCCAAAACTGACTCAAGATAAATGCAAAATGTAAATAGACATTTATCATCTGGCAGAATTAAGTGAATTTCTATATCTTACTACAAGTCAAGTCCTGGCACTTAAAACTTCACTGGTGATATCTATCAAACACTTAAGGAAGAAATTATACTATCCATACACATAATTGTTTTTTCAGAAAATAGAGAAGTAGAGAAAACTGCCCAAATCCTTCTATGGAGGCAGTATTGCTCAAATACCAAAGCCTGATAAACTATTACAAGAAAAGAAAACTGAAGAACAAATTTTCTCATAAATATAGATATAAAAACCCTAAACAAAATACTAGACAGCAAAATTCAGCTATATATAAGGGGGATTACACATTACAAATAAGTGAGATATATCACAGGAGTGGGATTTAGATTAACATTGATAAATAAGTGAATATAATACTTCACATTAAAGGATAAAGACAGAAACCATATGATAATCCTGACAGAGGCAGAAAAAGCATTTTACAAAAACTAACATTTATTCATGATAATAGCTCTCCGCACTAAGTAATAAAAACAAACTTTCTCTACCTGATAAATCTCAATAAAAAAAATCAATAGCTAATATTATAGGTAGTGGTAAAAAATATAATGTTTTAAGATTGGAATAATGCAGAGATATCTGCTTTCACCACTTTTATCATAATTAATGAGCACAGTTCATGCAATAGGTAAGAAAAAAAAATAAAGGAACAAAAATTGGAAAGGAAGAATTAAAGCAATCATTATTAGTAAATGACGAGATCTTGTAAGTGGATAATCCTAAGGGATCCATAAAAAAAAAAAAACGACTAGAACTACAAAGCAAATTTAGCCATATGTCTGGACACAGAGGCAATATACTCTTGTAAATTATACTCTGTACTCTAAGCAATCTGAAAATAAAATTTTAAAAAACTTTCATTTACAGTAGTACAAAAAAGAAAGAAATACTTAGGAACATACTATACAAAATAACTGTAAGACCTATACATTTATAACAACAAAATATTGTCAGATAAAATAAAAAAGACTTCAGTAGAGAGATGTGCTATGTTAATGATTTGGAAGTCTAAATACCGCTAAAATGACAATTGTCTCTAAATTGACTTATAGATTCAAGGCAATATTTATCAGAGGCCTAACAGCTTTTTAATAGATATTAAAACGATTCTCTAAGATTTATATGGAAATGCAAAGGATCTATAATAAACAAACAAAAACAATTATAAAGAAGAACAAAGCTAGAAGATTAACATTACTTGATTTCAAACATTAAAATCTAAATAAATCAGGACAGTATAGGATTGTTATAAGTATAGACATATAGATCAACAGAACAGAGTAGAAATTTCATTAACAGACCCTCATTTATGGTCAACTGATGTTTCACAAAGGAATAATGATAATTCAATAAGGAAAGCATAGTCTTTCTACAAATGAATGGAAACAATTAGATATCAATAGGCAAAAATATTCAGCCTTCCCTCCACTATAAACAACAATTAACTAAACATGGAACAAATCTAAATGTAGTTGCTAAAACTGAAAAACGTAGAAGAAAATGTAGGAGAAAACCTTTGTGAAAATATGTAGAGATTTATTCAATATGACACCAAAACATGACTAACAAAAGAAATATCTGAAAAATACAACTTCATCTAAATTAAAAACCTCTGCTCTTCAAAGACATTGTTATGAGAATAAAAAGAGAAGCTCCAGGTTAAGGGAGGGAAGTGGAGGGGAGGAGAGGGAAGAGAAGGGAAGATATAGATATGTAGACTTTTATACAGAATATACAAAAATCGTTACAATTGAAAAAGAAGTTGACAAACAACTTAATAAAAATAAGTGGTCATTAACCAATAAATGGGTAAATGAGTTGATACTTCATGAAATAAGATACATGGATAGCAAATATGCACATGAAAAGACGTTTAGTATCACTAGTTATTAGGGTAATGCAAATTAGAACCACAATGAGATAACACTATACATCGCCTAGAATAGATAATATAAAACAGATTGACAATGTGGAGTATTGGTGAGGATCTGGAACAAGTGTAATCTTCATACATGTCTGGTAGGAATTTAAAATAGTACAGCCATTTTGTAAAACACTTTGGAATATTTTGAGTTAAACATAATGTTTACCATACTCCTCAACAATTTCACTCCCAGATATTTACCCAATACAAATGAATTCATATATCTACAAAAACTTTGTACACAATGTTCACAGAAGCAGTATCCAGAATAGCCCCCAAATAGAAATAACCCAAATATTCATCCAATGTCAAATAGATAAAATATGACCTGGAAAATGACAAAATATGGAATACTACTTAGCATAAAGAACAAACTATTGATACATGCACCAATATGAATGACTCACAAAAATTATGCTAAATGAAAAAAGCAAGAGACAACTATATATTGTATGATTCCATTTATATGTAATTTCTAAGAAAAGAAACGGCAGATCAGCGATTTTATTTGGAGTTTGTCGTGGGAACAGAGACTAACTGTAAAGGGTTGGGAGGATGCTTTTTCGGGGGGGTGATTTAACTATTCTGAAGCTGGGTTGTGATAATAGTTGCATAACCTTATGAATTTACTGAAACTCATTGGATTGTAAACTTAAAATTGGTGATTTCTTTTAGCTGAATGTAAATTATACTTCGTTCACCTTGTAAAAAAAAGTTGAGGGGATATAAAACAGTTATTGTTAGGCTATTTACATACACTATTTGAAACAATCATCTCATTTTACCATCTTTCATGTAAGTAGAAATAAAACTAGTAAAAGTGATGATATTTGGATGGGTTAATTTAGAGACTCTCTTACCTCATATGTGCACTTATGTTGACAGAAAAGATCAGCTCAATTAACTAAAATTACTTTGCATATAAAATAGATTCAGAAGCTTAGTCATTAATGCTTCCAATTTACACTTCTTTCTATGCTTCTTTTTTCCCATTACAGCTGCATTTCAAACTAAAAATAGAGCCTGAGCTGAATTCTTTTCTCTAAAGACTTCTTTGGTTATTGCATCTGCCTCCAGTAAAAAAAATTAATATGTATCATACACCAAGAACAAATATTGTGGAGTGCCTGAAAGAAAAATAAAGACATTTTCCTAGAATCTATATCTTTTTTAAAATGAAGACTTAAACATTGTTTGTGGGAACAGAATTAAACCAAAAGCTGAACCTCCCAAAATGGAAGTTATTTTTAATAAGAAAAAGAATGACTACTAAATAAAAATTCTCATCATCAAAGATTGCTTCTTTACCCTCATTCCAAAAAACAAATTTAAGGTGCATGTTCATGCAATATAAGTATATAAATTCCTGGTCAGTTTTTTCTACAAAAAGTAACTGTGTTTAAACCCAGCTTAATATAATCTTATTTACCAAAGTTAGATCATTTACGTTTTTGTATCTGGAAACTATTGTGCCATTTGCAGGTATGTTCTAAGACCTTGTTCTCTAGTTTACTAAAAAGAAAACTGTCACCTTAATATGTGAAATTAGTATTTTTCTGATGCCTATATTTAGCAAATAATATAACAGCCACAAAACTACATCTACAATAACAAAAGTATTCAATATTTATGACATAAGCCTTATATACGTTACTATATTTAATTCTCACATCAATTCTGTAAGGCAAGTGATAGGAACTCCATGATGAGTTTTCCTAGTGGAATCAAGGAATAATCTCCAGAGCAGAGGTAGTGGAAGATAAATGAAGATGATTTTCTTTTGGCAAATAATTAATAAAAGAAAAATAAATCATCTGAGTTATTTCTCCACATTTATAGCAACTGTGATATTTGCACCCTAAATCAAGCACTACATATTGTATCATTCCATTTATATGAAATTTCCAGAAGAAGTAACAGCAGATCAGTGCTTTTATTTGGAGCTGGTGGTGGGAGTGGAGATTCACTGTAAAGAGTTGGGATGATGCTTTTTTGAGGGGTGATTTAACTATTCAAAAACTAGTTTGTGATTATAGTTGCACAGCCTTCTGAATTTACTAAAACACATTGGATTGTAAACCTAAAACTGGTGATATATATATATGACAAGAGGACAAAAACAAAAAAACCTGCCAAATGTGCATTGGATCAAATAAAAAGGTCACGTCCTTGCCAACTTAGAGCTCACCTGAAAGATGTGGACCCTCTCACCATATCCAGAAAGCAAACTGGTTGGTTAGGACATTGTTCATCCTGACAGCATGTAGCTCACCCAGTATTAATTCCTGCCAAGAAACATCACTACCCTTCTCCACACTCCCACAACTGCTCCCACAGCCTTACACAATTTTTAGAGGCAGAGCTCCTCTAAACAAAACTGACATTCACTGCAAGAGAAAAGAGATTCTTACTTTGGCTAGGGAAATACAATACAAGTACAGGTAGCCTTTCATCTGAGTACTTCAAAAAGAAACACTAACAGAAAATCAAAGATAGATCATATTTAAGAGAATCCAACCACTGAAGAAGGGCACCAAACCTACCTGAAGACAAATACTGAAGCACAAATAAAAGACACTGAAGAACACTGAAAACAATATAGAAGACCTATCTACAGAGAGTACTTTTCTCCCAAAATGCTGTTGTACAAAAAGAAAATAATCAGAGGTGTTGGAAATTAAATATAATTGCCAAAATTTAAGAAAAGAAAGATGTCCAAATAATAATGGAAAACATGCCTCTAAGATTAAATTAGCACAAGGATCTGGCTGAGGAATCTTCCCAGAAATCAGTGCATATAAACAAAGACATAGAAATCATTAAAGCATTTACTAGGAAATTGAAAGTTAGATTTATGTGCTCCAATATCTAGCAGCAATTCTAGAGAGAAGAGAAGGAAGGAGGAACAGGTTTGAAAATATGTGGTTTATAAATATTACTCCCAATCAAAGAAGACAATTCACCCAAGAATGAAGGCAGTACATATATGACCCACAATCAAAACCTGTGATGTTCAAATACATACATACATACATGTGCGTGCACACACACACACTTTCATATGTTATAATTCTCTAGACTTATTAGATCATTCTGTACTGTAAAGAAATATTGAGTCACTGTGTTGTGCACCAGGAACTAACATAGCATTGTAGGTAAATTATACTTCAAAAAACAAACAAATACATAGAAAAAGAGATCAGATAAGTTGTTACCAGAGACCTGGGTGAAGAGGGTTAGCTGGATGAAGGTGGTCAAAAGGTACAAACTTCAGTTTAAGTAAGGGATGTAATGTACAACATATTTACTATAAAGAACACTGTTGGATGTTACATAGGAAAGTTGTTATGAGAGTAAATCCTAAGAGTTCTCATCACAAGGAAAAATTATTTTCTTTTGTATCTATGTAAGATGATGGATGTTCACTAAATTTATTGTTCTAATCATTTCATCATGTATGTAAATCAAATCATTATTATCTACACCTTAAACTTATACAGTGCTGTATGTCACATATCTAAGTAAAACTGGATGAAAAAAAAAACACTTTAACATAATTTTTCCTAACTTGTGGCTGAAACTTTCTGAGCCCTAATGTAAAACCTTCATTTTCTACTCACTAAAGAGTTGCTCCCGCCATCTCTACTACTTCAGCTGGTGTTCTGGGTGTTGGAGAGCTTGAAAGGTCAGCATACCTAAATCTATATAATTGCTAAGGTTGGAGCCTCTTCTAGGCTAAGTGATAATTAGGTGCCTCTTGTTAACTGGTTCAATGCTCATTGAGAGTAGTTGAGGAAAAACTGATTCTCTAATGTTAAAATAGGAATAAAACTTTTATACTTAAAATACAGGATATTTACCCTGGATTTGCCATCTGAAGTTTTAAGAACTATATAATTTCTTAGGAAACATATTAAAACATTATCTTTTAATTTTTTTAATTAAAATGATGGTACCATCTTCCATTCCCACCAAAATAGGACTTCAGTTGCTTTGCCAAAATTTGTATTGTCTGTTTTCTAAATATTGTTTTTTAAAAATTTAGTCATTCTAGTAGGTTTTAGTCATATTTTATTATGATATTAATTTGAATTTTACAAATGGTTAATGATGAGCATCTTTTCATGTACTTATACACCATTAGTATGTATTATTTGGTCACTTATCTGTGTGAAACTTTTGCCTACTTTTTAAATTTTTATTTTATATTTTATTTTATTTATTTATTTATCTATCTATTTACTTATTTATTTATTTTTGCGGTATGCGAGCCTCTCACTGTTGTGGCCTCTCCTGTCGCGGAGCACAGGCTCCGGACGCACAGGTTCAGCGGCCATGGCTCACGGGCCCAGCCGCTCCACGGCATGTGGGATTTTCCTGGACCGGGGCACGAACCCGTGTCTCCTGCATCGGCAGGCGGACTCTCAACCACTGCGCCACCAGGGAAGCCCTGACTACTTTTAATTAGTATTAGTTTGTTTGCTGTTTATTGAGTTTTGAGAGCTCCTTATACATTCTTGACACAAATCCTTTACAGAAATAGGATTTTAAATATTTCTCTCAACCTGTGGCTTTACATTTCTTTCTGTTAACAACATCTTTTGAAGAGCAGAAGTTCCTAATTTTGATGAAGTTACAATTTATAGTATTTACTCGATCATGCTTTGGTGCTGTGTCTAAGGAATCTTTGCCTAACAAAGATCACAAAGATTTTTCTCCTATGTTTTCTTCTAGAAGTTTTAAAGATTTATATATTACATTTTGTTGTATAATGTATTTTTTTACAGTTTGCAATGATGCAATGTAAAACATTAATATTTTGATAAAAAGTTAACCTTTTCCCATTAAATAACATTATTTTATACACTGTCAATTTTATTACTTTGACTGACAGTGATGGTCAGTTGTAGGAGACTTTTAAGTGATTGATGACAGCACAGATGCAGAATATAGCTGCATTTTACAGCTTGCACTGGTATATGGCAAAGCACTGTCTAGAGATAAGTAGTCAATAACTAAGACTGCTTTCTTATTTTTATTTTGAAGAGTTGTCTATCATTGAAAGAATGGCCGAACATTTAACTTTTTTTTAGTGTAAGACATAAGAAGTACTGAATATAAAACTGAGTGATGAATTAGGAAAAAAATTAAGATTGATCATTCTCAGAGGTAAATTTAGTACCACAGCAATAACTGTGGCATTTAAAGATTTTTTCCAGTATCTCCAACTATGATACATTCTTAGATAGATTTAATACTAGTAATTTGAAGATACTTTACTGAAAAGAGGAGAGATAATCTTTAGGAAACAATATTCCCACCTCTGCAACTTGTTTTGTCAGTTGGATTAGTTTATTGGCTTATAAAATGAGCAAATCTTTGTTTAAACTTAACAAATTAAATTAAATTACAAGTTACATTAAAAATGTAATCATTTGTTGATTACAAATGTAATCAATGTCTTTGCATTACAATAAAATATTTCTAATTATTGCTTTTGTACCAACACTTAATCATGAGATAACTGAAAGCTAGGGAAGAAAAAGTGTTCCAATGGATGCTTTATTTCTCAGACCTGCAAGTGTAAGTCAGAGATGAAATATCTGAATAAAAACTTCTCCAATACTTTGTAACTTATGTGATTTATTTTCTAATCAACCTTGTGCAACATGGAAGAAAAAACCATTGTGTATCATTTGCTTGACTGTTATAAGTCTAGACATTTTTTAATACTGAAAGCATATGCCTAAAGGGGGAAGGTAAAGAATATAATATGTTGCATTTGTCTGATTCTTTTGATGAGTTTTTTCCTCTGAAATCACTTTTATCCAGATTTTTATATATTTGCTATGTTTAATATGTTTCTATTCAAAACTCCTCTGTTTCAAAACTAATTTAATTTGTATACAAACATGAACCATTGTATAACTTGGATATAAGGTTTATGACTTACAGTCTTAATTTTTACAACATTTTTTCTTTTTTCTCTGAAATTAGACATTTCATACTCTCATTTCTCTCCTTTCTCTGTTTTTTTCAGTTGTTGTTCTATGACGTTGTACATACACACACACACACATGCACACACCTCTTCTTCACTTGGTTTCACAACCAAATGTTAAGTAAAACAACTGAGTCAGCATATGAAATCCAAAACTTCCCCCCTTCACCACGGTTAGTAGGTTTACTTATTTATGTAGACATTTGAGCTTCTTTACACTAGATCCATGATTTAGGTATGCTAACCCACATAGTCCCTGACAACATCATTATTGCCTCCCCCACAGAGCAGATAGATGGCTTTAAAACTTCTGGCAATGTTGACTTTATCCCACAAGGAAGAGACTGGGATCAACATAGATGGACTTTTTGTCTTTTCTTCTAAACTTACCATTAGAATAAGTGTTTCCTGCTCCTCGTAGAGGATTGAAAGAGAGAAAGGAGAGATGCCAGAATTTTTGCACTAATGGACTAACTTCACGTTGAGGGAAATAATAGATATGGGAGAGAAGGTTCACAGATTTTCCACATAAACAACGGGAAATATAAACAAGCAGAAAATATTTGACATTAGGGTGTTATTCAGAAGACAGCCAAACCACAGTCAAAAAGTGGGGGTTAATAATAAGAATCTGGCCTTTCAGATACATGTTTCATGGATAACCTGTAGAGATTTTCATTAGTCATCGAGATAATGCAAGTTAAACAGCCAGGGCTAGGAAGAGGTGAGGCGCTAGTCCAGAGGAAAATTTAAGGGAGTGACAAAAAACCACATTGATCAAGATAAATGATATTTTGATGTAACCTTTAAAAAAAAAAAAAGAATAACAAACTTATATCAAAGGTTTAAATAAAAGATAGGACCTGTTGTCTGGGCCACAATGAGATATCTATTGAAATGTATAAAAATTTAAAAGACCAGCAATACCAAGTGTTGTCAAGGATATAAAGCAACTAGAACTTTCATGAGTTGCTGGTAGGAATTTTAACATTTACAACCATTTTGGAAAACTTTAAATACTGTACACTTACCCTATGATGCAGCTAACCCAAACTCATCCTGGTATATCCTAAGAGAAATGGAAACATATTTTTACAAAAAGACTTATGCAAGATGCTCATAGAAGCTATATTATTAAGCTACAGATTGAAAACAACTCGAATGTTTATTAGAAGTAGAAAGGATAACCAAATCATGCCATATTCATAACATGTAATCTTCACAAAAAACATGCAGAAATAAAAGGAACAAAAGATTATATATTGTACAATTCTATTTATATAAAGCTCAAGAAGAAGCAAGAATAATCTATCATGATAGAAATTAAACTTAAAAATACAAATATTCATATGCTTCTGTGAGGGTATCACTTGGAAATGGACTGACATGATGGAATTTTTTTTTTTTTTTTTTTTTTTTGCTTTAGGTGTGTGCATCTGCAAAATCCATTTAACTCCATAATTAAGATCAATACATTGGATTATATAAAACATGTACCTTCATTTCAAAAGAAAGGGGGAAAAAATGGAAGGGGGAGTAGAGCAGTGCTTCTCTTTTTATTCATTATTCCTTCCTTAAGTAGCTTTTCCTGAACACCTTTTTCCTAATCACACCTGCATATATGAAATTTTAAAACCACAGATATATCTATTTATATATATTCATATAGCTGTGCTTCATACATAATATACTAAAGTTTTTTGCTCTCTCCCCAGTAACTCATTTTCACTTTCTTGGGGACAATATTCCTCCCACTGAGAATGCACGGACTACAGTTAAGTGGGTTACACAGTAGGTTGTCAGAACCATCAAAGTGAAATTTAAAAATTATTCATAACTCCTTTATTCTCCAAATGAGAAACTGGGTCAATAAATAAAGTAGTCAGTGAGAATATAATTAATTTCCTTGCAAAGGTCAGGTAAGGAAACTGATTTTTAAAATGTTAGGACAGCAGAAGTAAGAACTACAATCCTGCAGCCTGTGAATGAAAACTACATTCACAGAAAGATAGACAAAATGAAAAGGCAGAGGACTATGTACCAGATGAAGGAAAAAGATAAAACACCAGAAAAAGAACTAAATGAAGTGGAGATAGGCAACCTTCCAGAAAAAGAATTCAGAATAACGATAGTGAAGATGATCCAGGACCTTGGAAAAAGAATGGAGGACCTTGAAAAAAGAATGGAGGCACAGAAGATGCAAGAAATATTTAAGAAGGAACTAGAAGAATTAAAGAACAGTGACGAACAATACAATAACTGAAATGAAAAATACACTAGAAGGAATCAATAGCAGAATAAGCTAGGCAGAAGAATGGATAAGTGACCTAGAAGACAGAATGGTGGAAATCACTACCATGGAAGAGAATAAAATAAAAAGAATGAAAAGAAATGAAGACAGCCTAAGAGACCTCTGGAACAACATTAAATGCACCAACATCTTATTATAGGGGTCCCAGAAGGAGAAGAGAGAGAGAAAGGACCCGAGAAAATATCTGAAGAGATTATAGTCAAAAACTTCCCTAACATGGGAAAGGAAATAGCCACCCAAGTCCAGGAAGCACAGAGAATCCCAGGCAGGATAAACCCAAGGAGAAACACAGCAAGACACACAGTGATCAAACTGACAAAAATTAGAGACAAAGAAAAACTATTAAAAGCAACAATAAGTACTAGGGATATCATGCACAGCAGGATAAATGTAATTAACACTGCTTTATGTTATATATATGAAAGTTATTGAGAGAGTAAATCCTAAGAGTTCTCTTCATAAAGAAATATTTTTTCTTTTTCTTTTATTTTGTATCTATATGAGGTGATGGATGTTCACTAAACTTGTGGTAATGATTTCACAATGTACGTAAGTCAAATCATTATGCTCTACACTTTAAACTTATACAGTGTTTTACGACAATTATATCTCAATAAAATCAGAAGAAAAAAAGGGATAAATGACAAATAACATACAAGGGTACTCCTATAAGATTAACAGCTGATTTCTCAGCAGAAACTCTACAAGCCAGAAGGGAGTGGCACAATATATTTAAAGTGATGAAAGGGAAGAACATACACCAAGATTACTCTACACAGCAATGATCTCATTCAGATTCGATGGAGAAAGCAAAAGCTTTACAGACAAGCAATAGCTAAGAGAATTCAGCACCACCAAACCAGCACTACAACAAATGCTAAATGAACTTCTCTAAGTGGGAAACACAAGACAAGAAAAGGACCTACAAAAGCAAACACAAAATAATTAGGAAAATGGTAATAGGAACACACATATCGATAATTACCTTAAATGTGAATTGACTGAATGCTCAAACCAAAAGACACATGCTCGCTGAATAGATACAAAAACAAGACCTGTATATATGCTGTCTACAAGAGACCCACTTCAGACCTAGGGACACATAAAGACTGAAAGTGAGGGGATGGCAAAAAGATATTCCATGCAAATGGAAATCAAAAGAAAGCTTGAGTAGCAATACTCATATCAGATAAAATAGACTTTAAAATAAAGAATGTTACAAGAGACATGGAAGGACACTACATAATGATCAAGGGTACAATCCAAGAAGAAGATATAACAATTATAAATATTTATGCAACCGAAATAGGAGCACCTCAATACATAAGGCAAATGCTAACAGCTATAAAAGAGGAAATCGACAGTAGCACATTAATAGTGGGGACTTTAACATGTCACTTACACCAATGGACAGATAACCTAGACAGAAAATTAAAAAGGAAACACAAGTTTTAAGTGACACAACAGACCGGATGGATTTAATTCATATTTATAGGACATTCCATCTGAAAACAGCACATTATACTTTATTCTCAAGTGCCCACAGAAAATTATCCAGGATAGATCACATCTTGAGTCACAAATCAAGCTTCTGTAAATTTATGAAAACTAAAACTATATCAAGCATCTTTTCTGACCACAATGCTATGAGATTAGAAATAAATTACAGGGAAAAAAACATAAAAAACACAAACACATGGATGCTAAACAATACCTTACTAAATAACCAAGAGATAACTGAAGAAATCAAAGAGGAAATCAAAAAAACCTAGAGACAAATGACAACGAAAACACAATGATCCAAAACCTATGGGATATAGCAAAAACAGTTCTAAGAGGGACATTTATAGCAATACAATCCTAACTCAAGAAACAAGAAAAATCTCAAATAAACAATCCAAACTTACACCTAAAGGAATCAGAGAAAGAAAAACAAACAAAACCTAAAGTTAGTAGAAAGAAAGAAATCATAAAGATCAGAGCAAAAAACAAAAAAAACAAAAAAGAAAGAAATAAGAAAACAATAGCAAAGATCAATAAAACTAAAAGCTGGTTCTTTGAGAAGATAAACAAAATTGATAAACCTTTAGCCAAACTCATCAAGAAAAAGAGGGAGAGGACTCAGATCAATAAAATTAGAAATGAAAATGGAGAAATTACAACAGACATTGCAGAAATACAAAGCATCATAAGAGACTACTACAAGCAACTCTATGCCAATAAAATGGACAACCTGGAAGAAATGGACAAAGTCTAAGAAAGGTATAACCTTCCAAGACTGAACCAGGAAGAAATAGAAAATATGAACACACCAATCACAAGCATTGAAACTGTGATTAAAAATCTTCCAACAAACAAAAGTCCATGACCAGATGGCTTCACAGGTGAATTCTATCATTCATTTAGAGAAGAGCTAACACCCATCCTTCTCAAACTCTTCCAAAAAATTGCAGAGGAAGGAGCACTCCCAAACTCATTCTATGAGACCACCATCACCCTGATACCAAAAGCAGACAAAGATACTACAAAAGAAAGAAAATTACAGACCAATATCACTGATGAATATAGATGCAATATCCTCAACAAAATACTAGCAAACAGAACCCGACAACACATTAAAAGGGTCATACACCATGATCAAATGGGATTTATCCCAGGGATGCAAGTATTCTTCAATATATGCAAATTAATCAATGTGTCAATTTGTTAATCAATACCATATTAACAAATTGAAGAATAAAAACCATATGATCATCTCAACAGATGCAGAAAAAGCTTTTGACAAAATTCAACACCAGCAAGTGAGCATAGAAGGACATACCTCAACATAATAAAGGCCATATATGACAAACCCACAGCAAACAGCATTCTCAATGGTTCACCACTGAAGTGAAAGCATTTCCTCTAAGATCAGGAACAAGACAAGGATGTCCACTCTCACCACTATTGCTCAACATACTTTTGGAAGACCTATCCACAGCAATCAGAGAAGAAAAAGAAATAAAATAAATAAAAATTGGAAAAAAAGAAGTAAAATTGTCACTGTTTGCAGATGACATGATACTCTACATAGATAATCCTAAAGAAGCCACCAGAAAACTACTAGAGCTAATCAATGAATTTGGTACAGTTGCAGGATACAGAATTAATGCACAGAAATCTCTTGCATACTTATACACTAACAATGAAAGATCAGAAAGAGAAATTAAGGAAACGATCCCACTGACCATTGCAACAAAAAGAATAAAATACTTAGGAATAAACCTACCTAAGGAGGTAAAAGACCTGTACTCAGAAAACTATAGGACATTGATGAAAGAAATCAAAGATGACACAAACAGATGGAGAGATACACCATGGACTGGAAGAATCAATATTGTGAAAATGACTATACTACCTAATGCAATCTACAGATTCAGGGCAAGCCCTCTCAAATTACCAATGGTATTTTTTACAGAACTAGAACAAAAAATCTTAAAATTTGTATGGAGACACAAAAGACCCTGAATAGACAAAGCAATCTTGAGGGAAAAAAATGGAGCTGGAGGAATCAGACACCCTGACTTCAGACTATACTACAAAGCTACAGTAATCAAGACAATATGGTACTGGCACAGAAACAGAAATACAGATCAATGGAACAGGATAGAAAGCCCAGAGATAAATTCACACACCTATGGTCGACTAATCTATGACAGAGGAGGCAAGAATACACAATGGAGAAAAGACAGTCTCTTCAATAAGTGGTGCTGGGAAAACTGGACAGCTACAGGCAAAAGAATGAAATTAGAACACTCCCTAACACCATACACAAAAATAAACTCAAAATGGATTAAAGACCTAAATGTAAGACCAACACTATAGAACTCTTAGAGGAAAACATAGGAAGAACACTCTTTGACATAAACCACAGCAAGATCTTTTTCGATCCATCTCCTAGAGAAATGGAAATAAAAACAAAAATAAACAAATGGGACCTAATGAAACTCCAAAGCTTTTGCACAGCAAAGGAAACCATAAACAAGACGAAAAGACAACCCTCAGAATGGGAAAAAATATTTGCAAATGAATCAAGAGACAAAAGATTAATCTCCAAAATATATAAACAGCTCATACAGCTCAATATTAAAAAAATAAACAACCCAATCCAAAAATGGGCAGAAGACCTAAATAGACATTTCTCCAAAGAAGATATACAGATGGCCAAGAGGCAGGTGAAAAGCTGCTCAACATCACTAATTATTAGAGAAATGCAAATCAAAACTACAATGAGGTATTACCTCACACCAGTTAGAATGGGCATCATCAGAAAATCTACAAGCAACAAATGCTGGAGAGGGTGTGGAGAAAAGGGAACCCTCTTGCACTGTTGGTGGGAATGTAAATTGATAGAGCCACTGTGGAGAACAGTATGGAGGTTCCTTAAAAAACTAAAAATAGAATTACTATATGACCCAGCAACCCCACTACTGGGCTTATACCAAGAGAAAACCATAATTCCAAAAGACACACGCACCCCAATGTTCACTGCAGCACTATTTACAACAGCCAGGTCATGGAAGCAACCTAAATGCCCATCGACAGACGAATGGACAAAGAATACGTGATATATATATACAAAGGAATATTAGCCTTTAAAAGGAATGAAACTGGGTCACTTGTAGAGACGTGGATGGACCTAGAGACTGTCATACAGAGTGAAGTAAGTCAAAAAGAGAAAAACAAATATCGCATATTAACGCATATATGTGGAATCTAGAAAAATGGTACAGATAAACCGGTTTGCAAGGCAGAAATAGAGTCACAAATGTAGAGAACAAACGTACGGACACTAAGGGGAAAAAGTGGGGGTGGGGGGTTGGTTGTGGGATGAATTGGGAGATTGGGATTGACATGTATACACTAATATGTATAAAATGGATAACTAATAAGAACTTGCTGTATAAAAAATAAATAAATAAAATGAAATTCAAATAAAAAATAAAATGTTAGGACAAATGTTACATATAAAATAATGCGTACAAGTTTTATAGGCAAAAAAGAATTGATTTTATCCATTAACAGCCATCTGTATTAAACATTTTGAATATTTTTAAACTGATAGTTTATTCTGCCTCAGAAAAAATGCCTCAAGCAAAGTGGGTACAGAATTTTATAATCTTGAAATACAGAGAACTCTTTCATAAATTTACTTCAACAGGTATCTATGTACCCTTAATTTTTTCCCCCTTTCTCTATTGTAAGTCTTCCTTGAAAAAAAATTTAAATGATAAAGCTCTTTACATTGCTTAGAGCTGGATATATTCCAGCAATAAAAATGAAGTTTTCCTTTTACCATTTGTTTACAATAAATAGCTTTAGCAACTCAGTGGTCATCAGAGTTATAACCAAATATTTATTCCATATTTCTTTTTTATTTTTTAAATTTTACATCACTGGCAAAGCTATACTTTAAAGTTGTAAGCTTTATTATACTGGTATATCAGGCAAATGAGTGTTTGATGGGGTGTGCTAATGTGAGCTAAAAATAAAATTCCATCTGTTCACCTTTCAAACTACACTGCATCAGTACCCTGCATATTGGGTACTACATAATTTAACGAAGTACAAATAAAAATTTGCTTATTTTAATCTGTCTTTAACAGTAAAAGCAGGCTACTTTTAAGAGGAAACAATTCATGTATGGTTTTCTGGAATGCAACAAATTTGTATATTTGTCAAGATAAGCCAAATATAAATAAAAGTAAACAATGCAGTGACTGTTTTAGGTTCAAGAAAAATAAAATACTTAAGAGTGTGTACCATTAAAGTTTCATCAACTCACCAAGTACTTGAATAACATATAGTACATTTTAAAGTAAATACATACCAAATATCTTTCACATATAGAATAATTTATCAATTGGAAAATACATATCCTTGCTTATGAGTTATTAGGTTACCTGGCTAAGTAAGCCCTATTGCTTCATTTATTTTACTTTTATAATCAGTCTTCATATCCCTTTATGCATGAAACCTGTTCCTTAATATTTTCTATGCCATAAATGTTCTTGTTGGGCTTTAGTGAGTAAACAGCCTGATGATAAACAGAAAAAAATATTCTTGCAAATCCATTGTGTTGTTTGATGTAATTCCACAATGTACTTTTGTTAAAAGCATTTTAAAATTAACATTTAACATTTGCTATGGATATTTTACTATCCTATGACTAGGAGACACATTTAAACTCAAATAGACATAGTCCTTTCACCTATTTATCATAACCAGTTCTGATAGCTTTCATTGAACTACTGAGACCACAACCATTATTTAAAGTATTCCACTTTGAGGTATAACACCACTCAGAGTATGCATAGGATGGTAATTCTATTTTATACCCAATGTACTACCTGATAGAAATTTATATACATATTTTTCTCTTGAGGCATAATTATTTTCTTTTTCATTGATGATTGTATTTCTATCAAGGATAGCTATAAACATACTCTCTAGATCTTTTCCCTTCCATTTGCCTATTCACTCACACACAGATATTTTAGTCAAAACGAAAATAACCTGAGATGCAATTTCGCAAAACACTGCTGGAAATACCTGCTCTCTAGTAATAGAAAGATGCTGAATAATTTTTTTTTTTTTTTTTTTTTTTTTGCGGTACACGGGCCTCTCACTGCCGTGGCCCCTCCTGCCACAGAGCACAGGCTCCGGACGCGAAGGCCCAGCGGCCACGGCTCATGGGCCCAGCCGCTCCGCGGCATATGGGATCCTCCCGGACCAGGGCACAAACCCGTAGTCCCCTGTATCGGCAGGCAGACTCCCAAGCACTGCGCCACCAGGGAAGCCCCTGAATCATCATCTTTTAGCCTATCTTTCTGCCTGAGATTTCCTGGTTTCTCACACCATATTGTTTTGACTATGTAACTTGGTTTCTATTTTCTTACCTAACCCACTTGTCTGATGGGTCGGTTTGACCATTATATTTGGTTTGACAGAGTGTGCGTATTAATTTATTACCTCAACAAGGACATTTTAAAGCATGAAATGGAGCCCTAGTATTAAAAAAACTGGCAAGAGAAGCATAAGCCGGGTCTGTCCTGGGAAAAATTGGCTGAGTGGTCAAATTAAGGTCTGATCATACTCGGACAGGATTTCTGGTATCTGTCCTTCATCCCCATACATTTATACCATTTGAAACCCAGTACTTCTCACTTGACCAAAGGATGGATGGAATAGTCCACATTTAATTTTCTGTGCCCATCCGGAGGGATGGATATGATGTTTCTCAAATAATCACTTTTATGCTCTGCCTTATAAGATCTTCAGGTCAATTTCTCCTCTAAATAGCTCATGTCGCCTGCTCTGATTTAGCCTTTTCTGCAAGCTCTCTGCTATGTTCGAAACTCTAGAATTGACCTCTTCACCTTTGGAAGTTTTGAGAAAATGGTAGATAAGTCCCTATAGATGCTATACTTTAATGTGCAGATTCTTAATGTATGGTGGAAAAGAAGGAAAGTTTTCCTTTTTCCAAGCAAAGTTTTATAATTTTATATTAAAAATGTATTTACATAAGGGACATCATTAATTGAAAACTGTTATCTATTTTATATGACTATCATGGGATTTATATTTTTTAAGTTTTTAAGTAAAATATAATCAAATTGTATACAAACCAAGAGGGAATTGATAGATGCCTGGATGGAGACTCTCAGTGCAGTTCTTGGCAAGGGTAGATAAGTATTTAGAAATAAGATTCTTACTATTGTGGTACACCAGCAATACTTCAAGGCAATAAATCTTGAAATTAAAACCATGAAAGTGAATAATTTTGAGTCAATACAAAGAGTTAAGTCTTTGTAATCAAAGAAGAGGGGGGATTTAGACTAAGATTTCTGACTAGCTGGACTACACTATTACGTAGTTATAGCACTCAGCTATAGTCAAATAAACAATAATATTTTAGTGGATAATCTACAGGGTTTTTTTTGATATTAGCACTAAACTGAGAGGTGTGACAGTGAAGGAAAGAACAGATTATTTTAAAAGGACTGTAACATAATACAATTTAGCATTAAATGTACAAGTTAGTGTTTTTTAAAGTACAGAGCATAGCACAAACTTCTTTTTAAAAATATATATTACTTACTTTGAAGTGGATGTACATTACATATTTACAGTTTGTGTGTAAGCCTTTTAAACATACGGCTCATTTTAATTTTAAACATGTGTCCTGTTTTGCTCCTGAGATATCTAAACACATATCTAAACACAGAGCCACACACTGACTATTTAATAAGTGGTGCTTACTGCCAGACCAAATGCCAACTGCCAGTGCCATCTTGTGATAGTATCTATCAAAGTATGAGAGTTGAATAACCTGTACTTTGTTTTCTTTTTACTAAAAATTCAGAAGCTTTTTTTCAAAAGTAAAAGAATATGACCTCAGGTCATATTCTACTGAGGTTATTTGAGATGCTGTTCTTTAAAGTGAATCTACCTCCTTATCACCATTTTATTGGGCTCAGCCTTTCTTCCATCTTACTGAGTGTATCTTGTCTTATTTTCTTATATCTTCTTTCAAATTTCTGTACCTTTTATCTTCAACTTATCAACTGTCTACTATCTTGCACAATCCGATTTATTGTAATTTGAGAAAAATGTTACCTTGTATAATTTTCTTTCTTTATTTTGACAAGAACAATTAAAACTGATAGCCAGATGATTCTCTAAAGAACTGTTTAAAAGCACTTTCTGTTTTACCTGACTCTCATTGTATAGAAAAGGATATGCTTTTCTACCTAACTCTCACTGTGTAGAAAAGAATATGTAGCGAAAAGAATATTACTTACATATGATGTAAGTAATTAAAATGATTACTTACATCATTTATAGCATTTCAATCAGTGCAGTGGATAAAATCACATTGGAGACTACGCATTAACTGAACAGGATCTGACAGTAATAACTGGACAGTTCATTTACCACATGGGAATTATTTTCCATTGAATAATACACTTAAGAGGAAAAGTTTTCAGTGAAAAAAATATATATGGGGAAAACCTTCCTGTCTTAAAATATAATTTAATTAAGAAACCAATACATGCACATATACATTCTCATCTCATCCAATTAAAAAAAAATAGAACTTATACCAGTAAAGTTTTTATGTTTTGTTTGCTTCTTCTCTGATCCCTTGAATTACTACTTTCTATTTTAATAAATGTAGTGGGTAGTAGTAAAAATCAAAGTTAAATGATATGTGTTTATTTTGCAGTTGGACAACCTGCTATTAATTGGTGTTATGGCTTACTATCCAACATGGAGTGATGGATTACTAGAATTGAAATAATGCTGGATGTGAGTTCTAGCATACTTACTAGTACAAAAATGCAGGAAACTGGGTATTTTGTATGTTTAAATTGAAGGGAAATAACCTTTATGTCATCAAGAGCCAATCGGCCTTTTAGTAAAACTATTTGGGACGTTGTTTAGCAAAATGTTTGCTGTTGAATAATACCACAGATTATTGCATATTATTTTTACATTCCTGAATGTTTAGTCCAAATGTATGTGTTGTACATTTAACATGACTATAAACATATAAATACTCTTGGACAGGTATGCAACATGTGTTTTTGTGTATGTATGTATATGAGGTGTGTGTGTGTGTATTTGAGAGTATACACGGTTTTGCTAAAGCTATATTTTATCATCCTGGCACAGACCTTACTATCAGATAGAAGGGTCCATATTTGGCCTGTTATAATCTGTTTAATAATACTTTTTCTGTGTTCAGTGTATTATAGTGGATATAATGTTGCATTGGGAAGCAGAGATCTGAACTCTTTATTCAGTTTTCAGAACTTACTACATGGCTTTTAATGAGTCATTTAACTACTCTGTGCCTTACTTTACAGACCATAAAATAAGTTTATAGTTAAGTGTATAGAAAGATGATTTCCCCAGTTTTGAATTTTTATGATTTTCTATAGCAAAAAGAAATTCCTTTTCAACTTTTCCACTGTAATTTAATTTCTTCCAGGGTTGGATTAGAAAATAATCCTCTGTAGTCATTAGCACAGAAACTAAAATTAGAAATTTCCATGAGGAACACAGAAAAGAACGTATATTTAAATAAAAAAGTTTACCAGCTTTATTATTTCTCTGGCTTGACCAAAAATTTTGCTGAACATTTCTAATTTTACGGTATCACAATATGTCAGTGGGAGGAAAAGCATTAAAAAAAAAATTCCAGTGCCCTTCATTGTTTAGATGTAAATTAAATTTATATTCTGAGTTGTATTTAAGTATATTTTTTTAAAAAAAGCAGGGATAATGACAGATAACATTCACTGAGTGTGTACTATGTGACAGTTACTGTACCAGGAATGTAACAAGGTCAATTTCATTTAATTCTCAAAACAGCCCTATGAACTTGATTATATTATATTAATTTGGAAACAGACTTTAACTCTGAAAAAGTGGTAATCCTAGTACAAAAATATTTTTTTAATCTCATAAAATCATAGACCTACAAAGTCTTCATCCATTTTCTTGCCTCTAGGCTTGACTCTACATAAAACATCCCAGAAAAATTAAAATGTATCATTTAAAAAAAAAACCTTCAGGGAAAGCAATTAGCTTTCCTCCCTTGGAATTTAAGTAAATTTTGGGATCAGCAAATTACTTTTCTATCTGGTCTTGATCCTTTTTTACCCTATTCTAAAATTATAGCTTTTCTAAATTTCATGGATTTATAAAATATCCATTAACATATTTCACATAATAGTCATATACATGAAGACAATTCTTAAATACTGGTGCAGAGAGTGTTAATTGTGATAATTGGCAACACTGCCTTTATTTGAGCTAGTGGCAAAAATAGCCCACTAATGAGAGTTAGATCAGAGAATTTAAGATCCTGATAACAAGTTATACATACACTAATTGGCTGTGGTATTGAAAACGGAGAAGGTAATAATCATGGCACATGGTTCTGCAAATAAATGACCTGAATAGAAGAGAAGGGGGAAAAGGAAGGCTAAGGGAGAAGTTCAAGTCCATAGACAACCTTGGAAACTCGGAATATGAAATCCAATGTGATGGATCTCCCACAGGACAACATTTTAATCTCCTTTCTTCCCGCTCCCTCCCCGCCTCATTGCCTCAGATCTGTTGTTTTGTTGGATTTTTATTTTTTTTATTTGTTTGTTTTTTCTTTTTGGCTGTTTGTAGGAACAATTACTATCCAAGCCTTTATTTTCCATTTTTGTCCCTTTTCTTCCTTGTTTTACCATTTCTGAAAAGAAACTAGTTTCTATAGCTGGGCTTAAGCAGTAGGCAAAGAAAATTGTGGTTACAAGAAAAGGTGGTTATTTTTTGTTTGTTTTACTGCATGAGTCTATACCTAAACAAGCCATTCCCTTTAATATTCTTAAAATGTATTCTGGTTCAATTATGAGAATGTGTTGTTGATAAATATTGCTTTATTTCTAACAAAAAATTTAGTATCTTTAAAAATTTCCCTTACAGGTTTTACCCAAAGTGAGAATTAAGTAATATTATATATGTAGACAGATACATATACACATATATCAGTTAATCTTTTATTAATAGATTTTATACTAATTACTTCATTGATAACTAAGCCATAGTTTCCCAATAAAACTAAAAGTAAACAAGAGGAAAATTATAAAAATAAATAAAACCTGAAAATTAAAAGAGAATTTTAAAAGTGACCCCTATTTTAAGGTGGAAAAAGAACTCTAAAATTTCAAAGCAAAAATGAATTAACACAAAGAAGAGACTATTCAATGTCAAAACCTAATGCTGTAACAATAAAATTTATCTGGGTAACATTTTACTGAGTTGCTTTTAATATCTACAACAGAAAGAATGAAAATGATTAACCTAAGTATTAAACTTAACCTAGAAGAGGAATACAATAAGTCAAAAAGAAAATAGGATGGAGTTATTAAAGTTGAAACTAACAAAATACAAGAAAAAAAAGAATAAAAATGTAAAATTTGACCCCATAAAAAATGAATAGCACGCATAAACCCTTGGAAATTGTAATTTAGACAGAGAGAAAAGAAATAAAAAAAAAATACACCACCAAGAACAAGAAATCAAATATAAGCATTGACAGAGAAGACATGAAAAGTGCTACATAGACAATAAATGTTAAAATCTAAAGGAAATAAATATTTTCTAGTAGAATATAAATTGCCAAAATTGACAAAAGAAGAGGTTGGTATCATGAATTATAGAATTTAGCCAATACTCACCGATGAAAACCAGCAAATCACTAATGACTTTTAACTGGTATGACAGGGCTTTTTCAAAGGGGTTATCTCAGCAAGTTTGATCATTTCAAAGTGGTTTATCTACCCCATGCCAAAACAGAATTTACTAAATAAGATTAACAATAGAATTTCATTTCTGTATTAACATATTTACTGGCTAAGTCCCGTATCAGCAACCTCTACTAGAAACGAAATAATTTGATCAAGATTCCGTGAAACATTTTTCAGATAATCAAGCAATCAATTTTTTTTTTTTTTTTTTTTTTGCAGTATGTGGGCCTCTCACTGTTGTGGCCTCTCCCTTTGCGGAGCACAGGCTCCGGACGCGCAGGCTCAGCAGCCATGGCTCACAGGCCTAGCTGCTCTGCGGCATGTGGGATCTTCCCAGACCGGGGCACAAACCGGTGCCTCTGCATTGGCAGGTGGACTCTCAACCACTGCGCCACCAGGGAAGCCCCAAGCAATCAACTTTTAATGAGCATCCACTGGGCATGCAGCCTCTATCCTGCATTTTCTTGGCTCTAAATCTTGCCCTCTTGCCAATACTTTTTCACCTGTTATGGAAAGACATGCTATCAATAGATTTCACATTTCTGTTGCAGGAGTAACTCCCTATATACCAACAAAACTATTCTGTATGCTCACACTTTTCATGATCTCATGGTTGGTGGTGTAGGCAAGGGTGGTTTATGAATCTGAGTTTGGTTGTAGCCACTCCCCCCAAATTATCTGTCCAAGCTGCTGTCCTTTGTAATTCAGTTCAATATGCATTTTGGTCTACTAATTTCCAGTCATTGTGCTTAGCACATGGGGCCTAAAAGTTTAATAAGACAACATAATTTCCCTTAAACTATTTATACTCCAAATATAAATAATAATAATAATTCACTACAGTAAATTCTGATGAATGGACACATGGATGATTGACTCGTAGTTTTACCATTACTCATTGTGTGAACATCAGTAAGTTTCTCATTAAAAAAAAAAAGTATTATACTGGGTTTTATGAAGATAATCCTACACAAGAAAAAACTTACATCCATAATTGTATTTATAAAAAAAGAATAATAAAATAAATCCCCATGTGCAAAATTCCAGATTAAAGCACAGAATATTACCAATGATTTTGTACCTCCTGCTCTCTCCTCCTTGAATGTATCACTTTTTCTACTCACTCAAATTAAAAGAACTTTCGAATTCTATTTTTCATTGTGTTTTATTATGTATGTGTTTATCTGTAAACACTATATAGTTGATTTAGTTTTATCTGATTTTGAAATTTATAAATGGTATCTTAACTACATAACTTTTTTTGAAAGTTGGAAGTTCTCATGGTGATGACAGAAATGCAAGAAGGCAAGTCAACTTCATAAACATGAAGTCTGACATGTACGGAGGCTTTGCTCACTTCCTGCCTATTAGCATTCCATAGCTAAGTCCAACGTAATAGCTCAGGGAAAAATACACCTCTTTATTGGAAGGAACTGCAAAACAACATGGCAAAGGGCTTAAATAGCAAGAGGTACAAATACTTAAGATCGTTAATGTTAATGGGGTCTCCACATTGAGTGTCTTTTGTAACTTCTTTAAGAAAACTTCTCATGTATTGTTAATGTTTTTACATTGTATTTTTAAATCTTACAAAGTTAGGAGAGATCATGTGAAATCAGTGAATGAGTTCAAATTTTTATCCTCTTTCTAGTCTTCTTATTTTACATTAACTCAGAAGATGGAAGTCTTGCCAATACAACATAATATTTCACATTGCTCTGATGGTATAAGGGATACACAATATTTACTGTAATAAACACTAAAATAGTAAGAAAATTTGAAATACTGTCAATTCTAGGTATGAAAGTTAAATAAGTTGGACTGATATTTATTTAGGAAACTAAAATAATGTTCATTGCTAATCCCCAGATGAATTACCCAAAACTAGGTAGAATAAAAGCAGATATTCAGCAAACTAAAAGCAATTCATTACCTTAATTGTGGTTATGGCTTCATTATACATTTTAGAAATATATGGTTTATTGTATTATAGTTATATTTCAATAAAGCTGTTTTTAAAGGTGCTTTATCAAACTATATGAGTCATCGGCCCATGTTAAGTTGAACAGATATGGACTAAAAGGCAGTGTTCAAGTGGAGTTTCTAGAAACATCCTCAGGAAAAGTAAAATAACTTAAAATACATCATGTATAGGTATATTAGAAAGCCTTCCAGTGTCCTGGATGGTATTTGTAATTGGCTACTCTCTGTGTAGGTTTTAAATATAAATGGGTTTCCCAGAGTGAGGACATGAAAGAACTTCTGTGAGATCTCTCTGGCTGTTTAAGTATATAATAATAACAACTAACACCTAGAAAACACCTAGACAAGATGAGGAAAGAGCTAAAATCTACCAGAACTTTCCCAAAGAGAAGACACTACACTCTGCTGTTTATTAGAAAATAACCCCCATCCTTTTCTTTGTTGGGAAGTGTGTGAAGTTCTGCTATCTTTAAGAAAGATTTATAATGTACAGATCATTCTTTGAAAGTCCTCTAGAAGGGAGAAGAGACACATGAAGGTAGGAATAGATAATGCTTGGGATTTCTTTCTCTTCTGCACTCTAAATGAGAAGAAAAATTGAAGCCAAGAGTTCAGAATAAATCTTGAAAGACCATGTGGATATAACTTAAGAATACTGATTAGATTTCAGGTATCCTCTCAAAAATTAAAAAAACAAAGTGAAGTGTATTTTGCTCTCCTTCCACAACCATGGATGGATTGCTGTTTATCCTATTTTGGATGCATATGGATTAGACACATGAATTCTTAAAAACAAAATGAGGATACAATTTACATTCTTAGCTTTGCCTATTATTATTATCCTATACTTAGTTATACACAGCAAAGTAAAAATAAATCAAATGTATATGATCAATTTAAGACTGCTTGTTCTTGAGAGGAAATAAATCTACAGCTCACATTTTCTTTTATTTGGTGGGTGGGGGAGGGGAGATAACTTTCAATATGAAGAGTAACGGGAGTAGTTCTAATCCAAATGAGAATTTACAAGATGTTTCGAAGAAGTCCAAAGGTGTTATAATAGAGGATGAATTCTCTCAATTACACCCTTCAGTACTACAAAAGCTATAAAGTTCCTAACATTTTTTAATGTCAAAAATCATCCTTCCAATGGTTTTCAAAGCAAGTGTTTCATGTTATGGCAGAGAACATATGTTTAATCTGCATGGACTAAGAAAGAAAAGCACACTGTGCTCTTTTCCTTATGACCTCATAAAGAGCATGCAAAAGCTGTAGATTTAAATCCTAACTAACTTATATAAACATAAAAAAATGAAGATTAGATAATAAATGTGAGAAAAATAAGAGACAGTGTTTTGTGTCAGGCCCTTTCTTACAGGAACTTTTCATGTCTATCTAAAACCAAAAGGTTGAGATATATTCTACTTTGATCACAAAATAGAGATGAATTTGTTTTCCTTTTTATTTTAATTGCTACTCTTTGTGTAGGTACCTTGTAAAAAAAAGTTACACTTTAAACAGAATAATCAATGAATATCACGTAGTTACATATACAACCCATCTATGTAATTTGACTCCTATAACCAGTTTGACTTAAAAATAGTGTCTTATATTTCCACTTTAAAATAGAATTATAAAAGCATTTTAAGTTTCACCACTTTCTATTGTCTTAATTTGGGATAGGAAATGGTCTTTACTATACATACCAATCACAAAACAATTTGCCACGGCCTGTTGCACTCATTGAGGATTTGCAGCCCAAATAATGGACCTTGGGAAATATTGTCCAGAACAATTAGCAAAGTCAGCCAGGTGAGCCAGTGTAGAGGATGCTACTGGATCCCACCCAGATCCTCTTTACCAGCTGGGACACCCATTTCTCAAATGCTGTATATTTTAGCATCTAAAAACTCACTTTGCTCCCCTCTCAGAAAAATTGCCCTCTGCCAGATAGAAGAAACTTCATGCTCCCTCCCTGAGAAGTCTGTCAATGGACTGATGGTACAAAATGCTGGCTATTTGACTCCAAGGGGGAACTAACATTCTGGTGTTATTTGGCCTCTAATACATTTTCCATGGGATCATACTGAAGATTGTCTCCAGCTGAGACTAGGTTCTTACTGAGCTTTTTTTCTCCTACCCTGTCTTGCTTCCCTCATTTCTTTTCTCCTGAAAGATTACTGTATTCTAGTTTATGATATTTCCATGGTGGTGTGAGTTAACAGTTATACATGTATATTGGAATTGAACAATTACATAAATTAATAGCAGTCTGTGGGAACCAAGTTCTCACTGTTTGAGTGAGAGGTTACATACAAGCAAGGGAAGAAGTCTAGAATGATCCTAGTGGTAATGTATTAGACTTGGAGACATCAATATGAGCTAATGTTTAGGATAATATGGATACAGTGATTATATATAGAAATAACAATAGATACGTGTACACACACAGTCTAGTATGCACACATATATTTCCTTGCAGTGTCAGGTCAGGAGGCCTAGAAGCAGCAACACCCCTGTAGCAACAAACACACTTAGCACCCAGATCTTGGTTTTTAATACTATTCTCCAGTGAAAGGAATCAGGACTACTTGAAGAAATGGCTGATTCTACTACTGTGGCAGGAAATACAAGATGCTCCTGGAGAACGTATTAGCACCACAGTGTAAGGAACTGCTCAAGCATACATATGCACAAATACATGCACGCACACACACAATAACCACAGCATCAAAAGAGCACAGAAGCCAACTGAAAGAGCTAATGATGGTCAAAGCTAGAGCAACAAAATAGATTTGGATTATAACCTAATATATAAGGTAAATATTCATGAGTCCATACTGATACAAATAAATGATTGAATAAATTAATAAATGAGGAAGAACAGACAAAACTCCCATGTAGAGGATTTCTCAATAGTTTAATGTATCCCACCCTCAAAAAGGTGGAATAGAACTCCCACTCCTTAAGTGGGCTATGCACAGTGACTTCCAAAGAATACAATATGGAAAGGGGGAAAATGTGAGGCTACAGTAGAGAAACCTGACAAACGCCACCTTAGCCAGGTGATCAAGATTAGCATTAACAGTGCTAAGTGATGTTGACAGTATAGCTGACACTTGAATAACATGGGCTTGAACTGCTCTGGTCCACTTATATGAAAGTATTTTTCAGTAATAAGTACCACAGTACTGAATGATCCGTGGCTGGTTGAATTCCTGGATGCAGAACTGCTATAAGGAGGAACGGCGGTTACGGGATGACTATAAATCATAAGTAGATTTTTGACTGCTGGGAGGGTCAGCACCCCTAACCATCATGTTGTTCAAGGGTCAACTGTATATACCCTTGATAAGATATGACAGCCACTTTACCTCTCTGGTATTTCTATCCAACACCCATACCCCCAGTCTAATCATGAGAAAAACATCAGACAACACTAACAGAGGTACAGTATACAAAATATCTAATCAATAGTTCTCAGCCCTGTCAAGACAATCAAGAACAAGGAAAGCCTGAGAAACTGTCACAACCAAGAGGAACCTAAGGAGACATGACAATTAAATATGTGGTATCTTAAATGGGATCTTAGAGGAGAAAAGGAACATCAGGTAAAAACTAAGGAAATATGAATAAAGAATGGACTTTAGTTATTAATATGCATCAATGTTTGCTCATTAATTGACATATGTACCATCTTTGCAATTTTTCTGTAAATCTGAAACTATTCTAAAATTTAAAACATTTTTAAAAATACTACTTTGAAAGGAACCATTGTTGCCATTTATATATATGTATATATCCCTTTTCATGTGTGGAGGTTTTAAGTACTGTACAAGCAAATTAGTATCACAAAACAGAAAGCATTTAAAGTTTAAGATTATATCTGAACAGAAAGTTCACTTTCTTTGTTTGGTAATTAGTTTGCTTCTGCTTATCTTTATTTCCAAAATATTCTGCATTGTTTTATTATTTTATAATATCATCTACATAAATTTTATAAAATTTTACTTATTGTTTTGTAATATTGTTTTCTGTTTTCTACAATCTTATCTTTTGGATTTGTAAACACAAGAACTAATAAAAAATATTCTAGATGAATATGATTACATATACAGAAGAATTTCTTTTCAAAACAAAACCAGAACATCTTTAATTTTTAACTCTTTTCAGCTTTAGGCTGATATTTCAGTAACTTCCAGACCTCTTTTTCCTTCCCGTCTACAATGCTGTAAGCTCTGTCTGATCAGAAATTCATATCATAGTCATCGACTAGCTGAATTCAACATTTGATCTATTTGTTGCACAAGCCAATGTATAGGTCCAGCATGTACAACTTCTATCTTGCTCCTGACATTCAAGAAAGAGAAATACTTTAATCTCAAAAAGAAGTAAAATGAAATATCTGAATATGCTTGCTAAATTCATGTGATATTTAAAAACAATCTTAAAACTAGTATTAGGGCAAAACTCCATATATGATAAACCCAGAGTTAAGACATGAAGTCAATTTTAGACTTAAAATTTATAATGCATAATAGGTTTTTATCATGTATATGTGTGTATGCTCTATCTTCTTACAAAATTTAATGTTAAATAGCATATATCTACATCTGGATATAACCTACATAAGTAAATGTCATGTCTAACCAAAAAAAAAAATATTAAAAGGGAAAACTTCTTTCTCTTAGCAAATATGATCTAACTGGATTCTAATTACTACTGCCTATTAGTAAATAAAACATGCTGGGCTTCCCTGGTGGCACAGTGGTTCAGAGTCCGCCTGCCGATGCAGGGGACACGGGTTCGTGCCCCGGTCTGGGAAGATCCCATATGCCACGGAGAGGCTGGGCCCATGAGCCATGGCCACTGGGCCTGCACGTCCGGAGCCTGTGCTCCGCAAAGGGAGAGGCCAGAACAGTGAGAGGCCCGTGTACCAGAAAAAATAAACAAATAAATAAATAAATAAAACATGCTTACATTTCATAAGCATGTCTGAATTTCACTAAGTCCACGTATCATGCCTGGGTGTTAATGCAAACAACACATACATAAGTTTAAGTTTTTCCAAGAGAAAAAAATTGTCTTGGAAAAGATACATCATGTTTTTTGAGGTACTTGTTTTAATTTCTTAATTAAAATATTTAAAATGCTTCAATATCTAATTTATATTACTTTTCTAAATAACAATTTAATTCACTACGTGCTTTCTTTAGTAAATGATAAATATATAAACACACACATGCATGCTTTCACAAATGTCTGAGTGTGCGTGTGCATTATATACTATATCTGCATTATATATTATATCTGCAAGATTAGGAAGTAAAGCATACATGCACAAATTTCACTTGATAAACAATCAATTTTGTTTTCATTAAATTATGCAAAAGTGCCCTATTTTCTATTTATCAGAACTGTTCCAAAATATTGAAGAACAGTAACCTATACGTTTACCATATTTATTCTACATATGGCTTATTTGAAAATGTTAATCATTGTAAGTTTTGAAACTTTTAATTGGAAGCAGTTGCTATAGAAATGTGAAGTGTATTAATTTTACATCCACATAATATGTACATTTTATTTAGAAGCTAAGGATGAGAAAAGGAGTGAGAATATATAGTATCCTTAAATAAACTTAGTATATTAAAAATATCTAATACTTTGATTTAGCTATTGAATTACCAAAAGTAGTACTCATATTCTATATTTATCCAAATATCTAGTCCTATTTTCTTACTTAAAAAAAATTAAAACAGCAATGAAAAAATAGTAGGTTCTCCAGAACTCTCTTTCTTCTAAAAAGTTTACCTGAATAAAACTCTAATATTTAGTGTGGATGATTTAGGGTGAAGATTTTAATCTTTAAAGTGAGCAGTTTAGACTCTATTCATGTGATTACTCATAGACCATGATGTTCAAATAGTAATTGCTGTCATTTCCTTTCACCACTGTATCAAAAAATAAAGAAATTTTGGGGTCAAATACTTTAAAATACATGTAGATGATACACATATACTTCTATGACTTTGATCTCCTACAATAATATAAAAATTCTGTTACATAATTCTCAAATCACAAGACAATTATAAGAGATAGGTGGGAGATAATAAATATACTTTACTTGTATTTAGTATTTTATGAATTAAATATTCATGTCCCATTCACTAAAACTAGTAAAATTAATTTATGGAGAGCATTACACACTCAAGAAGTGTATTTAACAATTACAAAAGCATAAGAAAAAAATGTATAAACTTGTACTACTGCAAAACCTGAAAGTGACCCTATAGAAAGAAGAGTCAAATCAAGGAAAACGCTTTAATGGCTGGATATTTTCTTGCATATCAAAATAGTTTGCACGCATAAAAACCAAATACAAAAACACATTAGTGTGTTTACAAATTACATTTAACGTTTACAAATTTAAGACCACAGACGAACAGAGCTGAAGATTGTTTTACCATAGTTCGCATTTTTTCACATTTTCTTCTACCCTCCTAGTCCAATTGATAATACAGATCACCAACATAAAGAAGCTTTTACAAGATTTAAAAACATATGTATATCTTATAAATGGATAACACATGAAATTTATTTAATATTATGCAGTAGTATTTAGAAAATTTTCAGGTAAAACACAGATTGTGATTATAGCACATTTTCAGAAAACCTAGAAGAGTAACCAAATTGGTTTATAAAATCTCACAGACTTCCAGGTTGATGCTTGAGTTTCAATATATTAATTTTTTAATATGGAAATAATTATTTTTTTAAAGAGAAAGCTACAACTACATTGAAATTTTAAATGTTTAAAACTAGACAGTTCTCAAAGTTCTTTATAAATTTAGTTCCTAAAATAAATAATCCAAAAACCTCAAATACAACAAATAATTCCATCCAAATTTTAAAATGTTGACATGAAGATCCCTAAAAAAACTTAAGCAGACCCCTCCCAAAGGAAAGAGAAGTGAGACTTATTTACACAAGGAGAATGTGATCTCCATAAGTCAGGCTTCTGAACCCTCTGAATTAAGTTCATTGCTAGAGAGACCAGATCAAGATTCTTAGGGATCACAAATTTTTATAGCAAATCAAAATGATTCTTCAAGGCCATAGGGTCACATTTGACTAACAATGTGAGCCACATATGTAATTTAAGTGTTTCTAGAAACATAAATTATAAAGGCAAAAATAAGCAGGTGAAATTTTAATATTTGAAATAATCACATTAATGTAGAATCAACATAAAAATTATTGATGAAAATGTATTTCACATTTTTTTTTGCTAAGCTTTGAAATCTAGCATGTATTTTACATGTATCCATATCTAAATCTGGACTGGGTAGTACAGCACTATGATGTGTTAGAGGAACTTCAGTACCAGGAAGTTAAATAACATACAAATTTGAAATTCTCCGATCTGGGAGAATACTGGTTTCTGCTGCTTTGACTGACCTGTTGCTTTTTTGTTTAACACTTTAGAATCATGCTCTCTATTTGAAGGCCACTGTTTCCAACAAACAAGCGAATTTTTGTCCTTCACAGCCTCAGAGAGCTCAGAGGAGCCATCAATAACTCAGATCTAGTTTAATTTCCTTATTAACTTGATTCTACATACTCTTCACAAGCAGTCTGGAAATTTGTTTTCCAAGTTGATTTCCCAAAGTCTCAGAACCATTGTTAAAGTCTCCAAACATCAGAAAAATTGAGTCACAGCCAACACTTTTCTGTCTTGAAAAACTGCTACTTTCGAAGGGAGTTTTTCCTAAGAGATGAAAGCAAAGCAAAAAAAAAAAAAAAGAAGTAGAAAAAAAGAAAAAAAATGGCTACTACAATATTTGAGTAGAAAAGTTCTAAATATTTTACTCTGAAAATAATTATTTAAGATGGAAAATCATGAATTTTGGAAGAAAGACTTCAGCTAGATCACAAACAGAAGACAGAATCTGAATATTAAAATGAATGTAATATATATAATAGGTATATATTCTATATGCCTAGCAATAGAGATTCCATTTGTCAATGTTGAATTTGACTGGCTAAAATTTCCCATTTATCCTTCACATCAAAATATTGTCCTGTAATTAAAATTCCATTGTGTTGATCCTAAACTGTTAGAGGGCATTCTAAATTTGTTTCAGTGCTACTGGAACATAAGATGTCATGACAGTCCATCACAATCTTTTGAATACAATTTCTATTTAAAATGTTTTATTCACTGTAGCAGTTCTTAAACATTACAGATAATAAAAAGAGGTCAAAAAATATTCCCTTCCATTTGTCAGTGTTTGGCTTTGGATTATGAAAAGTGTGTTTAACCTTTTATTTCCTAGAGCAAAAATTATATAACGGTATGTGAGTTGTGTAATAACCAAACTATGAGTGTGCTCTTTAAGCCTCCAGGAAAGCACTCTGACATTCACTATTTAATGCTTTAAATTTGTGCTCTTGTAAAGGTCAGAGAAAAAAGAAAAATTTCAAGGCACTAAGTATAGTAAATGTGGGGAAAAACTTTGTGATTTGTTGAATGACTGTTTTAAAAGAAATCTAATATTTTCTAGACAAGTTGAACTATTAAGAATGTACGTGCTTTGCTATCATAATAAAAATGTCTTTCAAAAAGAGTTGATCCATAAGGAATCTATGTGACATATAAACCTACAATCAAAATTTTAATTACAGAGAAAACATTAGGCATCTGTTTAAAAGCCTGTACCACCATTTCTGGGATCATGATGTCAATTCCCAAACACATCTGAAGGATTTAATGTATTTTCCACTATTAATCTGGTGCTTGCTCATGATGAAGCAAAAGCCAATATGCCAGACAACTTCTATGAGTATTTTCCAAAACCATTTCCTCTTAGTAATTACAATGTATTTTAGGCTTCCAAAAAAATTAACAAATAAACCACTGAGAAAAAAATAGAAAAACATTTTCAGACTAATTGTTTATGAACATATGTGCTGGTACTTCAGGGAAAAACTCTATTAAAGAGTTGTACATTTTTTAAAGCATGCTGTTAGATGAATTACATGGAAACTATTTCTTATTCTTATAATAAGGAAAAGTATATTATATGACTAATAAAAAATAAAAAGTGACAACTTTTCATTTTTAGTAGTGACATTTGCCTGGACAATTCAAATTGTCACAAAAGAATTTTTCAGTAAGAAATATATACACATTGGAAACTCCATATTAGCCCATGAAAGAATGTAGCTCTCATGTTTTAAGGCTAATCTCTTTCTTTCTATCCCCTGGTCTCCAAAGGCATACACAAACATAATTTTCAGTAAATGTAGAATAAAATTATTTTAAAACAATAGCAGGTTTGAGTGGCACCATCAATCATAAACCATGATGTGACTTCTACTTTTCCTCTAAATTTTATCATTTAAACAGATTTTCATGAAGAATAACTGATTGTTTCAACATAGAGTTTCTAATCATTTTTTTCTCTCTTACCATTGACAGATAGTTGATAAACTCACCACCCCATTATATTTTCCTCCCTCTACCTCTTCACTCCAGTAGTTTCTCTAGTACATAATTCCCAATTAAACTTACTAAAATATGACTTTTCTTATTATCTTTCCCCACCCAGCCCCTATAATGGTAAAATTCTTTGATGGCACCCCAGTAGCCAAAAAATATAGTAAGTAATACTGGCGTTAAAGATCATTCATGCTCTGATAATCAACTACTCTCTACATTTTGGCTTCTACCATACTACTCTCTCCATTAATCACTCATCCAGTCTACTTAGTCACTTTATTTTCTCTGAAACCTCCACCTCCACAACTTCGCTCCTCTTACTCCTTATGCTGAGAATTCTCTTCTACTCATTCTCAATTATCTAGTTCCACACTTCCCTCCAAGGCACAGTTCTGCTAAGTCCCAACATGTAATATATAACACTATTCCTCTTTTGAACAGTTTATATGCTGTCCTTATTCACATTTTAAAAAAAATGTATACACTTTTATTTCTATATAGGTTTGCAATTTCCCTGAGGACAGGCAACATCTCTTATTCACCTCTTAAGCCTGATTCAAGCATAAGACTTGGATATACTTAGAGTCAAGTAACAATAAACAAAAGCAATATCTTGATACTGCTGACAATATTTCATGTTAAACTATTTACCTTTGAGGTTGAAAAACACTTCAGCTTTCTGGCTACTGATAATCTTCTCAGTTCTACCTAAACAGACTACTAATAATAGCCATATGCTAGTAGATTTCATTTCTTCCCCAAAACAATGAAAACTGAGCAATTAACCAGTGGTTTCTGGTTTACCTTCCGTATTATCCACTGAACATTAATTCTGTAGAAAACAAAATTATTCTATCACAGAATATGCATTTTAATCATAAAATGCACACTGACAAAGTACTAAATGGTACTCAATATCATTAGTCATCTGAGAAATTCCAGTTAAATCATAATGACAGGAGAGACCTTCAAGATGGTGGAAGAGTAAGACGTGGACATCACCTTCCTCCCCACAAATACATCAGAAATACATCTACATGTGCAACAACTCCTACAGAACACCTACTGAACGCTGGCAGAAGACCTCGGACTTCCCAAAAGGCAAGAAACTCCCCCACGTACCTGGGTAGGGCAAAAGAAAAAAGATGAAACAGAGACAAAAGAATAGGGACGGGACCTGCACCTCTGGGAGGGAGCTGTGAAGGAGGAGAAGTTTCCAAAAACTAGGAAGCCCCTTCACTGGTGGAGACGGAGGGTGGGAGGGGGGAAGCTTCGGAGCCACGGAGGAGAGAGCAGCAACAGGGCTGCAGAGGGCAAAGTGGAGAGATTCCCACACAGAGGAACAGTGCCAGCCAGCACTCACCAGCCCGAGACGGTTGTCTGCTCACCCGCCAGGATGGGTGGGGGCTGGGAGCTGAGGCTCAGGCTTCCATCGGATCCCAGGGAGAGGACTGAGGTTGGCTGCGTGAACACAGCCTGAAGGGGGCTAGTGTGCCACAGCTAGCCAGGAGGGAGTCCGGGAAAAAGTCTGGAATTGCCTAAGAGGCAAGAGACCATTGTTTCGGGGTGCACGAGGAGAGGGGATTCAGAGCACCACTTAACCAAGCTCCAGAGATGGGCGTGAGCTGCGGCTATCAGTGCGGACCCCAGAGACGGGCATGAAATGCTAAGGCTGCTGCTGCAGCCACCAAGAAGCCTGTGTGCAAGCACAGGTCACTGTCCACACCTCCCCACCCAGGAGCCTATGCAGCCCGCCACTTCCAGGGTCCTGTGATCCAGGGACAACTTCCGCGGGAGAACACATGGTGCACCTCAGGCTGGTACAACGTCTCGTCGGCCTCTGCCACCACAGACTCGCCCTGCATTCCATACCCTTCGCTCCCCATGGCCTGAGTGAGCCAGATGCCCCTAATCAGCTGCTACTTTAACCCAGTTCTATCTGAGGGAAGAACAGACGCCCTGAGGAGACCTACACGCAGAGGCGGGGCCAAATCCGAAGCTGAACCCCAGGAGCTGTGCGAACAAAGAAGAGAAAGGGAAATCTCTTCCAGCAGACTCAGGAGCAGCGGATTAAATCTGCACAATCAACTTGATGTACCCTGCATCTGTGGAATACCTAAATAGACAACGAATCATCCCAATATTGAGGCCATGGACTTTGGGGGCAATGATATATATATTTTTTTCCTTTCACTCTTTTTGTGAGTATATATGTTTTTTGTGTGATTTTGTCTGTATAGCTTTGCTTTTACCATTTCTCCTAGGGTTCTGTCTGTACGTATTTTTTTTTTTTTTTTTTTTTTTTTTTAGTAAACTTTTTAGAACTTAGTATCATTGGTAGATTTTTTGGGGGGGGGGTTGGTTGCTCTCTTCTTTCTTTCTTTTTCTTTAATTTTTTTTATTTTTAATAATTTTTTATTTCAATAAATTTATTTTATATCATTTTTCTCTTTCTTTCCTTTGTTTTTTCTCCCTTTTTGTCTGAGCCATGTGGCTGACAGGGTCTTGGTGCTCCGGCCAGGTATCAGGCCTGTGCCTCTGAGGTGGGAGAGCTGAGTTTAGGACATTGGTCCACCAGAGACCTCCCAGCTCCACGTAATATCAAACGGTGAAAGCTCTCCCACAGATCTCCATCTCAACGTTAAGACCCAACTCCACTCAACGACCAGCAAGCTACAGTGCTGGACACCCTATGCCAAACAACTAGCAAGATAGGAACACAGCCCCACCCATTAGCAGAGAGGATGCCTAAAATCATAATAAGGTCACAAACACCCAAAAAATACAAACAGATGTGGTCCTGCTCACTAGAAAGACAAGATCCAGGATCATCCACCACAACACAGGCACTAGTCCCCTCCACCAGGAAGCCTACACAACCCACTAAACCAACCTCAGCCACTGGGGGCAGACACCAAAAACAACGGGAACTACGAACCTGCAGCCTGTGAAAAGGAGACCCCAAACACGGTAACTTAAGCAAAATGAGAAGACAGAGGAACACACAGCAGATGAAGGAGCAAGGCAAAAACCTACGAGACCAAACAAATGAAGAGAAAATAGGCAGTATACATGAAAAAGAATTCAGAGTAATGATAGTAAAGATGATACAAAATCTTGGAAATAGAGTGGAGAAAATACAAGAAATGTTTAACAACAACCTAGAAGAACTAAAGAGAAAACAAACAATGATGAACAGCACAATAAATTAAGTTAAAAATTCTCTAGAAGGAATCAATAGCAGAATAACTGAGGCAGAAGAACAGAGGAGTAACCTGGAAGGTAAAATAGTGGAAATAATTACTGCACAGCAGGATAAAGAAAAAACAATGAAAAGAATTGACGATAGTCTCAGAGACCTCTGGGACAACATTAAAGGCAGTCCCAGAAGAAAAAGAGAAAAAGAAAGGGACTGAGAAACTATTTGAAGAGACTGTAGTTGAAAACTTCCCTAATATGGGAAAGGAAATAGGTAATCAAGTCCAGGAAGCACAGAGAGGCCCATACAGGATAAATCCAAGGAGAAAGACGCCAAGACACATATTAATCAAATTATCAAAAATTAAATACAAAGAAAAAATATTAAAAGCAGCAAGGGAAAAACAACAAATAACATACAAGTGAATGCCCATAAGTTTACAGTTTCTCTTGATATTTCAGCAGAAACTCTGCAAGCCAGAAGGGAGTGGCAGGACATATTTAAAGTGATGAAAGGGAAAAACCTACAACCAAGATTAGTCTAACCAGCAAGGATCTCATTCAGATTTCATGGAGAAATTAAAAGCTTTACAGACAAGCAAAAGCTAAGAGAATTCAGCACCACCAAACCAGCTTTACAACAAATGCTAAAGAAGCTTCTCTAGGCAGGAAACACAAGAGAATGAAAAGACCTACAATAAGAAACCCAAAACAATTAAGAAAATGGTAATAGGAACATATATATCAATAACTACCTTAAATATAAATGGGCTGATTGCTCCAACCAAAAGACACAGACTGGCTGAATGGATACAAAAACAAGATCTGTATATATGCTGACTACAAGAAACCCACTTCAGACCTAGGGACACATACAGACTGAAAGTGAGCAGATGGAAAAAGATATTCTATGTAAATGGAAATCAAAAGAAAGCTGGAGTAGCAATTCTCATATCAGACAAAATAGACTAAAATAAAGACTATTAGAAGAGACAAAGAAGGACACTACATAATGATCAAGGGATCAATCAAAGAACAAGATATAACAATTCTAAATATTTATGCACCCAACAATGGAGTACCTCAATACATAAGGCAAGTATTAACAGCCATAAAAGGAGAAATCGACAGTAACGCAATCATAGTAGGGAACTTTAACACCCCACTTTCAGATCACCCAAAATGAAAATAACTAAGGAAACACAAGCTTTAAATGATACATTAAACAAGATGGACTTAATTGCTATTTATAGAACATTCCATCCAAAAACAACAGAATACACTTGCTTCTCAACTGCTCATGGGACATTCTCCAGGATAGATCATATCTTGGGTAACAAATCAAGCCTTGGAAAATTTAAGACAATTGAAATCATATCAAGTATCTTTTCCGACCACAAGGCTATGAGACTAGATATCAATTACAGAAAAAAATCTGTAAAACATACAAACATATGGCAGTTAAATAATACACTACTTAATAACCAAGAGATCATGGAAGAAATCAAAACGGAAATCAAAAGATACCTAGAAACAAATGATAATGACAACACAATGACCCAAAATCTATGGGATGCAGCAAAAGCATTTCTAAGAGGGAAGTTTATAGCAATAAAATCCTACCTCTAGAAACAGGAAACATCTCAAATAAACAACCTAACCTTACACCTAAAGCAATTAGAGAAAGAAGAACAAAAAAACAACAAAGTGAGAAGAAGGAAAGAAATCATAAAATAAATGAAAAAGAAATGAAGGAAACAATAGCAAAGATCAATAAAACTAAAAGCTGGTTCTTTGAGAAGATAAACAAAATTGATAAACCATTAGCCAGACTCATCAAGAAAACAAGGGAGAAGACTCAATTCAATAGAACTAGAACTAAAAAAGGAGAAGTAACAACTGACAATGAAGAAATAAAAAGGATAATGAGAAATTACTACAAGCAGCTATATGCCAAAAAAATGGACAACCTGGAAGAAATGGACACATTCTTAGAAAAGCAAAACCATCAGAGACTGAACCAGGAAGAAATAGAAGATATAAACAGACCAATCACAAGCACTGAAATAGAGACTGTGATTAAAAATCTTCCAACAACCAAACACCCATGACCAGATGGCTTCAAAGGCAAATTCTATCAAACATTTAGAGAAGAGCTAACACCTATCCTTCTCAAACTCTTCCAAAATATAGCAGAGGGAAGAATACTCCCAAACTCATTCTACGAAGCCACCATCACCCTGATAAGCAAAACCAGAAAAAGATGTCACAAAGAAAGAAAACTACAGGCCAATATCACTGATGAACATAGATGCAAAAATCCTCAACAAAATACTAGCAAACAGAATCCAACAGCACATTAAAAGGATCCTGCACCACGATCAAGTGGGGTTTATCCCAGGAATGCAAGGATTCTTCAACATACATAAATCAATCAATGTGATACACCATATTAATAAATTGATGGATAAAAAAGAAACCATATGATCTTCTCAATAGATGCAGAAAAACCTTTCAACAAAATTCAACACTCACTTATGATAAAAACCCTCCAGAAAATAGGCATAGAGGGAATGAACCTCAACATAATAAAGGCCATATATGACAAACCCACAGCCAACATTGTTCTCAATGGCAAAAAACTGAAATCATTTCCACTAAGATCAGAAACAAGACAAGGTTTCCCACTCTCACCACTATTATTCAACATAGTTTTGGAAGTTTTAGCCACAGCAATCAGAGAAGAAAAAGAAATAAAAGGAACCCAAGTTGGAAAAGAAGAAGTAAAGCTGTCACTGTTTGCAGATGACATGATACTATACATAGAGAATCCCAAAGATGCCACCAGAAAACTATTAGAGCTAATCAATGAATTTGGTAAGGTAACAGGATACAAAATTAATGCACATAAATCTCTTGAATTCCTATAAACTAATGATAAAGAATCTGAAAGGGGAATTAAGGAAACACTCCCATTTACCATTGCAACACAAGGAATAAAATAACTAGGAATAATCCTACATAAGGAGACAAAGACCTGTATGCAGAAACTAGAAGACACTGATGAAAGAAATGAAAGATGATACAAACAGATGGAGAGATATAGCATGTTCCTGGATTGGAAGAATCAACATTGTAAAAATGACTATACTACCCAAAGCAATCTACAGATTCAAGGCAATCCCTATCAAACTATCAATGGCATTTTTCACAGAACTAGAACAAAAAGTTTCACAATTTGTATGGAAACACAAAACACCCCGAATAGCCAAAGCAATCTTGAGAAAGAAAAATGGAGTTGGAGGAATCAGGCGTCCAGACTTCAGACTATACTACAAAGCTACAGTAATCAAGACAGTATGGCACTAGCACAAAAACAAAAATATAGATCAATGGAACAGCATAGAAAGCCCAGAGATAAACCCACGCAAATATGGTCACCTTATTTTTGGTAAAGGAGGCAAGAATATACAATGGAGAAAAGACAGCCACTTCAATAAGTGGTGTTGGGAAAACTGGACAGCTACATGTAAAAGAATGAAATTAGAACAATCCCTAATCCTGTACAGAAAAATAAACTCAAAATGGATTAAAGATCTAAATTTAAGGCCAGACACTATCAAACTCTTAGAGGAAAACATAGGCAGAACACTCTTTGACATAAATCACAGCAAGATCCTTTTTGACCCACCTCCTAGAGAAATGGAAATAAAAACAAAAATAAACAAATGGGCCCAAATGAACCTTAAAAGCTTTTGCACAGTAAAGGAAACCATAAAAAACACAAAAAGACAACCCTCAGAATGGGAGAAAATATTTTCAAATGAAGCAACTGACAAAGAATTAACCTCCAAAACATACAAGCATCTTATGCAGCTCCATATCAAAAAAACAAACAACCCAATCCAAAAATGGGCAGAAGACCTAAATAGACATTTCTCCACAGAAGATAAACAGATTGCCAACAAACACATGAAAGAATGCTCAACATCACTAATCATTAGAGAAATGCAAATCAAAACTAGAGTGAGGTGTCACCTCATACCAGTCAGAATGGCCATCATCAAAAAATCTACAAACAATAAATGCTGGAGAGGGTGTGGAGAAAAGGGAACCCTCTTGCACTGTTGGTGGGAATATAAATTGATACAGCCACTATGGAGAGCAGTATGGAGGTTCCTTTAAAAACTAAAAATAGAACTGCCATATGACCCAGCAATCCCACTACTGAACATATACCCTGAGAAAACCATAATTCAAAAAGAGTCATGTACCACCATGTTCACTGCAGCTCTATTTATAATAGAACATGGAAGCAACCTAAGTGTCCATCGACAGATGAATGGATAAAGAAGATGTGGCACATATATACAATGGAATATTACTCAGCCATATAAAGAAACGAAATTGAGTTATTTGTAGTGAGGTGGATGGACCTAGAGTCTGTCATACAGAGTGAAGTAAGTCAGAAAGAGAAAAACAAATAACATGTGCTAACACATATATATGGAATCACAAATATATATATATGGTTCTGAAGTACCTAGGGGCAGGACAGGAATAAAGACGCAGACAAAGAGAATGGACTTGAGGACACGAGGAGGGGGATGGGTAAGCTAGGACAAAGTGAGAGAGTGGCATGGACTTATATATACTACCTAATGTAAAATAGATAGCTAGTGGGAAGGAGCCGCATAGCACAGGGAGATTAGCTCGGTGTTCTGTGACCACCTAGAGGAGTGGGATACGGAGGGTGGGAGGGAGACAAAAGAGGTAGGAGATATGGGGATATATGTATATGTATAGCTGATTCACTTTCTTATAAAGCAGAAACTAACACACCATTGTAACACCCTTATACTCCAATAAAGATGTTAAAATAAAACATAATCACATACGAATACACACTCACTGTATTGGCTAAATTTTATTAGTCTGAAAGCAACAAACATTGATGGGAATCTAGAGTAATAGTGACTCTCATGCCACACTGGTGATGGTTTAAATGATCACATTTTGGCAAACGATTTGTCATTATTCAGTAATGTTAGCTAAAGGCATAGCCTGTAAGTCAGCAATTTCACTCCTACATATAAAACTCATAGAAATGTATGCATTTCTACATCAGGATACATCAGGATACATATAAGGGAATGCTAGTCACATTGTGATAGACAATAGTCCAAACTAAGAGCAACTGAAATATATACCTGCTGTAAATAACATAAGTTATACTATATCAATCCAATGAAATAGTATATGACAATGACAATGAGTCAAATATTGCAATAAGATTGTAGAGAGTAAGATGTATGGAGTATAGAGTACAAGGTGTTATAGAGTATTTGAAAGCTACAGAGTTAAATTTTTAAAAATAAATATATATATATTTTTAAAAGGCAAAATATTAGATTGTTCTCAGACTTCTCTAGAACAGAGCTCAAATATGAAAAAGAGTGGAGATTCTTTCAGAGTTTAGAAAAATAAAATGAACCTAATGACTATAGTTACTACATTTATAAAGAAAATATCTATGCCTAAGAAAGAAATAATACAACATTGAATACTACATTTTTTAAAAAAATATGATTTGATCATAAATTAAATAACGTAAGATCGAAGTGACTGAAAAAGAGCGATGATGAAAATTGAATAAATACAATTGTAAAATGAAAAGTTAAGGGAACTACTGATACAGATTAAATTGTACACTTTGTTATATGCATCCAGATAAGCTAAGTAGTACTGTAGTTATACACACTCAATGTCTCAGTGGCTTAGCACAACAAATATCTTTGAATTCTACCATATACCATAACAGATACAGGTAAGAAGTGGGGTTCTACCAATGGTGGTAACTCAGAGAACCAGACTAAGGAAAGGCTTCATCTCAAAAGAAGCTTCCACTCTCACTCTAGCAGTGAAAATGGAAGCTGGCAAATCATACAGGGGTTTTTAAAGTTTCCACTGACATATTTTCGGCCAGAGAAGTCATAAGGTTACGTTAAATTTGAATGGGGATTTCTAAAGACTGAATTATGTACCCCCTCCAAATTTATATGCCAAAGCCCTTAACTCCCAATGTGATGTATTTGGAGCTAGAGCTTTTAGAGGTAATTAAGACTAAATGAGGTCATAAGGTTTAGGATTTGTGGCCTTATCAGAAGAGAAAGAGAGAGAGTATCTGCCTCTCTCCAGTGCACACATCAAGGAAAGGTCATGTAAGGACATAGTGAGAGGGGAGCTGTGTGCAAGCCAGAAAAAGGGCTCTCGCAGAACCTGACGAGACTGGCATCCTGATCTCAGAATTCCATCCTCCAGAACTGTGAGAAAATAAATTTCTGTTGTTCAAGCCACCAGTTTATGATGTTTTGTTATGGCAGCCCTAACAGACTAATACAGGGATATAGAAAGTATAATTCCACCATATGCTTGGAAAGGAGAGAGCCAGAAATATTTATGAACAACACTAATGTATACCATAATTATAAATATTTAACATGTAAAATTAAAAATATGAATAACAAAATTTGGCTGAAAAACAGGGAGATGGAAGTAAAGCAAAAGTATGTTGTTAATTTGCTCATTTTTCATAGCAGAAAAAGAGTAGATATTATAAAATTGGAAAAATGTAGTTAAAAACAAAAACAACTCCAAAACTAATAATTTTTCATAATCTCTTTTTACATTCAGAACTGTTAGAATATCTCTTGTGAAGAAATATAATTATAACTTCAACAATTTTGTTTCATATCAGTTTTTTTCTAATGAAAGTATAACATTTAATATTTATTTTGATAAAATGTTTTGTGATTTCACTTTTGTTTTATTTCTATTTCTTTTTCCCTCTCAATCTTTAATTTATCCTAAGTATATATCATATTGAATGCCTCAAGTGATTTTAAAAAATTACCACAAAATCCAAATGTAGATTATAAGGAATTAAATATGTTCAATTAAAATTATATCACCAATACAACCAATGTTATATAACATTTTACCCGTTTGATTACTTAAAAAATATATGTTCTTTAAAGAAGTTCACCGACCCTGTTTTTTATACATTGGGAGGGCTAGCCCTCAAATTAGCCATGACTTCTTCAACTTATTTTCCTCTTACTGACTTTTCTCCTAATTGTTATAGTATTTGCAACCTTCCTCTAAATTATAAGACAACTAAAATTATGTAGCGTTGTAACTGTTGATGCAATGCTACACATTTTCTCTAATGAAAAAAAAAAATCATGCAATGCTGCAAACATGAGTCAATTTTACACTCCCAACTCTATTGTCTGCTGTCTGGCAATGGCTTTCCTGTTTGGTAAATCCTGTGCACAATGTAGACAACGACAAAGGCCTGAAATCACACACAAAAAAAGGTCTTTGTTTTAATCTCCTTATAGTTTTTTTATTATAATTAATTTTTATTATCAAATGTGTTTCTTGGTATTTCTCTGCATTACCAGAAGTACCAGAGACATCTTGATAATTTTAGCACCAGTTTTAGTTAGTATTTGCACAAATATTTTATTACATAAAGAAAAAACTTTACTCACATTTAGAAGGATTAAGAAAAAATAAAGAACAATGCTATAATTAAGTGATATTTTCAGGAAAATAATCTTCAAGGTCAGAAACAGAGAAGTAAAATATAGTAAGAAATTCTGGAAGTTCAATTACATTGAAGATACCAGGTCTAAGATTCTACCTTTGTTTATTTGCTGCAGTTTTAGAAATTAACAAAGACAATCACATCCTTTGTGTATTTTTCCTCAAAAATGAGTTCTCAGACCTTTAAGACTGAGGAACAAGAAAAATTAGAATGAAATGTGTTTCCTTTAAATAATTTATAATTAAAAGTAGAGTGAGAATTAATTATAATTAAGATCACTTATCAGACTTAAATGAGTGTATCTCTTTATTTTGAATGAAGCACTGTCTTTTGAGCTTATTATTAAAACTCTCTTTTTAAAAAAGAGATGAAAGAAAAAAAAAGAAGATCAATAGAGGGACATAGATTTAAATTATCTTCCCTCTATAGGAGATACTTTTATATGTCAACTTTGTTATCAACTTTGATGCAACATTTAAATTCATGCAGCATATAATAATAATTTGAAATATATGAATTAGATTATGTACATATGTGTTCTAGAACACTATACTATATTGATACAAGTTTGACCTTTACTTTTTTTTTTTGACCTTTACTTTTGATATAGGATACACTCATTCAGGAAAAGATTGTATTTTGTTTTAAAAAGCCTGTATGAAGTTGACTAAATAACATGAAATGTCTTGTTTAACTTTTTCAGTCCTTAATATTGCCCTTCATGTCATAAATTTATCCTTTTTGACTTTCTGTAAGTTTGAGGATTTTAATTAATATTATAAAAAGTGATATTTTACAATTATATGGCAATAATTAAAATATATTTTATTATTACCCTTTCTTAGTGTAGATATGAGTATACTGATAAAAGCTATTTAGGTACAGTTAATTAATCTATATGTCAATAAAAATATATTACTCAAAAAGTAATTTATAGTTTAAGGGGCATTATTAGGCTTGAAAACCATTTTCTGAAAAATCATAATTGACAGTAATAATACTTTTCCAAACCTGTATAATATTAATCACACAACAAAAAAACTAATCAAACAAGTTTAAAATTTAAGAAAGAATATGAATTCAAAAAGTTTCAGAAATTTCTCAATAATTATTTCAAAAATGTTCATCCTTTGACATTCATGCTCCACCCCATCACAAAGTATATAATTTTATAGAACCTATTGTTCTGTCCTAAACATTATTCTGAATAGAATATTCAGCATATATATTTGCATGTATATGTATATATACATATAACTGTCATGTGTATGCATTTATATTGCCTCCTGAGCTATAAGACCCATTACAGTAAAGACTATAATGATAGGACCACTGTCTTTTTGTGATTGCTTGCATGTCTACTTATATACTTGATTAGTACTTAATAAATATCAATAAATGCCTTCTAAACACTCATGAGGAAACAGAAAGACTAATATTCCATGAGGTCCATGTTCATTCAAAACAATGTGCTATTTCTTTTCTGATCTTGAGACTCTTTTCCTACATGAAACAAAATACAGTGAAGAAATGCATATGTTATTTTGAGAAGGATGTGTAAAATGTATGATTTCCCGATGTGTTCAAAGTCTCCTGGTTTAAAAAATTCGAAGGGGATAAATCTCTTGCTACCATGCATAATTCTGAAATAGAAGAATATCTTGAGGTGGGCAGAAAAGCCACATATCTTAAATCAAGAAATACAAACATGGTAGTAGGAATCAAGGGAAAAAAAACACGGAACTAAGATAAAGCTCTGAAAGTAAAGGATATGGTAAATGAAATCTTATTTGTTCAAGTTGGTATCACCCCATTAGTAAAAACTTAAGTATAACCTAAATTCAGTGACCATGGGAATTTTACAGAGAAAATGTTCTCCAAGTTAGTTTAAATTTCTAGGTGCTGCTTTAGTTTAGCAAGATGTTTTCTTGAGCTCTGCTGACATGTTGTTTCACCTCTCTCTAAACCCCATTCCTTGGCACATACATCAATTTGGACCATAAAAAAGTCTATTCAGCTTCAAGGTTTATAGTAAAATCCACCTTTGCAATTATACTTTCATTTGCACATTGACCTCTATTCCCGTGAGTATAGAATGCCCAATCACATGGGAGAACAAATGGAGACAAAGGCCAGAAGGTAGAATCTAGCCAGTGTCTGCATGCCTGTTGCCTAAAATATTCAGGTTTTGTCCAAAGTGTATATGTTCTTAGGTGTTAGGAGGCTTGTTTAATAGTATTTATTCTATTCTTGGCCGTCTATTAGATGGAATATATATTATCAACTTCCAGTCATCTTAACCTAAGGATGCTCTAGAAAGCAAAGAGGTATTAAAAACCTTTTAAAAATTTGGACTTTTGGGGTAACAAACAACACAAAGAAATTTTCTGAAATCTAAAATGACAAGTGCCATTAAAATCTAGCCACTGAAGGACAAAAAGATTTTAAGCAATCTAACTGGATGGAAAGTAACACAGCATTTCAATCTTTAATATTGGCGTACGGTAATACTTTTTGGAGGATCAGACTACGAAATGTCCTTAGAAGCAAGACTGCCTTATAATTCATTTCAGAGCCCTGCTAAATCCATTCACAGCTGCTCCATTTAAGGGTGAATGCTCAGCTTTGTCAAACGTTATGGAGTCATCCCACTTTGTAGCCTGAACTATGGCTCTTCATCAGCTTTCTGGTCTTTTAAAAACAAGGTCTCAGTCTTTGTTCATTAGTTTTGGTGGATCATTGATGCTCTATCTCCCACTCCATCTTATCCTAACGCTGACATGCCACCAGATCTCACATGGTGAGCTGTGCAATAGTGATTTTAATAGTGCTAAGAGTTAAACTTTATTTTAAAGGAATCATCAGTAACTATATGCCATAGAAGTAAAGAGAACAGATTTTTATTAAGGTCCCAATGTAATTTATGAAACTTCTTCAGGTTACAAGGAATGACTGAGTGAATAAACTTGTTAATGTTTAATAATAAACATTATTAAATGTTTAATAAATTATGAGATAAACTGTAATATGCATAATAAAAAATAAAATCATTTTAGCCTATGGGATAGCCAGAATTGGAAGAGAATATTCCCTTCCTTCTATCTTCTATACATATTTATGATATTTTAAAATTAATTTTTATTTATTTATTTTTTTGGCTGTGTTGGGTCTTTGTTGTGGGCTTTCTCTAGTTGCGGCGAGGGGGGGCTACTCTCCGTTGCGGTGAGTGGGCTTCTCATTGTCATGGCTTCTCTTGTTTGGAGCACTGGCTCTAGGAATGCAGGATTCAGTAGCTGCAGCACGCGGGCTCAGTAGTTATGGCTTTCATGCCCTAGAGCACGCACGCTCAGTAGTTGTGGCTCGCGGGATCTAGAACGCAGGCTCAGTAGTTGTGGTGCGTGTGCTTAGTTGCTCTGTGGCATGTGGGATCTTCCCGGATCAGGGATGGAACCCATGTCCCTTGCACTGGCAGGCGGATTCTTAACCACTGCGCCAGGAGAGAAGTCCCACATGATATTTTTGACACACTTTTACATGTTGGTTAAAAAAGGAGAAAAGAATGGTCCATGAGGTCAGTTAATCTATTCTTCCAGCATTTTGCTGCTGCTTTTGGCAAATAGTTGTTTGAAATTATATGACCTCAATCCTCATTACTCACTCAGATACATCATAGAGGGTCTGTTTTAGAAATGTTACTATATGTGATGGTGTATTGAGAAAAATTTTAAGTATTAATGTGGCAAGATAAATAAAAGAAGAATGCAATGAGAAGGCCATAGTTTCTCACTAAAATTGCTTAAGATATGTATTAATATAAAATGACATTCTATGATTATCAATTATACTGCTCCCTATCACTGCATTGCTCCAAGTTTTTTAATTAATGTACTTATAAATAAATGTTGAAATTTTTTATCCTAACTGACTCTCTCAATAAAAGACATCAAGCCATCTTTAAATTATTTAAGAAGAATTAATGACATTTACCATGAATGTTCGGTTGGTGAAGCAGCCTTATCCTATAAGTGAATATTGCATTTTGCTGAACATAACAATTGTCTAAACTTTACCATGACATTTCCTGCACAGCTTTCAAATAAATTACACAAAGTACATTTTTTGTTCTTTTCATAAACTGTTGACCTATTAGACTAAAAAAAAATTTTCTTAAAATTCTCTCTTAGATACTGAAAATAGGGAGAGCTTACAGTGAAAATGCCACCAAATAAGTGGTTGAACTTTGACAACACATATATTTATCAATGGAACAAAAGCATATGAAATAGTTTGCAAAGTAAAAGCATTAGGTGAAATCACATCACTAAATGAAAGAACAAAGTCATTTTAGTAAGTATACAAAATTGTTGAAATAATGTATAATAGAATTTTTTCTTTTTTAAAATCTAACATTAACCTTGAAAACATGCAAATGGTATAGTTTACTATACCATTTTCTCTCATAGTTAGAGAAAATAATTAATAGGAGTAATGTTTTCTGAAATCAGTCAAACTAGACAAGTCCAGAAACAGCTTTTAGAAGTAAGAGAGGTTTTTAATGAACAACTATGGGTAAGGGTAGCTAAAAGATGAATTTCAATTTTGCACAATGCAAAATGAATTCAATGTTAATGCAACATAGACATTTCAGTCATTACTAATGAGACATTAAATATCTTTTGGAGAGGATTATGCTTTATGTCCATGAAGACAAGGCATGCTAGTTAACAAAATACATAGAATCAACTAGATGCATAAATCTACCTTTAAAAAACCAACTTATTATTATTAAAAGCATTTTTTAATCCAAAAGAACATTCAAGGAAAACTGTATCATCTAATTTTAAAGAGCTTAATTTTTGGAGCAGATAGATCATTTGTATCCCAGTTCTAAAGGATAACTTGCAGTGTCACCTTAAAAAATTTAAATAACTTCTCTGAATCTTGCTTTCTTTACTTGAAATATAGGTAATATGATTATTGGAAGGAGCTTAGAACAGGTTTTCACATTTAAGAAGCAATCAGTAGATGGTGAATACTATTATCATCATCTTTATAATTAAAGAAGTAAAACATGATTTTATTCTCTTACATTAGGATAATTTTTAATACTTAATGAAGGTAGTTATAAATAAATTATATAAAATATCATTTATATGAATATTATACTAAATCTTTAATTTTTTAAATGTAATAAAACCTAATTTCAGGTTAATAGAGAATTTTAACAGTCTTTCATAATATTAATTTTTTTGTAATTCTATGTTAAATAGTTTAGGAAAAGACCAAAGTTCAATCTATCCAATCACTTAACAAAGTCTTATTCATTTTGTTTCAAAACCCAGCCTCTTCTATGATCTGCACATCTGTTGATTTAATCTAAGGCTTCATTACTTCTTTTCTGGGCCACCACAATTGTCTCCTAATTGCCCTTTCTATACCCAGCTCACCTACACTATAGGCCATCTTCTGAATAGCTAATAAAATTGTGCTGCTAAAACAATTATCATCCTTGTCACCTATTTTATAACATTTTGTTATTTTCTTAGCATTCTAGTTATAAATTGAACTGTGAATTCCTCAAAATCTAGTCCCAATCTATATTTTCAACAACAAATTCAGCACTCCATCCCAGAATCCCTCATTCCAGCCACTAATAAATATCCACCATTCCCCCAGGAGCCACAGCCTGTAAAGTGTTTGCATGTATTTATCCTCTGCTTGAAAAGCATTCTCCCACCTACCTACTTTATTTCCTTTTAAAGACTATTTCAAAATTCACCTTCTCTCTAGCCTTCTCCAGTTCCTCCACAGGAAAATGTATATTCTTCCGCTACACAACTACAAAACTGTGTCCAAAAAGCTACTAAATTTCTTAATGTACAAAACTGACATTTGTTCATGTTTCTCTTCTTTATTGATATCCTTTTATTGACTTATTTCCCAATTGTTATAGGATTTCCAACCTTCCCCTGACTTATAAGACAACTGAAAAGATATAGTGTTGTAATTGTTAATGCAGTACAATATATTTTCTCTAAGTTTTAAAAACATCATGCAGTGCTGAAAACATGATTTAATGTTACATTTCCAACTCTATTGTCTGCTGTCTGGTAATGTTTTTTCTTATTGGTAAATCCATACACATGGTAGATAAAGACCTGAAATCACAAATAAATGTATTTTTTTTAAAAAACTCCCTGTTGTTTTTTATAATTAATTTTGTTTACTAAAGGTGTTTTAATAAATTACATTTAAGAAATTAAAAAATGTCTCCCTTATTGTACTAGATGATTTTTAAAAGTAGGAGCTGTGTCCTATTCATTTTATACTATTACATATTATAGTGTCTAGCATATAATGGAGACATTCAATGAACACTTATGGAAATAAGGAAGGAAAGGAGGGAGAGAGGGTAGAAGAAAAGTAAGGAGGAAGAAAAGAGAGAGAAAGAGAGACTTGTTTTGATTCATTATGCCTAATCTATATTTCAAAAGCTATTTCCTATCTCCATTTCTGTGTTTTCATTGTTACATATCAGGCCTCTGTAATTCTGGCAAAATTGCATTTATCCCCAAATCATATATGCTCGCAGGCTATACACCTTATCATCAAATTGGTATTTTGGACATTCAGTATAAATGATAAGCATAGAGACAGGAGATGGGTTAGAGCTGCACTAATTATAATCTACTGTCCTCACTCTTCCTCCCACCTTCCTCTTGCATCTTACTGTCTGATGTTACAGAGTATAAGATATAAAGAACAGAAGGTCAAATGATCTACACATTAAAATGCAGAGATTATAGAGAATAAGATGTATAGAGTACAGAGAATAAGGTATTGTAGAATAGTTGAAAGCTCCTGGAATTGACCTTTTGGGTTACATTATGGCTTCACCATTTAATAGCTTAGTAGCCTTGGGAAAAATACTTAATCTCTCAGTCTCAGTTTCCTTTACAAATGATTATACTAACATTAACTAGCACATGGGATTGCTGTGATGATAAAAATAGAACTCATGTAAAGCACTTAGAACAATGCCTGGCACATAGTAAATTTTCATCAAACATTAGATGCTCTTTTTATTATGTGGAGAGTATTTTAATTTTGACTTTAGTAGTAGTCTCACTATGTATTCTCATATTGTGCTTCTCCATTTTAGGGATGCCATTCTTCACTTCATCATCCTACCAGTCTTTGTGCTTAGATTTTTAAAGCAGAATTTGAGTAACTGATGAAAAGCACAGTATAATCAAGCACCCATATGATTAACAGATATTTTCACATTTTATTCAAATGTTCTGCTACTTTTTAAAAACTATCTCTGTTAAAATTGGCAAAGTTAGGGCTTCCCTGGTGGCGCAGTGGTTGGGAGTCCGCCTGCCGATGCAGGGGACACGGGTTCGTGCCCCGGTCTGGGAGGATCCCACATGCCGCGGAGCGGCTGGGCCCGTGAGCCATGGCCGCTGAGCCTGCGCGTCCGGAGCCTGTCCTCCGCAACGGGAGAGGCCACAACAGTGAGAGGCCCGCGTAACGCATTAAAAAAAAAAAAAAAAAAAAAAAAAAAAAAAAAAAAAAATTGGCAAATTTAAATGCAAACGTTAGGCAGTATTATAATTCAGACAATGAAAAAACAGACATAAGAGAGGATACAAATTTGTACTTTTATGCTCTTATCAAGTGGCAGAGATACTGAGGAAGAAATTTAACCTGGGTGTTAAAGAAATTAACCTGGAATATAAAGATTCTTTAAATTCTGGAATTGTCTTTTAATTTCCGTTACACTGAAAATATGAATTTAACATTTTTTCATAAATACCTTTTACTTTATGTTCACTTCAAATTTAACTCAACTAGTCGACTAAACACAATTTTTCCTTTTTGACTCTATCATTTGTAGGTATTTGGAAATATTTATAATGTTTAACCCATGAGGAATGTTAAGTTGAATAGGTAAATAAGGTGGCTGAAACAATTTTCATGGTACTATATATGTATATGTCAATATTTTTAACTAATTTGAATTATGTTTAAAGTTTCTAGAAATAATCCAATATAGCTGTATTTCTTTTGAAATTTTATATAAATTTATAAACTTATTCTCATGAAGTATTTAAATATTTGTGACCTTGTAGTCAACTCTGAGTTCAACATAAATGTGCTATTGAAATTTTATAATCAGGTGTAATTGTTGTCCTTCAGAATTTAGATAGGTTAATATACCAAAAGAGCTAATCCAATACTTTAAACATTTATATGTTTATTAACATTTACCAATCAAACCTATAAACCTTATAAAATATTACTGTATATAACAAAACATTTAAAAATATTTTACTAATAATTATGACCTATTGATAATGAGAAGAATTTTACTGGAATTTGGATTGTACATTATCAGAGACGATTACAGCACCTTAAACTTCTGAGAAATATAATGGAGAGAATTTTTGCATTCATAGAAAAGTTAAATAGTTTATACTCTAAGTTTCCTGTAAATTCTGTCATTTTAAACATTACTAATTCTTCTTCTGCTATAAACACAATTCATGCTAATAGTTTAGAAGCTTTATGGTCGCCTTATCTCCCTTTTATACATTATTGAGGCAGTGCATAGGTTAGATATACCCAAAGAAAGAAACCCTCTGAGATTTCAGTTTTGAGGAAGCCAAGTGAAATTACTACTTGCAACATAATTATTATCTACTCATCCTTACACTTTGTGATTCTGAAGTTGGTAATATACTATATACAACAAAAACAAAAAAGAGAAAATAGTATAAATTTACTTTAATTTTTAAATAAAATTAAATAATTTAAAAGTATCATTTGTGGGGACTTTAATGTTCAGATGCAAACTAGTTATGTATAATATAGTCATATCTAGATAAAAAACTGATAGTTTAATGACTGCTTTTAAAATACTTTAAGAGGTTCTAAATATTTCTCAATGTTTTAGACAACCTAATAACAAAGCATGGGTTTTTACAGTAAGAAATAACTTTAGACAATATCTTATCCTTTAATTATAATTGAAAAAAATAGGTACTCTAAATAAAAATTTATTTATTTTGAAAAGCTAAATTGCTTCTGATATTTGGAAATCATTTCATAGACAAAAATAATTTATTTTGAAAACTGTTTTCTTTATAATCTGATTCTAGTTAGCCATGAAAACTCCTCAAATGAAAATGTGACATTTCTCTAGGATCTAAAAAGTTAAAAGATCTACCATCACCCTGTAGGCATTTACCCAAATGAGTTGACAACTTATATCCACACAAAAACCTGCACTGAAATGCTCATAGCAACTTTATTCATAATTGCCAAAACTTAGAAGCATCTAAAACGTCCGTCAATGGGAAAACAAACTATGATAGACATCCATATAAGAGAGTATTATTTAGCCATAAAATGAAATGAAAATATGTGGAGGAAACTTAAATGCATATTGCTAAGTGAAAGAAGCCAACGTGAAAGGGCTATATGCTGTGTTATTTCACTTATATAACATTACAGAAAAGTCAAAATTACAGAAAGAGTACAAAGAACAGTGGTTGTCAGGGGATGGGGAGAGGAAGGGAAATGTATGAACAAGTGAACGCAGGGTATTTTTAGGGCAGTGAAACTGTTTTGTATGATACTGTCATGGTGGATTCATGTGCATTTGGTAAAATTCATAAACTTGTACAACACGAAATCTTCCTGACTGCAAATTATATTACAAAGCCATGGTAATTAAAACAGTGTATTATTGGCATAAAACAGAAATGTTGATCAATGGAAAAGAATAGAGAGCCCAGAAATAAACCTATGCATATATGATCAGTTAATTTATGACAAAGGAGTGGGAAAGGACAGCCTACTCAACAAATGGTGTTGGAAAAACTGAACAGCCACATGAAAAAGAATGAAATTCAACCATTATCTTTCACCATACACAAGAATTAACTCAAAATGGATTAAAATCTTTAATGTAAGACCTGAGACCATAAAATTTCTAGAAAAAAATATAGGCAGTAAGCTCCTTGACAAAGGTCTTGGCAATGATTTTTTGAATCCAACACCAAAAGAAAAAGCAACAGATATCGAACTAAAAAGCTTTTGCACAGCAAAGAAAACCATCAACAAAATGAAAAGGAAGAAAATCTTTGCAAATTATATATCTGATAAGAGGCTAATAGCCACAATATATAAAGAACTCATACAACTCAAAACCAAAAAAAAAAAAGTAATGAAACAAAACAAATCCCAAACATTCCAATTAAAAAATGGGCAGCATATCTGAACAGACATTTTTCCATAGAAGATATATAGATGGCCAAGAGCTACATGAAAAGTTGCTCAACATCACTAATCATCAAGGAAATACAAATCCAAACCACAGTGAGTTACTACCTCACATCTGTTAGAATGTTTGTCATCAAAAAGAAAAAAGCATTCCCGATGATGTGAAGAAAAGGGAAGTCTCCTGCACTGTTGGTGGGAATGTAAATTAGCGCTGCCACTCTGGAAAATAGTATGGAGGTTCCTCAAAATATTAAAAATATTATAGAACTACTGTATAACACAGGGAACTATACTCAATATCTTATAATAACCTATAATGAAAGAGAATGTAAAAAGTATACATTTATCTATATATATATGTATAACTGAATCACTTTACTGTATACCTGAAACTAACATAACACTGTAAATAAACTATATTTCAATAAAAACTTTTAAAAATTCTAGGAAAAAATAGAACTATCATATGATCCAGCCATTCCACTTCTGGGTATTTATCTGAAGAAAATAAAAAGACTAAGTCAAAAAATTTTATGTACCCCTAAGTCCATTGCAGCATTATTTACAATAGTCAAGATATGAAAACAACCTAAGTGTCCATCTATGGATGAATGGATAAAGAAAAGTGGTATATATATATAATGGAATATAGTATGTTATTCAGTCATAAAAAGGAATGAAAACTTGTCATGGCAACAACATGGATGGACCTCTAGGTTATTATGCTAAGTGCAATAAGTCAGAGTAAGACAAATATCATATGATCTCTCCTATATGAGGAATCTAAATAAATAAATAAACAAACAAACAAACAAAACAACAAAAACCCCACCAAACTCACAAACACAGAGAACAGATTAGTGTTTGACAGAGGCAGGGTCTCAGGAAATGGGAGAAATAGGGGAAGATATAAAAAATAAAGATGAGGTAAGTCCTAAGACTGATAAAAAGAAAGGGAACTTCAATATAAACTGTTTAGTCAAATAATGTATCAGTACTGGTTTACCAGTTGTAACAAATGTTCCTTAACAGTGCAAAATGTTAGCATGTGAAATTGTGAGAGGGGGAAAATATGGTTCATTTTGTACTTTCTGTTCAAATTTTTCATAAGTTGAAAACTACTGTAAGAAATAAGTCTATTAATTTAAAAACAAAAATCAATGTGCGAGTTTGTGCTAAAGAGAGCTTGAGTTTTTAAGGGTTGGGAAACAACACTGCTACTTGTTTCTCTGAAATAAATCTGCATTTTTCTCAAGTTTAAAGACAAGGTAATTCAGATTATTGAGCCAGGTTTTGTTTTAAAAGAATCAATTTAATTTACTACTTACTAAAATATATCCATTTTCACACAGCTAGATATACAGACACATGTACGAAAGACAAGTATGAATGTTAGCCAACTTTATGCAATTAAAATGGAAGAGTAATTTTTATACCGCTTTATAATTGCTACTTGAATGGTCAGACTTTTTTTTTTGCTATATAAGGAATTTTGTTTGAATTTTCTATAATTTTCCTCTTTAAGCACTAACTACAGGAAAAAAAGAAGAGAAGATTTTCATAGGCTACAAATGTTCATTTTTTTATTTATCCAAAAAATGTGACTTGTTTTATAATATTCACATAGCTCTGCAGACTAATTGCCATCTCTATTACATTATATTCTGTACCTTAAGTAACATTCCCCTTGAACTTGTAAGGTATACTGTAAGAGGCTAGCAGAAGAAACCTTTCCATAGCTTTCTCTCATTTAATCTTGGTTTTATAAGAGCATAGTGCACACCTGGTGAGATAGCTTTTATAAATCACAAAAAAAAGCTTAAAATGTGATTCATATTTTAAAAACATTTCATCACTGAGTGCTTTTCTTCCTACCTGGAAAGAGTATCAGCACTTTACAAGTATATTATCTCTCGATTTTCTAATCAAAACAATCCAGGCTGAGAGACAGTATGAGCTACTTAAAACAATGAATATCACTGTAATGCATTTTTGTTGAATCGTTTTCTAGATGCGAAAACAAAAAAGCTCATTTCGGTGAAATCTGAACTCATTTAATAGACATGCATCTTTATATTCCACACACTTTGTTAATCACTGACTGAACAACATCATGCCTGGAGCCAACTGATGGGAATTTTAACCTGATTAAGTGCCCCAATATTCCTTAATACCTTTAAATGGAATTTTTATGGCCCGTTCTGCACACGTATTATTAATACAGTGCCATCGAGAAAACCACACACACTTATAATAGCTCATCAATTTGTAACTAAGCACTTTTGACCTTGAAAAATCAGCAGCCTTTCAGATTAATGTAGTTACATTTTAGGCAGAAAAAGAAGCCATAAAATTATCATGCTTATTTTTGTAACATGTCAGGATGAGAATTAGGAATAAGGACCATGCTGATGGCTTCTTATTGATATTGCTGCCAAACTCTGCCATCTGAATTAGAAACTCTGAGACCTCATCGTTATAAAAACCCACTTAAAAATTAAAAGTTCAGCTAAAGGGATGCACGTAACATATTGCTATTAAGTTGAAGGGGGTAGAGCATAAACTATTATCTCCATTGATGTCCACCTTTCTTAGAAAAATAAAAGAAAAAGTCCCCAGCTTTTTCTCTCTCATACACACTCATATAATAATAAAAATAATAAAAGAAAAGCTACCATGAACATAGCAAGGTTATATCAGTCAATGATCAAAAATGAATAAGAAATGAAAAAAGGATGCCTAATGGACATAGAAGCAAATTGAAAAATATTGGAAAATTATATTTTATGCAAGAAAAAGATACATTTGAAGATCAATATACAGTATTAAGTGGATTTGGTGATTTTTCTAAGAGTAACTTTTACAGTTAATGTCAATTTAATCATTTCAGAAAGAGGGATTGAAACAGCAAAATGAAATTATATGCCCTACCATCTATGGACTCTCAAACCATAAAGATACTATTTGTTTTATCATTAAATCAATGATTAGACATCAAAAAAGATTAAAGTTTTACAAGATGTTACCGAGAGTGGAAAGAATTCTTAGAACCATACAATGCCAGATGGAATAGACCATCTCCCTTGTATAATCCACCTGATCAGAGGGACCAGCTCCTTAGGCAAAATTCTGAGCTATCTGTTGATTTACAGTCAGTTTCTACCTTCTGTGTTCTTGATATCATTAGCACAATTTTATCCTTTAAAATATTTTAACTTATAAATCAGTTCAAGTGTTTTGCTTTGTTTATTTCTTGTTTTTGAAAGTAGTTAATCAATAAGTTATTTTACTTTCAAGAAATATGAGACCATCCTTAGTACAATGAAGAGGAATTATATACAGCTAGAATCTGATTGCTGTCATGAAAACAACATAACAGGATATTTAAAGACTAAAAAGAAACAAGACGGTTCTCAAAGTTTGATTTCCATCAGTCCTCTATCAATACCTCTCTAAAAATAAACTAACCATTATAAAAATTCTCTAACTCATGGAAACTACATAAGGATCACACTCTTTCTGAAAATGGAACATCCAACCATGTCCTGAATAGTGACGAATATGAGGAAATTAGAATAAAGGTAAGTAGAGAGTTTCTTTCCTACAATGTCACTCACATTTCTTTGATTGTGCAAAGATGGCAGAAGTGGACTACAGAGATTCACCAGAGGGCAGACAGGAGAAGTAAGAGGAACTACAATCCTGCAGCCTGTAGAACAAAAACAACATTCACAGAAAGATAAACAAGATGAAAAGGCAGAGGGCTATGTACCAGATGAAGGAATAAGATAAAATCCCAGAAAAACAACTAAATGAAGTGGAGATAGGCAACCTTCCAGAAAAAGAATTCAGAATAATGATAGTGAAGATGATCCAGGACCTCAGAAAAAGAATGCAGGCAAATATTGAGAAGGTGCAAGAAATGTTTAACAAAGACCTAGAAGAATTAAAGAACAAACAGATATGAACAATACAATAACTGAAATGAAAACTACACTAGAAGGAATCAATAGCAGAATAACTGAGGCAGAAGAATGGATAAGTGGCCTGGAAGACAGAATGGTGGAATTCACTGCTGTAGAACAGACTAAAGAAAAAAAGAATGAAAAGAAATGAAGACAGCCTAAGAAACCTCTGGGACAACATTAAACGCAACAACATTCGCATTATAGGGATCCCAGAAGGAGAAGAGAGAGAGAAAGGACCTGAGAAAATATTAGAAGAGATTATACTTGAAAGCTTCCCTAACATGGGAAAGGAAATAGCCACCCAAGTCCAGGAAGCACAGAGAGTCCCATACAGGATAAAACGAAGGAGAAACATACCGAGACACATAGTAATCAAAAATTAAAGACAAAGAAAAATTATTGAAAGCAGCCAGGGAAAACTGACAAATAACATACGAGGGAACTCCCATAAGTTTAACAGCTGATTTCTCAGTAGAAACTCTACAAGCCAGAAGGGAGTGGCGTGATATGCTTAAAGTGATGAAAGGGAAGAACCTACAACCAAGATTACTCTACCCAGCAAGGATCTCATTCAGATTCCATGGAGAAATCAAAAGCTGTACAGACAAGCAAAAGCTAAGAGAATTCAGCACCACCAAACCAGCTCTACAACAAATGCTAAAGGAACTTCTATAAGTGGGAAACACAAGAGAAGAAAAGGACATACAAACACAAACCAATTAAGAAAATGGGAACAGGAACATACATATCTATAATTACCTTAAACGTGAAAGGATTAAATGCTTCAACCAAAAGACACAGGCTTGCTGAATGGATACAAAGCCAAGACCCACCTATATGCTGTCTACAACAGACCCACTTCAGACCTAGGGACACATACACAATGAAAGTGAGGGGATGGAAAAAGACATTCTATGTGAAGGGAAACCAAAAGAAAGCTGGAGTAGCAATACTCATATCAGATAAAATAGCCTTTAAAGTAAAGAATGTTACAAGAGACAAGGAAGGACACTACATAATGATCAAGGGATCAATCCAAGAAAAAGATATAACAATTATAAATATATATATGCACCCAACCTAGAAGCACAACAATACATAAGGCAACTGCTAAGAGGTAAAAAAGAGGAAATTGAAAGCAACACAATAATAGTGGGGGACATCAAAACTCACTTACACCAATGGACAGATCATCCAAAATGAAAATAAATAAGGAAACAGAAGCTTTGAATGCCACAATAGACCAGATAGATTTAATTGACATTTATAGGACATTCCATCCAAAAACAGCAGATTACACTTTCTTCTCAAGTGAGCACAGAACATTCTCCAGGATACATCACATCTTGGGTCACAAATCAAACCTCAGTAAATTTAAGAAAATTGAAATCATATCAAGTATCTTTTCTGACCACAATGTTATGAGATTAGAAATCATTTACAGGGAAAAAAACCTAAAAAACACAAACACATGGAAGCTAAACAATACATTAATAAATAACCAAGAGACCTCTGAAGAAATCAAAGAGGAAATCAAAAAATACCTAGAGACAAATGACAATGAAAACACGACAATCCAAAACCAATGAGATGCAGCAAAAGCAGTTGAAAGAGGGAAGTTTTTAGCTATACAAGCCTACCTCAAGAAACAATAAAAATCTCAAATAAACAATCTAACCTTACACCTAAAGGAAGTAGAGAAAGAAGAACAAACAAAACCCAAAGTTAGCAGAAGGAAAGAAATCATAAAGATCAGAGCAGAAATAAATGAAATAGAAACAAAGAATAGCAAAGATCAATAAAACTAAAAGCTGGTTTTATGAGAAGATAAACAAAATTGATAAGCCATTAGCCAGACTCATCAAGAAAAAGAGGGAGAGGACTCAAATCAATAAAATTAGAAATGAGAAAGGAGAAGTTACAACAGACACTGCAGAAATACAAAGGATCCTAAAAGACTACTACAAGCAACTCTATGCCAATAAAATGGACAACCTGGAAGAAATGGACAAAGTCTAAGAAAGGTATAACTTTCCAAGACTGAACCAGGAAGAAATAGAAAACATGAACACACCAATCACAAGCATTGAAACTGTGATTAAAAATCTTCCAACAAACAAAAGTCCATGACCAGATGGCTTCACAGGTGAATTCTATCATTCATTTAGAGAAGAGCTAACACCCATCCTTCTCAAACTCTTCCAAAAAATTGCAGAGGAAGGAGCACTCCCAAACTCATTCTATGAGACCACCATCACCCTGATACCAAAGCAGACAAAGGTACTACAAAAAAATGAAAACTACAGACCAATATCACTGATGAAGAAAGATGCCAAAATCCTCAACAAAATACTAGCAAACAGAATCCAACAACATATTAAAAGGATCATACACCACGATCAAGTGGGATTTATCCCAGAGATGCAAGGATTCTTCAATATACGTAAATCAATCAATGTGATAAACCATATTAACAAATTGAAAAATAAAAACCGTATGATCATCTCAATAGATGCAGAAAAAGCTTTTCACAAAATTCAACACCCATTTATGATAAGAACTCTCCAGAAAGTGGGCACAGAGGAAACCTACCTCAATATAATAAAGGCCATATATGACAAATGCACAGCAAACATCATTCTCAATGGTGAAAAACTGAAAGCCTTTCCTCTAAAATCAAGAACAAGATAAGGATGGCCATTCTCACCACTATTATTCAACACAGTTTTGGAAGTCCTAGCCATGGCAATCAGAGAAGAAAAAGAAATAAAAGGAATACAAATTGGAAAAGAAGAAGTAAAATTGTCACTGTTTGCAGATGACACAATACTCTACATAGATAATCCTAAAGAAGCCACCAGAAAACTACTAGAGCTAATCAATGAATTGGGTAAAGTTGCAGGATACAAAATTAATGCACAGAAATCTCTTGCATTCCTATACACTAATGATGAAAAATCTGAAAGAGAAATTAAGGAAACACTCCCATTTACCATTGCAACAAAAAGAATGAAATACCTAGGAATAAAACTACCTAGGGAGACAAAAGACCTGTATGCAGAAAACTATAAGCACTGATGTAAGATATTAGAGATGACACCAACAGCTGGAGAGATATACCATGTTCTTGGATTAGAAGAATCAATATTGTGAAAATGACTATACTACCCAAAGCAATCTACAGATTCAATGCAATCCCTATCAAATTACCAATGGTATTTTTTACAGAACTAGAACAAAAAATCTTAAAATTTGTATGGAGACAAAAAAGATGCCCAATAGCCACGGTGGTCTTGAGGGAAAAAAATGAAACTGGAGGAATCAGACTCCCTGACTTCAGACTATACTACAAAGCTACAGTAATCAAGACAATATGGTACTGGCACAAAAACAGAAATATAGATCAATGGAACAAGATAGAAAGCTCAGAGATAAACCCACGTACCTATGGTCAACTAATCTATGACAAAGGTGGCAAGGATATACAATGGAGAAAAGAGAGTCTCTTCAATAAGTGGTGCTGCAAAATGGGACAGCTACATGTAAAAGAATGAAATTAGAACACTCCCTAACACCATACACAAAAATAAAATCAAAGTGGATTAGAGACCTAAATGTAAGACCGGACGCTATGAAATTCTTAGGAAGAACACTCTCTGATATAAATCACAGCAAGATCTTTTTTGATCCACCTCCTACAATAATGGAAATAAAAACAAAAATAAACAAATGGGACCTAATGAAACTTCTAAGATTTTGCACAGCAAAGGAAACCATAAACAAGACGAAAAGACAACCCTCAGAATGGGAGAAAATATTTGCAAACGAATCAATGGACAAAGGATTAATCTCCAAAATATATAAACAGCTCATGCAGCTCAATATTAAACAAACAAACAGACCAATCCAAAAATGGGCAGAAGACCTAAACAGACATTTCTCCAAAGAAAACATACAGATGGCCAAGAGGCACAGGAAAAGCTGCCCCAAATCACTAATTATTAGAGAAATGCAAATCAAAACTACAGTGAGGTATCACCTCACACCGGTTAGAATGGGCATCATCAGAAAATCTGCAAACAACAAATGCTGGAGAGGGTGTAGAGAAAAGGAAACCCTCTTGCACTGTTGTTGGGAATGTAAATTGATACAGCCACTATGGAGAACAGTATGGAGGTTCCTTTAAAAAATAAAAATAGAACTACCATATGACCCAGCAATCCCATTACTGGGCATACACCCTGAGAAAACCATAATTCATAAAGAGTCATGTACCAAAATGTTCACTGCAGCTCTATTTACAATAATCAGGACATGGAAGCAACCTAAGTGTCCATCATTGGATGAATGGATGAAGAAGATGTGGCACATATACACAATGGAATATTACTCAGCCATGAAAAGAAATGAAATTGAGATATTTGTAGTGAGGTGGATGGACCTAGAGTCTGTCATACAGAGTAAAGTAAGTCAGAAAGAGAAAAACAAAGACCATATGCTAACACATACATATGGAATCTAAGAAAAAAAAAAGGTCATGAAGAACCTAGGGGTAAGACAGGAATAAAGACACAGACCTACTAGAGAATGAACTTGAGGATATGGGGAGGGGGAAGGGTAAGCTGTGACAAAGTTAGAGAGTGTCATGGACATATATACACTACCAAACTTAAAATAGATAGCTAGTGGGAAGCAGCCACATAGCACAGGGAGATCAGCTTGGTGGTTTTTGACCACCTAGAGGGGTGGGATAGGGAGGGTGGGAGGGAGGGAGATGCAAGAGGAAAGAGATATGGGAACATATGTATATGTGTAACTGATTCACTTTGTTTTAAAGCAGAAAGTAACACACCATTGTAAAGCAATTATACTGCAATAAAGATATTTTAAAAAAAGATAAACAAAATGTGATACATAAAAAAAAAGGAAACTAAAAATAGAATTACCATATGATCCAGCAATCCTACTACTGGGCATATACCCAGAGAAAACCGTAAGTCAGAAAGACACATGCACCCCAATGTTCATTGCAGCACTATTTACAATAGCCAGGTCATGGAAGCAAACTAAATGCCCATCGACAGATGAATGGATAAAGAAGATGTGGTACATATGTACAATGGAATATTACTCAGCCATATAAAGGAATGAAATTGGGCCATTTGTAGAGATGTGGATGGATCTAGACACTGTCATACAGAGTGAAGTAAGTCAGAAAGAGGAAAACAAATATTGTATATTAATGCATATATGTGGAACCTAGAAAAATGGTACAGATGAACCAGTTTGCAGGGCAGAAATTGAAACACAGATGTAGAGAACAAAAGTATGGACAGCAAGGGGCGAAAGTGGTGGGGGGTGGGGGTGGGGGTGTGCTGAATTGGGAGATTGGGATTGACGTGTATACACTGATGTGTATAAAATTGATGACTAAAAATGGCCTGCTCCATAAAAAAATAAATAAAATAAAATTCAAAAAAATATTGCAGTACGAAACAAGGGAGACTGAAGCAAAGAAAGGTCTGATAGTGCTGATCACAAATATCAGGTTTAGGATTATATTCGAGATGATTACTTGGGAGCTGTACATTAAGGATATAGGCTCAAGAAGATACAAACCACCTGAAATTATACTTAACTACAGGAGAAACTGTAAAAACTGTTAGAGGACTACCTGATCCTTCTTACCAAAGTGGGTTGGACACAGATGGTTTAGTGAAAAAATGTTTTTAAAAAATGAGGTCCATGAAATACATAAGAGAAAGAAAAAAGAAAACATGAAATATTTTACCAATCTATAATAAATCTCATAACCAAATCTGACAAAGCCCAAAATCCTAAAAGTTACAGAAGCATATTGGATTCAGCAATATAGTAAAAACCAATGTGTCATGATTATGTAGACTTTATTTTGGAATGTAATAATGGATTAATATGAAATTGACTAATAAGCAATTTATATTAATTAAATTACAGGTTAAAGGAAACAGTCACAATCTCAATAGTTACCAAAAAGTCATTTTACAAATGTCTATTTTTCTGCTCTAAAGTTTGCTCATTTTGTAAACAAGGATTACAAAGACATGTACTTAATATAACAAGAGGGAACACTGAGTCAAAAAAACCTGAAAAAGATTGTGTTATAGGCATGATACTGGGCAATGACATCAACTACAAATTTTAATAAGAGAAAAAAGTGAGATATACATATGTGAAAAGAAGAAAAATAATTGTAAACATTTACAAATACGATTAAATCTGAAGTCCCCCCCAAATAATATAAAGACCTCTTCTAATGTACTGCATTATTAAATTCTGTCATTGTTTCTCAGATGTATGTATCTTTATTGTATGTATGTATATATCCAGTGTTTGGATTTTGAAAAAATATGCAATTCTAAATAGCAAAAATAAATATTCATAGAAGGTCAGTAAGCTTAAAAATATAATTATTATTTACCCAAAAAGAAGAAAATATTTTATTGAGGGGCATACATGAACTTTTGAATAATAATAGATTTTGAATAATAATAAATAGAGAGAAGTGATATTAATTTAGAATATCAGATATTAAAATATGTCTTTTTAACTGATACTTATCAAAAAATTTAAACCTTTAAAGAGTGGAATTTTTTGTTATATTCAACTGATGTAATAGTTATATATAATGTAATTAGAAAACAATACACTTAAATAAAACAGAGCAATTATAAAGGATTTCTTGTAAAAGATAGTAAAACATAAGCTACAATAATTAAAACACTGGTACTAATATAAAAACAGATGGGCAATAAATGGAGTAGAGTATAGATGTAGATGTTATTATACAAACTAGCTAAGAAGTTAAAATAAAATACAATTATATGCCTATCCCATATCTTAAACTCAAATACCAGTGTTAATAAAGGCTTACATGTTAAAAAAATGAAAAGTGAAAAGGAAAACATAGATTTTTTAAAAATAATGATCTTGGAGTGAAGAGGTTTTTCTAACACCTGAAATTCTTAATTCCTTCTATATTGTTTATTTTGGGAATTTATATCCTCTAACATATCTCTATTGTCAGAAAAATAAATATTTCAAAAATGTTTTGTACTTTAGTGTCACTATTTCTGCAGCCTAGTTTTGCTATTTCATAGTGTTGGTTTACTTCAAAAACTGGTGATTTTTGCTGATCATAGGAAGACAGATTCAGCAGTATTGGTAACTTAGATAAGCTTCCCTAATACGTGTGAAATTTACTGTGCCAAAAACCTTAAATGTAGATAACGATTTAAGGATCTGGCCTGTTGTAAATCCCAGACAGATTTCCTTGTTAATTCTTTCCTACTGGAAAGGGATTTCCATTCTTAATTCAGGGTCACTTTGTCTCTCTTTAAGGCTGGACATTACCTGGAGATCACCCTATTGTACCTGTGTCCCCAGTACTCACTCTAATGCTCTTACTGCAGATGCTCCAGTTCATTGAGAGAACACTCCTTCAGATATGAAAATTTATGCTTAAGCTCAGGAGCAACTGTTCTAAGAACATTTGAGGAATTATTTCATTCACCTCCCAAACTTACATTTGCTTCTGCTCTCTACTCTCTAATCTCAGCATTACCCCGACTTTCACTAGGAGGCTCTCTGATCGGAGATCTTTCTTTAGTTTTTATTTTGTTGGGGTGCCTCATCTCTGTTTAATCTCATATTAATCTGATCTCATTAGCTTGATATTTTCAAGAAATTCTTCAATATTCTAGGAGGTAGCTTATGCTTTTCTTGATTTTAGAATTTTGAGATAGGTCTGTTCTTATTATAATTCTGTTGGCATTTCAAACAAATTTTTAAAGAAAGATCACATAACACATACATGTCCCAACATCAATCAGTCTTGAACAGAAAACCAGGAAGCAGAGGTATTTCTAAGTATCACAGCAAAACCAGAAATTGTTTTAAAAACATACTGACACTTGATCACACAAAAAAATTTAAAAATTCTTTATAACCAAAAAAGTAATAAAAACATTATGTATGCCTTAAACAAAGGTAAGACAAATGACTAGAAAATAAAATTTATGGAGAAGCAAAAGATCAATGACTTAATGCCCTTAATATATAAATGAAATTCAAAATAATGAAGAGAAAAACAAAGTTACAGTTAAAAAGTAGGTAAAGTATAATTACTAATGAAGAAATGCACTGACCCATAAACAAGTGAAAGATGTTCAGCATAAGTAGTAACCAAAGCAATGCAAATTAAGATAACGGGGGTTCTCCCCTTTCTTTTGCTTAGAGGCATAGGAAATGGAAAAGAAGATTTTAAAAGAAATACAAATACTCTGAAACAAAAAAGGTAGCAGAAATTTACATTCTCCTACACTAGCAGTGAGGGTGAAATTGGTGGGAACTTCTTAAGGTCAACTCAAAATGTACATGAATAAAATTGTAATTGTTAAGGGCTTCCGTGGTGGCGCAGTGGTTGAGAGTCTGCCTGCCAATGCAGGGGACACAGGTTCATGCCCTAGTCCAGGAAGATCCCAACATGCCATGGAGCGGCTGGGCCCGTGAGCCATGGCCGCTGAGCCTGCGCGTCTGGAGCCTGTGCTCCGCAACAGGAGAGGCCACAACAGTGAGAGGCCCGCATACCGCAAAAAAAAAAATTATTGCTAAAACCACAGAAACAAATATGGCCACTTTTAGAAATCCATTCTGAGGAAAAATATATGGAATCAATGAAGATATAAATACAAGGATATTTATTGTAGCATTGATACAAATAACATTAATAGCAAATATAGGAAATTATAAAGAAATAAAAGATAACTCTTGAGAATGGATACATATATTAGAACACATATATATGACCAAATGAAAAGATCTTTGCCTTCTTATTGATAGTCTGATGTATTAAATTGAAAAGTGTGTTACAGAACAGTACTGTCAGTGTGATTATCTTGATGTACAAATCACACATACACACGCACATTACACACATAGATGTCTGTATGCATATGCACATAGAAAAACTTTGTGGCTATTTACAAACCAAAACATTAATAATGGTTACCTCTTGGAATCAGATTATATATTATATTGTTTGTATATTTCACTTCATTTTTGGATGTTGTTGCAATAACCAACTATATTAATTTTATAATTCTACAACTACTCTTATTATGTAAAGTGGGGAAATAGAAAAGTCATTCAGTTATAACGAAAATTATTTCCATTAGAAAAATAACAACGTAGATGAATGGCACAGCATTGAAAGCTGTTTTTCTGTTTTAGGCTAAAGTAGACTTCTTTTCATCCCATGTTCTTATTAAAAGTATTTGTTTATTTGTGTGTGCGTGTGTGTTTTTAAATTCCATTACATAAAAGTTCCTCTTTCTGACCCCTCTCAACCAGCCCTAGAAATATGGTAGTGATTCTGAATTATAATAAAACTACTAGATTTATAAAAAATATTTTTCAGTGCAACTGAATAGTCAGATATAATTGAGGCAGTATGATATACAACTTGGTTTTGGAAAGCTTAGCTGCTATAATCAATAGGCACATTATATTTTATTAGGTACCCTTTATTTGATATGCTCAATGAGCTTGCTTAACTTTTCCATAGTGGTGATCCAGATTAAAGTTGCCTTCAAGGGGCCAGATTTCTCACTAACTGAAAAACATAATTGACAAAACATCAATTTTAGCTTTGCTAAAACATTCTGATACCATAAAACAAATGAAATAGATGTTCTAGCAAATTAAGAAAATGAATTATAGTAATAATATTGATGTTTTTGTACAAATTACATTTGTAAATTATCCTTTTTCTTCAGATGCCAGAAATGATGGCTCAATTCTGATTCTCAGTGACTTCATTAGATTTTATGTTTCCTCTGAGGGCGCCTTGTCTTCAATGACTGGTTGATACAAGGGTATGAATCCTGTTTCCCTTCCTTTAATTCCAGATAACTTTGGAAGTCCATGCAAGCTTAAGAACACCCAGTACCATTATAGTATCTTTGGATCAGCTAAGGCCTTTGCACAACTGCATTACAGCTGGCTTCTTCTTTTACCCATTTTGCTGCCTCTGTTTCCTTCTATGGTTTGTTGCAGATAACATACCACAACAAACTTCCTACAAGCACATCTTAGGGTTTGTTCCCTGGGGAACTCCAGCTAGAATAGTCTATGATTTTTTAAAAAATATTTTTAAGGAAGTACTTAACTTATATTTGCCCCCTAATAGCATATGTTTAAGTCTCTTTATATTGGGTAAAATAAAAAAACTGCCTTGAGTTTTCTGTTGTGAAGGAACTACCTATTTCACACTAAGATAATTGAGGAAGAGAGTTGTGTGGAGTCCCGTGAGTGACTGAATATAGCATGTACCTACTCATCTTAACGGGTATCACCAAATGGATCCATTCCATTGCTGATAAAATGGAAAGAATGGCCTATGTACATCTATCCCTATTATCATATGTGCAGCCAGATGAGCTATGATTCTATTATTTCCCAGAACTCATTAGGGCCAAGTCAGGTTACCATTCAGGAAGAAAATATAATGGAAAATCATGCTGCTACAGCAGTATTAATGATTCATTAGGTGACATTCTACCCTCTGAATGTTCTTGAAATGATCTAAATCCAAAGTGTCATAGCAGCTACACCAAAGCCATGACACAATAAAACAGAAGATATGTTATGCTAAGCCATAGTAGTGGACGATTCAGCCTAATATACTATGTATTTTTTTTCTGTTGGTGGTAGTGAAGATGAACATAATTTTTGACAATTGAAAATTATATTTACTAGTATGTGATGAATCTGGCTGTCATAAATTAACCTACAATTTTTTGTTTGATTTATAATTGCAGTTTATAGTTATAAAGCACCACATACTGACTACACTTTTTATAAGAAAATACTTCATTTTACCCAACCTCAAGGTCCTCCTTCCAACTAAAATGGTTTCACATTTCTGCATATATATCTGGTATTCATCCTAATAGGAATAACTATTTGGTAACAGTTATAATAATAGTAAATTTTTATATAGAGTGTAAAATATGCCAGACACTATTCTAAGTTCTTTACTTATCTGAACTCATACTATTATTATCCCAACTTTTATATACATGGAAACAGGCTAAGAGAGCTTAGGAAACCTTACTAAAAAGTTACACAGCTAATAACTGACAGAGATAGGATTTTATAATAGACATTCTGACTTTAGACTTTGTATTACCAATTCTATGCTTTATACTAAAATAAGCCTGCAGTGATAGATATAAAGAAAGAAAAGTTAGGGGCTGAAAATATTCTAGGCTAAGAGCTAAACAAATCAACAGTTATACAGTTCATGCTGCAGAGTTATATTATTAGATGCTGAGACATGTTTGGGGTCAGAGAAGCTGGGAGAAGATGAGTTTTGATCTCAATATTAAAAGAAAATATGAGGTAAAAAGTGAAGTTGGAAGGGTATATCATACAGACAAATCTTTTATGCAAAGTTATAGATGCATACGAACATATGGCATTTGGGGATTTGGGGAAATAGAAGTAGTTCGATATGGCTAGAATTAAGGGTTTTGGGTTGCAGTGTGGTAGGTCAGAATGGGGGTTAGGAACAATTATCAAATTCTTCCATGTCATGTGGTAAGCTGTGGCCAGATCAATGCCATGGAAAGTCTATGACTTTTGGAAGCCCTAGTTATACAGTTGTAAATCCCTAGGATTGTAGCATAGGGAGAAATTCTGTATTTGAACAGTGTTGTCTTACTTGGTCTCTATATTACCTTGGAATCCTACTGAGAATAGATGGTGAAGCAGGACCTATTGTTTCAATCCAGGAGGCAGGTCACTGGTTCTACCAAAGCAGAGGAATGAGGCCTCCATGATTTGTATCTTTCCATTTTTCTCTCTCAGTTTCAGGGGAAGAGATAAACTGCCCACACATTTCTCTCTTTCAGCTTCCTGAGCCTCCCTCTTGGGAGTAGAATAGCCAGAAAGAACAGACATGTAGGGTCAATGTCAACTTTCTCTCTTAGTTTCAAGAGACACCTGCAGAGGTCTTCAGTTCCTTTCACTTGGGTTTCAAACACTAGTTATGAGGGAACAATGTAACCTAAAGAAGAGAACCCAAATTCTCACTAGTCCCCAGATGTAAAGAGGTCTCAGCAGCTGTTTTGCTCTGAAGAGGCTGACAGTTTGTAACTGATGCTGAAAGAAAAGAGAGCCATGTTCCAGTCACTGTGGATCCTTTTTTGCTTATCTTGTGTATTTATCTTATCAACAAAGAGAACATCTGATTATTTGTTCATCTGTTACTGACGCTATTTCCCAATATGTATTTATTTTCTTAAACATAATTATTCATAAGTAAAATATATTTTCCTTCATGCCTATAATTAAGTACTGATAAAGAATAATGAGGTATGTATACTATGTTATATAAACTTTTTGACCTTACTATTCTAAAAAAGGGAGAGAGAACATCAGTTCAAATAGTTATACCTCAGTTTCTTTATCTGCAAAACAGAGTTAGTATCTCCTATCTTGTAGAGTTATGGAGTGTGTTGGAGATGATGACTATAAAGCAGGAAGGTGATGAATACAAAGCATTATCTGGCTCAGAGTTGGCGGTTAACAAATGTTGACTCTTATTTACCATTATTAATATTAGCATATATCATGAAATGAGAGAATTCTGATTCTACATATTCATAGCCATGGTGAAAGTAAGAGTATAAGGTTTAATTGTTTCTCAAATATTATTGAGTAATGACTATTGTGTCACATTCAGTGAAGATAAAAGTAAACAATACAGGATTTTTTTCCCCAAGAATTTGATCTTTATGTTGACAGACATTGATATCTAATTTAGAAGCATCCAAATTATTGCTTCAGAATAATAATAACTAACACTCTTATGGAGTTTATTATGTGCAAGATACAGTTCTAATCACTATATGTGTGTGTGTCTTTCTCTCTTTGTATATGTATATAGCAATCTTTAATAATAAGTACTATTATTACTTCTACTTTACATGTGAACAAACTGAGCACAAAAATATTATCACTTACACAAGATCCACAGCTGAATGACAGCAAATCTGGGTTTTGAACTTAGATATCTGACTCCACAGGTATTAGCCTTAACCATTTTATACAGCTTTGTCAAAACAGAAGGCACACACACACACACACACACACACACACACACACACTTTAACAGATGCAGAAACTAAGTCTCAGAGAGTTAAATGAATTACCATACATGATCCAGTTAGTTAAAAAGTCAGCTGTTTGGCAATTCATTGGTTATGGTTGTTTAAGCCATTCAATACCCGACCCACCGTGCTTTCGGTGATGATCTAATTTAGTTGAACACTCTCTTCATAGCCCTGGCCACAATGCAATGAAGGAATTTCTTTAGGTGGACATTCTGGCATCATAACTAATCCTTCAGGTTCAAGATATCAGACTATCCACTTGTTATTATTACCACAAGTGAGAGCTGCTTTCTGTTTTTGCACTGAAAATACTTCTAATAGGGTCCCTAGAGAATTTACCTTAGAGACAGGGTAGTATCCATTTCTAAAGAATGCTAATATAAAGTTGTAGTGCTAAATAATGATGCAATTACCAATGTTCAACTAACATGTTAGAGATATATTCACAAGCCTCTGCTTAGCAATAAATGTTCAATGAAGTTAACTGTCCTTCTGGTGGGGTGCTAATACAGAGAGCCGTTGCATTAAAACATGCCATTGCTAACTGTGTGTAAAATAAATGAAATTCAATAAAATTTTATAATGTAACTTCCTTTTTAAAAAGGGGTACTAGTGAAACTTAAGCTGCAGTAGAGTGTTTCTGTAAATTATCTGCTTAATATTAGACTCTACTTTTCAGATTTAAAAAAAGTTTACAAACACAAACAGGTTACTATCCAAATACAGTTACTTATAAATACAAACAGCTAAATAAAGAGTTTCTACCACATCTATTCCCTATAACAATTACATTTATTTTATGTAATGTGGATAGGTGTGTGTGTGTGTGTGTGTGTGTGTGTGTTGTGTGTGTGTGTGTGAATAAAAAAATACATGGGAAGAATGTGGAGATTTCCAAATATCCCAACACAGGATAATTGCATATATCCTCCTCAGGAGCGATATTTCAGATGTGTAGGGCAGTTGGAAGTCGGTCTGTACCTGGCTTAATATCCTTTACAAGATCTGACATTCACTAAAAGATCAAGACACTAAGGGAAATGTCCTTCTCCATTGTAGATCCAATATCTGCAACTCCCTCCAGGTTGAGAATTGAATAGAGGACTGCTTAGCCTAATATTCTCTCTCCCCTCTTTAGAAGAGTAACAATATGAAGTTTATTATGCTCTTGAGTCAGGAATTTCAAATGAAACCAGCCATTTCTGATACCAGATCAAGGACAAGAGGCCACGAAGAAGCTTAATTGTTGGTGTGGGCCCAAATGTGCTGCCTTTCATAAATAAAGACGATAGTACTCATACACCAGACAGGTGACAAACGAAATCATTCAGGGACCCAAATTCCTTCTACACTCTTGTCCCGCTGTCTCTGAGGGTGTGACAGGTGACACAAATCTGGTGACAGATTTGTACTAATGCACTCACACTACCTTGCCAGGACCCTTTTTTGACCAGTAATATTCCATTTGTCAGACTCCTAGTGGGGCAGATTGCAGCCTGTGTATGTGAATCAGAGCAGAGCCAAGAGCCCCCATGTGGGAAGTCAGCCCTGACTCAATACAAGGCACTAATTAGCCCAGCTCACCAGCTACAGAGAGTCATATGTTATCTAATCAGACAACTGGACAAAAGGGGACAGGTCTGCTTAGAGCAATTTCAGAAAATTTGTGTCAGAGAAGTGTTAATCTGCTGCTCTAGACTGCTGGAAAATATAAAACTTAAAAAGAAATCATCAAAATTTGAAGTGAGCCATATGGACATCAGTATATCATAAATCACCCTATATGATTAAATCAAATCCATTTATGTTATTGACTAGTAGGGAAGTAAAGAAAAATCCTAAAATAACACCAGTTAACTAAAAGAAAACAATTTATTGTTAACTAATAGAGTGTATGCTTCTACTGAATTCCTCTAGAATTTTAAGAAAATAATATTGTGATGCCATGTCCTTCCTTTTTGCATGAATATATTTATATACATCTATCTAGAGACCATTCCAAACATATAAGGGTAGTTATGAGGAGGTTATAAGTATACTATGATAAAAGAAGACCATTTAGAGGAATTCTGAATCCCTTAATATAAGTTTAACTTCAAGCTCTGCTCCTTCCACTTTTTATTCTTTTCCTTGTTTAAATATTTGTTACTTATTTAATAATAATAGTGATCACTTCAAGAGAAGTTACTATTTTCTAGATACTGTTCTAACAAGACTGTGAGGCCGTATTATTATCACTATTTTTCTGATATAGAAGCTGAGGCATAAAGAAGTTAATTAACCTGTCCATGCTCACTAAGCTAGTTAATTGGTGAAGTTGAGATTTGAACCAAAACTGTTTGCTTTTATAGCTGTTTATAACCACTCATCTATGATTTATCCTTTTAAAATTGTGTTAAATAATTTATTTAATGCCTAAAGGAGACCACAGTGTGTTTTTTACTGAGTCAAAATGAGAACTGCATTTCCTGACATTGCTATCTCACACCCCTGCTTTTCTGCTTTAATAGCAACCGTTTCTTACAAGTCTCTCTCATGGCTTTTGATACATGGTGTCACCATCAGTGTTGGTGTGTGTCTCCCCTATTAGACAGTAATCCCTTTGATGGCACAACACTGGAACCAAATCTTGACATTTCTTTATAATAGCACCATGTCAGGTGCCGAATAGGGAGATAATATATATATTTGTGGAATGAATGAGTAGATTATTCACTTTCTGCTTAAATGTGTAGTTTAGTATAATTATACCATGATTTTCATTGTATTTCATGGCTAGAGAACACTAAGTTTTCTTTTGAAAGTTTTAACTCCATACTTACTTTCGGATGGGTAAAGCTATTACAACCACAGAAAGATGGGTAAAGATGATGGATAACGTTCACTCTCTGATTTGAAAGTCTTAAAAATCAAGAGTTCAATTTTAGGCATGTTAAATTTGAGAACATAAATATGAAAGCAGTTGGGTATGTGGTCCTAGGAAAGAGAAGTAGAAATATACAAACAAAAGGATATCCAAATGCAACATTTTAAAAGATACTTTTCTAAGTAATTATGGGATCAAAGGAAGTCTAATAATGATGAAAAGGACAAGAAAACAGATTATCCCCTAGAACCTCCAGAAAGGAACTCAGTCCTGCCAAAATCTTGATTTTAGCCCACTGAGAGTTGTATCAGTTTTTTAACCTACAGAATTGTAAGATAATAAATTTGTCACTTCAGTCAGTACATTTGTGGTAATTTGTATGGCAGTAATATAAAACTAAACAAACACTAAATATAATTTATCCTTATACATAGTACAATGCACAACAATACATAAACCATTTCCATAAATGAAAAGTTAATAATGTATTTGGGAATAGCAAATAGTAAAACTCATTAGATTATAGGCTCAAAGAAAAAATTACGTAAAATCGTTAGATGAGACACTGAAAATGACTGATACTAATAAACATGTTTAACTTTTTAAAGTCTGAAAAAATTAACAGAATGCTATGTTAACAGCAAAATTATCTGAAAACAACACTTATAATTCTTACTAGTGAAACAGAAATATTATTATCAAAATGAAAATAAAACAGGGATAATCAATTTAATTATGTGTCAGTATAGCAAATGCAGATGGATAAGTAAGTAATATTTTAAAATAAAAATTTTACAGAGAAAAGATTTTCAATATTTGTAAATTATTCATTTGTATACCTGGAACACAAGTCAAACAAATGAATAAAAACTTAGGATAATGAAAGATAAATAAAAATCAATAGCTTTCTTATATACAAAGCATATATGCAAATAAAGTAAAGAAAAAATTAGAAATTTTTGATTGATGATGACAAAAACAATACAGTAGCAGCTTAAAATGTATCAAATTTACATAAAGATAATTTTTTTATTGGAATATAGTTGCTTTACAATGTTGTGTTAGTTTCTGTTGTACAACAAAGTGAATCAACTATGTGTATACACATATCCCCTTCCTCTTAGACCTCCCTCCCACCCACCCCCCATCCCACCCATCTAGGTCATCACAGAGCACCAAGCTGAGCTCCCCGTGCTATACAGCAGGTTCCCACTAGCTATCTATTTTACACATGGTAGTGTATTTATGTCAATCCTAATCTTCCAATTCGTCACACTCTCCCCTTCCCTACCTCTGTCCTCATGTCTGTTCTCTACATCTGTGTCTCTTTTCCTGCCCTACAAATAGGTATCACCTCACACTGGTCAGAATGGCCATCATCAAAAAATCTACAAATAATAAATGCTGGAGAGGGTGTAGAGAAAAAGAACCCTCCTGCACTGCTGGTGGGAATGTAAATTGATAGAACCACTATGGAAAACAGTATGGAGGTGCCTTAAAAAACTAAAATAGAACTACCATATGACACAGCTATCCCACTACTGGGCATATACCCTGAGAAAATCATAAATCAAAAAGACACATGTACCCCAATGTTCACTACAGCACTATTTACAACCTAAAAAATAATTTTTAATACCACTGTTGCATTGGGTGAGAAATTAAAATATTATATATAATTTTCTATTTTCTAATCAATTTTTGTTATAAAATTATATTTTTCTGGCATAAAATTTGAAAAATTTACTACTATTTAAGTAATATAAAGGTACTATATAACAAATTTACTATCATAATTATTTCTCCATTATTTGGTAGAATTCACTTGTAACACTTTGGACCTCGTGTTTCATTTTTCTGCAAAGGAGGGAATCTTTGACTAATGTGCAAAAATTTTTACTACATATTTGTCTGTTCAAATTTTTTATTTCCTTTGGCTGAAACTGGCTTTACCTTTTCAAATAAATTAATTGATTTTATTCGTATTTTTAGTCTTGCTAATCCTTTTTTTGGTTTCTGTTATTTTTGTACTTAAATCTCTTTTTTAATCTGTATTTTGTAATTTGTGCCTTATCTCTTAGTCTTTATCAGCCTTATCATATTTCTAGTTTTCTTATTAAAAATTCAAAGTTTCATTTTCTGTCATCTTTGAAATGGTTTAATATCTGTTCATTATATTTTGCCCTTATGACCATCATTACTATCTTTCTTGAATCTTTATTCTTGCCCACTTGTCTATTTCTCAAATTTTTGTAGTGTTTAACTCATTTAATTTTACACTTTATGCTTCCAAATACATATATTTGGAGATATAAATTACACTCTATGCATTGTTTTAGCTGTACCACAAATTTTATCATGTAGTATTTTTTTATTATTTAGATTTAAGTATAATTTTCATTATGATTTAATTGTAAACATGTTTTTAATTAATTAATTTTACTTTCAAATATGTGTAATTTTTTAAGGTACCCATTCAGAAATATTTCCTTAAGAATTTTTTACACAGACTCATTTGGGGATATACTCATTATTTGTTTTGGTCGGGAACTGGCATAAACCAGTATATCCGTCACTTAAGCAGATAGGCAAAATGTGGTAAATTGAAACCATAGCATATTATGTAACATCTAGAATCAACAGCTCTGATGTACATATATCAATGTACTTCAAATGATCTTCATAACAAAATGCTTAATAAAACATTATGGAAATAAAGTAATATTTCATATGCTAGGAATATATATATATACACACACACACACACATACATATTTGATGTGATATCCTTTTCATAACAACACATAAAAATAGAAAGATGGGCCATGGTGGCCCATGGCAAGATGGAAAGAAGTGGGGTAGAAGGATAAACAGAAATTAATTACTTAATTAACTAAACTAGAGTACATTATAGACCAGTGCTCAAAAACTGAAATGAGCTAAAAGGTACCATTAATTCAACCATCAACAGATAAGAATAACAACATTAATAACAACAATAACTATAGCAGAATTTTTAAATGCCAACACTAGAAAGAAAAAATTTTTAATTCTTAATTTTATTATGCAGACACTGTTAATCTTTTTTTATAATAAAAAGCATCACATTTTAAAATGTAGACATAGTATTTTAATAAAACACAAAAATGCTCATAATAAAGGACACTATTAATGATGTTAACTGCCTTAAAATTAAGAATTTCTGTTCTTAACGCTAATAAAACACTAATAAAAGTATAAAATTTAACCCACCGAATAGGTGAATTTATTTTTAATACAAATATATGCAAATACAAATAACATAGTTTTTATCTCCAGAATATGTATTATACAGTTAAAAATAAAAAAAGGGCAAGGATCATAAGAGAGACTTGACAAGAGAATACAGATACACATGAAAGGATGCTCATTGCCAGTAGTCATCAAAGAGATGCAAATATAAGCTACAATGATATAGAAAAATATATCACCAGAAGAATTAAGATGAAAAAGTAAACAATCAAAAAAACAAGAAATAAAAAAACAAGGAAAATGGAACAGATTTCATAAAGTAGAATCTCATCCTCTACTGGCGGAAATACAAATTAATATAAACACTTGTTTTGCAAGATCTGCTGACGTTCACAATATACATACTATTTGGTTCAGCAATTTCGTTCCTAGGTATATATTCAACAGTATATGTATTTATATTCATGAAATACATGCATAAAAATGTTCATAGTACCTTTATTAATAGTAGCCCCAAATTGGAAACAACCAAAATGTCCATCAAGAGTAGAATGGATAAAAGATTTATATATATATATGTAGATATATGTGATTAATAAGTGATATTATTAATATATTAGTCCTTTTAATGTTCTTTATTTAAAATATATGTAGCATTTTATATATACTTATACTGTTATTCTTTCTTTTGTGTTTTTTTTCATTCTGTCCTGTGGATCTATGCTTCTATCTGGGATCTTTTTACTTCAACATGAAAGATTTCTTTAGTGTTTCTTGTAACATGGGTCTACTGATGAATTCTGTCAACCTTCAGTTTTTAGAAACTTAAATATTTTTTCTTTTTTTTTTTTTTTTGCGGTACGTGGGCCTCTCACTGTTGTGGCCTCTCCCGCTGCGGAGCACAGACTCCGGACGCGCAGGCTCAGCGGCCATGGCTCACGGGCCCAGCCGCTCCGCGGCATGTGGGATCTTCGGGGACCGGGGCACGAACCCGTGTCCCCTGCATCGGCAGGCGGACTCAACCACTGCGCCACCAGGGAAGTCCTTTTATTTTTTTTTAAGATTTATTTTTACTGTGTATAAAAATTCTAGGTAAACTTTCTTTTTAGTCTTTATATTTTTAAGGTTATTTTAAGGTTATTCTATTTTCTCCCAACTTTCATCATTTCTGTCATTCATCTTTGTTATTTTTGTTCTTTTGAATGTAATATCTTTGTTGTCTCTCTGCTTTAAAATTTCTCTCTCTTATTTAGTTTTCAGCATTACATCTATAATGTAACAAGTTATGATTTTCTTTATGTTTATTTTCTTAAGGTTTCTGAATTTCTTGAACTATGGGAAATTCTCCAATATTACCTCTTTAGACATCTCTCATGTCCTTTCCTCTTTCTCAACTTTCAGAATTTCAGTTTATAATTGTTAAAATGTTTGATATTATCCTCAATTTCTTAGCTGTTCTGTTCTGTTATCTTTGCTATTCCCCCCCACAACTCAGTTTCTCATGTGGGTGGCATCTATTACTTGTCTTTGTATTCATTATTTCTTCCTTCTGCTCTGTGGTTAAACTTTAAATCTAATTTCTGATATTGCATTTTCCAGTTCTAGAATGTTATTTTGAATCTTTATTAGAACTTCCATTTATCTGTTGAAATCCTTGTATTTTTAATCTATTTTATACATTTTCTATTGTATACATTTTCTATTTTATAATAGTCAATTTAAAGTATTTTTGTTAATTCTAACATCTGTGTTATTATAAGTCTGCTTCTATTGGCTATTTTTCTCTTGATTATGGGTCTAATTTTAATTACTCTTTGCACATCTGATTTTTTTAAAAAATTGTGCTGAATCATTTTGTTTAAAAAACCAAGAGATTCAAATAAATATTATTTTTTCAGAAAATAAAAATCCTTTTCCTTCATTCATCACATCTAAGTTCTGCTGAATTAGGACTTTGTTACAATTAAATTATTTAAGTTTACCTCTGTTTTAAGTGGTCTTGAGGGCAAATTTTATATTGTGTATATTATATATAGAACACTCCTTATTGCATCTAAGCATTGAAATCGATCATCTCCCCCCAACTTCCCACCCTGCTCTCTCTCTGCCTGCCTGCCTGCCAGCTTGCCTGCCCCCCTCCCTCCCTCCTTTTCAGAACAGACCCCCAGTCTGTCAAATTACCAACACTATATTTAGCAAAAGTCAAATGGAAAGTCTTGGCAGGAAGATAAAGTAGCTCTCCTTTGGACATACAAAACCCCAACCCATCATGTCAACCCAAATGGTTTTAAGACCTCTGCTGGTTTCTCTTTATCCCTGTAGAGTCTCCTTTTCTATGGCAGATGCAACCCTCTAGTCACCTATCCCATAACTCAGCAAAAGTATCTAGTAGTCATCAATCAGACTCACCTAGGAAGGGCTCATTCTTAACTGAAATTTATTTCCTTCAAACACCTTTATATATAAAAATTTTGTTTTTAAAATACGTATGTAATGTTTTACTTTCTCAGTTATTTTCCAGTTGTTACCTGGAAACAACTGCTCTGAGCTTCTATATCCTAAAAAATAAATAAATAAATAAAAAGTAAAACTTCAAGTTATGAATTTCTAAACAGCATTGAAGTCTATTTTATTTCTCGTTTGGACATATCAACTCTCAGCATTCATTTTTGTCTGGCTCCAATTTTCATATTTTTTTTAAGTGTATTGTTTCAACATAGTAATTTCTTGTTTTTTTATATTTTGTTCTTTTTAGTGAGTTTTGAGGGAAAAATGCTTATATTCTAACATCTTTTCCTGGAAATATGAACAACTATATTTATAGGATTTTTACTACTTTCTTTCATTGCTTCACTTGTATTTGTTTTTTGGCTCTCTATAAGTTACAATCCCTATTAGTATGAGTTATTTTTTAATAATGAAAATTACCTCTGGCAGCCCCAGACTATCTAAAATTGTGTTATTAATGTGTTTCACCTAAAACAGGACTAATAAAACTTTCCTTATGTCTATGGAAATGTCTATATCCATACTGAAAAATATGGTAGCCAAAGCCATAAGATACTACTGGCAACATGAGAATGTCTAGTGTGGTTGAGGAAGTACATTTTAATTTTAATTAATTTAAACTTAATATAAATAGCTACATGTAACTAGTGGCTATCATACTGGACAGTGCAGATCTAACAGTTCTCTCTAGAAAGTGTATTAGGATATACATATGTATTGACTTGCAAATCTATTATATTGCTTGCCACCTGTGTTCATACCAAGCCTGTCCATATTTCACATGTTGAGGTTGTCTATTTTACCTGTCAACTGGTCTAATTTTCTCATATCTAACATGTTGACTTCTTAGAGCTTGAATACTACATTGAACATCAATCCAGTGACCTGGAAGAATTCCACTCGAATTTGTTCCTTTTATACCATTTCACTGGTGGTTAGCTTCTACTTTATAGACCTTTAGCCTCTTGCTGAAGTGCTACTGGGATCTACTTCCTGGCCCAGGGTCATGGTATTGCACTTAACCTGTTACCAAAACCCTGGTGCCTTCTACCTGAAGGAACTTATAAATATTGATTGTTTTGCCACATTCCTTTAGATAGAGCATAAGGATTATAAATTGTCCTGGCTAATCATCACTTAAAATTGTCCTTGCTAGTCATCACTTACTGTCCCTATGCAATCCTAACATTATTTTTCTCATTCCAACTACCCCCACTAAACTCACTTCTCGTCATGATTCTCTGATTTCCTTTTAAGTAATGAGACTAGGCACTTGGCTAGAATTCAGTATAGTAACTTTGGCTGGTTGATAGATGTGAAATCAGAGAGAACAAAGGATAAGGTAAAAATTCATGTACCAAAGAATGTTGATAAATGAACTGGGTTACCTTTAATACAAAGAGGAAGAGATACTCAGTTCCCAATATTGAACTGGGAAAAGGAAACGTTCGCTTACAATTTCTTCTCAATTTTCTTCAGGTTTGAATATTTAATGTCTTTTATTCCCTCTTTTATCAAGAAATCACTAATTTAGAACTTGACAGGAGCTGTCTCTACTTACGACTCTGGCTGCATAAAACTGCCTTTTCAAGAGTGCAATTCCACTACTGAAGTAGCCCATGATATTAAAGTATCTATTCAGTTAATATTAATTAAGCATACCTTGAAATTTTGCTAGAAAAAGGATTGTTTTATAGACATTCTGGACTCAGTTCATTAAAAAAAATGAATTGCCCTATTAATGGTTTGGGGTTATTCTCCTGTGTGCGTGAATAAAATTAGAACTGAATTATTTATTAAAAAAGAATGATTCATGGAGTTTTAAGGACACATATAATTTTAAGGGATTCCATTTTTCAGTCTTTGAAAGGTATACCATTCTGGTTCAACATTTAAGATCTGCAATTTTGACACTACAAACACAGAAAACTTTATTATTAATCTCAAACATAGACATCAGTTATATAGTAGTATTCCATCAGGCCAAAGTAATGTATATATCATAAAAACATTTTTATAATTTTTACACAGAATTAAAAAGAACTACTTTATTTACAAATGTCTCATGAAAGATACAGTGAATTTTTGAACCTAATTTTACTCACATACTTGCAGCCACTTTATACATAGTTTTCTAATGCCACTAAGCTGAAACAGCATATGGATTACATTTTTAGGCAACCTAAAAATTTGAGTAAAAAAATTCTGTAAATCTAAGTGGAAAGCATAAGTAACATTTTCTATCAATACAGAAGGTGTTACTCTATCTTAATAATGTTACTCTATCTTAATAATCATAGTAAAGAATGTAATGAGACAAAATAAATTCAAAGGAAAACAGAAATATTCTGTACAGGGAGTGTAAATTTGGATAAATAATTCCTGTTCACTTACAAGATATCAACTTTCATACTTTGAGATTTTCATAAGATGTTCCTATTTACATGAAAGTAAAGTAAACCTTTTATAGTCGCCTAGATAATTTTAATTTAAAACCTCATTACTTCAGTCCTAAACACATATTTTTTGGTTAATGGTTTGGATATCCAATCCCCACTTAATATGTGTAAGCACAGAAAGAAAAAAGCAATAAGTTTATTCAGTGTTAGTGGGTGATTTTAGAATGGACATCTAGCTGAGAGAAAAGCACGACCCTGAAATCCTTGTGAGTATCCTCATTTCAGTGATTAAAAAAAATTAGTGTTAGTATCCGAAGGAACACATGTAAAACAGAAACAGATCTCAAAACCACAACTTAGGACTTCCCTGCTGGGACAGTGGTTAAGAATCCGCCTGCCAATGCAGGGGACACAGGTTCAGGCCCTGGTCCGGAGAGATACCACATGCCACGGAGCAGCTAAGCACCTGCGCCAAAACTACTGAGCCTGCACTCTAGAGCCCATGAGCCACAACTACTGAGCCCACACCTGGCAACTACTGAAGCCCGCGCGCCTAGAGCCCGTGTTCTGCAGCAAGAGAAGACACCGCAATGAGAAGCCCCTGCTCACCGCAACTAGAGAAAGCCTGCTTGCAGCAATGAAGACCCAATGCAACTAAAAATAAACTAAACAATAAATAAATTTATTAAAAAACACAACAATAATAAAATGTAGTTGGCAGTAGACATATTTAGTCTTTTAGAACACTCATTCTATTATGAGGGAAAAAGTGAACCATCTACAAAGATATGGATTTGACAGACCCTCCAATTTAATATAAACTGGGCCAAATAAATAATGTATCAAATTCTATATAAGGAACATTTAATCAAATACAGCTGCCACAAATTATTTTGAGGGGATCCAGGTATGTGAGCTTAGTATTTTAAAGTAAATTTAAAAATTTATAAATTTAAATTAAAGAGACTGATAGGATTATTAATGTTTTAAGAATAATAAAAACAAGAGAGCCTGGTAAAAATTAATGCATCATCATTCCTCTGGAAGATATATGAGACTTTGTCTTCCACAAAGTCTAGTTTTTGGATCACCTGCATAGCACAAAAGATTAGGAGCTGTGAGTGAACTACTTTCAAATTGCCTGGAATACATTTTCTGAGTTGACATTAATCAGCAGTTGGGTTGTGGTGACAAAGAGAACTGCTTAGTTGTAATTTATAGGAAAGGGGAAACATTACAGAATATATGGAATTATAATGTTGTCTTTGTTGCCACCACTCTTTTGCTCTACCATAAAGCTAGGGTGATTCAGCTGTCAAGCAATTGTAACAATTTTTTCATAATCTATAAACAGAATAATTGGGGAAAAAAAGTTAGGTAGGTAGGTAGATAGATGGATGTACATCAAGTGACTGATCTATCTCGTAGTCAAGAAATCCAGACAGTAAATCTCAGATGGGTGACAAATGGTAGAATATTTTAGAGAAATATTCTATTTCTATGTACAGGGCTGCTTTGTGATATTAAGTAAGTTGCTCTTTTTCCTTTCTCTAAGTATGGCTTCTTATTTTCTTTTAGGTAAAAAGCTCATTAAATTGCATAACCATTTGGAATGCTGGATGTTATTTTGAATGCCTAGATAATACTCTCTAAATAAAACCAACTACCCAAAACATAATAACAAAGATATTGAAAAAAATATGAAAGGTAAACATCTCCATGATGTTTGAATTTAAAATCTGATTCAAATACTTCATTTGCGTTATTAATTAAAAATAAAACTCTGAAGGAGTAAATGCATTATTAGATATTAATTTGTATAAATAAGTATTATACACCTGTTTTAAGTGCTTAATCTGTGCAGTGACAGAAGTAAAATAACAATTATCTTAAATGTTTTTTTAAACGCTATATACATTATATCAGAAACTAAATTTCAAGTTTGGGAATACAATTTTTTACCAAGTTGAGCATATAAAAAAAAGGTAGGTATTATTTATTGGATGATATCACAAAATATAATCAATTACAGGTTCCATGGCTAGATCCTCCTTCTCTGTTCAATTTTCCATGTTAAATACAGAGTTCTGACTGCTTTAAATAATTACTTAATTAGAATTTCTAAGAAATAGCCCAATGCTTTAAATAGAACAAGGTTGAGAAATAGTATCTTAATAATCTCATGGCTTTAAAATCCACATACATTCATTCTTTCAACAGAGATTTAGGAAACGTCCACTAAGTGCCAGGCACTCTTCTGGGAACTAAGAATATGGCAGTGAACAAAACAAACAAAATTGCTTTCCTCATGAAACTAATATTATAGTTTAGAGGCTCAAGAGGGAGGGGATATGGGAACATATGTTTGCATATGGTTGATTCACTTTGTTGCACAACAGAAACTAACAGCATTGTGAAGCACTTACACTCCAATAAAGATGTATAAAAATAAATAAATAGGGGCTTCCCCGGTGGCACAGTGGTTGAGAGTCCGCCTGCCGAGGCAGGGGACACTGGTTCGTGCTCCGGTCCGGGAAGATCCCACATGCCGTGCAGCGGCTAGGCCCGTGAGCCTGCGTGTCCAGAACCTGTGCTCCGCAACGGGAGAGGCCGCAACAGTGAGAGGCCCACGCACCGCAAAAAAAAAAAAAAAAAAAATCCTAATTCAAGCAGACTCCAACTCTACTTTTGCCATTCCTATTTTCTTTCTGTTCCTTTACACATGAGAATTATTTTCATTTGAGAGCCTTTAACACTTGTGTTCCTTCTGTCTGGAATTCTCTACTCAAGATTGTGTAATAGACCAATTTATTTATTATTCAGACATCAACTCAAATATCACCTTCTTAGAGATGCCTTCTTTGACCATTAAAATCAAAAGTAGTCTTCCCCATTCTCTCTTTGCATTGGCTATTTAATTGATTGGTTGTTTGATTGATTTAGGAATAGTTAACCTTACCTGAAATTTTAATTTACTTATTTTCTATCTCTTCATTCTAGAATGTATACTCCACAGACCCATCCTATTTACCTTTTTATCTTCAGTTTCTAGTTCAGTACCTGCTATACGGTTAGTCCTAATAAATATTTGCTGAATAAATGAACAAACTACTAGTTCAACTTCCAGCAATGTAAAAGTGACTCTGTGCAGGTGGAAGAGTACATAATCCAGGATTTGGGGAGCACGGATTCTATTTTAAGTTCTTTGTTTTATGGACATTATACTTTATTTCTCTGGATTTCAGTTTTCTCATCTAAAAGTAAGAAACTTAAAATGAATTTTTGACAAATGCTTCCTCCTGACCTAAAACTCAATCACTATAAATTATAAATGATTTTGACTGGATTTCAAAATAAGACCTTTGAATGACCTAGAAATTCATCCTAAGTTCAAATGTGGGGAAAAAAAGTTATCTTACCATTTCGTTTACCACCATTATAAATTTGCAATGCCAGTGAGGCTCACGGATGGGCCCTCAAATCTGTATGTGGCTGCTTGACAAATCTGGCAAATCAGCGTTTAGTTGGAAGCACATATGGAGCAAACTTATGCCAGCCTGTGTTTTGCCAACAGACATAACAGTTCTGGGTCATTATATTGCCAACTACTTTGACACATTTTTGCCTACATAGGGCCATGGCTAAGACCTGAACATAACTGAAAGCCCCAAGATATTGGCTCCTCTCACTGCTGATACTTCGGCAAAGAGCAATGGAAGACTCCAGGCCAAGGCTATGATCCATGATGAGAAAACAAGTATTATTGCTGGTATGTGTTTTCCATTATCCTGGTTGAGGTTCATTCTTCATGTCAGAATAAATGTGCCAGTTGTTCGTCTAAAGCTTTTGGGTTGCCTAGTGCTGTTTGAGGAAATGTACATGTTTTACTACACTAGGATTTTTATGCTAATTTTTTGGCTCTGAATAACTAAGCAGAGGGTACTTTTTTTTTTTTTTTTGGTGGTACACGGGCCTCTCACTGCTGCGGCCTCTCCCTTTGAGGAGCACAGGCTCTGGACGCGCAGGCTCAGCGGCCATGGCTCACGGGTCTAGCCCCTCCGCGGCGTGTGGGATCTTCCGGCACCGGGGCACAAACCCGTGTACCCTGCATTGGCAGGGGGACTCTCAACCACTGAGCCACCACGGAAGCCCAGCAGAGGGTACTTTTTTATGCTTATTTAAATAACAACTCCACCCTTCTTATCTCTTTTGGATAGATAATATTACAAGCTGGCCAGGCAAAGCTTATACAGCCCGTCTAACATTGACAAGGACCGGGCATTTTACTGAGGCCTGTTTTACTGGCTATAGTATCCAGAAGGTCCTAGAACATTAGCCTGCACTTCTTAATTGGGCATCACTGGCAAGCTGTCCTTAAAAAGACCTCCAGTGAGGATGCTTCTGAACAGAATTTTAGTCTAGCAGCAATTCTGTTAGAAAAAAATAACTTGAACTGGTCTAGCTACTGCACTCGACTGTTATTTTCATAAACACTGACAGTTTATTCAAAAAAAAAAAGTATTTTTCACCCATTTCAATGAATTTTGTTTTACATCATGTTATGCTTTAGGAAATACTTATAAAGTAGATACACATGTTACCTAAGATACTTAGAGCAGAACAAAATCCTGAAAGTGAAACAGAATTGTTTTAATAGCCAAGAACATAAAAACCACCCTCATTTTTTTCTACTATCTCTGCATGAAATAACGTCCACAGGGGAGAAAGAGTAAATAAATAAATAAAAAGCTTAGACAAGCCAATGGATCACAGAAGAAGGAAATTTACAAGATATCATCATCACATTGTTCCAGTTGTTAGGTTTTCCTTCTAAGGTTGTCTATGCTCAGTTACTTAAATAAGTTGGTCCATTTAAAACTGCGAGGCATTAAATGTAGCTGCTTTAAATGGGTCACACGCACAATATAACAAAATTTTCTGCTTTTAGATAGGCATTATTTTGATTTTATTTTTTAAGAAGGGAGTTTTATATAAGGGTTGAGTACTTTCAATTTAAAAGAAAATGGAGGAAATGAGCCTAAATTATGTCTTAGGAATCTGGGATATTTTAGTTACATATAGAAGTGTCAAGCTTGCTATGTTAGAGAAATTATAAACTCTAACTTAACTTGGATATGTTAATGAGAATTAAAACAAATTCATTGATTGATTATACATATTCTCTGCTTTTATCTAAAGTTGAAAAGATGTAAAACATTTATGAGATGTATGTCTTAATAGTTCCGTGTACATAAATGTGAGATTTCATTCAAAATAGAATTCTTGAGCAACTCTCTTCACGGGAACAAGTATAGCACATCTGGAGATTCCTATGAGTGTTGATGAAAGCGGCACACGTAATACAATTATGGACCCGTATAGATTCACCAAACAACTTCCCAGTATGTAAATTATCTTATAAACTTCAGTTAAGTTTTTCAGAATGAATAATTTGATTCCTGTATTGTTTCTATTATATAGAATATCATCTTTCTAAAAGTGAGGAATATAAGAATAACCAAATCATAACCTTCCTAATATTTTTCTTCTCTCCATTGCATCAAAATAATCCAAGACAAATTTTTAGAGGTTAAGACAAAATAACAATAATAAATGCTTGCCTCCTGTAGACTATCTTAAATTATAATTGAAGAAAAGTAAACATTTCAATTTGAAAGAAGACAAAAATGAACACATAATGCTATATTGTATATACCAGCAAAAGAAATATAAATATATAAAAAGACCTTTCAAAGAACAGATCTCCCAGATAAAGTTGATATTCCCCCAAAATAATGGAAAAAAGGTAAAAAGAAAACAAAGGAAGAAAATGAAGGAAGGAAGGAAAGAAGGAAGGAGAGAAGGAAGGAAGGAAACAAATTTCAAATGATCTTGGTTATTTTCTTGTTTTTAATTAAAATGACTGCTTTTAATCATACTCCAAAATATAATCAACTTTAAAATGGCTGAAGTAAGTTTAAAAGTTAACTTCTTTAAATAAGAACTAGATTTCACCATATATTATTTTGACACTGGAATAATAATGCAAGAATATTGCTGATACCACACTTTTGCTATCAACTATCATATCACTATCATAACACTATATGACTAACATCAAAGCGTTACTTAGCATATGAACAATCTTACATTTAAATTACTAATAAGATAAATCCTAATAAATAGGGCAATTGACTTTGCATAAATTTCTTGTCCATTTTGTGTCACTTCAACCTTAAAAGGCCATAGCAAATATTAAAAATACAGTGCTATGTGTGTGTCTCAGAACACAGTTAAAAATAACTACATTTAATTTTGAAATTGCTTTGGTAAGTAGTCTACTTTCTGAAAAAGTATTTGTCCTTATAGCTGCGCCTCTCTCTACAATACCATCACTTCTTAACTTATTCTAATTTATTCTAACATGCAGCTTTTGATACTTTGCACTTTTAATCTTGCATCTTCTTGCGTAGATTTTAGAAAGAGGTATGTCTTCATTTTAAAGTCATTAGTGATGGAGCAAGGTTAGAAATGATACCTTTTAGTACATTCTTAGTATAATTATCATTACATAAATGTGCTTTGTGTTAGGTTTATTTTAACCTAGGCTTTACATATTAATAAACTGTTATGTAGGAGGTAAACGAAATTAGAAAGGCTGCTAATATTGTAGTAGGAAGATTTTAAAAGAAACACCAGGAATTAAGGTATTTACTTTGAAATAGTGAACTGAGGTTTTATAATGCATATTTATCAAAAGGGTTAATATTTATATAAGTAGGTCAACAGTATTAAAAAAAGAAACAATTTGCATATAAATATCAATGACATAATTTTACTGTATCATCTATTAAAATTTACCATAATGATATGGTCTGTATTTAATAATGGAGAAAGAGTATTTGGAAAAGAAAAATGAGTGGATTAATGATTTGGCCACTTTTATTATATCCAAAGGATTTCATTTAAAATGAATGTTCTTATACCATTGTATATTCTTATACATTCATGTTTTTATACCATTGAGTAAAATAATAATCTGTTATATAGAATTCCACAAAGGAATTCAGGGTCATTTAAAGTATGGTGGAAGAAAGAAATAGGTGAGGAACATAAGCAGTACAAACTTCCAGTTGCAAAATAAATAAATCATAGCTATGAAATGTACAGTGTGGGGAATATAGTCAATGACTCTGTTATATCTTTGTATGGTGACAAAACTAGACTTATGGTGATTATTTTGACACGTATAGAAACACCAAATCACTATGTTGTGTAGCAGGAACTAACACAGAGTTTTAGGTCCATTATAGTTCAAAAACAAAATCATGGAAAAAGAGATCAGATTTGTAGGGGGCAATGAGAGAAGGTAGGGGGCAATGAGGTAGGGGGCAATGAGAGAAGGGGGAATTGGATGAAGGCAGCCAAAAGGTAGATACTTCCAGTTTTAAAATAAATAAGCACTAGGGATTGACTGTACAACACGATAAATATAATAAACACTGCTGTGTGTTACATATGAAAGTTGTTAAGAGGATAATCCTAAGAGTTCTCATCATAAAGAAAATACTTATTTTCTATTTCTTTAACTTTTTATCTATATGAAATGATGTTCACTAAACTTATTGTGATAATAATTTCATGATGTATATGTCAAATCATTATGCTGTACACTTTAAACTTACACAGTACTATACGTCTATTATATCTCAGTTAAAACTAGAAGAATAAAATAAAAATAAATTAAAAATAAAGTATGGTGCATACATTTCAAGGTAGGTGCTAAGAATTTAAATCTGAATGTTCATGTCGGTTTGACTCCATCACCATATTCTACACTAAGCACAAAGAGAGACTCATGTTATAGACACTGATAAATTATAAATCATTTGGTGCCTCAGTTTCTACTTGCAGATGTGTGGGTTACTACAAGTTTGCCAATTTAATGATTTTTATAATAAATCATAATTTACTGACATTTCTCATGTCCTTGAAAAAAAGTACTTTAACCCTATAGCCCATCTCTTTGCCCTTTATTATTATTATTATTACTTTTTACAGAAAGATCTCTTGAAAGAGTAGCCCATGCTAAGTTTTCAACGCTTCTCCCATTTGGTCTCAAAATCTCACCATTTAGGCTTTCAACCCTCATTGTTCCACTAAAACTACTCTTGTCATGGGCATCAGTGGCATCTGGGTAGGAAATCCAAAGACCCATTTTCGTTTTCATTTTTACTCAGCCTCACGGCAGCATTTTCCGTAATTCACACTCCTCATCACCAATAGCTTTCTTGTCTTGGCTTCCAAGATAACATACTTTCTACTTTGCCTCATACTTCCCTGACACCTTTCAGTCTCCTCTGCTGGTTGCTTCTGTTTTCTACTTCCTTACGCTCAAGTGCACCAGAGCTAATTCTTCACTTCTCTTTCTTCATTAACCCCTCTAGTCATCTCATTCAATCGGATGGCTTTGAAGTGTGCAATCACTGCAGAGGCACAGGTTCCTGCTCAGGGTTTAATGCTCTGAAATGTCTATATTGAAACTGTTAATAATTTTACCTTTGAATGTGCTTCAAAAGTGAAGTCTAATGAAAAAAATGGAGCATTTGCCAAGTAGCAGAAGCCACAGTTCAGGTGCATTCCCTCCTTACACCACCTATCCAGTCTCCTTAGGATGAGTTCCTTGCCTTCTGCTCTACTGCTCCCACCCAGCAACCACTGCCACCTTTCGCACCCTGTGAGGGACCTGGGTGCAGGATCAAGGAGCGTTGAGGTTGGGTGCCTGTGCCCTGTATGCCAAGTTGTGAGGTGGGGCCCCAGGCATCTGTGACGATTTGCAGTCAATTCATAAAAATCTCATGCTGGAGAAAGGGCAACATTAAATAGCATATAAAAAACACCATGATAGGTTGAAAGAGAGACTGTAGAAGAAAGGAAAATCCTTTTTCCTGCTTTTTGAATAGGCTAACATACATTTTTTTGCCTTGGTCCCTACAAATTATCTAGTTGGCCCTGCTTTCAAAGATGGTCTACATTCCTTCAATTTCCAAATATCAGTCTCTAGCTCAGACCTATCTCCAGAACTCAAGTCTTCTTTAGCGGACTGACTTTTCGGCATCCCCATTTAGCTATATAATATAAAATTCTCAAAATCAAATTGTCAAAACTTAATTGATCTTTTCATGGAGACTTATTCCTCCATTAACTTTCCCCATCTCAAATGATGTCAATTCCATACATTCAAATAATCAGGCCAAAACTTATACTTTATTACTCTCTCATATAAGAAGAGATTCACATAGTAAATTCTTGCAAGCAATAAGCAATGGCATCAGCACACCACTGGATGAACATGTGTGTGTCTATATATATATTCTCTCTTTGCACACATAGTTCTCACTCTGCATAGCACTGTTAATAAAAATCACCATGCAACTTAAAGCCATGTAAGCAATCTCAATAATTAATGAGAAATGGTGCAACCATTATAGAAAACAGCATGGCAATTCTTCAAAAAATTAAAAAATAGAACCTCCCAAATCAGAGACTCAGGGCATGGGTGGAGGGGCTAGCAACTTATGTTTTAAGGAGTTCCCCTGGCAATTTTAATACACCTCAAATTTGTGAACAGAGCTTTTATTAGGGAGATATGGGCCCTGAGTCTGCATGCATTCTAACAGCCTCCATCTGTACTGGCCTGTGGGGATTTATGATCCAGCAATTTCATTTCTGGGTATTTATCCGAAAGAATTGAAATCAGGGTCTTGAAGAGGTGTCAGCATTCCAGTGCTCATTGCAGCACTATTCACAATGCTAAAATGTGGAAGAAACCTAAATGTCCATCTATGAATAAATGGACAAATTGATAAACAAAATGTGGTAATTGTGTACAATCAAATATAATTCAGCCTTAAAGAGGAAGGAAATCCTGTCTCATGTACAACATGGATGAACCTTTAGGATACTATGCTAAGTAAAATAAGCCTGTCACAAAAAGCAATACTATATGATTCCATGTATGAGATATTTAAAGTAGTCAAATTCATAAAAACAGAAAGTAGAATTTGGTTATTAGGGGCTGGGGAGAGGTAAAAATGGGGAGTTGTAAAATGAGCATAAAGTTTCAGTTTTGCAAGATGAAAAAGTTCTGGAGATGTTACACAAGAATGTGAATATACTTAACACTATTGAACTATACATTTAAAAATGGTTAAGATGATAAATTTTGTATTGTTTTTAATCACAATTAAAAAATAATTTATGGGGGCTTCCCTGGTGGTGCAGTGGTTGAGAATCTGCCTGCCAATGCAGGGGATGCGGGTTCGAGCCCTGGTCTGGGAGGATCCCACATGCTGCGGAGCGGCTGGGCCCGTGCACCACAGCTACTGAGCCTGCGCGTCTGGAGCCTGTGCTCCTCAACAGGAGAGCCGCGATAGTGAGAGGCCCGCACACTGCGATGAAGAGTGGCCCCCGCTTGCCACAACTAGAGAAAGCCCTCGCACAGAAACGAAGACGCAACACAGCAAAAATAAATTAATTAAAAAAAAAAATAATAATAATTTATGTAAAACTTTACAATTTTTCATGACCTTTAAACATTTTTATCAAGACATTAAAAACTCTCTTATTTCAATTATAAATGTATAGAAAAATGAAAATGCTAATAAAACCATTTAGTACACCGTAGTATAAAGCATTATGTACGTTAAGAATTGAGTTGTTTGTTTCTTTGTAAAAAGAAAAACCTATTGAGAGTAGTTTGAATAGTGTTTGCCTCCTACTCATCATATAACTTACAATACAGAGTGAGAATCTTTTCTATGTCATGGAAAATTGTCATGTTCTTTTCTAAGTGTGGGTCATTTTACAGTATTTTACCCTTTGCAATTTCAGTGTCAGGAAATATGTAAGAGTTCCTTTAATGTAAAGTAGTTTTGCCCGCATCAATTCCCCTGGGACATCTTGGTCATTTTTGTCATAACAATTTTTGTCAATAAGTTTATATCATTTATATCAATCAGGTTATCCTCACTAAAGTACCTCTGGTAGTGTTTATCCTAAAATAGTTTATGGTAAATGCCTGTTTTTGCTCAAGACATCAGGGTAGGGTGGGCAGAAGGTGAAGCTGCTAGAGTATGAGTAGCTGAGCCAGCCATGCAGGCACTGACTGCCTGTGTGATGGATCCCCAGTAAAAATTCAGGATACCAAGGCTTGTGTGGACTTCCCAAGTTGACAATACCTCACACAGACTGTCATACAGTACTGCTGGGAGAATTAAGCACATCTGTGTATGATTCCATTGGGACAGGACAACTGGAAGCTTGCTTCTGGTTTCTCCTGGACTTCACCCCATGAATCTTTTCCCTTTGCTGTTTTGATCTGTATTCTTTCATTCTGAGAAAACATAACCATGGATACAGCAGTTTCTGAGTCCTGGGTATCTTTCTCATAAGTCATGAAGCCTGAGTGTGGTCATAACATACCATGCTATAAGGTAGTGTATGAAAAATGATCATACAATGCTTGGAATCCAGTTAGTGTTACAAAAACATTAGATCCTGCCTCCATGTATTTATATTCTAATGGAAAAAGAATATTGAATGCAAGGGAGGGAGCCCCAAGACCAGTCTTTTTCATCATTATGTGATTGACCTCACATATGTTGTGTGTTAATTACATACAAATAATATACACTGAGCTCTTTGAAAGAAATGTACTGTATGCACAATATAGTATTATTACTGACCTTTTAAATAGAGTGACCTGAAAAGAACTTCCTTAAAGATACTGCTTCAATATATTGACATTGAGATAGCAGAGAATGTTTTTAAGAGAAAGTGTTAACTAAAATTAAAAGAAAGTTAAATTGTTTTAAAACCTATTTTATGTTTTTTAAATGTCTGTAAGTATCTAAAAAACTAGAGTATCAAATTGTAATTTTTCTTAATAATCTTATGTTTTAAAACTAACACCTTTGTGGTACAATTATAACAAGATTATTATTAGAGGTGGGAGACTAGATCACAAAAAATATGCTAGGTCACAGTAATTCACAACAATGTTTAGCTTCACAATTCCAGTGTGAGTATCCGCCATGATCTGTGTCTTTAGACTTCAGCATTAAATGTGTGGAGATTTAATATGCTCAGCATAGACACTCCGGAAACAAGTTTTTTTCTCATTACAGAGGAATACGTTTTAATTTAGCGAGGAAAATTCTTTAAAAAATTATCCTTATGCCTAGCACCCATATATAGATTTTTTAAGTACCAGATGTGCATATTGTTTTAAAATTTTCTTTTTATTTTAACAAGTATAGTACAAATATCTCATGTGATTCAGCAACAAAACAGAGTCTTTCAATTATGTATTTAAAATAGATCATTGTGCTACTGCTTGCCTTACTTGCGCCACTGAAAATGTAAATCTGGCTCAACATCTAAATCCATGGTGAATTCCCTCACCAATCTATATTTATTCCCTATTTTTCTTTATAAGAAGTACATATTGATACCAAAGTGGATAATTCTACTGGTAATTATGCTTTCATTAAGAGATGTAAGTTAGTAGTTATTATATTTACCCACTTTTTTGAGAATTCTCAAAATTGGGAGAAGATAAAAATTAAAAATGGTTATATATTGTTTAACACGGTTATATCCATATTCTGAAGGGACTGAGAATTTACTTGCAAAGTTATCATGTTAGCCTGCTGCTCCATATTTCACAGAAGCTAGTAGAGACACAAGATCCTTGTGTCAGAGACAAAAGTTTATTACTCAGAGCAATAGCTATAGCCTGTAATAAATGGAATATTTATCAATGGAATTTTTCCTGCCATATCAATAAACAAAGGATGCCACAGACATCAACGATTGCAGCACTCCAACGTGAGCCGGTAAGCCCAGGAAACTCAGGGCTGAAAAGAATACCTGCCATCTAGCAGCCATCAGACTGAAGCCATTCCCTGCAGTGAGCCCTGAGGAAACTCAGGGTGTGAAAATACAGGCCCCAGATAGCTAAGGTGCATATCAAAGGAATGATTTCAGTAAGCCCAGACGCTTGCCTCTTCCCATACACAGAAAAGCGCTAAATTCCTAAACTTGAGATATCTGGTTTTCTTTATTTAACAATAATCTTTTGACATTCCCAATTACCTGCTCATTGTTGCAAAACTCCTGTATCTCCCGGCTCCTCCCCTCACCACCTCAGAGCAGTTTCTCAGTTAGCTGAAACGCTGTCTCCCGGGCTACAGTCCTCATTGCTCCCCAAATAAAACTTAACTCACAACTCTCCCGTTGTGCACATATTTTTTTTAAGTCAACACCTGTGTATCATTATTTTCTTGCACTGGTCCTCTTTTCCCCGATTCAAACAGGGTAACACAAAGAAGACAGTGTGTTGAATTACAGAAGATCTTCCTGGAATGGCAGTTTTACATAAAACAAGTGTTTCATTTAAAGTTTTCTCTGGAGTGAGTCATTATTATACTGAACCATAAGCATGTTTACTTTGTTCTGGAAGTAAATACTATCTCTGTCTTCCAAGGCTGTAAATAAGCTGGCTTTGCTCCAGATATAGACAATATATCTCCCAAGGCCCTGCACTCTTCAAATATACCCTTGAAAAGATAAACCAAAACAAAGGGTAATCAGTGCCTCACTGGTGAAACTTGCAAAAATAAGTTATACATGAAAAAAAATGTCTCTCAATAATTAAATGTTATTATATTTTCTTTCTATTTTAAAAACATGTTGCTCTATAGTAATATTTATATTTTGAATTCCAGTGAACTTAGTTCAAAAGTATAGTCACTTATTTCCTCACAAATTGTATTTTTTTCCCATAGTTTCCTTTCCTGCAGCTTCTTTCCTTTCTTATCTAGCAGAGATACTCTGTCATGAAAGTCACTGTAATTCTGGTAATATCTGCACTCATTTACAATTACACCAGTCTTTTCACCCTCAGATCAGAAGAAAGAGCTTTTTTTCTTTTTCTTCTAGACATCAAACATTAAGCCTTAACTCAACTTGCATTCATTAATTCATTCATTAGTTAAGTGTACATACAATGACTACCAATATGCCTAACACAGAGAAGGTACTCAACAAACTGTAGGTAGAATTACTATATTCTAGGAATTGTAGTAAGTGTTAGAACACAAATTATTCAACATCATTAACACTGAAATGCTTCACAGTCAAGTTATAAAGAAGGACACTGAAAATGAAAAGACTCATAGAATATATTATGAACCCAATTCTTACTTAGGAGAACAGCCCAAATGTAAGAGACCAGAATTTTATTAATTATGATTTTTTTCACATTCTTACTAAGGATATTAGCTATAACAATATTTTCAATTTGGGAAGTAGGCTCAAACATGGTGATGTATGCTGACCAAGGTGGAAGAAAAAACACTAGGGAGCAAACATGGTCAGAATCATATTCATACCTCAAAGCCCTTCTATTAGAAAAATCACACAGAATTGAGAGAGAAGGTAGTATATTCTCAAGAATCACATAGCAGTGTCTTCCTTTGTAATTCGGGTCAGAAAATAAAATAAAATATTTTTCGAGTAGAAATGTTGGCGTAATTCCAAAATTAGTGTCACTCTATAAAGAAACTTATTTCAAAATGATAGTAAAGGATGATAGAGAGCTAGCTAAGTGATGGATCAGGAGTTATAAATGACTAGCAGAATGTTCCTTCTTTTTAAATTTTAATTCCAGGGCATTTATGTATGTGTTCTCCACCTTTGCGTGGTAGCCATCACTCCGTATCATTTTTACCTGGCTACCTTTCTTATACATTCATGCAATGTCTCTTGCCCATGAAAGAGTGTATGAACCTGAGAATAATGTTAGTTATTTGAAAGTTATAACACATCATCAATACAGCTCATTACATGTATCATACGGCAGTTGCGCAGTTCAGATACCATGAAACTTATACTTGAGAAAGAGTTCAATTCAAATATAGATGTATTTATTTTCAAGAAGCATTCAGTCTATAGAGTCCCAGTAACAGAGATAACAGACACAAGCATAGTAGCATTTCACATTCATGACCAGGTTGGGAATAAAGAAAATTTAGCTTTTTTTAAAGTTAAAGTAATTACTTCCACCTATTCCCCTAAGTATTATAATAACCTAAAAACGTATAGCATTTAAAGCTATCCTTGTGGCTTTCTTAAACAGTTGCTAAAGTTTCTGAAATTTTTGTCTAGTAAGAATTAAAAGCATAAAGTTTAGAAATTAACTCTAGCTGGTGAAAGGCAATACCGTTGTGCTGCTGATAAGCACATACTGTTTTTAAGAACATGGAACTATTTCTATAAACACTAGTACTTACAAGGGAGAAAATAAATAACCACTTTGTAATACTGAGTTTCAGTAATAAATCATCAGCAAAATTTGACAGAATTAATATTAGTTACAAACGAGGCAGGAGATAGCTGGACCCCAGGCTGAGCAACTGGAACTTGTCTTCTATTGACTCTTTGAGATAAAGATAATGGCAGGAGCAGAGCTCTGCTTGAGTAAAAGATAAGGAGATCACATTTTTCTTGGGATCAAGGAGACCTCCCAGACCACACATGCACAGAAAAGATCCTCAGGGGTCAGGGAAGGGAGGGGGTACCAGCCCATAATATGTCCCGCCAACCTCCCAGAAACCCTCACACTGGAATCCATCTTGGCTAAAAGATGCATACACACATCTGAGAGGGCACTGAGTCAGACAAAATATGGGCACAGACCAAGAGATTGGCCAGGGGGAACCTGGAAAACTGCCCCCATGTAAGCAATTTAAGCCACCCCAAAAGTGTGTGACTCACTCAGAGCCTGCCCATGTGTTCTTCCACATATACTTTGCTTCTAATAAAGGCTTTACCCACTTTATTACCTCCGTCTCTTTGCTGAATTCTTTCTTCAAAGAAGACAAAGACTGAGGTCCTGCTACAAGCCCACTGGCCCCTGTGGTCTAGAGGTTAGGATTTGGCACTCTCACCACCGTGGCCTGGGATCGATTCCTGGTCGGGAAACTAAAATCTCACTACAAGTCACTGCACCCCGTGGCCTCTCAAGATCACAGATATTTCATAATTTAGAATTATTTCACATAATTTCCACATCTGTATACATGTAGACAGATAGATTGATCCATGTACACTGATATTTGAGAATTTCATTCTTCAATTAATAAGGAATTATGCAAAAATGTAATGTATAGCTAAATTAACTGGGCTCTGGGTATCTTAGATGAAAATATTGTCTTCTCTTGAAAACTCTTTAAATCCTTGACAAGTGCCACCTATAGCAAAAGAAACCAGAAATACACTTCTGGCTTTAGAAAAAGAAAAATCTGTGAATTCATCAAAGTTGATATTTACAATATGATTATTTCCACTTGATTTTCAAGTGGAGATCTAATGCTGCTCAATGTTGGAGCAATTTCACAAAAGGTTTGATGATGCACTGTAAGTTGGGGGGGGGGTGAACATTTTCTGCCCCTTCTTTGCCTACTTTGTATATCAGGTTACCAACTTAAAAGTGAAGAGTAAGAAGGTAGTAAGGGACAGTGGGGCTGGAATGGAATGATGAAGCCAATTTGGTTATCTCCAAAACAAAGCATTAAATAACCAGTACCCCACTTAATACAAGCTTTTGTTTACCATTAAATGAATCAAGAATTTTCACTCAGAAATTTTCTGATAACAATAACTCAGCTATTTCATATCAGGAAAAGAGATGCTGTATGGAAATGACATGGAAAAAAAATTTTCTTGTTTTTCTATTCAAAAATTCTGTGAGGATTCATGTAAAAAAACAAACACGCAAGAAAAAAAGTTTTGCTAAGTCAAACAAATGTCTGAATAGCTACGTCATAAGGAATTATCATATATTCTATTTCATATTTAAGACCCACTGGAGGCATCTAGCACATACATGACTCAGTACACTTAGCCAAGTAACTCTGGAGAAATGTAGACCTTTCATTTTCCCACCATCTATTCCTATCAATGTCTCCAAAATCTAGAGTCAAGTTCTGGTACCTTTGAAAATAAGAAAAAGAAAACAATTCTTTTCCTGTCCTTTAACAAAGGTTGGACTGTCACAGAAAACCATAAGTAATTAGGCCTTGTATCTATGGGATAACTGCATTGTATACACTTTTCTAAAACTAGGAAACATAGGAAAGTTTTCCATTCCCTGAAACTGGTTAATTTCATTTTAACATGAGAAAATATTTAGCTAATTATTCCTCCTTATTAAGCCTAGGGATTTTTCCCAAAAAGAAAAAAAAGTCTCTTATTATACAAGATTTTTGCCAATGGATCATTTCCAATTCCCTGCCAGACAGAGGGTCCATTTTCACAGCAGTATGAGCTCATAGGATTAGCTCCATGAGAGTATAGACCTTGTTTGCCTGGTTCACTGCTGTAATCCTGGTTTCTAGAATGGTGTCTGGCACAGAGGAAGTTCTTAGTATTTATGAGGGAGCAAATAAATTAATCTACATTTCCTAGGTACTGCAGTCATTTCCAAGTTATGGTGAGATTCTTCAAAAATAATTAGCCTCATTACTTGCCTGTATCAGGGTGAGGTTCATTTTTTTAAACCCAGGCTGAGTTTCTCTTGTCCTTCTGAAAAATGCTAAAGAAATCATGATAATGATAAATGATAAGTGACAATGATAAAGGGGTACTGATGTGTAAGGTCAGATCACTGCAGCAAACCTCAAAACACCACCATTTTTGGGCATTCATTGACCAAAAGTAAGCTTCTCCCACTCCTGAAATGTCCATCTCCCCATGCATTCATCCTTTTATTATCTTTGATTCCTTATCTCTAATCCAACCTCCCACTGCCTGTCACCTTTCCAATCTTTCACGTGTGCCCTCTGAAATCGCTCTCTTAGGAAACACATTTTGTAAACCATTGACCTACTCACATACTGTTTCTTCTACTTTTCCCCATGACCAAATCCTAGCTCTTTTCTGGTAGATTGCTTTCCCATCCACTTTGTCAACTGAACTTCAGCTCATTCCCCTGTACCCCATGAAATTCTTGTTTGAGGTGGGCTTAGTGTGTTTATGACTCTACAGTACCACTTCCAGACCACTGATGCTCCTCCAAAACTGGAAAATATCCTCCTTTGAAACTAGGTCAGCCCAGTAAATGAAACTCTCTCCTTCATTATCATTTGAATCTGTCAATTTCCTGGCTTCTCATTCTTGAACTACTTTTCTAACAAATCTTGCCACCATTATAGTGGCCTGAGATGATGCAGAATACACATCCAAATTACCAACTACTTATTCCCTTCACCTTTGTAATACCAATAACATCAGCCATCTCCCCACAGTAATTATAAAATCTTGATATTAACATCCATTCTTCCAACTCTCACGTACATTATCTACAGTATTTGTTGCTTAACTGTATTGAAATCTTCAGCTCCTCTACCTTTTACATTTTCCCTATTAATTCCATTCCCTAAACAGCTCAGACCTCGTTGCTCATTGTTTCAACCAACCATTCTTTTCTAATACTCTCAAATCCTTTGCCTCATTCTCATCTGTCCCCCAGCTAGGTAAAATCCCTGCTCTGAGGAAACCCATTCTGTACTTCAAAAATTTATATGTTCCATTGATATGTTCAGAACTTGATGTGCTTTTGGCTGTATTATCTACCTCAATAAAAAGCAGCAAGTGCTTAGTTACAGAAAAATAAATATCATTCTTGACTACCTTTCTTTAATGCTATATCCAATCAATTACAAAGTCTTTTTAGTTCTAAATGTATTGATATCTATGGTAGATGTCTTCTTGGATTACAAGACATAAAAATGTACACTTTGGGTGATGAAACAAAGAGCCCCTTTGACATAGTATGGAAGGAGGAGGTATATTTTGGAGGAAAAAAATCCCTACCGTTCTATCAGTAATAAGTGGATGGCAGTTTCCATTTTTCTCCTATTAACCTGCAGCCAAGAGAAGAAACCCACAGGTTGAATAAGGGAAGATATGAGAAAAAAATTTTGAAGAAGAAAACAGGGCTTGGGAATAGGATCATAGCTGTGGGCCTTGGGAGGTTCATATCTTCTATAAGATTCTCTATATAGAGAAAAGACCAATTGTCTTTTTGAATATTCTCTAACATTTAGTTGAGAATTGTTATTTTCTTTTTCCTTCAATCACTCTCTCTTATTTTCAAACATTTAGTAAAAAACTGTTCTGAAGCATGGCCTTCCTTTGGAATAGTACTGCTACCACATTACATAAAATAACTTTTATATTCTTAGCTAGTACCTGAAACTTAAAAGTGATACAATCTGAGTTCAAGAGAAGGTGGCTAAAATCTCACTGAGAGGGAAGAATCAAGATGGTGGAATAGAAGGACATGGAGCTCAACTCCTCCCACAAATAAATCAAAACTACAACTACATGAGGAACAATTCTCACAGAATACCCACTAAACACTGACAAAATATCTCAGACACCCAAAATCACAAGAAATATCTTCACGTAACTGGGTAGAACAAAAGAAAAAAACAAAAAGGAATCAGGATAGAACCTATGCCCCCGGGCCCCCGGGAGGGAGCTGTGAAAGAGGAAAGGATCCCTCACCCTAGGAAGCTCCTTCATCAGTGGGGAGATTAGCCGGAACAGAAAGGGAACCTTACAGCCTCGGAGGAGAGCACAGCAGCCTCTCTGTGGTAGGCAGAAGAGAGAGAGACTTATACAGATGGTCTGTGCCACCACTCTGTGCTCCCCAGCCTGAGATGCATATGTGCTGGTGGGTGTGTGGACTGGGTGATGAAACTTGGGCTTCAGAGGATGGACCTGGGAAGAGGACTGGGGTTGGCTAAGCAGAGACAGCCTGAAGGGGCTGGAGCATTGTACCGGCTGAAAACAAGTGGGGTTGGGGTGTGTGTACGAAGAAGAAAGCATGGGCCTGCCATAGAAGTGAAGCACTATTGTGAAGTGGTGCTCAAAGGGAGGGGTGGGGCCTGCTATAGAAGCCTCTTTCTCAGCACACTCTCAGCCAGCATTACATGAGTTCTGGGGACCCACAAGCACCAGCAGGTTGCCCACACGTGGAAGTGGGGCTGAAATCAGAGCTGAGTCCCAGGGGCCATGCGACTCAGAAAGCAGGACTGAAATCTTAGCCCTCTCCCTGTGGCAGTGTGACCCCCAGATTTATGCCACCTCCACCAGCTTTATAAACTCAGCACCTGTGGGACATCTGAGTGAACAACAGGTGCTCCTGTGGCTGGGAAGGGTCTGGTCTTAGCAGCTGTGGCCTTAAAAGCTGGGGTCTGAGCTGCTTCCATAGTTCTCACGGCAGGTCCAAGTGCACGACTACTGCAGTCCTGGTACATGACGTCAGTGGACCTACGCTTATGGATCTGTGCTGGTAGGTTTGTGAACACAGTGTGGAAGGAACACGAGGGCTGACTGCCTGGATTTCCAAGGGTGAGGCAGGGCTGAGGGTAGTGTGAAAAACAGTGTACTGTGTAAGCCCACAAAATGGGTGACAGGTAACAACACAGAGTGCACTCAGGTGCAAAGCTCTGGCAGAGGAATACTCAGTGGCTCCTCTCCCAGCAGGAGTGCTCCAATCCCATCTACCTCACACCACAGCTCAGAAACTGATCTGGAAGCTTCTACTCAAACAACTAAAAAGCAGATCCTGCCCCTGACAGGGCAGTGACAACCATGGAACAAAGAGGAGGTCCCACTCAATAGCCAGTGCAGGCTCTGGTCATCACAACACCAATCACATCCCCACCAAGGGGACAAAGACAAGCACACATTGAAGAAAGAAGCAGCAGGCATCCATACTAAAAACAGCCCTTACACCAAAAATATTAGACTCATGCAGACTACACAGGGATTCTCCCACATAAAAGCAGCCCTTCAAGACAACATTAGATATCTTCCTCTCCTAAAGTCAGAGAAACTCTTTCTCCTTAAAGTCAGAGAAGTATAAGTAAAATGAAAAAGCAGAGGAACCACTCCCAATTAAAAGATCAAGAGAATACCCCTTAAAGAATAAAGAATGAAACAGACCTCTTCAGTCTAATAGACATTGAGTTCAAAAAGGAAATAATGAAAATACTGAAGGAAATAAGAAAGACTATTGATAGAAATGCAGATTACTGTAAAAAGGAATTAGAAACTATAAAGAGGAACCAAAAAATTTAGAAAACTCATTTTCCCGGGTAAAAGCTGAGCTAAAGGCAATGAATAGAAGATTGAATAATGCAGAGCAACAAATAAGTGATCTGGAAGATACAATAATGGAAATCAACCAATCAGAACAACAGAAAGAAAGACAAATGAAAAAAAAATGAAACCAATATAAGAGATATATGGGATAATATAAAGTATGCCAATCTATGCATAATAGGGATCCCAGTAGGAGAAGAAAGAGAAAAGGGGAACAAAAATGTATCTGAAGAAATTATGGCTGAAAACTCCCCAAATCAAAAGAAGGAAACAAATATCCAGGTACAGGAGGCACAAAGGGCCCAAAACAAGATGAACCCAAATAGACCTAAACTAAGACATATTATAATTAAAGTGGCAAAAGTTAAAGAAAGAGGATTCTAAAGGCAGTAAGAGAAAAACAAATAGTTAATTACAAGGGACCCCCATTAGGCTTCTGGCTGATTTCTCTACAGAAATGTTGCAGGCCAGAAGGGAGTGGCGAGATATATTCAAAGACCTGAAAGGGAAAAATATGCAACCTAGGATACTCTACACAGCAACATTATTATTTAGAATAGAAGGAGAGATAAAGAATTTCTCAGACAAGCAAAAACTAAAAGAATACAACAATATTAAACCTATCCTAAAAGAAATATTGAAAGTTCTGCTCTAAATAGAAAAGAAGCATCTATAGGAAAGAGAAAATCATAATTGGAAAGTAAATCACTTAAGTAAGCCAATATACAGATTAAAAACATCAAAACATTTTTGTGAAAGCAATGATAACTACAATAAACAGCAAAAGGATAAATATGAAGATTAAAAGAGGACATTAAAATCATAAAACGTGGGGAGTAGAGTAAGAAAAAGTAGTTTTTTCTTTTTTTTTAGAACGTGTTTGAGCCTATGACTACCAGTCTAAAGCGAGTAGATACAGAAAGGGGTTAACATACTTGAGAAACAGGGTAACCACAAATCAAAAACATACAATAGATTCACAAAACCAAAATGAAGAGAACACAAGCATAATACAAAAGAAAACCATGAAACCACAATAGGAAAAACAAAAAGAAAAAGAAAGGAACAAAGAAGAAATACAAAATCAACTGGATTTAAAATGGCAATAAGTACACATGTATCAATAATTACCTTAAATGTCAATGGACTAAATGCTCCTATCAAAAGACACAGAGTGGCAGACTGGATTAAAAAAAAACAAGCAAACAAAAAAATAAGAGCCTACAATATGCTGCCTACAAGAGACCTACTTTAGGGCAAACGACACACTTAGATTTCAAGTGAGCAGATGGAAAAAGATATTTCATGCAAATGGAAATGACAAGAAAATGGGGGTAGCAATAGTTATATCAGACAAAATAGACTTTAAAACAAAGGCCATAAAGAAAGATAAAGAAGGACACTATATAAAGAAGAGGATATTATACTCTCATTAATATAAAGGAGCACCTAAATACATAAAGCAAATACTAACATATATCAAGGGAGGAACTGACGGGAATACAATAATATTAGGAGACTTTAGTACCTCAATCACATCAATGGACAGATTTTCCAGACCGAAAATCAATAAGGCAACAGAGATGCTAAATGATAAAATAGAACAGTCAGACTTAATGGATATTTTCAGGACATTACATCCAAAAAAAACCAGAATAGACATTCTTTTCAGGTGCACATGGAAAATTCTCTAGGACTGACCACATACTAGGGCACAAAGCAAGCCTCAACAAATTTAAGAGGGTAGAAATTATTTCAAGCATCTTTTCTGACCACAGAAAAGATGAAACTAGAAATCAACCACGGAAAAAGAAATGAGAAAAAAACGGTAACATGGAGACTAAACATGCTGCTGAAAAAACCAATGGGTCAACAATGAAATCAAAGAGGAAATTTAAAAATACCTTGAGGCAAATAACAATGAAAACACGATCATACAAAATCTATGAGATGCAGCAAAAGCAGTTCTTAGAGGGAAGTTCATAGAGATATAGGCCTTCCTCAAAAAACAAGAAAAATCTCAAATAAACAACCTAACCTATCACCTAAAAGAATTCCAAAAAAAAAAAAAAGGAACAAACAAAACCTAAAGTCAGCAGAAGGAAGAAAATAATAAGGATCATAGAGGAAATAAAGTAGAAATTAAAAGAAAATAGAAAAAAAATCAATAAAACTGAGTTGGTTCTTTGAAAGGGTAAAGAAAACTGACAAACATCTGGCCAGGCTCACCAAGAAGAAAAGAGAGAGAACCTAAATAAACAAAATAATAAATGAAAGAGGAGAAATGCCACAAATTACCACAGAAATACAAAAAAAAAAAAAAAATAAGAGAATACCATGAACAATTATATACCAACAAATTGGGCAACCTAGAAGAAATGGACAAGTTTCTAGAAACATACAGCCCACCAAAACTGAATCAAGAAGAAACAGACAATTTGAACAGACTAATCACTTGAAGTGAAATAGAATCTGTAATTAAAAAAAAAAAAACTCCCTGCAAACAAAAGTCCAGGACCAGATGGGGTCACTGGGGAATTCTACCAAGCATACAGGGAAGAATTTATAGCAATCCTTCTCAAACTCTTCCAAAAGACTGAAGAGCAGGGAACACTCCCAAAGTCATTCTATGAAACCACCATCACCCTGATACCAAAACCAGACAAAGACACTACCAAAAAAGAAAATTACAGGCCAATATCTTTGATGAATATAGATGCAAAAATTCTCAAGAAAATAATAGCCAACCCAGTCCAACAACACATAAAAAAGATCATACACCATGACCAAGTTGGATTCATCCCAGGGTCATGAGGATGGTTCAATATATGTGAATCAATCAATGTGATACACCACATCAACAAAAGAAAAGACAAAAAACACGTGATCATCTCAATAGATGCAGAAAAATCATTTGATAAGATTCAACATCCATTCATGATAAAAACTAATACCAAAGTGGGTAGAGAGGGAACACATCTTAACATAATAAAAGCTATTTATGACAAACCCACAGCCAACATAATAATAGTGAACAGCTGAAAGACTTCCCACTAAAATATACAAGCAGACAAGGATGCCCACACCCACCACTTCTATTCAATATAGTATTGGAAGTCCTAGCCATAGCAATCAGAGAAGAAATAAAACATATCCACAATGGAAGGGAAGAGGTAAAATTGTCATTATATGTAGATGACATGATACTATATACAGAAAACCCTAAAGACTCCATACAAAAACTACTAGAACTGATAAACAAATTCAACAAGGTAGCAGGATACAAGATTAATATACAGAAACTGGTTGCATTTCTTTACACTAACAATGAAGTATCAGAAATGAAAAGTAAAAAACAATCCCTCTTAAAATCACATCAAAAAAAACACAAAAAAACAAAAAACAACTTAGGAATAAACCTGACTAAGGAGGTGAAAGACATATATGTTGAGAACTATAAAACATTGATAAAGCAAAGTAAAGATGATTTAAAGAAATGGAAAAATATCTCATGCTCTTAGATTGGAAGAACTAATATTGTTAAATATTAATGAAACACCACCTAAAGCAAACTACAGATTTAATGTAATTCCTATCAAATTATCCATGACATCTGTCACAGAACTAGAACAAAAAATCCTAAAATTTATATGTTATCATAAAAGACCCAGAATTGCCAAAGCAATCCTGAGGAAAAAGAACAAAACAGGAGGCATAACCCTCCCAGACTTCAGACAATACTATGCTACAGCAATCAAAACAGTGTGGTATTAGCACAAAGACAGACATATGGATCAATGGAACAGAACAGAGAGCCCAGAAACAAATCCACACATCTATGGACAATTAATCTTCAACAAAGGAGGCAAGAATATAAAATGGGAAAAAGGCAGTCTTTTCAGCAAGGGGTGCTGGGAAAGTTGGACAGCTGCATGTAAATCAATGAAGTTAGAACACGCCCTCGCACCATACACAAAAATAAACTTGAAGTGAATTAAAGACTTAAAATAAAGCATGACACCATAAAACTCCTAGAAGAGAACATAGCCAAGACATTTTCTTACATAAATTGCACCAATGTTTTCTTAGGTCAGTCTCCCAAGGCAACAGAAATAAAAGCAAAAATGAACAAATGGGGCCTAATCAAACTTATAAGGTTTTGCACAGCAAAGGAAACCATAAACAACATGAAAAGACAACCTATAGACCTGGAGAAAATACTTGCAAACGATGTGACCAATGAGGGCTTAATTTCCAAAATATACAAACAGCTCATACAACTCAATTACAAAGAAACAAACAACACAATCAATAAATGGGCAGAAGACCTAAATAGACATTTCTCCAAAGAAGACATGCAGATGGCCAATAGGCATGTGAAAAGATGCTCAACATCGCTAATTATTAGAGAAATGCAAATCAAACCTACAATGTGTGTGTGTACCACCTCACATCAGTCAGAATGGCCATCACTAAAAATGTCTACGTATAACACATGCTGAAGATGGTGTGGAGAAAAGAGAACCCTCCTACACTGTTGGTGAGAATGTAAATTGGTGCAGCCACTATGGAAAATAGTATGGAACTTCCTTAAAAACTAAAAATAGAGGGCTTCTCTGGTGGCACAGTGGTTGAAAGTCTGCCTGCCGATGCAGGGGACACGGGTTCATGCCCCGGTCTGGAAAGATCCCATGGAGCAGCTGGGCCCGTGGGCCACGGCCGCTGAGCCTGCACGTCCGGAGCCTGTGCTCTGCAACGGGAGAGGCTGCAACAGTGAGAGGCCCGTGTACAGCAAAAATAAAAATAAAAAAATAAAAATAGAGTTGCCATATGACTCAGCAATCCCACTCCTGGGCATATATATGGGTGACACTATAATTCGAAAAGATACATGCACCCATGTTCAAAGCAGCACTATTTACAATAGCCAAGACATGGAAACAACCTAAATGTCCATCAATGGATGAATGGATAAATAGATGAATTGGTAAAGATGTGGTGTATATATACAATGGAATATAACTCAGCCATAAAAAAGAATAAAATAATGGCATTTACAGCAACATGGATGGACCTAGAGATAATACCAAGCGAAGTACGTCAGAAACAGAAAGACAAATACCATATGATATCACTTATAGGTGGAATCTAAAATATGACACAAATGAACTTATCTATGAAACAGAAACAGACGCACATAGAGAACAGCCTTGTGGTTGCCAAGCTGGAGGGGGAGCAGGGAAGTGTTGGATTGGGAGTTTGGGACTAGCAGATGCAAACTACTATTTATAGAGTGGATAAACAACAAGGTCCCATTGTATAGCAAAGGGAACTATATTAAGTATCCTGAAATAAACCATAATGGAAAAGAAAAAAGTATCTCGTTGCAAGTGGATTTAGTTAAAATAGTGAAGCACAGAATGAACAGTAACCACAGAGAACTATATCATACTTTCATCTCTCAAGCCATAGAACTAACTTTAAATCCATTTAAAATTTTCAGTGATGATACTGGAAAAAAGAATTCTCTACAAATATAAAATGTCATGTTAGGAAAGATCACAAACGTGACTCTCCAATCAAATAGATTAAGAGTGAAATAAGCAAACAAAATATAAGTGTAAAGAATTGTGTCATGTGCTTTGTCTCATAAGAGGGTCAATACTTTAAATGAGCATAAACGTCAGTGTCACTGTGTTCAATATCCTGACAGCTACATAACGGTACAGGCCTGAGGATTGTATTCCTGAGGCAATCATTCACCCATTACCCACAGAAAAAGGTTATTTAAGAAGAAAGAGTACTAACTATCTTTTTACCTCCCTAATAGTTATTAATGAAATAATGTTTAAAAACTATTTGGCAAGAATGTTATTCTGTTCAATATTTCTCTCTTTGGAAATTATCCAAGTAAACACAAAGAGAGAATAATCAACAGTAAAATTTTGAACAATTCAATCTTAATACAGATAATAAAAAGATGCCTACCTACCAGTGATAGGTACTTGGGACCCTAGGGTAACAGAGAGTCTGACTTACAGAATCACAGGAAAGTTTACTCATATCAAGATAATGTTCACCATATCACAGGAGAGGGCAGTGAAATATTTTCAGCCCAGATCATAGGATAAACAATCACGAGTTTTCCTATTATCTTCTAGAGCAACACACAGATGTAGCTGGGCATATTTCTCATCTTGTCCCCATGAATCTGCTCAACTCCAGCAACTAATGAAGATTTAAAAGAAAAAATTAAATCTCAAAATATAACCACATAATATACTTATATTAAAAATGAAAATAAACATTTATATTAGGAATTATGAATATTAAAAAATGATATTTGGATATGAAAAATTATCAAAGAATTATCAAAGAATAACTTGGGGGAGTCTTTATACTTTATTTAATATTTTTTATTCCCAATATGAACATTAGCTAAAATATGGACTGCAGAAATGCTCCCAGAATATGTTCTTACAGAGCATGATCTAATAAATAGATAGGAATTATTTGCAAATAGTTTATTCAACTAATTTTAATAATTAGTTGTGCTTATAAATTCTTGGAAATTTTGCATTCTTGAACAATTTTAACTCCAACAAAATTAGACACATTTTATAGGCACTCTATAAATGTGATTAAAGAAAACAAGCACACATGATTAATAAATAACTGCCAGTAAAAATAAATAAATACTTTAGATATTCTGAAATATTTACACTCTGGATAGTACAGAGTGATTTTTCATAGATCTTAATTATCCTGTATTCCAATCTAGAGTTTTGATTAATGAGATTTTTGCACATCAAACTATCAGTCAGAAGCAATAATGGATGATGCCTGTTCTGGAATTCGTCAGAGGCATGGTTATCAAGTAAGTGCCCACCCTTCCTCACTCCAGCAAAACAAGCAAGAAGTTTACCAAAATATCACTTTGAAACACACTCAGAACTGTCCTAAGATGAATTCTGATCAATTTTTTATAACTGAGCGATGTTAGACTAACCAGACAAATAACCACCCAGCCTGCTTCTTAAACCAGCTCAGATGGGAGATGATAAAACAGGTTTAGCACAAATTCAGACAGTTCCAGGCATAAATAGAGAATTAGCACATATGTCTTCATGGTGGCCAAGAATTTAAAAGCATTTGGTAGGTTTAATACTTATTTCTCTCAATTTATCAAAATATTCTCCATACTAAGAAGTACAGTCTAGCTGACTATTAGTATAATAGTTCTTTTGATTTCTCATTTGTGTTCTGTCTTAAATGAGTTATAGTAGGGTAGTGGTTCAAAGGGCATTTGTGCATAAGAGCTTGAAATGCTGAGGTGGAGAAAATTATATATATTTCCTGGATGCCCTCTTTGATGATTGTGTTTCATTAGATACAGGAAGAAGCCCCAGAATATGTATTTTAAAATTTTCCTAGGTGATTTTGTGGAAGTCAGATTTTAGAACCTCTGTTTTAGAATTTTTAAAATCTTTACAGTCATATAAGATTGTTTTGTGAAAGTCCTGGTCCCTTGACTTTTTTTTTTTGCTACCTAATACCATACATGCAAAGATGAAGTTTTTGTGGTGAGTAAAGAGAGATAAACATTGTATACTATAACTTCTGTATTGACTCCTGAACCTGTTATAGAAGAATCTTTCCTGTCAAGTTAAAAAATTGTTTTTCCACTGTCCAGGTGATTAGGGTCTGAACATGTCTAAGGCTTTAAGAGCATTACTGAAAAGAGTGATATTTCTATGTCATAGATAATCCTTTCCCCATAACAATGTATACTGGTCAGTAGATGAAAAGTACAGGAATGTAATTGGTTGTCTATCTACTCATGGATGTTTTAATGCAACTTTTTACTTACAAGTTTGGATTGCTTGTATAATTGTTTTCATAAATTTCACATTATTTGTCAAGAAAATACTTGACTACTAAGAAAATTCCATAACAGTGAGATAAGTGAACATTTTAACACTAATGAAAAAGAGGAATAGTAATGGACTCAGAAAAGGCACTTAAGGCCCTCTTCTTCATTTTACATAAATTTGATTCTTAGATAGATTTGGTAAGGGGTGTGGAATGTTAAAGAAAGAAACCAGAGGACTCGTAATTTATAGAAGAAAGCTTACAGGAAAAAATAATATTTTTCTCCAGTATTTCACCATTTTGAACTAGAAAATAAATATATTAAAACTATATTAGCAACCAAAGTATTGTGTTTTCTTTATTAAAGATCATCTCTTTACTTATTATTCATTCAACAAGGCTTTCTATATACCATGGGCTAATATTAAATTTGAATATGAATGACATATAGTGGCTGTCCTCCAGATGCTCAATTTAATTACTCAACATAGCAGTTCTCTAAGTTTTGACCACAATCCAAGCATTCAAAGTCTTCAGCATAAGCTTACGTGTATATTCTGTGGTCAAGGGTGTACTGGCAGATGGGGACTATGAAAGGAATTACAGAGGAGAAGTATACTTATAGCTTGTAATGAAAAGCATGGGTTCCAATACCAGCTTCACTACCTGATTGTGGTATATCCATGGGCAAGGTATTCATCCACACTAGGTCTTAATTTTCCTGTGAATACAAAAGTGCTTTCCTCACAGGGTGATTCTGAAGATTAAATGAGGAAATTCACGGCAAGGATTTAGCATAATTTTAGAATATTAGAAGCATTAAGTAAATCTTGGTGTTTAACATGAGTAGAATTTTCAAAAAGGCCAAGTTAAGACAGAAGAATCCATATGGTGGAAATAGTAAAGAGAAAATGAAAGGGCTTGATTGTTTCAACAGTAAAATTTGGCAGATATCACAGTTTCAGGAAAAAGTAGTGAAAATGAATTTGGAATGTCGGGTCAAGATCAAATAGTTAAAAATCTTATGAAGCCTTCCAAGGTTATACTGAAGTGGGAACAAACCTGAATTATTAGATCTGTGCTTTAAGTACAATGGAGAGGATTAATTTTACTGAAGAGATGAAGATCTGTAAGGAGGCTCTTGAAAGTGTCCAATAATGAATGGCGATGTGTGAAAAGTAGAAATGATAGATTTTGATGACCAATTGAATATGAGGAATAAGAATGGGTACTGCTTTGCTTCTAAAAGTGTGTTCAGGCAACTTTGCAGATTAATTTAAGTGAAATGGGGAGATAGAAAATGAAAGAAATTTAGTAGTGGTGGTGGACAGGGAGAGACAAAGAGAGAGATGGGGTGGGGGAGGTAGAATCTTGTTATTAGATGCACGTGGAAATGAGCAATAGGCTCCTGAAAATGCAGAACTGGAACTCAGATGCAACATGAGACCTGATAACACAGAACTGGAAAGATAGGTAGTAACTGAAATTGTGGGAGAGAAATTATACAGGGAGAGAGACTAAAAAGAAGGCTTAGGATGGAGGGCAGAACTCAAGGACATTGAAATGTTAACAAAATAAGTCATGAAATGAATAAAGAGACAGGAGGAGAACCAGAAGAGTAACTCAGAGATGAGGTAGTTGAGAATCCAGTACAGTTTGAAACCTAGAGCAGTGAAGTAGCACTGCATTTGAAAAAAAGGCTATTAAATATGGCAATTGTCTGGCTATTAGCAATATATTTAGCTTTGAGAGCAGGGAACAAACGACAAATGTAATGGTTCAAGGATAAAGAAGAAGTAAGGATCTGAGAGAGGGACCTCCTAGGTTAGAATGCTGAGCTGACTCCTTACTATCTTCATGACCTTGTAATATTGATGGAACCTCTCCAAGTATTGGTTTTAGGGTTAAAATAATTCTTCATTTAAAGAGTTGTTTGGGAACTGGAGAGATAATGTGGCCTGGAATACAACAGGTGCTTAATAATGTTAATTATTTTTAGTTGTTATTATCTTTTCAATAAAATTTCCCCAAGTCATATTGCAATTTTGTAAGCAGATGGGATAGGGGGTTCCCAGAGAAAGAAAACCAGGTATGGCTTTCTTGACATAACAGAAGCCATTTTGGCCTAAGCCATTTTGTGATCTAAGCCTTGCCCTTGAACAGGTCTCAGTAATTAACCTTAAGGGAAGTGAGGGAATGCAGGAACAAAGGAAAAGCAGTCGATGAACGATAGTATGGGGATAAAACTGGCCTAGCTCCTCCTCAAGTGATATACATAACAATCTGATACATATCTTTGAGTTCTGCATGACCTAAGCCCCCACCAGGATGGAGAATGTTAACTACATGCTGAGACCCCAGACTAGTCAGAACCTAAGGAATGATGGTGTTGACCTTTCCTGACCCTCATGACTTCAATCAACTAAGGCTTGGACTTTGTCGACCTTTGCCCCAATTCTATGCTGAATTCTCCTCTGCTCAAGCCCCTGCATGAATAGGCATGTACCCTTAGCTTAAATCTTCCCCAATTTTGCTGTTCAGGGAGACACGGCTTTGAGGAAGATCCCTGGTGTTCTCCTCACTTGCTGCAAGTAATAATAAATCCTTCCTTCTCCCAATCCTCACCTTGGCTGTGTCTTTTGGCTAGACACCCTCCAAGAGGCAAAGCCAGTTTTCAGGTAACAACATTAGGACCAGAGTATTTGGATGAGTGTTTGATTCTTTTCCCTTCTCAACTCATTTTGAGTCTGACCTCTGGTTTATGTGTCTATTTCAATACTTATTCATTTATTCACTCATTTTTTATTCACCTATTATTTATTGAGTGCCTATCATGAAGCTGAACTTTATAATATGATAAAGAAGAGATAAGATTTAAAATAAAATATATCCTTGCTATTGTTATGAAGAAAAAGTAATTGTACACTACCCAGGACACTTAAGAAACAGACCCCATGTTTAAATGGAGAAAGAGAATCAGCCCCTGACATTCAGGCTCTGACCTCACATCAGAGCCAGGTCTTGGTGATCCCTTGTTGAACATAAAAAAAATTTCACAGAACATCAGCATCAGACAAGGGCACTGTGTGACCACTTTATTATTACTCCTGAACATAAGGCATGAGCATTGTCCAAGACACAAAATCTCAAACATCCCCGCTCCAGGCTAATATGAGTGACTGCTGCCTATTTATCAACTAAGGCTTTAGCTTTGCTCTAGTCTCCTCAATCTATAGATAAGATTTAATGAGCTATCCTATTGCTAGGCAGTAAGTTAGCCATGAGCAACAAGAGGCAGCCCCGTTGGCTTAATGTCCAATAGCTGCCTAAGCTATTTGCCAACCCCACCCCAAACACGCCCCCATCATTACTCCAAAATGGTCACCACTGACTGACTGGAGGGACTTTCCCCACTCTGGCACATGCGCACACCTCACGCTATCATGGCCTTAGATAATCTTTGGCGGCCACTGGGCTCATTAAATGTTCATAAATATTCTATGAATACATACATCTAATTATAATAGACTGAATTATGGGAAGGACATGCACAGCAGCGCCTCTTGCTATATAACCTGACTCTCTCAATTAAGACTGTCAATCAGCAACCTCCTGGATTATGCAAAAAACCTTGCCTTAAAAACGCTACACCTCAGCTCTCTGGAGCCGTTGCCTTCCTTGGCCTGGCCCACCTCTCTCCTGAGGTGTTCTCTCTGTTCTCTCTTTATCTTCAATAGATTCTCTTGCAACGGGTAAGACCTCCTCCTTTGCACCGAGGCCCACGGAAGGAGGGGTCTCCAGACCCTCTTCCACTAACACTATCATCAAAATTTCCCCTGCTTTCTGAATGCTCCCATTTCAGAGTGAGCCCCTACTCCATTAGACTGTCCCCCCAAACACCATCTCAGAGCCTAAATTCTGTAAGTCCTTTTTAACATCCCCTTACTGAAATGTCCCATGATTATCCCCGGAGTTCCATTCTCACTAACTTCAATGAGTAATAAACCCAACCTGTTTAACTGTAGGTGTGTTTCTGGTAGTCTTTAGCTGGAGAACATTGACAACAAATATGAAATGATGCATGTGGTATAATGTTTCAGCCCCGTAAAGCTTTTGGATAGAACATGCTGTCCAGGCTAGCTATTTTAAATCAGATGGTTATTTTTAAACCTGTGAGACATATATTAGGGTATATTTATACTATTGGATGTGTTAATATTGTTAATATTTGGTATTAGGCCTTATTGGTTTGGATCTATAGACTATGTTAGTATTTTATTCTCAATAAACACCTAATAACTTTGTGTTGAATTGCAACAATAAGAATGAGTTTTCTATGTATTGTCATGTATTGTCAACCAAGACAAATGTCCCAGTGAAAAAGCTAAACTATTCTAAGGTTTAGGGATGTTAACTCAATAGGAGTGGGTTTAAACTTTAGGGTAGTAGCCACAGGATTTCTGAGTTCAGTATACTGATTGAGAATATTCAGCTCTGAACCCTAGTCTACAAAGTCTAAAGAATGAAGGATAAAACAAAGGGTAGAAGATGTGAATTAAAAAAAAAAAAAAAAAAAGGAAAAAAGACCTTGGAATAGGAAAGAAGCTAAAACAGCAAACCACATTTTTTTTTTTCCTGGATCTCCTCTTCACTTTAAATGTAAGGCTTCCACTTCCTTCTCTTATCTCCATTCTTTTTTTCTTGCCCCCTTTTCTTTTTCAAACAATATGGAGCTTTAAATATTATGATCCAAACCAACTTCCTAGTCCCTGCTAATAAATCTGGTCTTCTATCATGCCATATTTTTTACAGGCATCCAAAGGAAAGCTCCATATTTTAAGATATAAATGGAATAAAAATACTAAGGTGATATTAATGATTATACAGGCAAACTATATACTTGGAAAGAATATTGAAAGCTATAAAATGTGATTACATTTTTTGTTTTATTCTCAAAGAAAAACTGTTAGAACTAAAATTATGAAATACTAAAATTATGAATTATATGTAATACTTCCCCTATTTTCCAATTATTGGCTTACAAATAAATTTTTTCCAGCTTGGTGAAAATAAATGAAACATTAATTATTGTCTCTGATGTCTGAAATAATTTAGCTACTTTATCAATATGCCTTTTGGGCAAATCACCCCAGCGATTCTGGGATTATCATAAATGCTGCACATAGGCAATTTTTGCCTGAAATTGAAGATTATGTTATTAATTCCACATAGATTCTTCATCCTAAAATCAACCTATCCTTGTTTTCTCATCTCTAACCAACTATTCAAAATTAATCAACTCTCTGAAGCATCATGTTTAGTGACGTGACAGTAATGTGTCTGCTATAACCAATCAGGTGAAACATCATTGTAAGGCAGGTATTTCAAACATAAGACTTTAAAAATTAATGAGCAAAGGGAGTAAAACATGTACATTTTCAACCTTTCTTTTCTTTGAAGGATCGAAAAAGGACAGATATGAAAACTGTTTTCTTCAAAGGCAGTTATTTAAATTTCAAATGAACTGCTTTATATTGCTAAATTTTAGATAAAATTAAGTATCATGTAGTCATGTATCAATGTCTTTAAAAGTAAAAAATATTCTTTCTGTAATCTTTTTTTTTTTTTTTTTGCGGTACGCGGGCCTCTCACTGCTGCAGCCTCTCCCGTTGCGGAGCACAGGCTCCGGACGCGCAGGCTCAGCGGCCATGGCTCACGGGCCCAGCCGCTCCGCGGCACGTGGGATCCTCCCGGACCGGGGCATGAACCCCTGTCCCACGCATCGGCAGGCGGACTCTCAACCACTGCGCCACCAGGGAAGCCCTGTAATCTATTTTTTATCTTAGCTCCCTCTAACCCTCTATATACTATTTTTCTCACATTCAATACACTCTTCATCCTATTAACATCCCCAAATTTGTTATCCCTCAAAGACTTTATATCATGAATATATACTAGTATAGCCACAAAAATATATTTTAATTATTTTAACATGCTAGACTGTTTTCTATCTTTCTATTATTAACCTAGTTGTATATTTATATTTGAAATTCATTTTTTTGTAAGCTGCATATAGTTGCAGAGTACTTGCTTATCCAATCTGACAAGCTCTACGTTCTGTTTTCCATATTTAGACCATTTACATTTAGCTTGATTATTGATATGGCTAGGTATATATTTAATAACTTGCTATGTTTTCTATTTGTCCTATTTTTTTTCTGTCCCATCCATTTTTCCTTTTTATCTAGTTTGTCTTGTATTAACTCTCTTTTTTGTTGCTTTTATTTAACTCTAATGTTGGCATACTAACTAAAATTGTGTGTGTGTGTGTTATTTTATGGTTGCTTTAGAGGCAATACTACACATGTTTAATGTATCACAATCCATCTTCAAGTGCTATTACACTACTTCATGATAAGAACATTAAAATTGTATACTTTATACTATTTCTCCATTATATAGTTTCTACATTTCCACTTTGTGTCCTATTGTTGTCATACTTTTTACTTCTGTTATAAACCCCATTTCCATTATTATTATTTTTTTGAACTTCTGATTATCTTTTAATGAGATTTAAATGACAAGAAAAAAGTATATATCCATCCATAAAATCACCATATCTGATAATCTTCATTTTTTGTATAGATCTGCACTTTGGTGTGATATCATTTTCCTTCTTCCTGAAGAAATTCATTAAATATTTTTGTATGTCCAAAGGAATAGTTTACCTTCTTTTACAAAAGACATTAGTATAAAATTCTTTGTAGACAGTATGTCTTAATACTTTAAACATGTTGATCTTTGGTCTTCCCTCTTGCATTTTTTGGTCTGAAATCAGATGTCTTTCTTCTCTTTGTTCCTTAGTTCATAATATGTCTTTTACTCTGGCTGGTTTGAAGACTCCTTTTTTAAATCACTGGGATTAAGCAATTTAATTAAGATGGCTTGGTGTAAGTTTTTTCATGTTTCATCAAATTTGGAAATTTTCAGTCACTGTTTCTTCAAATATTTTTTTCTGTCCCTCTTTCTCTTTTTTTTTCTTTCAGATAATCCATTTAAATATAAATTAAGCTGCTTGAGGTTCATCTACTGCTCACTGATCCTTCATACTGTTTATTATTATTTCCCCAAGTTTTATTGTAGATAATTTCTACTACTGTGACTTCAAGTTCAATAATATTTTCTTCTTCAATGTCTAATCTGACTTTAATCCCAAGCAGTATATTTTTCATCATACACTTGAAGATTTTTTATCTCTGAAATTTCGATATGATATTCCTGTATATCTTATTTATCTCAACATGTCTTTTTGAATATTTGGAATGCAATCATAATAATGGTTTTAATGTCCTTTCCTGCTAATTCTGAAATAGGCATCAGTTCTAGGTATGCTTTGATTGCCTTTTCTCTCCGTTATGGAGCATATTTTTCCTGCTTCCTCACGTGCCTTGCAATTATGATCAGATGTTAGACATTGTAAATTTTATCTTGTTATATACTGTTTTCTTTTTTCAATATTATTGAATGTTATTCTGGGACACAATTAAGTTATATAGAAACAGTTTGTTTACTGTGTGTCTTGCTTTTAGCTTTATTAGGTGGGAGTGAAACAATGTTCGGTCTAGAGCTAATAATTTCCCACCACTGAGGCAAGACACTTTTGTATACTCTACCCAGATCCTCATGAAACTTGAAATTTTTCAGTCTGGTTGGTGTGAAGAGGCACCATTCTCAGTCCTGGGAGAGTGCTGAGCAAAGTTACTTCTAATGCTTTCAGGTGGTTCTTTCCCCAAGTCAGGTAGTTTTCTCACACAAATGCACTGATCAGTCCTGAGCTGAGTACTCAAAGGGACCATCTGCAGATTTCCAGAATTCTCTTTTAGTGTAGCTCTCTCCTCTCTGATAGTCTAGCCTGTGAACTCTAGTTACCTTGCTCTTCAAACTCTCAGCTCCATAGCCTGAACTCAGGGAATCCAATGATTTCCACCTGTGTTCCCCTCCCTATGTCATTGCCTGGAAAACTTTTCAAGGCTGTAACGTGGGACAATCTTAGGGCTGCCCAAATTAGTTTCCTCTCTTCAGATTCACTGTTCTTCATTGTCTGAAAGCCATTGTCTTTCAAACTGCTGTTTCACAGATTTTGTTCATTTTTTTGGTTGTTGTATGTGGGAGAATAAAACCGTTCTATTATTCTCTGTGCTTCTCTTGAAATGAAAGTCCTAGCAATATTTTATGCAGATACTGATAAACTTATTTAAAAGTTATATGGAAACTCAAAGGGTGTAAGATAGCCAAAGCCTTCAGAAAATAAACAAACATGCTAAGAGGGCTTACGCTACCTTTTTAAAAGATTTATTTTTAAACTACCTGAGTAAACACTATTTATTATTTGCATGAAGAAAGACAAGTAAATAGTGAAACAAAATAGATTATCCAGATATAGAACCACACATACATGGTCAATTGATTTTTGACAAAGGTGCCAAGGTAATTTAATCAGGACATACTGTGTTTCAACAAATGATTCTAGAATAACTTGATATCCATATGAAAAAAAAATTGAACTTCAACCATTACTTCACACCAAACACAAAAACACAAAAATTGTCTCAAAAGGTATTATAGACTAGCCATAAATGATAAAAACTATAAAACTTCCAGGAAAAAACTAACCAATAGAAGTAATATTTGCAATCTTGTGATAAGCAATTTTTTCTTAGGACTCAAAGAATAAAATTAGTAAATTAAAAAATTGACAAATTAAACTCTTTTAAAATAAAAAAAAATTCTATTCTTCAAAAGACACCATTAAGAAAATGAAAAGTAAACAGCAGCTTGAGGGAAAATATTCACAATGCATGTGTTTGACCAAGTAGTTGCACCAAGAATATATAAATATCTTTTACTAGTCATCAGAGAAAATCAAATTAAAATCACAATGATATACCACTTTATAGCCGCTAAGTATTTAAATTGATATGCCACGGTTTAGAAAGAATAAGGAGCAACTGGAACACACACATTTTCCTGCTGGAGGTATAAAATAACATAACCAATTTGAAAATTATTTGGCATTTTCTTGTAACTCAATACACTATTATTTATTTAGCCAAGAGAAATGAAAACATATGTCCATGGGAGACTTGTACCAAAGTGTTAATAGCAGTTTATTCATAATAGAAAAAATTGGAAAAATTCGTTTACTCATCAACATGTATGTTGACAAGTAAGGATACATTTATGCACGTTAATATTACTTCACAATATGAATAAACTATTGATATAAGAAAAAGCTAGATTAATGTCAAAAGTAGTCTATAACCGAAAAGAAGCAAAACTCAAAAGTGCACATACATATATGAAGTTTCTAAGCTATAATCTTAGAAACGAATGGTTTCCTGGGGTGGAGAATTAACTAAGTATGCATGAAGAAACTTTCTAGCGTAATGTCAATATTCCATATACTGATTTGGGTGATAGTTACATGACTGTTTATATTTGTCAAAATTTCTCAGTCTATATACTTAAAACTTGAGCACGTTATTTAATCTAAATTATACCTCAATAGGGTTGATTGAAAATATTTAGCTAAACAAACAAAAAAAAAGAAAATATTTTGCTCCAAAGTTTTCACTGTAAACTTGGAGCTGCTTTAGTGGCCATTATTGTTGTTGATATTTGTTAGAAATATGGCTTTTAATCCATTTTAATCTTTAAAACATATTAAGAACTAACATAGCTTTTTAAAGGGCTAGAAATAGTATCTTAAAAACTCTTATCTGCCATATATTATAGGTAAATATCAATAGCAGGGCATTTTCAATTGTATTTTATCTATGAGATAAAATAAAGTTCCAACTAAATAAAAATGACATATCAAAAAAATCACCATTCAAAGGCATTATTTCCAAGGATTTTTATTTATAATCCATATTTGACTCCTTGATCCCTATCGTCACTTTTCTTAGATCCACTCTCTTTCAAATACTGTGTTAGTAGCAAAATTTTATATTTCCCATATTTTGAGGTTTGTCCTCAGTGCACTCAAGGCTGTGAGGGTTTCTCACACTCTTGAGAAAAATGCGTTCTTTTGCAGAAACAGCTAAAATTGGTGCTAATTTTACGTGAATATGTTTCCCTTTGAGATGAAACATTTGGTACATTACGTACTGTTTACTCTTAATGTGAGAACAAAAAATGAAATGTTATTTATTTTTGAGACTAGCAATGAAACCTAGATGCTTACCTCAATTTTTGGAGACTGGACGGATAAGGACTATCACTGAGATTCCTGGTACCCTATGGTATAACCTGCATTTTTGCTTAGAGGTCAGTTTACCCCTCTCCTTTGTATAATGATGATGGACACTTCCTCCCTAATCCACAAGTAGAGAGAAGGAAATAGAGGGTGGGGGAGGGAAGGAGGAAGGAGGAAAGAAAGGAGTCATATTTCTAGATTTATCTTGAAAAGATTCTTACAGTGCTAGCCTAAAAAGCTAAAAAATTAGGAACAGATTCTGAACCACTCTAAAAATATTTAACCTAATTTCAGGGTCATTAGCTCTTTATAGTAAAAATTTTTATGCCTATATTTGATTTTTCTTCTCTGGGTTTAATTGATCACCTGGTAGTTTTGAATTCTCCTTTTTCCCTCATAATGTCTATTGCAAAATTACAGTCAAGCTGAAATTCAGGTCAACTATTAACCAACCTGTAAAATATCCGTGGCTTATGCAAATAGTCAATAACAAGTGTTTGAATTTTAAAACCACTATAAACAATAAACATGAGCTCATTTGTTATAGAAGCCATTATCTATTTCGTTTTTTAAATTCTCCTGAGCTTCTGGTATATAATTAACATACTCTCTTTTAATGCTTTCTGACTTAAGCTTTTATACATATATTGCAAAATTGGTCCCAAGTTTTCACCCTTGTCTGCATCCTTTCCCACTGCTATGTCACTTTGCAGTACCCTGCCATTCCAATTCTAGGCCTCGTTATATGAACTTCTTTAGACAGTGGGATGTTAGTAAATGTCCATGCAGAGGCTTGCAAAATGCTTACGTATTTGCACTTGCCTTCTTATGCACCTGTGTGCTTGCCACACTTTTTGTGAATATGCTAGAAATAGCCAAAACAAGTGTTGGCTTATCTCAAAAGAAAATAAATTAGAAAGTGAAGCTGACCATTCTAGTCATCCCAGCCAGAGGCACACTTAGATCAGCCAATAGCCAGCCAACTCTAGAATTTTGCTCAAATCCAGCCCTTATCAGCAGAAGCATCTCACCAATCCTCAGCTGACTCCAAATGTGCAAGCAATCAATGCTTATTGTTCTAAGCTGATGAGGTTTTGTAGTGGCTTGTTACTTAGTATTATTATGGCAATCGAATACTCATACAGTTGTGAAGGCATTCAGGTGTATTTTTTCTTTTGATACAGACAGATAAAAAAAGTGAGAGGCTTTCTGATGGCAAATATAAAAACTCTTTCATATTTTGAAAGGCATTTAAAAGATAGATTTAATTTAATGTGTATATATTAATCTACATTTAGAGATATTTCCTAGGGTGTCAACAACATAGTGGGGGGCCTGCAAATATTTCAGATAGAACTGATTGAAGAGAAAAAGAACAGTAATCTAGCAAAGGAAAAATCCAGGAGGATAGCCAGTAGGTATAGTTTTCCAGAAAAAGACTTCTGTAGAAAACCAATGTGTGTGTGTGTGTGTGTGTGTTTCCTCTGTTGCTCCATATGGGCAAACCCATGTAGGTGTGTATCATAGGGAGATAGATATCAGATGATACAAGGACTAAATATTTTGAGCTCTAACAATAAAATGTTCTCAGAAATTGAGTATACTAGGTACTTGACAAAATCAAGAATAGCTTTGGTATCCAAGCCCAATTTTGTTTTTTTATGATAAACAATGAGGTAGAAATCTGAGGATACAGAGAGGCTAAGAGGGAAGTCAGCTGCTATACTCAAAATACCATTATACAAAATTCAAATATTATCACACTAGTATCAACTATAGATGACCAGGTAGATTCAGGTTTTGCTTCAAATCAAACATCTGCTTCAAAGAGGAGAGAGTTGTTTTGTTCTTTCAAATTTTCTCTCCTGGGGAAGAAATGATTGGCAGTGATGATGTCCAATTCCATTATCTCTTTCAAAGCTAATAAATAGCAAACATAAAGATCTAGCTAGCACAATATTTGAACAGTTTTTTCCAGGAATTTGTAATATTTGTAAAGTTCCATTTATTATAATAATAGGAAGTATAGCTTTCTGAGAAAAGTGCACACAGGTGATGATGTTATTTACTGGATAACTGAAATAGTGGTCATATTTTCTTTAATATTTTCCCTGAGAGTAAAAAAATATATATATTATGAGTTTTAAGAGACTATATGACTATAAAAGGGAATTTTATCAGAGGTATCTGAGAACCATGATTAATAATGTTAGGAATATTTTAAAAACAAATTCCTTATTCAGGTTAGAAGTGAAACTTAGAGAATTTCCAATAGTCTACTTTTTTAAATTTAAAAATATGTTAGAACCAAATTCATGAGCATTATATTTTATTTACTAAGAAATACAAAATAGAGGACTGTGTACTTCTTTGATCTATCTACCATGGGAAAAAACTGCAAATTTGAATCTCCCCTAGATGTACAAATGAGAATAATCATGACCGAGCCACATGCTGCTTTCTTTGTAAGCAGGGCTTAGTCATGGAGATCTGGTTGTAATGGAAGGCACCTTAAAGATTTACTTGTGTGGGTGACAGGAAAAGGAACTAATGAGGATTGGGATGTGGCTGTAGGGAGAGAAGAAGAAGAAATCTGTACTTAAACTATTGTTGGCAGGTCTAATTCTTAGGAAACACACATTTTGAGGAAAAGCTTCTAGTAATGGCAGAGTTAATGTATTGAAAATTTCGACTTAGCAGTATTTTAATACATCCATGATAAATAAGGATATTCAGCTTACCTCCTACACCATATTTACTTTGCTTTCAAGTTTTCTAATTATTAGTTAGCATATTAAATATCTCTTTCTTTCCCAAAACATGATTCTAGATCTCAAAAAGGATGGGAGAGAGCCTCACCTATCTGTCTTGAGTTCTGCTCTGGAATAAGACCCCTGTATGAGATGTTAGAAACAGACAGGTCTCCTTGATATCCTCAAATACCATGCATGAAGGAAAACTGCAGTAAACCATCCCTTGTACCACTTGAAGAGAACAGGAGGTATTGATGGCAAGCCAGTGACTCCCAAATGGATTGGAAAATCATGTTAAGGAAACACAGCTGAGCATCACCAAGAGTGTAAGATGAATGATGGATTTACTGACAAGAGCCAGTGTGAAGAAATGTCAATGACTAAAGTCCACAGTGGGGTAATTTTATTCCTTACAAGATGTCACCACGGAATGAGTATGGATGTATATTGTCCTTCGTGAAGTATCACAACACCAAGAAAGCCACAAGAAAACTGCCTCTACAACAGAAAAAAAAAAAAAAGGTGAAGGGGAAAAAGTCTGAACTAACTAATCTTACCTCTAAAATAAACTGTTTTATCAATGAATTTCCTTGGAAGTGAATTTTCTTGCAAGAGATTAGAAAGATTTCTGCCAATAAGTGGAATGGGGCCCAAGATAGAGATTAAGCTTGGTTTTCAGAAAAACTTAAAGAGCAATATGTTTTTTGCATTACTGTTTGTGAGCTGTAAAAGTGTTCAAATACTTTTTTTCATGCTGTATTTTTTACTTAAAGTTCTGGGAAATGATACAGCCATTTCTAGAAGGTAATATGTATTTAGTATGACATGCACTTAGCATATTGGTCAGTGATATGAAAAATAATAAAAATTCATTACTATCTAGTTCTTGGTTTCTATAATGTTCCTCAGAGTCTACACTATCAAATATAATTGAAGTAGAGTGCTACAATTACCCAAAATCCCTCCTTTCAATTTATTATCCTTTTAATTTTTAGTGGCTTTCGTCTTCTCCCTTTGCAGTAGGGAAAAAAAGAAATAAAAATGAAATGATTAAAGTTTAAAAAGGAAGAAGTTTAAGAGGAAAAAATTTTAACAAAATGGATGCTCTAATCATGAGTGAATGAATAGGGTAAGAGAAATTAAGGATTTTATCCATAGGATAAAAAATGTTGGACCTTTCGCTGTATCTGAAGGCCTGAATCAAAATATCTTACAACAATCAGGTAATTTTTTATTTCACAAAACAGTAAGCACTAAGGTAAAGCAGCTCTAGGGATGGTTTATGGGACAATAATGTCATCAAGGATGCAGGTTATTTCTTTCTCCCTGTCACCCTCAGTATTTTGACTTAATTATCTTAGAACTGGAAGATGGTCACTGAAGTTCAGTGGGTTGAGTGGATAACTTGTGTGGATAACTCGAGTGTATAACTCAAGAAGAATGTCAATTATAATTCTATTGACATTTTTGTCACCTGAAAAACCGTATTTGATTTTAAAAACAACAACCAAAAACTCAGTTATATCATGAAAATAATATACGACATATTTAACCTAAAAAAAAAATCCCCTTACTTAATATTTTTTACCATGATTCCCTGGTAGAAGCTAATTGCATTTAAAGTGAATCAGCCAAGGTTATGTTGTACACTCCAATGCAGCATTTCTGAGTAAGCAGGCATGAGATAAAATTCCAGAGGCTCTTAAACAGCAGGAAAATAAGTTTGTGTGGTAGAGAATCTCAGCTAAATTAAGCTATAATTATGAAATATGTTACAATATTTTTATTTGCCTGCAAGTGGGAAAAACATTTTCATTGGAAATTGTTTAAGCTAATAAATCTGTTAGAATACAGAAACAAGCTCCTTTATAAGAGCGGCCAGGAGGAGTAGACATAAATAGATACAGATAGGAGCTTCAACTGTTAGGAAGACACATTCCTTTGAAAATTTCCTATTATTATTATGTTTCTATTAGGTGAGACTAAAAGGAAAAAACCTACAATTCTAAATACAAATTCACTCTTTATCCCAAGGAAGATAAATGGGAGAGGCAACTTTTAAAAATATGAAGTAGAGTTATGGAAAGAGATTTCCAGGGGATGTTGATTTTGTTTTAAAAAAATTACAAATTCTGAAAGTACATGCATGTGATCAAGAACTACAACAAAGGACTAGCATGGATTTATAAAAATAATAAGTATCAAGAAAGCTAAACACTGAATTTTTATTTGCCAACAAAATAACATAAAATGTCAAAGAGAAAAATTTATTTTTCATTATTTGGATATCTAAAAAGATCAAGAATGTTCTGGACTGGGTAACTGATGAAAGAGCATTATAAGAAAGCAAAGAAAAGGGACAACTCCTCACTGTGATTACAGAGAAGATGCCAACAGCTGAGTTTGTAAGTTATGACAACCAGAGACATCTCGAGATTAAATTGGGGGCCTTAGAGATTAGTGACTTCACTGTCAACAAAAGTGCTCAGCCATAGATGATATCAAGCAAAATGTGAATTGTTAAGCTAGAGGGATTTTGAATTTCCTTCCAATGCTGAGAATCTTTGACTCTAGAATGATTGTTGACTTGGTTTTTGGAAATAATAGGAGAGTTTAACAGTCTGCAAAAAAGAGCACAGTTTCCAAACTCCACAGGTAATTGTTCATTCTTAAATTAGGAAATTATCAAAATTAAAGATGTTCCCTAAAGTAATTTAAGATCCTTAAAGCCTTGTTTACTAAACACTGGCAAGCAAAATATACACTGATCACTAAGAGTTACATATTTTGTAAGAATAACAAAACTGCAAAACACAAATATGCTTGAAATATGTAAGATAGAGAGGCTGAAGCTGCATATTTCTTCTGAATAAGTGGCCTATGTGTTGGTTCACGTTCTCTTATAGATTAGAACTTGTTATTTTAGGAATGCTGTTCATTTCAAGTGGAAGGAGAATATTCACAAAATTTTCAAGTGGCTCTATCATCCTCTATTGAAGGAACTGTGATAATATCACCAACTACAGTATAGATGTGCCGACAGACTTACTTTTCCTATAGGAATAGGGGTAGACTTTTAAAAACTGATACAGGAATAGGAATAGGCTGAATCTATAAAAAGTTTCTGAAATAACATTTTCCCAGTAATTTCTGGTAGTTTTTTTCAAACCAATAAACAAGAGTGCCTACAATCTGCAGAGCACAAAATCACACCAGTCTGTTTCTACAGAATTCCCGGACTCCAGATCCTAAAAAAAGCACTGGCATATCAGATCTACTTTAACCTATATTCAAAAGCAGAACAGTATTTGGATTTTTGAGACACATAACTACTGCCAGCTGTTATTTACACTTTCCCCTATTTACACTTTTCCCTACGTAGAGTAGCTGTTTTATTTAAATTAGAATCCTCTGCAAACTTTCCATTTCTGTTCTATAGATAAATCTGCCAAACACTATCAGCAGGGCCACACCTGGATAATTATTGCAAACATACAAGATCTTTGCAGTCATAATTTCATTTCACATATTCATGCTTTGCAAAAACACATTATTTGCTGGTCTGCCATCATCCTGCTCTCCCTCACCAATCCCATTTTTCTATTCCTATTATGGAAACTATTATGTTTCTTCATGAGATTCATGGTTTCCAGAGGTGTAATTGGAAAAAAAAACTATGTCTCCTATTTTTAAGTTTAGCAGCAAGTTAGAGAATCTATAGCTTACCCTTGCTTACACTCATTTTCTTTTGTTGTTTTTGTTGTTATTTTCAGCCTAACTGTAATGTTGATGAGGGCAGGAAGTAGATTTTGTGCATCACTGCATGTTAGAAATTATCATAGTCCCTGGCAAATGGTAGGTCATCAATGCATCTATGTTGACTGAAAGGGACAGATAGATGAACAGCCAAATGAATAGACTGAATACTAAATAATCATTCAAAATGAATATAATGTAAGTGGATAATCAACACTACTTTATAGGGGACTTCCCTGGCAGTCCAGTGGTTAAGACTTTGTCTTCCAATGCAGGGGGTGCGGGTTCTATCCCTGGTCAGGGAACGAAGATCCCACAGGGCTCCCGGCCAAAAAACCAAAACATAAAACAGAAGCAATATTGCAACAAATTCAATAAAGACTTTAAAAATGGTCCACATCAAAAAAAAAATCATAAAAAAATACTACTTTATAACATTTCTCATTTCTTGAACAATCTGAGCATCCCCTGTTTCTATATAAAGCTGTGACTGTTTTAGAAGGAATTTCCATCTTGTTATGTCTTAGCATTCCCAGGAAATAACAAAACCCACAGTGTCTGAACTTTTTATTTGGGCAAATGTTATCAAAATATTTAGACAGATCAGTCTCTACTCAACACAGAAATTATAGTTTAGTTTTCCCTTTTTAAATGTTTGCATTGTATCACGTAACAAATTATAAGGACAGAAAATACAGCATAATAAAATCACTCTTCTTGACACATCACAGCCAATGTCATTTTAGAAAACATTTATTGGATGCCTACTCTGTGTAGGCATTATTCTGGGAGATAACATCGCCTTTAGTCCCTAGAACAACAGTTCTCAAAATCCTTCAAATGAGGTCTCAGGACCCCTTTACACTCAATAATTATTGAGTATCCTAACAACTTTTGTTTATGAGTATTGTATCTATCAATATTTGCAACTTCAAAACTTAAAACAGAAATGTTTGAAATATAAATTCATTTAAAATAAACTCATTACAAGTTAACAATACATAATTTAATGAAAATGACTGTATTTTTAAAAAACTAATAACAATGACATTGGTTTACATTTTTACAAACATCTTTAATTCTGGCTAAATAGAAGATAGCTGGGTTCTCTTATTTGCTTCTACATTCAGTCTGTTCTGATGTCACATAGCCACTGGAGAATGCACTCTACATTTTGAGAGAATGGAAGTGAAAAGGGCAAATTATGCCTTAGTATTGTTATGAAAATAGTTTTACCTCATAGACCTTGTGAAAGTATTTCTGAGATCTGCTAAGGTCCCCAAACCATGCTTTGAGAATCCTTGACTTAGAACAACCTTTTGAGTTGATATTATTATCACATTTAACCTTAAAGAAACTGAACCTCAGTGAGATTAAATGACTTGCCAAAGATGACAGAGGAAGTAAGTGATGGATGCAGAATAAAACTCAAATCTCTTAATTCCAGAGGCGGTGTTAATCCCAGTTACCACAGACAGCCTCCCAACACTTTTAATCACAACTTTCATTTCTATTTATAACAGATCATCTATTGATCAGGGGAGCAGAATTTCAAGGGTTAACTTCAAACAGCTCTAGGGAACACTGGTATCCAGAAAATTACATACATTGGAAAAAAGTGAAAACCCACAAGTGTGAAAATAAATGAAGGGAAGCCTTATCTGAATAGAGTCAGGAAGGCCTGAAGGGAGAGCTCTAGTTGCAGCCTGTATAAAACAGCAGGAAGAAGGAAAATATGAATTATGTTAACACGGTCTGTTTGTATAGAATTCTCTGTAAAAATTCTTTCTGGGTCTCAACTTCTTATCCGTTATAATAAAAATGTTACTTTTCTTCCAGTAAGAGGGAGGACATGTTTCACATGGAAATTTCATCTTCTGCTTTTAAGAAAAGAAAGACAGCTCCCTGCCCCAGCAGGAATGCACTAACCACCTTTGAAACCAGTAAGAAACCACCACAACCTCAAACTCGTTTCTTCTCCAATGAACTTTCGTTCAAAACAACCCTCCCCAATTTCCTAAAACCTGATAAAAGCCTATGATTCACTACAGCTTGCTTGTCCCAAATTGTTATTCTCTGCCATTCCCAAATAACACATTTTGCTGGTAAAATAACTGGTTGTTTTATTTCTAAGGTCAACGCAAGCAAATTCTTTTGGAGGTGCCACACAAAAGGAGTCTGACACCTGACTGGAGAAAAGCTCTTCAGATGATGACAGTAAAGAGAGAGAGACCACGACACCAAGGAATAAACAGGAAAACATGGCCAAAACATGAAAAAAAAATGTATTTCTCTTCTGAAAGAAACTGACAAAAATGTATCCACTTGAATCTTGGATTTTCAAGTGGCCAGGTGAGGCTACTGGGCTACTTTGAAGTAAAAGATTGATTCCAGAAGGGCAGAAAAGGCTTGCTCTATATTTAGTCACTGATAAGGAAAAGAGAGATCCCCCGGAGATGAGAAACTCCACTGTAAAATGTAAAACTGAGGGTTCTCAGTGTCATTTGACAACCACTAAATTAATGATATTTTATGTTAATTAATGTATTGATATAAATCTGTGGTAAGAGAACCTGTCTCTGAGCTATATTTATTCTCAAAAGTGCTGTACAGGATGGCTATATGCAAACTCAGCAATATTCCTTGAAACTAATTACCCAGGGAAATTTTTCTAAGAATGCAGTGACAGAGATAGATGTTATATAATTGGATGTACCAAAATTTCCTTCGAAATTTTGAAGCTGAACAATTTGAATGAAAGATTACCTATTTTTTAAAGCCGTTTTTCTATAAATAATAATATCTAAAATGTATGATCATTCCGTGTTGGTGTGTGGTAATAACATTAAATATTGAGAAATTGTCATATGCTAGACATTTGCTACAACCTTTACAGGGATTGGTTTATTCAGTTCTCACAATACATCCATGATGGTGATACTCTGGTTATCCCTATTTTACAGATGAGGAGTAAGAAGCTCAGAAAAGTTAATCAATTTGCCTGATATCCCTAAAGTAATAAATGATAAGGCTGAGATCTAAACCCACAAAAGTTTATATTTTTAACTACCATGCTTTACTTATTTGATGACATTTAAGCAGAAGAATCAGCTATGATTTGATGAAATTGGAGTTGCCTCTTTGTCTACTATTTAGATCTCAGGACCTGTGTTGACCATACACTTTCTGCTTGGAGCCATCATTCTTTCTTGGTAGAAACTTCTTTCTGACCTTTTATTTTCAGATTTTGATATATTGCTTTTTCTAGGTGGTTTAGATGTTTTGGAAAATCTAAAGATCAAGGTTTGTTCAGAACTCTAGGTAGACATGTGTGTATGTGTTTTGTCACTTTAAAGGCAAAAATGGGACAAGAACATAAAGAAAATAAAGTATACTTTTGATGTTTGGCAACAAAAAAAGTAAAAGTTTGAATCTAAGCCCCAACAAGGCTAGTTTCTCCTCCTCCTCCTATTTTTCTTCAATAGAAACCTAGTTACCTAATCTAGATGTTTGACCTTTGGCAAGTCACACTCCTGGCTCACTTGTAAAATAGTTTAGTTAAACTAGAGAATAATAATAGTAATGATTATGATAATAATGATGTTGATAATAAAGCTAATCGTTCTAGAGTGTGTAACAAGCACCAGTTACACACTATATTTTTCTAAGTGTTCACATATAACAACATTCAATTAGCATATTGGTCCTATGGAATAGGTACCATTATGGTACACAAATTACAGATGAGAAAACTAGGGCACAGAGAAGTTAAGAAATTTGTCCAACACCAAACAGTAAGTTGCTGAGTCAGGGTTGGAATCCACGTGCTGATTCCAGAATTCATGATTTTAACCACTATGCACTATTGATTTAACCCAACTCTCGGTTCCAGCTACAAAATAAAAATTTGGGCTATAGCTTTGTTAGGATATGTTTTTCCCTTCTTAAATATTCTCTAATTTTTCCATTCAAGAAAATGAGTAAAGAGTAGGAAAATGTGCCTTAAGCATTGAAATTTCAACATATTACAATAATGGCATACTTTTAAATTTTACTGAGATACTTAACATTTTGAATTTGAGAAAGAACAAATGACTACATGGTAAAGCCACAGTAAATAAGTATAGTAAAAGATAATAAAGAGGGAACATATAAATGGCAATGTCTAGAAAACCAACATTTTGTTGCAAATTTTCATTGGAATGAAAATGTCAGGTTTGGTTGGATAACATGAATCAACACTAATGCTCTATTACTGCTTCTTAGACACATTTGGCAACTGATCCTAGGAGACTGGAATTCACTCTTTATTGATCTCTGAGTAGAGTGTATCTTTAAGAATGGGTACAGTTAAAAAAACAAAAAAAGTATTCATCCTCTACAAGAATGCCAGTAACGAAACAATCATAAGTATAAATTAGGAGAGGGGAGAAAATAACCATGAAGGAAAATAAGTGTAATATACGGAGCAGAGCCCAGAATCAGTAATAAAAAGGCACTTGATTTAGTTTGTCTTTACCATATTCTTCCTGTTACAATTACATAAAAATTCCACCAGATGGCGCAATAAAATAGACACCCCCCCCCCCGCCCCCGCGCAACTTCTCTATTTGCACTTTTTGACTACCGTAACATTTAAACTTTATAGAATTACAAAATCTAGCTCTGAATGATCCATGACCAGTTTTAATTTGCTTTGTTATTTGCTTACTTGTTTGTCTTTAATTTGTTTAGATATTCTAAGTCATACTTCTATGCCTAGAAGTTTTCTCTCTATAACATTTATGAACTTTAATTATATTACAGTTAAGGGTCCAAAGGTTACTTCAAACAAAAACATGAGCTAAATTTTGATTAGGGGTTTTATTCTGCTTTATAAATATATTGATATATTATTATAAATATAAAATAGATCTAAAAGAATTCAAAATTTCTGTGCACCTACTGCCAATAATTTATCTTTTCTATGACTTTGGTATTAATTCAGAAATATATTTCTTTGGTAGCACATTAACATATTTATCAGAACCAAGGTTTATTATAGATCATTACATACAGTTCTCCCCTTTACCTCTAATATACAGAAACCTGTACATTAATTACAAATTGACTAGTTTACAAAAACATCACTAGCTTAGCATAAAGTTTTACAGTTGGTTCCCATTTCATAGCAGGTCTCTATTGCAATTTTAATATAATTTGATATGTTTTCAAAGTTATTTAACTGTAATATTTCAGAGTCATATTTACTTGCTAAAATGAGACACAGCTGTTTTGGGATTGTGATTTTAAAAAGATGTTTTTAGTGCATTATACTTCCTTATAAAGACAATACATATATTTTTCAGAAAAAGAAGAGAAAAATGGAGAAAAAAATAAATTACACCAAATCCTATCTGCCTACAGATAATAATTCTTATTGCTAATTTCCAATTCATAGTGAAAATGTTGGTTTTCATTTCTAGACCCTTAACATTATTATAGCCATCACATTTTAAAGCAATGTCTTGTTATTACCCCATATTTACTTAGTAAACATACGCTTATTATGACAAATTTTTATGACTCTTTCAAATTTAAGGTACTAAGATCACTGAGTTCTACTTTGGCTTATATTGTATTTTGATTGCTTATAATAGCAGCAAAAAATGGTAAAAGAGTTTTTCAGAGGTTAAGGGAGGCCCAGAGCACTTGCAATTTTTATGCTTCTGTGATGTCAAACCAATTAAGAGCCATATTTGTAGATAATATCCAAAGCATAAATTTAGACTCCTTCATAAATATCAGGTCAATCTGTAGCCCTCTGTTCACAAATGTGGCTGTTACCATACTATAAGCATTAGTCCTCAATGTTAAATTTGACTGCATGTACTTCATATTCACTGCTTTCACTGACTGCTGTTAGGAACATATTCAGTGGCCATGCAACAAACTACATCCTAATTAACCTTATGGTCTTACTTCTGCTGTCCCTGCCAATTTGTTTTAAACAATTCAGGCAAAACACGCCTGAATTGAGTAGATTTTCATAAGCTGAAACAATTTAAAGGTCCACACAGACAAGCATGAACCAGATGTTCTATATGTAATGTATATAGTAACAAGATTATGACCCTGCTCTGTGACACCAACAAATACACAATAAAATGTGTATCTATGAACCACTTTCAATTTCCTCATAAAATAAAACATAAGGAGATTGTAGAACCAAAATTGCAAGATCAATCAAAGATATTGTTGTTTTTGTTAGTAGCTCTTGATATCATATAAAGAGTGGCCACAAATAGCTGGCCACATCATCGTCACTACTGGAAAAAAAATCAACATTGATAATGGATTAGTAGGGTGATGTCACTCAGAAAATGTACTTTCTTTGTGTCTATTTTTTCCTAAACTACATGTGCTTGGGATAGACAACAAGAAAAAAAAAAGAAAAAAGTACCTAATGTATGCAAAAGTGCTGTTTTCTTCAAGATCTTGTTATACGTTTACATAATTTCACAGTTATTTTTAATACAAACTCTCTATATACACACACATATTATTTTGAGCAATTTTTACTCCTTATTGGTAATAACAACAGTAACTTATATTCTTCTGTATTTTGAGTAGATTACATTTAATAACACTGAAAATTATGTTAAGTTGTGAATACATATGTATGCATATTTTATTTCATACATGTGTACACATATATGTACATATGTGTCTATGCATAGATGAAATGTATATGAAATAAAGATATGCATACATATATATTTATTTCCAGGTTTTAAAATGAGGAATATTTAGGTTGCATGCAGATTATTGCTATAATAAACAATATTGAAATGAATATCCTTATAAAAATCTTTTTGTGAATAATAGTTTTGTACTTATAAAAATATGGTATCTGAAAGATACCATATTAGAAATTACGGAAGGATACAATCCAATTAAAATTAATAATGGTATGTATTTTTGCTTTTTTTTCATAATTTGAAGTTGTCTTCTAAGAGGCCACACTCTGAGGGTAATTCTTTATCCCATGCAACCTATGAGGCTTGGATTTCAAAACCCACAGAAGAGGTATGAGCCCATTTTCCTGGGAGAACTTTTGTAATCTTTCTTCTTTAATAACAGATTTATTATATCTAACTGAATGATGCATGTTATTTAAACCTGACATTTTTGTCATGGCCATGGTTACAAATTTGATTAGTCCAGTTATAACTTGTTGAGAAAGAGGACAGATTCTTATTGAATGTATGCAAAAAACCACATTTCCATGAAAAATGAAGTGACTCAACAAAGGCACTTTGTATAATATTTGCCTTAATCTAGCTTCTCCCAAAAAACGTAGAGCCTGAGACACAGACTTGCAGGTCTATATTGTCAAGCTGTGTACAGCTGGCTCTCAATAATGTTTTACTTAGTCTTGTTAAAAACATTGTATACTCAAAGATCAATTGTTTCTGAACTATTGTCCTCTTTACAGTTTATAAGCTTTGATTTGTAGCTTAAATATTCTATATATGTATATTTAGACATTCACATATAATTATATGAATAAATTTAAAGTATTTAAAATATATTAACCTAAGTTTATAAAACAATGCCTATTCTATAGGGAATTAATCATTAAATTTCTAACATTTCACTTAAAAAACAGACAAAGCATAGCCATTATTTTGCTACTAGTGAACCTAGTATGCTTTTAGCCCTAGGATGCTACTATCCCCAGACCTCTGCACTAGGCCTTAGGACACCCCCCCCTCTCCATTTTGAGGGGCCCGCCTCCCTCTGCTGACCCAGAAGAGGTCAGCAGTGCTGTTCAGGCAAGACAACTCAAGGTCAGATATAGGATCTAGCCTCAGTTTTTCCCCTTCAGAGCATTCCCCAACTCACTTCTCCATGCACAGATTCCAGGTCCCTAGAATGTGATTCTATGGGGTTATTGCCGAACCCTGTGGCCGTGCCCTAGCAGTAGACTCCCTGCTGCAGACCAGTGCAGCATTTCTTTCACAGAACTAAGCAAGATTGAATCACTAGAATGGTGCTGACAATGATGGTAATGGTGGTTGGGATGACTTACTCACATGGGACATAAGACAAGTTCAGAGCCCTGGGAGACATATAGTCAAACCTTGAGTCAAGCCACATGCATGGGTTTACTTGTCAGTGTTCCCACTATGTTACCATCTCTTGTCTGTAGCATCCGAGGGCAGAGAGGTGACAGTAGGTGTCTTTTACCCTGTGTGTCCACTCCTCCCCATGTTTCACTTCCATCCCCTCCACAGGGTCCTCACCACGTGTCAGGGAGTCCTCCAGGGGTGGTCGCGCCCATTTCCTTCTAGGACTTAAGGACGTTTGAGGTTGCTGTTTTGCAATTCCATGAGCTCTTCCCATTGATGCCCACTCTTGTTTTTATTCAAGTGGCAATGCTGTGCTTTCTGACATTGGTCTTAAGCCAAACCTGTGTAGGAATAATCAATCCTTGCATGGATGGTACTACGCTTCTTATTCCACCCAAGGCTCGTTGCCTAACTCTCTCACTGTGGTAGTGTGCAGAAGTAGGGGTGGGAAGGGGGCAGTCAACATTGAAAAAGTCCATATTCTGATAATGCAGAGATTACAGCCTAAACAGTTCAAGAGAAATCATGATTGGATGATGTGCTATTTGAGATTTACACTATAAAATTCTGAATAATAAATTTACCATGACTAGAAAATAAAATATATCCACATTTTACTGCATACTCTGGGCAAGTATTGTATTGTGGTCATTATTAATGAAGCACAAAGATAATCATAGAGAGAGTAATTTGAAGCCAATTCACAGGCGCGTAATGGATGATGAATGATCCAGCATTGTGTGTAATGATGTAACCGGCTTTAAATAAATGGTATTGGAGAACTGCAAAGCCAGGATCTATGTTATTTCCATACAAACAGCTTCCCAAGAGCCACTGTCTTGTAAGTCATAACAGTACTGCTACCTTTTTCACGTGGTACGAGATAGGAAATTAGTTATGAATGCACAATTGATAGTAAAGAACATGAAGAGATAATTCCTGGACCTGAAGAAGAAGAGATGATGCCTGAACAATATGTAGAATCTTCACATCCACTCCTCTGACAATCAGCAAATCAGTGCATTTTCTCTATTACTCTAAGCCTTGGTTGATGAATTACCATATATTATACTTCACTGAGGCCTGCAAACTGTGAAATTCATTTTTTAAATTAAATTGTTTGTACAGTTAGGATCCTCACAAAAACATATATGTGCAGGGCCTACACACCCTAGAGGTGACCTTGCCACATGAGCAAACTTTAACATCATTTTTATGTTTCTTAAAGTGAGAAAAAATCAATTTATACACGAACACTACAGTATTATTTATCTATTGCTGTGTGACAAATTACCCCAAAATTTAGCAGCTTGAAACAACAAACTTAATTATTATGTCACATAATTTCTGAAGATCAAGAATAATAGCTGAATATTTCTGGCTCAGGGTATCTAAAGAAAACATAGTCAAGTTGTCACCATATGGGCCCCTCCATAGGGCTGCTCACATAATATGTTAGCTGGCTTCCTCCAGAGTAAATGGTCTTAGAAAAGTGAGTATGTTCAAGACAGAGCCACAGCTTTACATATCCTATCAGAAGTGACATCCCATCATTTTTGCCAAACCCTATTCTTTAGAAGTGAGTCACTAAGTTCAGCTTATATTCAAGGGGAAGCAAATAAAGATCTACTTCTTGAGGGGGAGAGTGTCACAGCATGTGTGTACGCATTTTTCCTGGTCTTACTGAGGTATAACTGACAAATAAAATTTTACATATTTAAAGTGTATATGTGATGATTTGATATGCATATATATTATAAAAGGGTTACTACAATCAAGTAAATTAACACACCCATGTGTTTTGGGGCGTGTGTGTGTGTGTGTGTGTGTGTGTGTGTGTATGGTAAGAATGCTTCAAAAATGTGGTGTATATGTGTATATATATATATATATGCATATATATATATATTTTTCCAAGGTGTACATATTTTTAAAAACGCCATAATGACCTATGCATTCTTTACAATTTATTAGGTAATGATAATTTAATAGTATATAAAAATAAGAAAAAATAAGAAGCAAGAATACATGTAGCTTGGCAACCTAGTGTTGTTTTGTAGTCTCTATAATTTTAAATTGAAACCTATTTGGAAACTTTGCAGGCAGACAGATTTTATACATTAATAAAGTAAAGTTTCATTCTACAGTTTATATTGGTTAAGCATCTTGGAAATTTTAAGCTTAAATTAATGTTTATAATATAAAATCACATTTATCATTGATACAATTTTGTTTGTAAGGTAACATTTTGTATTTTATCCATACATTGTTTAAGTGAAACAAATGTTTTACAGAATTTTCTGTTCTAAAAACAATATAAACTTAGTTGAACACTTTTTTAATAATTGTGTTATTTAAAATACTTTTGGAAATTATTGTAATTTAATATAATAATATAACCAGTGTAAGAAATTAGTAAGTTCAAGTTAATTAGGATTTTTATGAAAAATTACCCAAACTTTATACAAATTATATACACATAGTTTTGGACTATGATAAAATCAGAATGAATTAAAATTAGCTAATCAGATTAATGTGCTCAAGTATTCACTTTGATTACAAATATTATAAATAATTTTTTAATCCTTAAATTTTGTTACTGAAGTTCTCAATTTTTTTCTTCTATCAACTAGACATCAATTTTAATTTCTTTGCTTCTTATGCTGTAGCCTGGCAATCAGTCTTTATCCACAACTTGATCATTTCTCTGAGCTAATTTTTTTTTTTAATTTAAAGAGCCAGCATTTTTAAGTCATTTGGACATGTTTTCTATATCTGGGATTAATGAGTTTTTTGATTATTTTGATTTGGTTTAATTAGCTTTGAGTTACGTGAGTGCTTATTTGTCCCTATAAGTCAATCAGAAGAGGAGCCCCAAGAGGCTTTATAATCTAATTTATTAAATTCCCCAGAGTTAAGCAAAGGGATATCAATCCATATGTTCATAAAACATTTTTTTTTTGCGGTACGTGGACCTCTCACTGTTGTGGCCTCTCCCGTGGCAGAGCACAGGCTCCGGACGCTCAGGCTCAGCGGCCGTGGCTCACGGGCCCAGCGGCTCCGCGGCACGTGGGATCTTCCCGGACCGGGGCACGAACCCGTGTCGCCTGCATTGGCAGGCGGACTCTCAACCACTGCACCACCAGGGAAGCCCCATAAAACATTTTATACACACAATAGAAGTCTCTTGTCAAATTCTCAGAGAGTTAGGGGAATTTGGGGGTGGCTGCTTTCTGCAGGATGTAAGTGATTTACCATTGGGTTGAGCCCTAGGTAGGGATCATAGTAGGTACAGAGGCAGTATACCAGGAAATGCCAGGATAAAGATTTTTATATGCAGTGGGTCTTGCTCCATTGTTTTCTCTAGTTTTTGTCCAAATAGACTGTGGATTGAGATATGGGCTTAACTTTAATGCTTAATGTTTACTACACATCTATTTATTAATAATTAATGTTGATTAATAAATTAACTAAAGTTAAGCAATAAATGTTTATTAGACATTTATCATTAACACATTTTGTTGTTAGCAAATATTTTATTCACATATTCATTTGTCTCATTTATGTACTTTCATAGACTTCTCTAGTTCTTTCAATAGAAAGAAAAACTATCTTACACTTAAGCTAAAATCTCTGGACCAGTCAGCAATAATCCTTCATATTTTATCTATACTGCAATTATAACACACAGTCAGATACATTCATATAATTGTTATTAAAACTATCTAAAGGTATCATATAAATCACAGAGCTTTGATCTCTACACCACACACGTATGACTATGGCATGCAAAAATTATAGAATTTTTAAGACCAGCTAGTACCCAAAAGTCCCAAAATAAGAGAGGGAATGTGCCAGCCACTGACCCAAAAAAATCCCCAAACCAAAACAAAAAACTGCAATTATAAAAGGAATATAAAAATATTCTTTTGTAAGAAGAGAAAAAAGTCTTTTAAAAAATATCTACATATATATAGATGTACAAAAGACTGTCAGATTTGGTTTTACAAATTCAACCGTGGGTAAGCACAGCACACAACTAACTTTTTCAACAAAAGCTCACCTGTTGGTTGCTTCAACCATGTAATAGAAAGGTCTGGGAAACACAAAGAGTATCTAAAGTGCATTCGTTATGACTCACTTGCAGTGGCTGCTCTTCACTCCAATGGTCAAAAGCTTTGTTTTTGTGTCAGTACTTGTTCCCTTTAAATGATTTACGTTTTTAATAGTACACAAACAATCAAACATTAGAGTACGCTATAAAAAGTCAGAAGACAAAATATCCCCTATACTGAAGACAAAAATGGACATCGGAAACTTTTCAAACTCAAAATTGATATAGCCCAATGGTCCTACTAATCTATGTCCTGTAATGTCTTGTAACCTGGTAGCAAAGATACAGGCATTCCAAAAGAGAGGTGATAGAATCATCAAGACCAAGATTAATGTAAATGACATATAAAGATAAACCCATCGTTTCTGTCATTTGTTACCTGACAAAGCCCTGTTAACCAAATCCTATAATTAAAACTAGGTTCCCAAAGTTTTATCACTAACGGAAGTCATAAATAGGTAGCCAGGTACAAAAGTAAGCCAGACTTCACTGAGAACCAAACTCCAGAAACAGAAACTGAAACTGAAACAGTAACAGAGTCATCAAGATAGAAACTTCCATCTCTGAATAGAAAGATTTATCCCTGGATATAAAAAAGGCTGACCTGGGTGTGGGGACACATGAGCTATACCACTAGGACAATATTTGTCTACGCAGCACCAGTGGTTAAATCTATCTGAACATTTTGGTGGGACCTCTATTTTGGAAGAAAACCCATAGATAAAAGCATTAAGAAGAAAACATTTTACTTTTATCTGCAAATGGTTTGAGTCCAGAGTTCAGAAGAACTGGCTCCCTGATGAAAGTATACAAACAGATATTTAAAAAATAAAACCATGATTACTGTCATTCAGGTATCGTATCTCTTATCTGTAAGGATAGTCACATATCTGTAGATGTCAGTGTTGCAAAAGTCAGAGATAAAGTTGTTTATCTTAAGAAGTTAGCAACTTACAGGAAAGGGCTTAAGTCTGCATTTATTTAGAGGCTAGCTCTACACAGGATGTTACATATTTTAGTTTATCAAAGGACGTGAAATCTTTTTTTTTTTCCTTACTATGGACCATGATGTGCTTAGTTGTAGTGGTGTCAAGGCAAGGTTCGGTTTTATTGTCTTGAATCAAATGCATACCTTTAATAATAAACCATACTGGCTATGTGAGAAAGAAATGTCACAGGTTAGTATTTCAAATCTGTTCTATTTTGACCCTAGTACAGAATCCTGGGTTTAAAAGCCTTAGATATAACCTAGGCTACCTCTTCTGTTTTCTTCAACCAAATTTTATCATCAGGGTGGAGGTTATTAGACATTATTGCTATCATAAACTGTGGTATATCATCTACACTTTATTTTCTCTTTTCTGTGGGAAAAAAAGTGAGAAAGACTACTGGAGTTTATGGTAAAGGGCAAGTTAAGTATTTGAGTTTTGTGAAGTAGGTATGTCCTGTAGAGCAAAAGTAGGAACTATAGCTCAAAAAAATCTGTTTTTGTTTTTTGACAGTTTTTTTTTTCCATTAAGATATCTTTAATGTCTATGCAGTCACTCCTATAAGATTTTCACATTTTGTCTTTTAGGCAACATTAAATTCTCAAAACTCATTTTCTGAATCAACATTATAATGAAGCCATATAACTTCAGACATGATGAAGGTTGCTTTATTTTTACTATACATTATTTTCAGCCTGAAAAATTACTGTTTGATATTACCAACTTTGGTATATAAATTAAGTCAAAAACATTGTGAAATTATATCTTAAAGACAAGATTTTCCTTTTAACATTCTAGAGTACTTTTGTACAATATAGCCAATAAAAATTTGCTGAGTCCCTTCTAGGAAGTATTAGTAGTTTATGCAAAGAGTAAACCAATGAGTAATTCTATTTTTAAGACCACCACTAATTAATCTGGTATCTTGTGTCTCATCTGTTATGAAAAATGTTTTTAAAATATCTCACCCAATAAGTCTTTTTGATAATAAGCCACATGTGCTTTTTGTGGTTTATTTCATAAAAATTCTATTTGTGCTTATTTTTTATTTTGAGATATATTTTTAAACACTCTCTGATTATTTTCCCCAATTATCTCATAGCACTACTTAATTAGAGCTCTATATTTTTGCTTAAGTTTTTTGAAAAGTTAAAAATGTGGGACAAAATTAAGAAATATACAAAAGCAATTGGACTTTGTTCTTCACTAGCCAAAGGAGAAAAAAGAAAAGAAAAGAAAAAACCCTACGGCTATTAAATGCTATTAACAGAGAAATGTTTTATTCAAAGTGTTTCAATCAACTTAAAAGAAAAAAAAACACAACCTAATTTTTGAAAGAAAATCCAAAACCACTCTTTTGCTTCAAGAAAAAGTTTGTTGAATAAGCATGTGCAAACTCTTTGTAACATACTATTCTATAAACCAATATATATGCCCAGAAATAGAAAAACATTAAATGTCCCCCAAATAGGACAGCTTTCAATCATACCTGTATTGCCAGCTTCATAACCTGTGAAAAAATGTCACCAATAAGACTAGACTCCTTTTCAACCAAGATACAATATTAGCTCTATAATCATTTTCTGTCAGACACATATATCCAATCCTATCTTCTCTGAAAAAAGACCACTTTACCTGTGATTATCTGCACTAGGCTGAAACATGCTTTTCCCACTCCAGCCAGATCTTGCTGTTCAACACTTCTACTCATTCAATTCCATCAAATACTTCTACTCCACTTCTCAGTACTATTAGCTACTCATTTCTGCAACAGGACTTATTTCCTGTGACTCAGAAATTGGAGGAATGGAGGAAGATTTATCCCTTCAGATGTTATAAAAACTCACTTCAGAATTACACTCTGTCTAACCACACCATGTGTAGACTTACTAGTAAACCTAAAACAAATACCATAAGTTCATTAGTAGATTTTTACATGGAGAAACAGGGCAGGAAATTAGAATAAAATTAAAGTAAAAAAAAATGGTGCATAACAAACAAGGAACAAATAAGAGCCCCACTGTTAGAAGTGAAATACAATTTCAGAGCAGAACCAAGAAAAAAATTTAACAATACTGAGATGGCTGAGTTAGTCGTCCATCTTATTGAATTGAAAGAACCATTTACAAGACATAGTTACTTGCAGTAAGATTCGCTTTTTCAAGCTGTGAAAGTCTATTGATTTTTTCAAAGAGCACTGTATTTCACTGAAGCAGAGTCTTGTCATTTTAAATATAACCCAAATCTTGAATTTTTGTTCCTCCATTTTTTCCCATAGGCTGAGATCAAAGTATAATTTTATTAAATCTGAAAATAGCATATTATTTAGTATATAAATATGCATGTATTAATCAGAAAATTTCCAGCTTAAAGAACATCTTTAATTATAATAAATTTAATATTTGAGCATTTTAAGTGTAATTATTTAAATTTATGTTAAGATTATCAGTATAGCCAAGATGCCCTAAACATTTCCTTAAAAATTGTTGTTTACCAAAAAAGTGGTGTTTACAATAAAATGAGAAAGACACTATGAGAAAAATCCTATGTAAAAAATGTTGTTTACTATAATAAATAGCTCTATTCCAAGGTTTACCCTCTTTAAAATGTCAATGAAGCGCTCACACACTGTTTTACTCAGCAGTGCTTTTAACAACTGTGCAAATACATTAGGAAAGAGTACTTTTATATCTTTATAATGTAATAAGTCTCCATAGATTCCTCAGAGCTTATACAAGTAAGGGGTAAATAAACGTCCTTGGAGTGTGTGTATGTGAGAGAAAGTACTAAACTCTAGTGATAATTTTCCTAAAAATTACTGCTTCCTTTTCTCATGGTAAAAAATTTAGAGGCTTTATCATCACCACACAAAATCTGTTTCTGCCTTTTCTTCCTCAGCCATTTAAACAAACATTTAATCAATACCAAGTAATATAAGCATTTATCTCTGTGTAAGGTAAAGACAATTTAGGAAGGACCTTTTCCTAAAGCTCTTAAACATTTTTAATCTGTGTAAAGAAGTATAACCTGTATATACTCTTCCCTCTGAAACTCAGGCAGATCTTTAGCAGCTGAGGTTGAGGATGCTTTGAAATTTAGCCGCCCTAAAATATCCCTTCTGCTTTTTCAAGTCACAGTTTCTGCATTTAAATAATAAACTCTATCTATAGTCTAGGTGCAAAAAAGGGTTCTGGGGAACCTGGTTATTTCAAGTATCTAGAGAATAATGCCTCTTTATTAGGAAAGCATCAGTACTTCTAATATCCCTTGGTCCCAAGTGAATTAATGGTATGGGAACACTGTGCACATTATAATTCTAAATTAATTTAGATGTATTCCACAATTACAGCTAAATAATTTTTTAATTAGAATTACACAAACCATAAAAATATAAACATAACACACAGAGAAATGAATTCTATGAAAGCAATATGAAGTCTGGGCCTTAGTAAAGACAAGCAAAGAATGGGAACTAAAATAACTAAATTACTGATTCAAGCCCCTTAAATTGAAACAAAGAGTCTCTGTCTTTTGTGAGTTCTCACAAATAATGTTTCATTTTTTTAAAAAAGTATAACTAAATAGAGAACCTTAAATTGAATCTATATATTTGAAATAATTTCTAAAACTGATTTTTTATTTATCTTTAAGGTTGTGACTATAGAACTCAAAGTGAATATTTGTCTACGTTATTTACTGTTCGTTGAAGTTATTTAAGATTACAAAGCCAGAACAAGCATTTACTTGCATTATCTTCATTTGTGCTAAACTGTAAACCCTCCAAAGATTAGGGATTATACCTACTTGTTTTTTAGGGGAAGACACACAAATTTCAAGCTCTAATAGAGAACCAATCAATGATTTTGGATGAGAGAATGTTATTAAAGAAGTTGGGCTGGGAATCAGAAAAAGTATCTTAAAGACTAAATTACTGATCTATCCTACATAACCAAGTATACTTCTACTATTATTTATTCCAGTGAATAGCAGTGCAAATCTCTAATTCTGCAAAAAAACAAAAAACAAAACTAAGATTCATTTTTAGCGCTTCCTTCTTATGCAGTTCCTATTATATTCTATCCATTCTATCCACTTCAGGTTCTTAAATATCTTTTGGATTAATTCATTTTCTCCTTCTGCAGCATTAACATAACATCAGAATTTAGAACTACTTTAGTCATACAAATGTCTCTCCTCACCAAAAAACACAAATATGAACATCACATACATACCCTACAGGAAAAAATGCCATAATTCCACTTACCTCTCTGACACACTCATATTATGCTCCTACTTTCTCTTTGCTAGTCAGATGTTATTTAGTTTCTCATTTCTCCCAAACTACCTCCACCCACAGAGCCCTTGCTAGGGGTCAAGATAACTCCTCTTTGATGCCAGTCCTTGTAATGAACCATCCTTTGATGACTTTGCTAAAACCTACCCCTAGTTTTGTAAATAGCTCTTATATTACTTAGAGTGTTTCATCTTATTCTTCCAGGACCCTAACTGAAACATTCACCAATGGGTCACTAAACATCTAGGACACTGTATGCCTATAGTAAGTACTCATTAAGTGCATGTGTGCTTACATTTAATAATAAATAATAAATAAATGTCTCCCCAAATAAGTTTCAAGCTCCTCCGTGACAGGGACTCATGGCTTGCAGCTTATACATCTTTTTTCCTTTTTTCAACCTCTCACAGTACCTAACACCAAAGCACAGTGGTTTGACTGATTCCTAATGTTTTCAAATAGTTTCAGAGAATAACAACATTAGCAGAATGAAAACAATTATGTATCAAAAATTGCTCACAGGGCTTCCCTGGTGGCGCAGTGGTTGAGAGTCCGCCTGCTGATGCAGGGGACACGGGTCTGTGCGCCGGTCCGGGAAGATCCCACATGCCGTGGAGCGGCTAGGCCCGTGAGCCATGTGCTCCGCAACGGGAGAGGCCACACAGTGAGAGGTCCGCGTACCACAAAAAAAAAAAAAAAAATTGCTCAGAACTCTCAAATGTTTTAAAAATGTTGCCGCAAGATAAATTCTCCAATACTTACCTCAATATTTTGTCAATTTCTGAACAGTTAATGGAACTCAAGTGAGATAAAGAAACAATACTTTTAATAGGTTGACAGATTTGTTTTCTTTCTGACTGGATAAAATGATCAGAAATTTCATTAGAGAATTTAAATTACTCATATTAATTTAAAAAAATTTCTAAGCCCTACAATGAACTATGTTCTAAAGTTATACTGCTCACTTTCAGTCTATTCTCTGCATTATATGATTTTTTTTCTTCACTGGGATTTAAATAAAAATAATCTCTTAGGAATCTCAAGCATGGAATCAAACAAATTATAAGCATGTTGTCTTTTGAGAGTTATAACTTTATTTGGCCTCATATGCCTTTTTAAACGTATGGGAAAGTCAACATATTCTTCAGCATACAGTTTGCTCTCTTTTATTTCTCCACATTCTTAACAGGAAATAAGTTGGTCTCTTGTAACTGTGTAGATGATTTTATGAATATAATGGGAAACTTTGCAAAGGCTGGTTGAGGTTATATTTTCATTCCTCCAACATTAACATTGCCAGAACTCCAAGGGAAATTATGGGAAGTGGAATAGTGGGCAGACTTCGGGACTCATACAATTCAGAAAAAACAAGAGTAGTGATGTTATCCATGTAGGAAAAGATAGGAAGGGTTCTTTAGTCCTGAGGAATTTTAATAGCACGTGTTGCTTTGTGGAACATGTTTCTAGCCTCTACTCAATTTAGAAATACAGTTGAGAATGTAGTTTGCTTCATCACAGTGCTTCTTTGTGAGGACACATTTCCTGCAACCCAGTGGCAGGAAGTTTGACTTTTCCTAGGCAATTGGCTTGTTTTTAACTATAGCTTTGAAAGGGATTATGTTTCTCTTTGTTGCTTACATGCTTAGAGCCAAGTTTGCTGCCTACCCCTAGAAGAGAAAAGGAGAGCATGCCACGTATTTTGTGAATTAACCTCATAAACATTTTTCATCCAACCGGAACCCCTCATCCCTACCAGTTGTATCACTCATTTCCTTGATGTATTAGATGCGTCTTACTTCAGATATCTTGAACCACTTGTCCAAGCCTGATCTATAACCACAAGGGACAAACTTGGTTTAATGACCCATTGCAATGGGGGAGACTACATACCAACAGAACTCAAACAAAGGAAAAGATAGAGTTTTATAAGATTGAAGGGAAAGGTGGAGTTTCAGAGAAATTTAAAGAAAGCAGAATTTTAACAGGCATAAAGCAAGGCTGTGTGAAGGCTTATGGCCTGCAAAGTGGATTCCAAATCCTGTTTTCCTGGAAACCACAAAGCCAAGATAAACCTAGAATGTCATGTACAAAAACCCTGTTACTGAGCTTTTCTCTATGTCAAAGTGACTTTGCTACTCCAGGCAAGAATGGTGTAATTAATTCCTGATATGATTTGAAACAGGAAACTTACTCATTGTCTATGATTTCAGAGAACAAGATTTATCTATGAGTAAAAAAGCAGTAAGAAATCAAATAAGGGGGTCATTATGACACTTGCCAGCTGCAGTGTATACTTGGGAGAAATATTGTTTCCTGTTAAATCTGTTAACTCTGTGTCTGTTATTGCAATGAATAGCTGGGTGGACTTTTACTTTCCCAGCCCAAGTTAAATTTACTTTCTCGTATGTTTAAATGTAACAATATATAATTTAAAAATATATAATCAATTAATGAAATGCTGAACTTCATGAAAAGTCAAAACACAAAGCTAAAGCATGCAAAATTTCAGAACAGAATTATCTGTTTTAGGTTTCAGCAATTATACCACATGCGTTAAAAAAAGTTTTTATTTTTCCAACAAAGTTTCAATTAAATTAATGTGTTATTACTATTATGTTTTTGGTCTCTCTCCTCCCTGTACTATATCACGTATCACTGATTTAATATGACAGAATTTGGGGGCTTTATCATCTGTGTCATTAATTTTTATGGGCAAGGAAAATAACTGTTAACTCTTTTTAAAATTTTATTTTTCCCTGTGTTGGGTCTTCGTTGCTATGCACAGGCTTTCTCTAATTGCGGCAAGCAGGGGCTACTCTCTGTTGCAGTTCTCATTGAGGTGACCTCTCTTGTTGTGGAGCACGGGCTCTAGGCACTCGGGCTTCAGTAGTTCTGGCGCACGGGCTTAGTTGCTCCGCGGCACGTGGGATCTTCCCAAACCAGTGCTCAAACCCGTGTCCCCTGCATTGACAGGTGGATTCTTAACCACGGAGCCACCAGGGAAGCCCAAGTGTCAACTCTTATTAAAGTTAGACCAAGCCTGAAAATTCCAGCTTCCTATACTTTAGTCTAGTGTTTATTCAGCATGCAATTCAGAATATTATGTCTGCAAGAAAAAAAAATCTTAAGGATATTTACAGATAAACTATTTAAAAAATGTTCTTTAAAATTACTAAAGGAACTTCAACAGGTTGATCACACACACACACACACACACACACACACACACTTACCTATCAGGGCAGAAGGGAGATGTGTGTTTAAACTGTACTATAGGCAGAACGGCAGTGGAAAATCTAACTTTGGTGGTTGGAGTGAATGTAATTAAAATCTGTCTTTATCACTCAGAGGCAGTCTCAGTGATAGAGTGTATGCTCCTGGGTCCCTGAAGCTCTATAACAACAACAACATAATGTTTCCCTGACCATTATGGGGAGGCCTAAAATCTAGAAATCTAATTGATTGTGTACTGAACATTGGTTTCAACATACCACCAGGCCATTCTTCAGTGATTTTCAGATAATGAAAAGTATTGAGTTCCACTGTCATCTGAACAACAGTAGTTTTTCCCCAAATGCCAGTGTTTCAGGAATCAAGCAATGCTGGGGACCTCTCTCTTTTTCTTTCTTCTTGATTTCTACGTGTTCCTGGTCAGTAATTGCCTTAGAATAATGAGCCCTCACAAGGTCAGGAGAGAGGTAATGTAGCTTCAGGCTCTGCATCTGGACTATTTGGGTTCAAAGTCTGGCTCCATCAATACACATTTGTAGCTTTAGGAAAAAGTCTTTATAATTTGAAACATTAAACTTTGCAATTCACTTGTTTATGAAATAGGGATGATGATAGTATCATTGTAAGGAATTAAATAAGAGTATGTGTGCCAAAATTTTATACAGTGCCTATAATATAGTATGCACTTGATAATGTTTTTTATTTTGAAAACAAACATAAATAGAAGTTTTCCTCCAAAACCATGGAATGCCTTCCTGAATACAACAGTCACTTTGAAGATACTAAAAATGTTTAAATTTCATGAAAAACCCTTGTCTGTAGGAATAATGTATGAGTAAAACACTTATTTTTGGCAAAGAAGCATTAAATAGACATTTAACTTAAATGATGAAATATATATGTAATAGCTTATTTAAGTCAGAGGAAACATAGATGAACCAAATACGGTTTACCTCTATTTTCAAAAATGTATTAGATTTTCTCTAAAACTAAATATACTCTTACCATATGATCCAGCAATTGTGCTGTTTGACATCTACACAAAGGAGCTGAAAATTTATGTTCACACAAAAATGTACACACAAATATTTATAGTGACTTATTCATAATTGCCAAAACTTGGATGGAACCTAGATGTCCTTCACTAGGTGAATGGATAAACTGTGGTACATCTAGACAATGAAATATTATTCAGATGAAATGAGCCACCAGTCCATGAAAAGACATGGAGGAAGCTTAAATGAATACTACTAAATCAAAGAAATCAACTTGAAAAGGCTACATGCTATATGATTCCAATGATATGACATTCTGGAAAAGACAAAACTATGGAGACAATAAAAAGATCAGTGGTTGCCAGGGGTAAGGGGGAGAGAGAGATGAAGAGGCAGAGCACAGAGTATTTTTATGGCAGTGAAAATATAATTTATAACATATATACTGTATGTAAGCATACTGTTATATTCTAGGCATGAAAGATGAGATTGTCAAAGTATCTGCCTTCAAGGAGATCATGACATCGTGGTAAGGCAAGTGGATGGTAATGTGTACTCTACTGGAGGCTGGAAAAGGGAGGGCAAGTTGGCACTCATGGCCATGTGGATGATGTTCTACACATTCACAATGACAATGCACCCCTGGAATTGTGCAGAGTATACATGAAGGATATAAGCTTAGCCTTTAAAGAAGTGCTCTTATTTGACCCCAGTGTTGAAGAATGAAGAATATTTTATAAAGGGAAATAATTAATACAATTAATTTCAACAAGATTTAGCATCTCTATGCCAATACTCTAATAAGAGCTAATATTACTATTTGAGAAATTTTGAGATAATGTAAATAAATTTCAATATGCTGGGGAAAATGAGTACAGATAAGAATTATTTTCGATCAAGAAACTAAATGAACAAAAGTAAATCATAAAAATATTTAAAGAACAAATGGAAGAATACCCATATAACCTTGGGCTAAGGAAGGCCTTTCTAAAAATGACTCAAACTCGACATAAAAGAAAATTAATAAATTTAACTACATAAAAGCATTTTAAAATGTCTGAATGGGCAAAATCACAATCATAAGATAATTACTGAGTTGGGAAAAATAGTTGCCACTCATATTACAGATAAAGAGTTCATGTCCCTAAAATATTATAGCTCCTAGAAATCAAGATCAACATTCTAACATAAGAAAGTTCACAGAAGAGACCATACAGATTACCCTTAAACAATGGTAAAATGCTTATTCACTCTCATAAGAGAAATACAAATAAAAATACACAGAGGTAGCATTTTCTTTCACACATTCAGTCTGGAAAAATTCAAAAGTTGCACAATACTTAATGTTTAGTATAAATTTGTACGATTCTCCTAGAGGGTGATTTGACAATATAAATAAAGCATATACCCTTTGTCCATTAATTTCACTTCTAGGAATTTATCCCAAAGATGGCCTTTCATGAGTGCACAATGACCTATGTATAAAAGTACTCACTGTGGCACTGATTCTAATAGCAAAAGATTGGAAACAACTCAAAAGATCACCAATAGGGCACTGGCTAATAACATAACAGTACATCCCTGCAATGGGTTACTATGCAGATGTAAATTTATAAAAGAAAAAGGCCTTCTATATTACAGAAATGTTAAAGTCTCCAAGATACAGTAAGTGAAAAAAGAAAGATGAAGAAAAGTTTGTGTTATATGCTATATGTGTGAAGGAAAGGGAGAAAATAAAACTATGTATTTATTTGTATTTATATTTGCATAAAACAACTTTAGAAGGATATATATAAAACTAGTAAAAATCATTAACCATGAGAGTGGGTGATGGAAACTGTATATATGAGTAAGAGGTGAGGTACTAGACTCCTACTGCATAGCTTTGAAATATTATTTATTTATTTATGTGTAGTTACTTTTTAAAAAAAATTTTATTGGAGTATAGTTGATTTACAATGTTGAGTTAGTTTCAGGTGAGTTCAGAGCAAAATGAATCAGTTATACATATACATATTTATATCCACTCTTTTTTCTTTTTTAGATTCTTTTCCCATATAGGCCATTACAGAGTATTAAGTAGAGTTCCCTCTGCTATACAACAGGTTCTTATTAGTTATCTATTTTATATATAGTAGTGTGTATATGTCAATTCCAATCTCCCAGTTTATCCCTTCCCTCTCCCAATCCCCTGGTAACCGTAAGTTTGTTTTCCACATCTGTGACTCTACTCCTGTTTTGTAAATAAGTTCCCTTATTTGTACCCTTTTTTTGTTTTAAGATCTACATATAAGCGATATCATATGATATTTGTCTTCCCGTGTCTGACTTACTTCACTCAGTATGACAATCTCTAGGTCCATCCATGTTGCTGCAAATGGCATTATTTTGTTCTTTTTCATGGCTGAGTAATATTCCATTGTATATATGTACCATGTCTTCTTTATCCATTCCTCTGTTGATGGACATTTAGGTTGCTTCCATGTCCTGGCTATTGTAAATAGTGATGCAATGAACATTGAGGTGCATGTATTTTTCAAATTATGGTTTTCCCTAGGTATATGCCCAGGAGTGAGATAGCTGGATCATATGGTAGCTCTATTTTTAGTTTTTTAAGGAACCTCCATACTGTTCTCGATAGTGGCTACACCAATAAATCATTTATATTATATATAATTTAAAGGTTAATAAAAACTTTAAAAGATAACACCCACAGTTTACAGGTCAAATAATTCAGTCTCAGAAATATTAAGTAACATATCTAGGTTTGTCCAATTAATAATAATAATAGCAGCTAACCCTTAGATAAACTTACCATGTATCAGGTACTATTCTAAGCACTTAACATATATTAGTTTAATCCTCAAACAATCATCTGAGGTAGCTGCTAATACTTTTCCTGTTTCAAATAGAGGAAACAGAAGCACAGTAAAGTGATGTGCCTGAGGTCCCAATCCAGATAAATAGCAAACTAAGCATTCAACCCTTGGGAATCTGTCTCTACAGTTCATATTCTTAACCACTTTGATATTATCTAGGCACTTCTACCAGTAAATCCCAGTCTTTTCCTCTGTGGCATGCTTTATTTATATGTTGAAATGTGAACATTGAAAAATTACCTTCAGCAGTATTCAAAAAATTTTGTAAAAACTCTGAAATCATGAGTCACACAGACACAGAAATGTTGCTGTCCCCAGTCAGCTGAAACAAACAACAAAGTTGTTTTTAAAATAACAGTGGTTCTTCTCAGATGCAGTGTGCTACGAGTTGGTGAGGAATTGGACTAGGGATTAGATGGTTGGCTCTTAAACCAATTTTGTCACAATGTGGTAGGCTGATGTTCCTCTTGCTTCCTCAAATGTAGATGAGTGCTCTCTAAAGTCTGTCCCTATTTGACATTCCACATTTCCAAAATTCTGCAAGAGTAACCACTTTTACCAAAAGCTGACAGCACAGAAGAACCTTTTCCAACACATTTTTATAGAATGTCCCCAAAAGGGTCTTTTGTGAACTCCTACTAAGTCTGCAGCACCTTTAGAAAGGCAAGTTCCTGAAGGCATGAAGTCATAGAGCACCTGGTTCCTTAAACTACTAACAGCAAATTTTTACTCCCTTCTCGTAAGGCTGATTTCTAACAGACTGAACAGTGTCAAAGGTCAAAGCTGAGCCAGCCTGCAGCAAAGGACTGAGCTGTAACTCTGTATCTAGGTGGGAGACAGAGCTGTGAATTAGTTCTACTGAGCTCTGCATTTTGTACTCTGCTGAATAACCTTACTAAAGAAAGTTGTCAGCCATTTAAGAGCCCAGACTTAGAGTTTTAAAGCCCATATAAACTTCTGATAATTTTTACAATATAAAAATATATTTAATTTTAAATTTAGAACAGGATAGGAAACCTACCAACAATTTGGATGCTTGCAATTATTTATCTTTAAATGTATATTTACAAACCATGAAATCCAGGGTTCCATTTCATTTTAGAGTACTTTAATTAAATCTACAGCTCTAAAGATTTAAATGTTTGTTCCAGCCCGCTGCCAAGTCATAACTGACACATCTAGAGACAAGAGTTTAAAATGGGATTGCATGGTCACAGCCAAAGCGTAATGCCTGCTGCTGAGCAGGATGCAGAATGGTGAATACTGCCATCTCAGCAGACTACAGCTAAACTGCCAAAGCCTGACAGAAAGACTGATTTTCTTTAAAGGCAGCAAAATGTTTTAAAGGGATTGTACTGGATTGAATTTGTAAAATGTCTACAGCATCTTTTCATTTGAATTATAAAGGTTTATATGAGAACTTCATCTTAAATACATTCCAAAGGAGGACTTTAGGATTCAGTCTAAAGCACTATTGCAAGGAATATTTGGAAGTGTCTAAATCTGAGCTCACCATTTAAAATTACAGAATTATTTACCCTAAATCAAGTATGTGGGTGACCTTGTTTTATATATTTTAGACCATTAAATTACAGGAGTAGAAAGGACAAAAAGCTGTCTTGGAAGTATTCCAGAAATAATTTTAGGAGTGGATTTGGATATTCAGTTAAACTCAGCCCTTTTACTTATCAATAGTTAAAATCTGCACAAAAATATAAATAGGAACAATTATTTCAGTCCTTGGAGACAGCAAGATATTAGCTATTAGAACTTTTATAAAGAGAACGGGAAAAGAGAGGAGTGAATATGAGAAATCATGCCCAATGTCATCTGTTTAAGTCCTGTTTTTAATATCTGCGTGATCTTAGAAAATATAGTTACCTCTTATCCGAAATAGTTGTTAAACCATACCTACATCTCCGAACTATGACAGTTAAAATTAATGTGAAAGCAATAGCATGGTGTCTGGATGTACTCAGATGACAATCAACAGACAGTGGCTGAATCTTCCTGACACACTTTGTACTCACCACATACTCTTATTACAGCATTAATGCACAGGAAGTTTCTTTTTTGTAAGTGATCATAACTAACTTCCAAAGTTTTAAATAAAAGAACTGCTGACAAACATCCACAAGAATAATGAAATTCATATTAAAATCAAATGTCAATTATTGTTCCCTGTGGACGCTGGGGGACAGCCAGCATTTCACTTATTTATGTTTTCGGGAAGTAACATATTTGGACTCTTGCCCTAGCCCTCCTTCACTCTCTCTTCTGACAGTTCTCAATTATGAACTAACCATATTCCTGTTTTTAAGCATTTAGAGATTTACTGCCTTTGTTTCTCTTTCCATCTGCTGGATTAATGTGATGGAGAAATCCTAGACCCAAAATTTGTTTTAGGTGGCCCGTCGTAAGACCTAAACTGACAATAAGACTGTTAGCTACATACTTTAAACCATGTACTTCTTCAATCCTAGAAGTAAGCTTTATTAACAATGAAGTTGACATATTGATGGCCATCTGGCTGACTCTCATGTGCTTCTGAATCAGTAGAGATAGATGCTATTCATTGATTCTATAAAAGCTCAATGATGAAGGGCAAATCTCAAGTTCAAGGGCAGCTGTAAAAGCCTACTGAAAAACATTCATTCAACATGTAGGCAGATGAATGATGTCATCTACCAGTGTATGAAAAGCAGTGAGGAAGGGGTCTCCAGTGAAGAGAAATCCCACATAGTACTCTGCATATCTCTCCTTTTTCACATAAAATAGACATTATTGGTATATATTCATCTGTCTCCTCCATTATGCCATAATATGTTAGAGGGCCAGAGCAGAGTAGTAGCATAGACCTTGGGTCAGAATTTTGGCAAGTGTATAAGAGCCACACACAGAAGGGTTTCAGCTCAAGATGGAAAAGATTATAAGACTCAGAGCTATAACCATTTTTTAAATTAAATTATTACACAATGAACGGAGAGTTCCCTGCAATGGAAGAGCAGAGAGTGGGCACTCATTTCATAGGACTGAGATAAAAGAGTCAAACACCAGATGGGTGGCTGTCTTTTAAGCTTCCTTCCAAGGATGATATAATTGTAATTGTTTAATGATCACTACCTTTCTCTTTCTAGATTAATCTGATCTTAACTTCTTTATTTCTCTTTAAATTAATTTAGTCATTCAATTCTAATATTTCAGGAAAGGTAGAGATTTGCTCATTAATTCTGACATGAAACTCAAATACCAGCAAGTACAGTGTACAAAGCAGAATTGAATTTCCTTAAGAAAGCTGATGAGTGGACCTACCAACAGCATTGTGAGTTTGTGAAGAAAAATGAAAACCAGACGTCATCAAAGGGACAAGGCTTCTTAGAGCAGCACTCAAAATAATTGGTTAAATGCATTTTTTCCACAGTTCAGAGTTTTTTACTTATTAATATACAGTCAGCCCTCTGTATCTGTGGGTTCCAAATCCATGGATTCAACCAAATATAGATCAAAAATATTTGGGAGAAAAATTCCACAAAGTTCCAAAAAGCAAAACTTGAATTTGCCTCATGCTGGCAACTATTTACATAGCTTTTACACCGTATTCACAATATAGTATTTACATTGTATTAGAAGTAATCTACAGATGATTTAAAGTAAATGGAAGGATGGGTGCAGGTTATATGAAAATACTATCCCATTTTATATGAGAGACTTGGGCATCCACCGATCTTGGTATTCACAGGGGGTCCTGGAACCAATCCCCCTTGGATGCCTAGGGATGACTATATACATTCCAAAGTGAAGGCACAAATGCTAATATCTGCAGACTTCTGTCTTCCTGAAGGTAACTATTTAAAATCGGAATAAATCTGATCAGTTCATCTGACAGCAGTAATTAACCTACAGAAGGATACGGAGTTACTGGTATGATGCCTCTAGACCACCATATGTATTGTTTGTAGCCTCTTTAAAAATTGAGTAAAGTCAATGTTGCATGCGGCTGATGACTTACCAGAATCTTTCCAGGGTTTCCCTGGTGGTGCAGTGGTTGAGAATCTGCCTGCCAATGCAGGGACCACGGGTTCGGGCCCTGGTCTGGGAAGATCCCACATGCCACAGAGCTACTAGGCCTGTGAGCCACAACTACTGAGCCTGCACGTCTGGAGCCTGTGCTCCGCAACAAGACAGGCCGCGATAGTGAGTGGCCCCCGCTTGCAGAAACTAGAGAAAGCCGTCGCACAGAAACGAAGACCCAATACAGCCAAAATTAAAAATAAAATAAATTTAAAAAAAAAAAAAAAAAAAGAATCTTTCCAGGTATTTGAATCAAAGTTAATACAGCAGTGTAGCCCCCCCTTTTTTTTTTTTTTTTTTTTTTGCGGTACACGGGCCTCTCACCGTTGTGGCCTCTCCCGTTGCGGAGCACAGGCTCCGGACGCTCAGGCTCAGCGGCCATGGCTCACGGGCCCAGCTGCTCCGCGGCACGTGGGATCTTCCTGGACCGGGGTACGAACCCGTGTCCCCTGCATAGGCAGGCGGACTCTCAACCACTGCGCCACCAGGGAAGCCCTAGCCCCCTTTTTAAAGACTCAAATTTGAGTTTACAACTGCTTATTCTTCTTGGTTTCCCTCTCCCTTTCTGTCTCTCCGGTAGGACAATTTTCTGGCTTTCCTCAGTAAAGTATAGAAATGTGCACAGAGAAAACTGAAAATACAATTCCATGATTGTGTCAAAGAACTTTTATAATATTTTACATTAAATGAGCTTAGGAGAGTTAAAATATCTCATATTTTTCTTGTTTGAATATAGACTCAACTGATTACCAGAAGCCTTAAAACTCACTATTATGGCTTGATTGGGAACACTCTATGGTACTAAGATAAAAATCTAAAGTCTTAGAAAAAATTTTAAGTAATGTTATTATGTTCATAATTATTGAAAAGTAGAGAATGAACAAGTTGTATTAGGTTACATAGCTAAATAGTGGAGAGAAATAACTAGATTATTGTTCTCATAATACATCTAAGTATGTGCAGAAATATTAAAGATATAGCTTTTATACTTAATCATGAAAGTAAAAACTAATTAACTCAAAAGTTTAAAAATGGGGGAGGGGGTCCTTGCAATCTGTGTTTTATTTTTTTCTAGCTTTATTGAAAAATAATTGACAAAATTATATGTATTTAAAATGTACAACTTGATGACTTAATATACATATTCATAATGAAATAATTATCAAGATCTAGTTAATTAACACATCCATCACCCCACATAGCTAATTTTTTTGGAAGGGGGGCATCAGAATGCTTAAAATATATCTCAGCAAATTTTAAGTATATAATATCGTATTACTAGGTATAGTTACTATGCTGTACATTAGATTCACAGAACTTATTCATCTTAGAAACAAAAGTCTGTACCCTTTGATCAATACCTCCCCATTTCCCCCATCCCTCAGCCTCTGACAACCACCATTCTACTCTGTTTTTCTAAGAAAAGTTTGTGGGTTTTTTGGGGTTTTGTTTTTTAACAGAAAAGGGATACCATACAGTAGCTGTCTTTGTCTGGCTTATTTCACTTAGCATAATGCCCTCCAGGTTCATCCATGGCCTCACAAATGGCAGGATTTTCTTTTTTATATGGCTAAATAATATTCCATTGTCTACACAGACCACATTTTTTTATCCATTCATCCACTGACAGACACTTTGGTTGTTTCCATATCTTGGCCACTGGAAACAATGCTGCAATAAACATGAGTGTGTAGATATCTCTTGGAGATACTGATTTTGTTTCCTCTGGTAGTGGGATTGCTGAATCATATGGTAGTTCTATTTTTAATTATTTAGGAACCTTGATACTGTTTTCCATAATGACTACAGCCAATTTATATTCTCACCAACAGTGTATAAGAGTTCCACATTCTCACCAACTTTTATATGGTATCTTTTTGATAATAGACATCTCATTGTGGTTTTGACTTGCATTTTCCTGACAATCATGTTGAATACCTTTTCATGTACCTATTGGACATGTGTATATCTTCTTCGGAAAAACACCTATTCAGGTTTTTTGCCCATTTTGTAATCATGTTATGTGTTTTTTTTTTCCTACTGAGTTGTGTTTCTTATATATTTTGAATATTAACCCCTCATCCGTTATATACTTTGCAATATTTTCTCCCATTTAAATTTACAGTGATAAATACCTACATTAAGAAACCAAGAAAGATCCCAAATAAACAACCTTACCTTACAGCTCAAGGAGCTAGAAAAAGAATAATAAACCAGCCAAAGTTAGCAAAGGGAAGACAATAATAAGGATTAGAGCAGAAATAATTGAAATAGAAACATGAAAGAATAGAAATGATGAACAAATATAAGAGTTTGTTTCTTGAAGTTGAACAAAACTGATAAAATTTTATCCAGGCTACAGAAATAGAGACACAGATGTACAGAACAAACGTATGGACACTAAGGGGAGAAAATGGAAGGTGGGGGTGGGATGAATTGGGAGATTGGACTGACATGTATACACTGATGTGTATAAAATAGATAACTAATAAGAACCTGCTGTATAAAAAAATGAAATTAAAAAAAAACTTTAGCCAAGCTAAGAAAAAAAGGGAAAGTCATATTTATTTGTGACTCAAATAAATAAAATTATAAATTAAAGAATAGACATTACAACTGATACAATGGGATATAAAGGAACATAAGAGATTACTATTAACAATTGCATGCCAACAAACTGGACAACCTAGAAGAAAAGATAAATTCTGAGAAACATACAACCTGCTAAGACTGAATCATGAAGAAATAAAAATCTGAACAGACCAACAGTGAGTAAGAAGATTAAATCAGTAATCAAAAATATAATCACCTATAAAAGCCCAGGACCAGACGGCTTTACAGGTGAATTTTATCAAACATTTAAAGAAGAATTAATACCAATCTTTCTCAAGAAATTCCAATAAGAGAAGAGGAAGGAACACTTCCAGACTCATTTCCCAAGACCAGCATTACCCTGATACCAAACCTACACAAGGACACCACTAGAAAAAAAATTATAGGACAATATCCCTGATGAATATAGATGTAAAAATGCTAAGTAAAATACTAGCAAACTGAATTCAAGAGCACATTAAAAGGATCATACTCCATGATACTAGAAAAAAATATGTAAATAATTGAGAAACAAGATGTACCAGCATGCATCAAAATACAGTTAATGTTTATTTCTTAAATAAGCAATATGGTCCAGTCATGTGATCTAATCCATGCGAGTGGACTTCATTATTCTGAGAATATGTGCCATCATTGACCTTATAGTTTAGCTGAGAGTAAAAGTAATTACTACAGTTCATATAGGTGCAATGAGACCTTGGTTCCTAGATATCTAACCAAGTAAAGTAAACAAGAGAATTCCCTGAGAAGGTAGCATAAAAGTTGAGTCCTGAAAGATGAGTGAGTGTTAACGTGGTAAGAGGAGGAAGGATGAAGAGGAAAAAGAGTAAGCTCATCAATAAAAATTAAATCTACAAGGACCTAGGAAAGGAAAAACAAATGCAAAAAAAACCCTCACAGTAGAGAGAAGCACAGCGTGCTTATAAGCTGAGGCAAGATGATACAGAATGGGGTAAGATAGTTTGTACTTTAAACGTAATGGAGAGCCACTGAAGTTCTTCAAGTAGAAACATGGCCGACTAATTTATTTTTGCAGGAAATGTTTTATTGGGGATCTACTTTATGTAAGGCACTATAAATTAAATATTCATGGTTTCTGCCCTTAGGAAATTTACAATCCAGTGGTCAGATGACTGTTTTCAGAAAAATCATTCTGGTTTTAGAATGGAGAACAGACTAAGTTTAGCGTTAATGTAGAGAGAATCTTAGGCACTTCTGCAATATCCCATCTGAATGGGATGATGGTTGCCTGACTCAGATTATTGGCAGAGAAATAATTCAAAACACCTAAATTTCAGTGAAGAGTTTGGATAAATACCGTCATATTTATTCAGCCATTATGTTATATTTAGATGAATTTCTATTTATATTAAGTTATTCATAATATACTATAGATGCAAAAAGTAGTTTTAAATAATATTTTATGATCTAATATTTAAAAAAAATTTGAAGTATTTATTGTTGTGTAACAAATTATTCCCAAACCTTAGTTGCTTTAAACAATTTCCATTTAGTATATTTGATAATTTTGTGGGTCAAGAAATAAGGCATTGCTCAACTGGGCAATTTTTTTGCTCTCTGTAGCATTAACATAGGTCACTTGGTTTTGTTTAGCTGCAGGTGGTCTGGTTTGGAGTATCCAAAAATGGCTTAACTCAAATGTTGATGCCTTGACAGGGATGTCCAGGAAGGTGGGTTCAGCTGTGATTGCTGACCTGAGCAACTAGAGAAGGCCTCTCTAACCCAGCAGTCTCAAAGTAGTTGGACTTCTCACATGGCAGTTTATAGATCCTAAAGCATGGCTATGTCTCAGAAGACATCAAGTGGAGACTGCCACTCCCATAAGGCACAGCATCGCCATCTCCACCTTACACACTCTTAGTCAAAGCAATTGCTAAGCTCACCTGGACTGAAGAAGAAGAAATGTGGATCCCACAATTCAATGGAAGAAATATTTTAAAAAATATTGACACCATCTGTAATCAGTCAGCCATAGTCTGCCCACTATCCACAAATTATTTACATTTTTTCCTCTCTGCCAAATATGTTCATTTCTCCCTATGGCCCCCAGGGTCTCCTCCCATTATAGCATATGTTCAAATTCCTGGATCTTATCACCTAAATCACATCCAGGGTGAGATGAGCCTCCTCAGGTTTGGTTCCTCAGATAAAGTATCTCTCATTCTGAAGATGTGTGGACTAAAGAGGCAAATTAGCTATCCTCCACACATATAACCTATTATACAATGGTGAGACACAGGTAAGATAACAACTAAAGAAAACCCCAATCAAAAAACTTGGAAATGGGAGGCACATAGCAGTTACTAGTCCATGCCATTTCTGCCATCTACTCAGTCACACGCCTCCCGTTCCTTACTTAAGACCCAATAGTAATCTCTGGAATAATTCCCAGCAGCACCTCTGAGCTCTTGGTTCTCCTCTTTGACTCATCTATCTTTTCCATTAGAAATGCTGTATTTGTAAATCTGTAGGCTTCTCAGCCTGTTTTCTCATTGGAGAAATTTGGGAATTCAAAGGCTGCTTTTCATTTTATACTTTTTTTTCTCCTTCAACCTAAGCTGATATAATTTCTTTAAAACTGTGGGGGTTCCATGTGTATCAAATTACAGTTTCCCTCTATTAAGCAAAAGCAACACCTATTTTCTTTCAGAGGTAAACTTGTCTCTACCTCGAGCTAATGGTTCAAATGCTATGGGAGAATGCCATTAAGATCCTTGGAAGTCATTAGCTGGTTGAAACATTCTAGGAGCCATGTCCTGATATTCTTAGATGACCTCTCCTCCAGTAGCATATATAAGGGGAAGGCTCTCAGAATTTTGGAAGTTCCACCATGCAAGCCCTTAAATTCTTCTGAGGTTTCAACAAAAGTTCCCTCAGTCACAGTTTTGTGATCCCTAACCTTAGGCCATGTTTACTGACAACTGTTCTACATGTCACCTTTGCCCAGAGGCCATGTAAAACTGAGAGCCTTTTGCTGGGAGAAACTGAGGATGAGTTTCATTTTCAAACTCAAAAAGCCCTGTTATATATTTTCCCTAAATTCTGCTTGAAAACTGAACAGTTCCTTCTGTGGTTCATTCCATTCTTACTGTCTTTTATCATAGACAAAAAGAAGTCAGATTCCTGCCTCACCCAGATCATTAACCGACCATTTTATTTCCCATTTTACTGCTAGAGACAGTTCTGAACTTTCTGCCAGTACGTAAATCAGGTACCCGTTTTCCAGTCTCCACTAGTATTTCCTCCCTCTTTTGTATGCTTTACTAAGTATTCTTGAGGCCTTTCCAGATTCTATTCACCACTCAGTCACAAAGACAAGTTTTAGGCAGCACCCCACCTCTAGGTAATACTAAATCCCATTCTGGCTTTGTATTACTGCACACAGAATACCCAAACATTTAATAGATTAAAACATTTAATCATATTATGTAGTTCAGGAATTTGGACAGAGAAATTACTTTACTCTCCATGGCACTGAATGGGTCCCTCAGCAGAATTCAACTGCAGATAGTCTGATCTGGAGAATCTAAAAAGGCCCCCTTCCATACTTAGCACCTTGGCAAGAAATGTTGGAAGGCTCAGCTCACTTTGGACTGTCAACTAGAGTGGCTATATGTAGCCTTCCCAGCTTTGTTGCCACAGACTAGGGAGACTTCTTTCATAGTAGCACAGAGTTTGAACACGTCAGGTACCATCTCTTAAGGTTCGGGGCTATAAACCACATCCCACCATGTCTACTGTATTCTGGGCAAAGTACTCATGAGTCTGCCCAGATGCAAGGAGAGGGATACAGGATCCTCTTTCATATGGAGAATGTCAAATAATTTGCAGCTATCTTTAACATGCCACATTAATATACAAAAATAATATCATTATGGATGTCAAAAATATTTTCCTGTGTAGTTTATCCATACTTCTTCTTTTTCTACTATGAGCATTTTTGTTTTGAAAAAAGAAGAACATTTTATTTTCATTTCCAATGAAAGTGAAGAAAAACTGGAGGCCACAAACAAGTGTCTACTACCACGCAATAGGAACTGTAAAAGCCTGCTAAATTCTTGCTACTTAATCCAATAGATAGGATAAATCTGCAGCCCCTGCTCTCTCTTCTTCCTGACACACCAATTACTTGTGAAGGCTCTGAAATCATGTGCTTCCTCAGAAATACTTAATGGCTGAAACTTCCACTAAAATTGCTCTAAGATGAAGACTCATTTTGTCTCAAACCTCTTGCTTTTTGTCCTATCTAGTCATCCCATTCCTAATGAAAATGAATGGCCTCAAAAAAGCCCAATTTTTAGTTTTTGTTATTAAGTGAAAAAACCATTAAATAAAGTAAGGCCCACTCATTTACTTTTATTTCCTTTTTCCTAACCTTAGAAACAACTATTTCCACATGTTCAGTCATTTGTGTTCTACTTTTCTAGTTCATTAGATTACGCTTGAGAAACTGTTTTCCACTAAAATTTTTTAACCATCACATTCATGCAATCCATAAGATCAATACAAAAATATTTATTTTGAAGTTATTTGCTTAGTTATAAACTCAACTTACTAAAGTCAGAACAACGTTTTTTTCCTCAAGCAGCCTCCATTTTTCCTCTGTCCTTTTATTTATTTATTCATATAACAAGTATTTGGTGAACATGTATTGTGTCTTGGCACTATCACAGGCATTGGGGAAACAATGAAAAGTAAAAACAGATGAATTTCCTCAACTCTTAGAAAAGTAGAGACAAATGATTAATAAGCAATTATAATCAATTGTGCCATAAGAAGAAGAAGGTGACATAGAAAAAAGACTCAATGGAGAGCATAGTAGGCACACCCAAATGAGTCTAGATAGTAAGAGAAGGTTTTACAGTGGAACTAAAGCCCTAGCTGAGACTAAGGATGTTAATCAGGCAAGGACCAGAAAGAGAGAAAGGGCATATCTGTAAAGGTCCAGAGACAAGAGAGAGCATGGAAATACTTAAGGAACTTGGAAAGTTTTGAGAAGGGAAAGAAGAGATGCTAGAAATAGGGAAGTATTAGATCAGAAGTGGTCCTATAAAACATGGTACAGAATTTGGACTTTACAGTAAAAAATCTTAGTCCACTGAAGTGATTTAAGCCAGGCAAATGTCATCATCAGAACTGTGCTAATAAAATCATTCTAGCTGCAAAGTAGCAAATTATTTGGAAGAAGAAAGTACTGGATATAGGGATTCCACTTTTGGAGCTACTGCAGGAATCCATCCACTAAAGGAGCAAGCATCAATAGTGATAACAGTGGATAGACTATGGAGCTATTTGGGAGATAATACTCAGGTAATACTGAGGGTTGATGGAGCTAATAGAATAATTACAGTAAAAGTACCAACAGTTAACACTATAACAATCACAATGTGTTACACACTATTTTAAGATGGGTAACTTAGGACTATAATTGGATGGGGGAGGGAGAGTCTTATTAAATCTGATTTTAAAATATCTAGAGACAAAATAATCAGATATAAGGTATGGCCTTTTATTTAATCAAACCAACACTAGAGGACACTTCAGCAAATGGGGAAATATGAATATAGACTGGGTAGTCTAAGAAAATTTACTGACATATTAACAGTGGGGATCATTATCTGAAAAGGGTAGGCTTTATAGGAAAAAAACGTAAATATTTGTATAAATCCACAGATAAAGGTCTAAAATATAAATTCAAATGCTAACAGAGGTCATCTTTGGGTTGTGATATGATATTTTCATTTTATTTTATGATCTTATCTGTATTTTCTAAGTTCTTATAGTATACTAAAATTTATTTTATAATCTTAAAAATATTTTTAAATAAAAAAATGATAACAAGCAGGACTATAATTTTCAAAGAAAACATGTGAGCTCAGGGCTAATTATCATGTTAATTATACTCTATATCAACACTTCCATAGAGGTACCAAAAGGAGACATGTGCCCAGGAAAATCATCAGTACAGTGACATATCATTTTATTATGATCTGTGGCTCTGACTTAATGCCCCCAAGGCAAAACTCTAGTATGCTGTTGCAGGTTTGGACTCCTAAAAAGCAGACTCTGAGACACACTTTACATCCAAGAGATTTGCTAGGAAGTCTTCTCAGGATTAAATCCAGGGGAGGTTAGGGCAGAAAAAAAGTTGACTGTGATTCATTCTCAGGGTAAGACAACCAACCATATGGAGAATTCTAAAGATGGAGTGACCTTTCAAAGCTGTCCTAAGTGAAGACAGCCAAGTCATTATAACCCTACGCTGATAATTTACTGAATATGGTACATCCCAGGAAATGAGCATGATATTGAGCAAGGTAGCTGTCTTCAGCCGCAGCATTTACACAAGGGGGCAAATAGCTAAAGGCTGTCTGCCAGCAACAGTCCCAGGAGATGGAGCAATAACTCCTTGATTCCTAAAGGAAGATACGGGCAGTCCATCACAATAACCATGCAAGAGGACACTTGGAGCACTACTCTCACCTAAATTCCCTCCTACATGCTAATTTCAAAGCTGAAAGTGAGAATATACAAGTATATAGCTTGAAAGCAATATCCAAAGTGCCAAAGGACAGCATGATGAACGACAGAGTGCATTCTCCCTAATGCCTAGTTCATGACACGAGAGAGAAAGAGTCCACCTTGGCACAAAAAAGGAGATATAGAATCAATTTATGACTCTTGCTGCTTAGATGGGAGACAGAGATGAGAGATGATGCCCAAATGCATTTTAAACTTTATCCCCTTTGAAAGTTTCATTTCCAAAAAATGTAAGCTCAGTCTACCTGTACTTTCACTTGACCGTAACTCACTCATGAAAGTATAAGAAAGCTCTGTGTGGGTTGTGAAGAAGAGGAGATCTTCATTACCTTTTAAAGTCAATGGTTAAATTCTACAAGACTTTGTAATTGATTGGATAAAGGGGTGAGGAAAAGAAGAATCTCAAGGATAATGTCAATATTTTTAACTGAATGGGTGCAAATCAGAGGACCTGACAGATTATTCAACCAATGGTATGAGAATAATTGGCTGTCTCTTCTAAACAATATTAAAGCAAATCCTTATCTGTATCATACACACAAATGAATTTCATGTAGAGTAAATAAACATTAAAAATGAATATACACCTTAAATTTTTTGAGTAATCACATCACATTCACAAACACATATACACATACACACGCACACACCCACTCTCCCTGCCACAAGCATACTCTGAATGGCTAGAAATGACAGAAGAAAAAGTAAAGCAAAACAGATGCATAAATATGCTGGAAATGAGAAGAAAGATGCTCAGGTAAACAAACAAAAACATATGAGTAGAGTTGCCAGATAAAATATAGGATGCCCAGTTAAATTTGAATTCCAGATAAACAACAAATGTCTTTTAAGTATAAGCAGGCTCCATGGAATATTTAGGACATTCCTATACTAAAGAATTACTTTTTATATTTAATATTTAGAATATTCAGTAATTTAGTGTATTATTTGCCTTTAGAGTATATTTGCTAAATCTGACCATCAAAATGAGGAATTCTTCAATGAAAAAAGAAGATTGGATAAAAGAAAAAAACTATTTACAAAATTTCATAGGGGGCAGGGAGGGGGGACTCATACAGGAAGTAGTATCTATACCACCAAGTTGTGCTCTGCTCCAGAGATGGCATATACCAGGGACAGGTAAGTCACCCAGAAGTAACTTCCTGGGGACTGCTGGGGTATAGCTACAAGAGTATACAGATGGTTGACTTTTATCACATCCCCTCTCCCCTAGGACCTTCTCAAGGTAGTTGACTGTATGCCTTCAGAAAACAGCAGTGGAGACGGGAGCTTGGGTAACAGAGGTAAAGCTACACAAAACTTCTGCATACATTCCATTCTCATTTAGGAAACAGAGCACTATAAGCCATTGAAGTCCACCTCATTTATCCCCACAAACAACACTGGGAAAAGAAATGGGGTGACAATCTAATAAGAAATCTTAAATACATATATAGCCCAAAATCAAGAATCAGCATGTATCTGCAGAACTTCAGGGCCATTGGGGAAAAAAACAATTCAACAAGCAGGACTGACACTTGAGAGGCAAAAGATTAATATGGGAGATGGAACAAAATGTTAGATAATTGTATTTATTTTTCTCAGAGGGATATTAAAAATGTTGACTTTAAAAGTGTGAACCAAGTAGAAATCATAATATTAAAGACATTAATCACTAAAATTAAAAAAAAACACACTAACAACCCTCAGTAGATGGACTGAACAGAAGCATGACTGAAGCTGAAGAGAGGAACATAGCCAAATAACTCTCTGAGAATAAAAAAAAATTAAAAACAGGACAAAAACATGGAAGGTATGAAAGGAGAGTTAAGAACTATGAAACATATATCTGAAAGTTCCTAAAGATATCTAAGATAAAGTCCAAAGGAGAAAATAGGGAGAATAAAGACAGTAATAAAAAATAATAATTAAAAAATTCCTAAAACTGAAAGAAAACATAAGTGCTCAGTCTGAGAGTTTATTCTAAGAGCCAACACATAGACATACACACACGCACAGATATGACTGTGGGTACACACTACTGAAGAAAAATATCTTTCAGCCCAGAATTTTATACTTAATCAAAATGGTATTCAAAGGGCAGAGCAAATTAAGACATGTTATATATTCAAACGCTTACTATTCACAGATCCCTTCCGAAAAAAATACTATAAGACATAACCTATTAAATAAAAAATCAATCAAGAGAAAGTATAAAATGCACAGGTAATCAAATAAATTAGTAAAATATAAGCACAAAGTTTGATTGTAAATTGTTAATATCTATCTGCAAACACAATTTCAGGTGATAACAAACCTGGGACCAAAATACGCAAAGCTCTTTTCTCATATTTGCAGAGGATAAATATGAATACTTGTTAATTCTAAGTGTTGAAGAAAAAATGTAAGTTAAGCATGTTAGCCATATGAGTGCAAACAGTAAAAAAAATAGATTAAAAATACATAACTTCAAAACATCTGTAGAGAAAGGTAGAATGCATAACTTCCAACACAGGGGGGAAATGAAAAGAAATATCAATCTGATAAAGGACAGGAAAGGAAAGCAGTAAATATGTATGGGCAAAATTCACTTATTTAAAAAGTGAAAATAAAATAAAATCTGGTTATATGGTATATATTAGAAGTATATTTTAAAAATAAATGACACATTATAGAAGATGCTATTTTTCCCACTACCGCTCATTTCAATCCACCTCTAAATCCTCCTAAGCTGAAGTGGACATTTCCCATATCTGACTGAATCTTTCCCATATCAAGTGACTGGATCTTTCTTCTCTGTCCCTAAGGTTTTCTCCAGCACCCCTGGAGTTTGCTCAGACTGTCCAGGGAATCCCCAAAGGGCTGAGGAATTTATATTTCCCAGGGAAACCCTCAAAAACGTGGGACTGGATTTAGTGCATTAATACCCACAATTTCCCATTCTCTTGTGGGATGATTCTGAGGCTCCTCACAGGATTCCCAGCAGGACTGGGCTCCAGTTGCACACAGTGGTAACCTACTTCTTGATACACCCTTTATTGGATTTTTCTCTTTCCTTGTATGACTTAGCTCACACCCTCCTTAGGCTTCCTGGGATCACCTCCTAAATAAACTTATCACCAGTAAATCTTTGTCTCAGGGTCTGCTTTTAGGGGAACCCAAACTAGGACAGTTGTTATCAGAATTGGGTGACAATAACCTCTCAGGTGCACTACATCCTAATTACTGAGACTTTCACTGGTGGTGGATTGGGGTGAGGTACAGGTGGGCAGAGAAGCACTGGCTTAAAAATATGGGAACAAAGGTGATTATAAAGATTGTAGAGTTGGATAGTTTTGGGTAGTTGCTTCAGAGGTCTTGAAGAAGAGAATAACAGACTCAGCTTAGCCAACAAATTCAGGGCATGGCGTTGAAAACAAGAAAACCCTAATGGCAATATTTAAAGAACCCTTACTTCATACAATAATAGGGCAGCCTTGCTGAAAATAGACACAGAATTTGTTACCAAGGGTGGTAGAACTACAAAAGTGACTGAATACACAGCTCAGCAACTCTCCTCTACAAAATCCATAGCTCTGATAGGAAAGATGTTAGAACCTGAGATCTGGAATCGTGATATTTGGGTACATATGCCTGAGGCAACTAAATCTTCAGATTCCCCTGAAAACTCCAGGCTAGCAAAAGCAGCTTGCCCCCCTTTCTATAGTACTGTGTGTACTGTTGTAAAGAGATCAGAAAACACCAAACCTCAGGCAAATGTATCATGAAATAATGTTCATCCTCCTTAATACATTCACTGTTCTAGATCAATAGAGACATGGCTCAAGCATACCTTAGTCAGTTAGCATAGTTCAGAACAGCAGAACCCTGATTTTTTAAAAAAGGATCATTCACAAAAATAGAGCTACAGGAACTGTCTAATATGTTTCAGCAGGGCTTGGAAGAACACATATGGGATCTTGAAGGTTAGAACAGAGGGAAAGGATACTCAGTAGGAGTTTGTTGACAGGCAGGCTCTCTCCTGTGACTCAGAATATAATGTCCTGATAAGGTCACATGGAGCCAGCTTTAGTATGTTCAAGATGGCTGTTTCAAGCATAGACACATAGATATCCCTCAGCAAATTAGGAGGTAATGCCCCAACTGCTTTGGCAGAGTACTGATAAAGGGTCAGAAGGCCCAGGAAGGTAGGCATGTTAAAATGGATTTACTATGTGAGACCAGAGAACCGAATGTAATGAAAGAAAGCAGAAACAAGAAGGCAAGACAGCAAGTAAATAAACAAGTGGACAGGGAAGGAGAAAAGTTAAGCAGAACAGTGACCAGAACATAGTAGATGCTTAATAAATATTTGGTAACAAACCGATTAAAAGAATAACTTAAAACCCAGTGTGTCAGTAGAAAAAAATAATATGCCTTGAATGTCATAATTAACAAGCTTGATATTTATTATATGAAATTGTAATAGGTAAAAACAAATCTGACTCCATATTGGATCTGTTTCTTTTACTTTAACCTTTATATTCTACTGCTTTTGCTACAAGTTAATCACCCAAGAAATGTTGCCTATAGCTTAAAGTATAAGTAATGGCCAACCTCAGTGAACCCTGCCTCCTGTGCCTCAGCAGTAAGCTAAAATACCTTTGTTTAGATCACAGGCAACATCCTGACCAGGCTAACCTGTGAATGGCTGCAGGAAAGAAGAAATTAACACATCCCCTCAGGAGTCTGGCTGGAACCAGACAATATTTGCAACAATTTAATGCCTTTTTTTTACTTTACCTCCTCACCTCCCCCTCTTTGTTCTATAAAAGAAACTAGCATCCAAACCCAGCCAAGATGGTTCTTTGGGACACTAGTCCACTATCTTCTTGGTTTGCTGGCTTTCCAAATAAAGTCACTATTCCTTGCCCCAATGTCTCACTTCTTGATTGATTGGCCTGTCATGTGGCAAGCAGTATGAGCTTGCACTCAGTAACAAAATCATGTGCTTGTTTTTTCTAATAAGTTTCCTTATAATATGCATGGCATACTAACAATATTGACCATATATTAGGTTACAGAAGAAATCTCAACAAATTCTAAGCAGCCCAAATCATATTGGCCTCATTCACTGATTGTGATGCAATAAAATTAGAAAATGAAAACCAAAACAAAGTACATTTGACCTCAGAATTTTATACCTAGAAATCAACTATATACTACTCAATAACTTTGGCAATAATGAAGACATAAAAAGAGAATTACAGAGAATTTAGAACTGAATAAACTATGTATGAAATTCTACCTAAGGCTTCAGAATACAATCTTGTGGTCTTGAATATATTTATGAAAGAGGAAATAAAATATGTTTTTAAATACCCATAAAGAAAAAAGAACAAGCCCAAAGGAAATAGAAGAAAACACATGGTAACATAAATAACTAACTCAACAGAGTAGAAAAGGAAAAATAAATTAAACAAAAGCTATCTTTTTTGGAAGGGGCATAGAAAGCCTATATAACAGCTAAAACCTTGGCAAGTACTTCCAAGATGTTAAAAAAAGAAATAACATGCCTCAAATGGTCCCAGGACAGCAAACCAAAACTTAATTGCAATGTTCGGCCCTTCCCAGGAATGTGACCTTTAAACAGTCAATCTGAAATTTACTGAGTTGCACTAGTGAAGTAATCTACAGGATAAAACGTGCCAGTTCTCTTTTCTCCAAAAGAAGATGTCCTGGCCCCACATAACCCTTTTTTTTGGTCAATCTTTTGCTAATACCTTCTTACCCCATCTTCCTTGTTATAAAAATCTTCCATTTTGTACAACCTCTCAGAGTGTCCTGTAGCTGCTAGATGGAATGTTGCCTGATTTATGAATACCTAATGAATCACCTAATCAGCAATTAGATCTGCAAATTTACTTGGTTGAATTTTGTTTCTTAACAAAGGAGAAAAAAATGAGAGAATGCACAATTATAAATGTTAGTAAAAGTGTGTGAAATTAATATGGTTAAAAATAATATATAGGGATTTAAAAAATACTGTTTTTAACTCTAGAAGTCTCTGATATGATTCCTAATCTGGGATCTCTCAACCTCCCTCTTCCTTCCCACAGGTGCCCTCACTCACTTAGGGCAAGGGGCATTTAGTTCCCTTGTGCCACGTAGACTTCTCTTTCAAGTATTAAGGACTATTGGGTAAAGCAAAGGAAAACAGATGCCCCTCCATTCCCTTCCCACATCCAGGGGGTAATATACAATTCTGAGAACATCCAGATTTACTAACAACCATCTCCATTTAACTCTGTCCTTGTCTTACATAGGTCTCCTTTGAGCATTTTCTCCACAAGGCAGTAAAATCAACATTACCCCTTAACATAGCTCCTATGACAACTAAGTCTGGAACCAATGGCAAGGAGCTTCGAAGCATACCTGAGCAAAGGTTATGTTGTCATGGGCATTTTCTTATTTCCTCAGTGTTTGCTCATGATTAATAATAATAGCTACTTAGGAGTACATTTCCATGTGAGCAAGATGAATAGCTTTTGGTAAAAGTGGTCTGAAACTAATACATTTGGAAACTGATCAAGAAATTCTGCTAACTTTTCTTATTAACAACCTTAAAATTCTCCTAGAGTCTACCATTCTTTCAGTCTGAGTTTTTTCAAGGATGTCTTTTGGCCAGTGTAGAGCATAATCCATGTTATAACTATGTGCTTTCTTTAAAAGCATTCAGGAAAATAGGTCCTGGCCCAGGGTCAAGTTCACTTAAGTCTAAGAACACTGTTGTTAATTCTAAGAATATTACCTTACCTCTTCTCTCCCTTACTTTCTTTCTGTTTTGTTTATAAGTGAATATAAATGGCTAATAACACCCTACAGTGTTCTTCACTGATGCAATTGCTGTGACTATTTAAGGAGTCTGCTTACAGTGGTTTATAACATCTTTTTTTTTTTTTTTTTTGCAGTACGCGGATCTCTCACTGTTGTGGCCTCTCCCGTTGTGGTGCACAGGCTCCGGACGTGCAGGCCCAGCGACCATGGCTCACAGGCCTAGCCGCTCTGCGGCACGTGGGATCTTCCCAGACCGGGGCACGAACCTGTGTCCCCTGCATCGGCAGGCAGACTCTCAACCACTGCGCCACCAAGGAAGCCCTATAACATCTTTGGTGTTGCTTCAAAGAATGTAGTCACTGAATTTTAAAATTCACAAAATTTTTCTCAAGAATTCAATTCAATATCAGGATAAATTTTTGATCAAAACATTTTAAATAAACTAATTTATAAAAAGCAGAATACCAAAGTCAAAAAGCAACATTTATTATATACTACATATTACCCACTGTCTAACAATGCTTCTCTAGTTGGATGCCTTATGAGTGACTCTAAACTTTGTCTTTATATGTTAATATATTGCCAGTTTTCTATATAAATATGTATTATTCATATTTTTAGAATAATATTATTTAGAAAAGTGATTCAAAATATGTAAAATTGTAAGAGCTTCTTGCTATACTTTTAAGAATCTTATACTGAAACCACAGGTATTCACAATTATAGCTTAAGTCAGAAAATGTAAATAGGGTACACCATCAAGATGGCAGAGGAGTAAGACGTGGAGATCTCCTTCCTCCCCATAAATACATCAGAAATACATCTACATGTGGAACAACTCCTACAGAACACCTACTGAACGCTGGCAGAAGACCTCAGACTTCCCAAAAGGCAAGAAACTCCCACGTACCTGGGTAGGGCAAAAGAAAAAATAGAAAACAGAAACAAAAGAATAGGGATGGGACCTGCACCTTGGAGATGGAGCTGTGAAAGTGGAAAAGTTTCCACACATTGGGAAGCCTCTTCACTGGTGAGGACAGGGGGTGGCAGGGGAAGCATCAGAGCCATGGAGGAGAGCGCACCGATAGGGGTGCAGAGGGCAAAGCAGAGAGATTCCCGCACAGAGGATCGGTAGTGGCCACCACTCACCAGCCCAAGCGGCGTCTGCTCTCCTGCCAGGACAGGTGGGTACTGGAAGCTGAGGCTCAGGCTTCCGTTGGATCACAGGGAGAGGACTGGGGTTGGCTGAGTGAACACAGCCTGAAGGGGGCTAGTGCACCATAGCTAGCCGGGACGTAGTCCGCAAAAAAGTCTGGACCTGCCTAAGAGGCAAGAGACCATTGTTTTCGGGTGCACGAGGAGAGGGGATTTAGAGCACCGCCTAAATGAGCTCCAGAAACAAGTGCGAGCCACGGCTATCAGCGCGGACAACAGAGATAGGCATGAGACGCTAAGGCTGCTGCTGCAGCCACCAAGAAGCCTGCGAGCACAGGTTACTATCCACACCTCCCCTCCCGGAAGCCTGTGCAGCCCACCACTGCCAGGGCCCTGTGATCCAGGGACAACTTCCTCAGGAGGACGCATGGCATGCCCCAGCCTGTTGGAACTTCACGCTGGCCTCTGCAGCTGCAGGCTCGCCCTGCATTCTTACCCCTCCCTCCCCCCTGCCTGAGTGAGCCAGAGCCCCCTAATCAGCTGCTCCTTTAACCCTGTCCTGCCTGGGTAGGAACAGATGCCCTCAGGCAACCTACATGCAGGGGGGTTGGGGGGCAATCCAAAGGTGAACCCTAGGAGCTGTGCGAACAAGAAGAGAAGGGGAATTTCTCCCAGCAGCCTCAGGAACAGCGGATTAAATCTGCACAATCAACTTGATGTACCCTGCATCCATGGAATACCTGAACAGACAACGAATCATACCAAAATTGAGGCGGTGGACTTGGGGAGCAACTGTAGCCTTTGGGGTTTGCTGGATGTGACTGTTTTCTGGTTTTATGTTTATCCTAGTTTAGTATTTAGAGTTTGATTTCAATGGTAGATTTGTTTATTGATTCGGTTGCTCTCTTCCTTGTCTTATATATATATATAGATATATATATATTTTTCCTTTTTCTCTTTTTATGAGTGTGTATGTGTATGCTTCTTTGTGTGGTTTTGTCTGTATAGCTTTGCTTTTACCATTTGTCTTAGGGTTCTGTCAGTTTTTTGGGTTTTTTTTCTTTTTTCGGTACGCGGGCCTCTCACTGTTGTGGCCTCTCCCGTTGCGGAGCACAGTCTCCAGATGCGCAGGCTCAGTGGCCATGGCTCACAGGCCCAGCCGCTCCGTGGCATGTGGGATCTTCCCGGACCGGGGCACGAACCCGTGTCCCCTGCAACAGCAGGCGGACTCTCAACCACTGCGCCACCAGGGAAACCCTTTGGGGTTTTTTAGTATAGTTTTTAGCACTTGTTTTCATTGGTGGATTTGTTTTTTGGTCTGGTTGCTCACTTCTTTTTTCTTTTTTTAAGTTACCTTTTAATTTTGTTTATTTTTAATAAATTAAATTCTTTTTATTTTAATAACATAATTTCTTTTTATCTCCTTTATTCCTTCCTTCATTTCTTCCTTTCTCTTTTTCTCCCTTTTGATCTGAGCCATGTGGCTAACAAGGTCTTGGTGCTCTAGCCAGGTTTCAGGCCTGTGCCTCTGAGGTGGGAGTGCCGAGTTCAGGAAATTGGTCTTCCAAAGACCTCCCGGCTCCACATAATATAAAACAGCAAAAGCTCTCCCAGAGATCTCCATCTCAACGCTAATACCTAGCTCCACTCAACAACCAGCAAGCTACATGCTGGACAACCTATGCCAAACAACTAGAAGACAGGAACGAAACCCCACCTATTAGCAGAGAAGCTGCCTAAAATCATAATAAGGATACAGACACCCCAAAACACACCACTGGATCTGGTCCTGCCACCAGAAAGACAAGATGCAGCCTCATCCACCTGAATAGGCACTGGTCTCTTCCACCAGGAAGCCTACACAACCCATTGAACCAACCTTAGTCACCGGAGGCAGACACCAAAAAAAAACACAAAAAAACTACAAACCAGCAGCCTGTGAAAAGGAGACCCCAAACACAGTAAGTTGAGCAAAATGAGAAGACAGGGAAACACACAACAGATGAAGGAACAAGGTAAAATCCCAGCAGACCAAACCAATGAGGAAATAGGCAGTCTATCTGAAAAAGAATTCAGAGTAATGACAGTAAAGATGATCCAAAATCTTGGAAGTAGAATGGAGAAAATACAAGAAACATTTAACAAGGACCTAGAAGAACTAAAGAGCAAACAAACAATGATGAACAACATAATAAATGAAATTAAAAATTCTCTAGAAGGAATCAATAGCAGAATAATTGAGGAAGAAGAACAGATAAGTGACCTGGAAGATAAAACAGTGGAAATAACTACTGCAGAGCAGAATAAAGAAAAAAGAATGAACAGAATTGAGGACACTCTTAGAGACATCTAGAACAACATTAAATGCACCAACATTTGAATTATAGGGGTCCCAGAAGAAGAAGAGAAAAAGAAAGGGACTGAGAAAATATTTGAAGAGATTATAGTTGAAAACTTCCCTAATACGGGATGGGAAATAGTCAAGTCCAGGAAGCACAGAGAGTCCCATATAGGATAAATCCAAGGAGAAACATGCCAAACACAAATAAATGAAACTATCAAAAATTAAATACAAAGAAAATATATTAAAAGTAGCAATAGAAAAACAACAAATAACATACAAGGGAATCCCCATAAGGTTAACAGCTGATCTTTCAGCAGGAACTCTGCAAGCCAGAAGGGAGTGGCAAGACATATTTAAAGTGATGAAAGGTAAAAACCTACAACCAAGACTACTCTACCCAGCAAGGATCTCATTCAAATTCGATGGAGAAATTAAAACCTTTACAGACAAGCAAAATTTAAGAGAATTCAGCACCACCAAAACAGCTTTACAACAAATGCTAATGGAACTTCTCTAGGCAGGAAACACAAGAGAAGGAAAAGACCTACAACAACAAACCGAAAACAATTAAGAAAATGGTAATAGGAATATATATATCAATAATTACCTTAAATGAAAATGGATTAAATGCTCCAAACAAAAGACAGAGACTGGCTGAATGGACACAAAAACAAGATCCATATATACGCTGTCTACAAGAGACCCACTTGAGACCTAGGGAGATATACAGACTGAAAGTGAGGGGACGGAAAAAGATATTCCATGCAAATGGAAATCAAAAGAAAGCTGAAGAAGCAATTCTCATATCAGACAAAATGGACTTTAAAATAAAGACGATTACAAGAGACAAAGAAGGACACTACATAATGATCAAGGGATCAATACAAGAAGAAGATATAACAATTGTAAATATTTATGCACCCAACATAGGAGCACTCGAATACATAAGGCAAATGCTAACAGCCATAAAAGGGGAAATTGACAGTAACACAATTATAGTAGGGGACTTTAACACCCTAATTTCACCAACAGACAGATCATCAAAAATGAAAATAAATAAGGAAACACGAGCTTTAAATGACACATTAAACAAGATGGACTTAACTGATATTTATAGGACATTGCAACCAAAAACAACAGAATACACTTGCTTGTCATGTGCTCATGGAACATTCTCCAGGATAGATCATATCTTGGGACACAAATCAAGCCTTGGTAAATTTAAGAAAATTGAAGTCGTATCAAGTATATTTTCCGAACACAATGCAATGAGACTAGATATCAATTACAGGAAGAAATCTGTAAAAAATACAAACACATGGAGGCTAAGCAATGCATTACTAAGTAACCAAGAGATCACTGAAGAAATCAAAGTACCGAGAAAATACCTAGAAGCAAATGACAATGAAAACACGATGACCCATAAACCTATGGGATGCAGCAAAAGCATTTCTAAGAGGCAAGTTTATAGCAATACAATCCTACCTCAAGAAACAAGAAACAGCTCAAATAAACAGCCTAACCTTACACCTAAAGCAATCAGAGAAAGAAGAACAAAAAAGCCCCAAAGTGAGCAGAAGGAAAGAAATCATAAAGATCACATCAGAAATAAATGAAAAAGAAATGAAGGAAACTACAGAAAAGATCAATAAAACTAAAAGCTGGTTCTTTGGGAAGATAAAATTGATAAACCATTAGCCAGACTCATCAAGAAAACAAGGGAGAAGACACAAATCAACAGAATTAGAAATGAACAAGGAGAAGTAACAAGTGACACTGCAGAAATAAAAATGATCATGAGAGCTTACTACAAGCAGCTATATGCCAATAAAATGGACAACCTGGAAGAAATGGACAAATTCTTAGCAATGCACAACTATCCGAGACTGAACCAGGAAGAAAGAGAAAATATAAACAGACGAATCATAAGCACTGAAATTGAAAGTGGGATTAAAATTTTTCTAGCAAACAAAAGCCTAGGACCAGATGGCTTCATAGGCAAATTCTATCAAACATTTAGAGAAGAGCTAACACCTATCCTCCTCAAACTCTTCCAAAATATAGCAGAGGGAGGAACACTCCCAAACTCATTCTACGAGGCCACCATCACCCTGATACCAAAACAAGACAAAGATGTCACAAAGAAAGAAAACTACAGGCCAATATCACTGATGTACATTGATGCAAAAATCCTCAATAAAATACTAGCAAACAGAATCCAACAGCACATTAAAAGGATCATACATGATGATCAAGTGGGGTTTATCCCAGGAATGCAAGGATTCTTTAAAATATGCAAATCAATCAATGTGATAAACCATATTAACAAATTGAAGGAGAAAAACCATACGATCATCTCAATAGATGCAGAAACAGCTTTCAACAACATTCAACACCAATTTATGATAAAAGCCCTTCAGAAAGTAGGCATAGAGGGAACTTACCTCAACATAATAAAGGCCATAGATGACAAACCCACAGTAAACATCGTTCTCAATGGTGAAAAACTGAAACCATTTCCTCTAAAATCAGGAACAAACAAGGTTGTCCTCTCTCACCACTATTATTCAACATAGTTTTGGAAGTTTTAGCCACAGCAATCAGAGAAGAAAAAGAAATAAAAGGAATCCAAATTGGAAAAGAAGAAGTAAAGCTGTTATGGATTGCAGGTGACATGATATGATACTACACATAGAGAATCCAAAAGATGCTACCAGAAAACTACTAGAGCTAATCAATGAATTTGGTAAAGTAGCAGGATACAAAATTAATGCACAGAAATGTCTTGCATTCCTATACACTAATGATGAAAAATCTGAAAGAGAATTTAAGGAAACACTCCCATTAACCACTGTAACAAAAAGAATAAAATAACTAGGAATAAACCTACCTAAGGAGATGAAACACCTGTATGCAGAAAACTATAAGACACTGATGAAAGAAATGAAAGATGATACAAACAAATGGAGAGATATACCATGTTCTTGGATTGAAAGAATCAACATTTTGAAAATGACAATCCTGCCCAAAGCAATCTACAGATTCAATGCAATCCCTATCAAACTACCAATGGCATTTTTCACAGAACTAGAACAAAAAATTTCACAATGTGTATGGAAACACAAAAGATCATGAGTAGCCAAAGCAATCTTGAGAAAGAAAAAACACAGATGGAGGAATCAGGCTCTGTTACTGAGACTACACTACAAAGCTACAATAATCAAGACAGTATGGTACTGGCACAAAAACAGAAAAATAGATCAATGGAACAGGATAGAAAGCCCAGAGATAAACCCATGCACATGTGGTCATGTGATTTTTTATAAGAAGTCAAGAACATACAATGGAGAAAAGACAGCCTCTTCAATAAGTGGTGCTGGGAAAACTGGACAGCTACATGTAAAAGAATGAAACTAGAACATTCCATAACACCATACATAAAAATAAACTCAAAATGTATTAAAGACCTAAATGTAAGGCCAGACCCTATAAATCTCTTAGAGGAAAACATAGGCAGAACACTCTATGTCATAAATCACAGCAAGATCTTTTTTGATCCACCTCCTAAAGAAATGGAAATAAAAACAAAAATAAACAAATGGGACCTGATGAAACTTAAAAGCTTTTTGCACAGCAAAGGAATCTATAAACAAGATGAAAAGACAAGTCTCAGAATGGGAGAAAATATTTGCAAATGAAGAAACTGACAAAGGATTAATCTCCAAAATTTACAAGCAGCTCATGCAGCTCCATATCAAAAAATCAAACAACCCAACCCAAAGATGGGCAGAAGACCTAAATAGACATTGTTCCAAAGAAGATATACAGATGCCAACAAACACATGAAAGGATGTTCAACATCACTAATCATTAGAGAAATGCAAGTCAAAACTACAGTGAGGTATCACCTCACACCAATCAGAATGGCCGTCATCAAAATATCTACAAACAATAAATGCTGGAGAGGGTGTGAGAAAAGAACACTCTTGCACTGTTGGTGGGAATGTAAATTGATACTGCCACTATGAAGAACAGTATGGAGGTTCCTTAAAAAACTAAAAATAGAACTGACATACATCCCTGCAATCCCACTACTGGGCATATACCCTGAGAAAACCATAATTCAGAAAGAGTCATGTACCTCAATGTTCACTGCAGCTCTATTTATAATAGCCAGGACATGGAAGCAACCTAAGTGTCCATCGACAGATAAATGGATAAAGAAGATGTGGCACATATATACAATGGAATATTACTCAGCCATAAAAAGAAACAAAATTGAGTTATTTGTAGTGAGGTGGATGGACCTAGAGTCTGTCATACAGAGTGAAGTTAAGTCAGAAAGAGAAAAACAAATACCATATGCTAACATATATGTAAGGAATGTAAAAAAATAAAAATAAAAAATTTGAAGAACCTAGGGGTGGGAATAATGATGCAGACATAGAGAATGTAGCTGAGGACATGCGGAAGGGGAAGAGTAAAGCTGGGACGAAGTGAGTGATTGGCATGGACTTATATATACTACCAAAGGCAAAATAGATAGCTAGTGGGAAGCAGCCACATAGCACAGGGAGATCAGCTCGGTGCTTTGTGACCACCTAGAGGGGTGAGATAGGGAGAGTGGGAGGGAGATGCAAGAGGGAGAAGATATGGTGATATATGTATATGTATAGCTGATTCACTTTGGTATAAAGCAGAAACTAACACACCATTGTAAAGCAATTATACTCCAATAAAGATGTTAAAAAAAAAAAAAGAAAATGTAAACAGACAATAATTACATTAAAAACATAGAATTTTCAGAAACAAAAGAAACCATGGAAGTTATTTTTCTTTTATCTTCCAGCTGACAAAAGTAAGAATCAGAAAGTTTATTGACTCATTTCATGTTACATCTCTAGTTAGCGGGACATTTGTGAACCTAGTCTCCTGAGTCTCATATAAGGTTCTGTCCATTATCCTCATGAATGCTTTATGTTTCCTACTTGTTTTTGTCTCATCATCCCCACCACATGAGTTTTTAAAGAACCAAGTCTTCTCCTAGTTTTATTACAATTCCCTACTCAGCAGTAACCTGAACACTAAAAATCCAAATGCATATCAATTTACTAAATATCTGTGCTCCTGCAGAAAACAAAATGGTTTTTTAAGGGGTAGAGTATATAAAGACAAGAGTGGTGGTAGTAGGACAGTTCAGAGTTGACTGCAAGCAACTGAATATAAAACAATTTTATGGAAATAATTCTTAGGTATTAAAAACAATTACTTAAAACTTTCCCATAAGTCATTAAGTGTGGAGATAGAAAAAGATAAGTTAACACAAGTCAAAAATGGTCTCCATAATGTGGATCCTGATGGACATTAGGGATTTCTTGTTTTCTAAATCCATTGTTTCTATATAAACTCGAGTCTAGAAAGGTTAGTGTACCCCACAAGATCTAGATAGGATTTATTTGCCTCCTCATCTCATACCTGTTTACATTCAATGCTCTGCCTAAGGTGTATGTAAATGCCCCCAAATTTATATTACCAGTGAATTAAACACAACCAGAAATGAGGTCAGTCCAGTAACCTGTTTTGAGGCAAGGCTTTGAAAAATTACCCCTGATAGTACTAAGATCTTTCCCTTAGCTATATCACATTACATAGCATAAATAGAGATTTGCCAAAGCATTTTTTTCTGTCTCAAGCATGAAATCTGAGAGCTGTGAATTAACAGATTCTATCCAACTTGGCTAGCAGGTAGTAGTGAACTGTGGCTGCATAACTGAGGAATGTGCTTTACAGCTTGGAAATTTTAATTACAAACATGGAGATTCTTGATTTTTTCTTTTGATTACCTTTATTTTTCAAAAAACATTTGTATATTTCTTGCAAGTTAGAGGCACTAGGGTTAAAATAAGTGTTGCAAAATGACTAAACAGAGTCCTGGGCTAAAAGAAATCTAGTATGGTAAGAATCCTCCTGATACATATTCAACTATAGCAGCTTAAGTAAATATCAGTAACGAAACCCCAAAAATCCTCCTAATGACTTCCAGACGATCCAAATTTCTAATTAAATTACTGAAGGGTTTTATATTTTTGATACACTGACCTCTGCCCCCAAAATAGTAACCAATTATAAACAAACAGATTGGCCAATCAGACAATGAGCTTTCTGAGAAAAACACATTGCTGTTTCATGCTTTAAAAAACTAGATTTCAAAGATGGTAGACTCAGAAAAATAAATATTTAAAAAACAAAATGTCACCTTCAGGTGAATTGTTTTAACTTAGCTAGATTTTAATCACAAAATTAAAAATTTCGTATTTAATGGTCAATGTGATCGTATTACAGTATTATATGGAACTGCCATATTTGGTTAATGATATTTATTTATCTTGTTTCATCCTTTTTATGATGTCACAATAGAAACAGATAGTTTGAGCACCACCTTGCAACACCACTATCAGAACTATTGGGTCAATAATATTGTCTTTACCTAATTAGGTTATTTTAGGTGAAATCTAGAATGTGGCAAAGCAGATATAAGGATTTGACACACGGCAGAAATGGGCTTCTACTCCCAAAGCTAAGGCAAGTCTTGGGGATGATTTTTCGATTCTAACCCATTCTCCTGGGCCTAGTAAAAGTCCTTCTCATGAATCTAACACTCCTCACCAAACATGATGGATTCTTCCTCCTTGACACAGTATAAGAGAATCAGAACTATATTAATTAACAAGTATTAAGGCTTGTACTGCACTTCTCTCTCATTAAATTTCTTTTTTTCACTTCTTTACTTTCAACTTAGAAAAACATAGGTTTTATCTGAGGTAAAAATGAATTCTAGTTCTATATCTTTCAAGCTAAGAGCTCCGAAGACAGCATAAATTTATTAGCAACCTCACTAAATCTGATTATGTTTTTAACATTCTTCAGGATGATCAATTTGAAGTAACAGTAATCGTTATTTTTTAAAGTGTAGAATTAATATGTGTTTATTATGGAAAACTCAAAAATGTGTAGTACAGAGAAAAGCACACATGTAAATAAACAACAAAATATATTCCAAATCCCAAAACCCAGCAAAAGATAGCTACTGCAAATATTGTCAGCCTGCTTTTTTAAGTCCTTCTAAGCACTTATAATTCCAATGAGACAAATTCATAGACCAGCTATCATATTTCATCACTTCTGACATTTCCGCTTTTACCTATATGAAGTTTATAAGGAACATTGTATTTCTCCCATTGTATACTTGGATTAATTTGCATTTCCCAAAGAAATTTCATGTCTCTTTTTTTTACTTTCTCTTTTTCTTTTTTAATTCTTCCAATTTTATTGAGATATAATTGCCATATAGCACTGTGTACATTTATTGTGTACAGCATAATGATTTAAATTACATACCTCATGAGATGACTAGCACAATAAGTTTAGTGGATATCATGTCATATAGATACAAAACTAAAGAAATAGAAAAAAAAATTTCTTCTGATGAGACCTCTTGTGATTTCCTCTCTTAACAACTTTCATATATAACATACAGTAATGTTAATTATATTTATCATGCTGTATTCAAGTCTCTATTTTTATCTAAATCTTTCAAAAAGATTGATAATTATTAGATCGTGTGTGTGTAATTTAATTCATAGTCAATAAAGCCTCTAATGCAGCTCCTAGGAAGAGAACACTAAGGAGTGAAGCTTCCTCTGGATTGCTTTATGCACCACCTCATTCATCTACTTCTACAAGAGAGCTACTAATGGATTAGGGACACAGAATGGCCCATCAGCCCATGTCAGCAATTCAGTCCTGCTTCTGAGAGCTTTCTGCACAACTCTGAGCTCCTGAAGAAAGCATCCAGCAGGTTCTATCTTTACAACCAACTACCTAACAGAGGTTTGGAAAGGTTTATGTCTCATGAAACTGTACACAAGATAGCATCCAGATCACTCAATTGGTACAAATCAAGGTATATGCACTATACAGGTAAGGAAGTAAAATGTTGTTTGGCTTATTGTCTATAATATAAAATACAACTCATTCTCCACAAAATATCATCATGATCGTTTAAAGCACAGCATTTAATAGCTTAATGGTATATCAATACAAATGAGCTGTACTGTTTTGGCTTAACATGGAATCACTCTTACCGGGCTCTACTGCAGTGTCTCATCATGAATCAGTCCAAAGAAACATTAGTTTTTAAAGTCAAATTAAATGCATTATTGTATTTATTATAAGGCTTCAACTGAGTATATTATCTGTTGTATCACAGAGTGTCCTTTCATAGCACACACTGTCCAGTGGATTTCATAGAAGAAATTTATTTCAAGTTTCAGTCCCAGATACGCCTGTCTTCTCATTGAGAATAGGCTTGAATTTATCCTGCTAACATAATGAAATTCTATAGGATCATGATTTACACTTGTATTTGGCTTTAAGTAAATTAGAGCTAAATATGTAGCCCACCTCTAATAGCTGTATGGGACCTATGATGTGCATTTCTGACTGTTTTATGAATCCCTGCTTTTGTTATCTTCCTATCATTTTTAAAATTTACTTAATTTATCAGCTGCTTATTTTAACCATTTTCATGGTACCCATGATTTTAAGCAGCTTCAACTCCTTTGTGAACAGATATAAATTAATAATGTTTACTTTATCAGGCCTGATTTTTTTAAAGAAAATTTTGTTATTATTTTATCTATTTTTATCTAAATCCTTTAATGATATATGTGTATGTGCATGTGTGAATTTTAATACTCATTGAGTTTGTACAGGAATAAAGACACACTTAAAATCGTTTTAATAACATTTTCCTAATCTGCAATATCTATTGACTTAGAAAAGAAGAAAAAATGTTAAAAATCCTTTTATTTTTCTTTTAGCTCAAATACTCATAAGGATTTTCAAGCAAATGTAAGAAATAAGATAAATAAAAATATTTCTAAAGGGGACACAAATTAATAAACCATAAGCAACTTCATTAATCCAGTATAGAAAATTAGTTCTTAAGGAATCTCTTGGGGGCTTCCCTGGTGGCGCAGTGGTTAAGAATCTGCCTGCCAATGCTGGGGACACGGGTTCGTGCCCCAGTCGGGGAAGATCCCACATGCCGCGGAGCAGCTAGGCCCCATGAGCCATGGCCGCTGAGCCTGCGTGTCTGGGGCCTGCCTGTGCTCCGCAACGGGAGAGGCCACAACAGGGAGAGGCCTGTGTACCGCAAAAAAAAAAAAAAAAAGAAATCTCTTGGTAATCCACTTTCAAACCTCTCCAGTTCAATAACAATATAAGTTTGTAGTGGTCCCAGAGTTAAGACCCCTCTCTGTACCATGGTTTCAGTGTTTAACTTATAATTAAGCACTTGAAATGCTTGAGAATATAATTTTCAGGGCATCAACACACTGCATAATAATTTTTAACTCTCCCCCTCCGATAAATATTATGAATGTGTCAGCATGAGCCATAGAGTTATACAATGCATTATGCATAATGAGTTAGCATTATCATCATCACTCTGTTCTATTTAGGAGACAAAGTTGAGATTATGTAAATTAAAATACTTTATCATTTTTTGATTCCCTTACCTGATTTTATATGCTTAAGAATGTAGTTACCTCTTCAAAAGTAAAATCAAGGACAGATTTTGCTCTATGGATACTATAAGCATTCATAAAAATATAAAGGGAATATTCTATTTATTTAGGGGAGCATGATATTTAAGGTGAAACTAATGCAAGCAATACGGCAGAGCTTATAATATTTTAAAGAGAGAGGCATCTTTAGAAGTAAGTTAATTTGGCCCCATTATCTTGTAGGTGACACTGTTAGCCAGGAAGCTGAGTAATTTTCCCCACAGTTACAAAGCATTAAAATTAGGTTAGAACTCAGGCCCTAGATGGCCCAAATCTGCAGGTAAATTATCAACCCCTCTTTGAGAAAAATGCTTTTATCATCTGCCAGAATAAGTGTTAATCATGGAAAATATTTGTTATATAATCACATTTATGTATTTTCTTAAAAAAATATTTACTATTCTAAATACACATCATCCTGTAGCCATGAAGAAAATAATTTTACAACTTCTTGAGATAGTAGTTTGTATATGAACAATTTTTCATAACTAATTAGTGGCCCTCCTGAACTTTCCATTCTTATTAGAAACGTCAGCAACTTAAATTACACTGGGGGGGGATGGGAGGAGAATGGGAATAACAGAAAAATCATTCAAAGAAATAATCAACTTTGTAGGGAATTTGTTTTCTTCCCAGTTGTCTGCACATTTAGTTTTTATTATAGGTGTATGCTTTCCAAAGTTTTTCTAGATACCAATATGAGCTACATAAATATAGATACTAACGTTAATCAGGAAATCATTAGCAAGTGACAGAAAAAACAACCAAAATTAATTGACCAAAACTGTGAATTTCTTGACTCATGTACCTTGAAAGACAGGGGATATTTTCAGGCATGTCTGGGTACAGAGAATAAAACAATGTAACAAGGACTCTCTTTTTTTTGGCCATTACATTCTCTGTATTGCTATGCCTTGGTAAAATTCTCAACTTCCCTCCACATGTTGAAAAGATGGCTGCCTATACTTTTCAGCTTACACATCATCCTAAGGGCAACTCCAGTGGGGGGAAACTTTATTTCCAATAGTTCCAGCAAAAGTCCTAGAATATAGTCTCCAGAACTCTGATTGTATCACCTGCTCACCCCTGAATTAAACATTGGGATATGATGTTTTGGTTGCTCAAGCCTGGGTCGCATGGCCATAGGGTTTGAATAAACTTCACTCAAACCACAGAGAATATGAATGGGGAAAGACCTGTTTTGCCAGAAGACATGAAAATGAGTACTTGGCTTGTCAAAAATGACAAATGCCCTCTGCAGTGCACTTGTTAAACAGAGAGAGAAGTTTGCAGACCTTTTCCTTTCTGAATCTTCCTCTTTATCCCCCATAAGAAGTTGTTATGGATTATTTTCTAGTAAGCTGCCAGGAGTACATTCAAATCGTGGGTAGACTTACAATGTGGTACTAGATTTTACATGGACAAGGTTCTCTTCTAATTCCCTCTCTATCTATGGGACAGAAATGGTAAGTGGCAGATCTGCTTTCAAAGAGGAAGACCTAGATTTCTCAGGCTTTCTGTCAGTGTCTCTCTATTCCATTTTTCCTGTGCCACCTTAAATCATAGTGGTAAGAGCCAAGCAAAGGTTCTGATGTTGTGGAGTGGACATTTAGGAATAAAGGAGAGTGCAGTCTTTATTACAGAATTAGTACTGAAGCTTTTTAGACCTAACTAGCTTAAGAAAAGAGAGTGTTTCACATGATCCAGCTGCTTCTTGGATTACTGCTCTCAGCTCTCTACTCTTTCCCTTCCTCACTTGGGGTAGAGTGTGTTCCCCTGTCACTCCAGCTTAGGGTTTAGCTATATGATTTGCTTTGACCAGTGCTATGTAAGTGAGTATAACATGTGCCACATCTAATCAGAGGCTTTAAACTGGCTTGTGTGGTTTGGCTTGTGGTTTGTGCTTCTGCCATCTGTGATCTTGCCAAGGTCTCAGAATGAAAGACATGTGGAACAGACATGAAACTGACTTGCAGACTGACAAACAGCCACCACAGCCAACTCCCAGACCTGTGATCATTGTAAGGCTCTCATTATAAGTCACTGGGATTGCTGGGCTGTTTATTAGGCAGATTTATCACCCCAAACTGACTAAAACAACATATTACACAAGTTGTCTGCATTGTGATTTATGACCAGAGACAAATCTAAGAAAAATGTTCTTTTAAAACATTAGAGCCATGACTCAAATGGTGTCTCTTCAGAGTACTATTATGGTATTAAAAAAAAATCTTTTTTAAGTCTGAAAGCCAAAGTATGATCAAATTAACTCAAGATCTTTATTTGCATATCTCCAACAGTTTGAGGTTGAAACAGCAATCAATGCAGGATTTTTAATAATGCCTTCTCTTCTTTTTCCCTCATATCATACAGCTGGCCTTACACTTCTCACACCAAATATTACTTCCTGAAAACCCACACACCTCACCCTAAGCTAATGCCTTTAATCTTTATCCTACACTCTGTTTCTTTTCTTACTTAACTGACAGAGTAGCAAATAACTTTTTTTGGCAAGCAAGGATTTCCCTGGAGGACTAGGTGGGAGATACTAAGCCAAACCGGAATTCTCTGTCTTTCGCAGGGAGAGAAAACTGCCACACTTTTCCATATGCTTTGCTTGGGAACTGCATGGGAAGAAGTGATTAGTCAAAGCCGGTATTTGGGTATCTTTGCTCCCCCGATCCTGTTTGTGTCAGTTGCCAAATGTCATCTTAATAAGAAAAATTTCAAGTTATTCTCATTTTGTCTGTATGTCCCTGTATTTTATTGAATTTTTATTATGAAAGAAATGTAGTTTGATTTCAAGAAATTAAACTGCAAATTTACAAAAAGAAAATGTTAATAATCTTAACTTCCCACCTCCAATCCCACTATGTCTGAAGTAATCAGTGCCCAATGTTAAGTGTATGTTCCTTGAAATATTTATCTATACAAACATCCCATGATTTTCTATTTTTTATAAAAATGAACTCTATTACAAACTTTCATCTGAGCAGTGATTTCTTTTACCCATATAATAAATGAATGACATCTTTTCAGTAAAAAATCTAACTCATTTTTATTCAAAAATAGTAGCATAATACTCCTTGTTACACATTTATCGAAAATTTTTCAATTTTTCTAAATTAATATTTAGGTTATTTCTAGTTTTTTGTTTGTTTTACCATTATATGGCAGAGCACAGTCAATGGGTGAGGATGTGTAATCTTACAGGCAAGAGAGAATAAATTACTTGAGTCAACTATACAATTTGCCTTATGGTCTTTTTATTTTTTTCTTTTTAACATATTTATTGGAGTATAATTGCTTTACAGTGGTGTGTTAGTTTCTGCTTTATAACAAAGTGAATCAGTTATACATCTACATATGTTCCCATATCTCTTCCCTACTGCATCTCCCTCCCTCCCTCCCTCCCACCCTCCCTATCCCACCCCTCTAGGTGGTCACAAAGCACTGAGCTGATCTCCCTGTGCTATGCAGCTACTTCCCACTAGCTATCTATTTTACGTTTGGTGGTATATATATGTCCATGCCACTCTCTCACTTTGTCACAGCTTACCATTCCCCCTCCCCATATCCTCAAGTCCATTCTCTAGTAGGTCTGCGTCTTTATTCCCATCTTGCCCCTAGGTTCTTCATGACCTTTCTTTTTTTTTTGGATTCCATATATATGTGTTAGCATACAGTATTTGTTTTTCTCTTTCTGACTTACTTCACTCCGTATGACAGACTCTAGGTCCGTCCACCTCACTACAAATAACTCAATTTCATTTCTAGTTATGGCTGAGTAATATTTCATTGTATATATGTGCCACATCTTCTTTATCTATTCAACTGTCAATGGACACTTAGGTTGCTTTCATGTCCTGGCTATTATAAATAGAGCTACAGTGAACATTCTGGTACATGACTCTTTTTGAATTATGGTTTTCTCAGGGTATATGACCAGTAGTCGTATGGCTGGGTTATATGGTAGTTATATTGTTAGTTAATTAAGGAACCTCCATACTGTTCTCCACAGTGGCTGTATCAATTTACATTCCCACCAACAGTGCAAAATGGTTCCCTTTTCTCCACACCCTCTCCAGCATTTATTGTTTGTAGATATTTTGATGATGGCCATTCTGACTGGTGTGAGATATCTCATTGTAGTTTTGATTTGCATTTCTCTAATGATTAATGATGTTGAGCATTCTTTCACATGTTCGTTGGCAATCTGTATATCCTCTATGGAGAAATGTCTATTTAGGTCTTCTGCCCATTTTTGGATAGGGTTGTTTGTTTTTTTGATATTGAGCTGCATGAGTTGCTTGTAAATTTTTCAGATTAATCCTTTGTCAGTTGCTTCATTTGCAAATATTTTCTCCCATTCTGAAGGTTATCTTTTCATCTTGTTTATGGTTTCCTTTGCTGTGCAAAAGCTTTTAAGTCTCATTAGGTCCCATTTGTTTTTTTTGTTTTTGTTTTTATTTCCATTTCTCTAGGAGGTGGGTCAAAAAGGATCTTGCTGTGATTTATGTCATAGAGTGTTCTGCCTATGTTTTCCTCTAAGAGTTTGATGGTGTCTGGCCTTACATTTAGGTCTTTAATCCATTTTGAGCTTATTATTGTGTATGGTATTAGGCAGTGTTCTAATTTCATTCTTTTACATTTAGCTGTAGAGTTTTCCCAGAACCACTTATTGAAGAGGCTGTCTTTTCTCCACTGCATATTCTTGCCTCCTTTATCAAAGATAAGGTGACCATATGTGCATGGGTTTATCTCTGGGCTTTCTATCCTGTTCCACTGATCTATATTTCTGTTTTTGTGCCAGTACCATACTGTCTTGATTACTGTTGCTTTGTAGTATAGTCTGAAGTCAGGAAGCCTAATTCCTCCAGCTCCGTTTTTCTTTCTCAAGTTTGCTTTGGCTATCCGGGGTGCTTTGTGTTTCCATACAAATTTTGAAATTTTTTTTCTCGTTCTGTGAAAAATTGCCAGTGGTAGTTTGAAAGGAATTGCATTGAATCTGTAGATTGCTTTGCATAGGATAGTCATTTACAAAATGTTGATTCCTCCAATCAAAGAAAATGGTATATCTCTCCATCTATTTGTATCATCTTTAATTTCCTTCATCAGTGTCTTATAATTTTCTACATACAGGTCTTTTGTCTCCTTAGGTAGGTTTATTCTCAGATATTTTATTCTTTTTGTTGCAATGGTAAATGGGAGTGTTTTCTTAATTTCACTTTCAGATTTTTCATCATTAGTGTACAGGAAAGCAAGACATTTCTGTGCATTAATTTTGTATCCTGCTACTTTATCAAATTCATTGATTAGATCTAGTAGTTTTCTGGTAGCATCTTTAGGATTCTCTATGTATAGTATCATGTCATCTGTAAAGAGTGACAGCTTTACTTCATCTTTTCCGATTTGGATTCCTATTATTTCCTTTTCTTCTCTGATTGCTGTGGCTAAAACTTCCAAAACAATGTTGAATAATAGTAGTGAGAGTGGGCAACCTTGCCTTGTTCCTGATCTTAGTGGAAATGGTTTCAGTTTTTCACCATTGAGGATTATGTTGGCTCTGCGTTTGTCATACATGGGCTTCAGTATGTTGAGGAAAGTTCCCTCTATGCCCACTTTCTGCAGGGTTTTTATCATAAATGGGTGTTGAATTTTGTCGAAAGCGTTCTCTGCCTAGATTGAGATGATCATATGGTTTTTCGCCTTCAATTTGTTAATATGGTGTCCCACACTGATTGATTTGCATATATTGAAGAATGCCTACATTCCTGGGAAAAACCCCACTTGATCATTGTGTGTGATCGTTCTAATGTGCTGTTGGATTCTGTTTGCAAGTGTTTTGGTTGAGGAATTTTGCATCTCTGTTCATCAATGATATTGGCCTGTAGTTTTCTTTCTTTGTGACATCTTTGTCTTGTTTTGGTATCTGGGTGATGGTGGCCTTGTAGAATTAGTTTGGGACTGTTCCTTCCTCTGCTATATTTTGGAAGAGTTTGAGAAGGATAGGTATTAGCTCTTCTCTAAATGTTTGATAGAAGTCGCCTTTGAAGCCATCTGGTCCTAGGCATTTGTTTGTTGGAAGATGTTTTAATCACAGTTTCAATTTCAGTGCTTGTGATTGGTGTGTTCATATTTTCTATTTCTTCCTGGTTCAGTCTTGGAAGGTTGAGCATTTCTAAGAATTTGTCCATTTCTTCCAGGTTGTCCATTTTATTGGCATACAGTTGCTTGTAGTAATCTCTCATGATCCTCTGTATTTCTGCAGTGTCAGTTGTTACTTCTCCTTTATCACTTCTAATTCTATTGATTTGAGTCTTCTCCCTTTTTCTCTTGATGAGTCTGGTTAATGGTTTATCAATTTTGTTTATCTTCTCAAAGAACCAGCTTTTAGTTTTATTGATTTTTGCTATTGTTTCCTTCATTTCTTTTTCATTTATTTCTGATCTGATCTTTATGATTTCTTTCCTTCTGCTAACTTTGGGGTTCTTTTGTTCTTCTTTCTCTAAGTGCTTTATGTGTAAGGTTAGGTTGTTTATTTGAGATGTTTCTTGTTTCTTGAGGTAGGATTGTATTGCTATAACCTTCCCTCTTAGAACTGCTTTCCTGCATCCCATAGGTTTTGGGTCATTGTGTTTTCATTGTCATTTGTTTCTAGGTGTTTCTGATTTCCTCTTTGATTTCTTCAGTGATCTCTTGGTTATTAAGTAGTGCACTGTTTAGCCTCCATATCTTTCTGTTTTTTTGTTTTTGTTTTTTTTCTTTTTTGCAGTATGTCGGTCTCTCACTGTTGTGACCTCTTCCATTGCGGAGCACAGACTCTGGATGCGAAGGCTCAGCGGTCATGGCTCATGGGCCTAGCTGCTCCGCGGCATGTGGGATCTTCCTAGACCAGGGCATGAACCCATGTCCCCCGCATCGGCAGGTGGACTCTCAATTACTGTGCCACCAGGGAAGCCCTGTTTCTGTTTTTTACAGGTTTTTTCCTGTAATTGATATCTAGTCTCATAGCATTGTGGTTGGAAAGGATACATGATACGATTTCAATTTTCTTGAATTTACCAAGGCTTGTTTTATGTCCCAAGATATGATCTATCCTGGAGAATGTTCCATGAGCACTTGAGAAGAAAGTGTATTCTGTTGTTTTTGGATGGAATGTCCTATAAATATCAATTAAATCCATCTTTTTTAATGTATCATTTAAAGCTTGTGTTTCCTTATTTATTTTCATTTCAGGTGATCTGTCCATTGGTGAAAGTGGGGTGTTAAAGTCCCCTACTATGATTGTGTTACTGTAGATTTCCCCTATTATAGCTGTTAGCATTTGCCTTATGTATTGAGGTGCTCCTATGTTGGGTACATATATATTTGCAATTATAATATCTTCTTCTTGGATCAATCCCTTGATCATTATGTAGTGTCCTTGTTTGTCTCCTGTAATAGTCTTTATTTCAAAGTCTGTTTTGTCTGATATGAGAATTGCTACCCCAGCTTTCTTTTGATTTCCTTATGCATGGAATGGCTTAGTATAAAAGGGAGAAAAAATAGAAGGAAAGAAGGAAAGAAAGAAAGAAAGAAAGAAGATAAAATAGTTATTAGAATAAACAATAATTATTGAGAAAAACTTTTTTTAAAGAAAAAATAAAACAAAAACTTGGACAGAGAGAACCCTAGGACAAACGGTAAAAGCAAAGCTATACAGACAAAATCACACACAGAAGCATATACATACACAGTCACAAAAAGAGGAAAAGGGATAAAAAATATATGTATCTTTGCTCCCAAAGTCCACCTCCTCAATTTGGAATTCGTGGTCTATTCAGGTATTCCACAGATGCAGGGTACATCAGATTGACTGTGGAGATTTAATCCTCTGCTCCTGAGGCTGCTGGGAGAAATTTTTCTTTCTCTTCTCTGTTCGCACAGCTCCTGTGGTTCAGTTTTCGATTGGCCCTTCCTCTGTGTGTAGGTCGCCTGAGGGCATCTGTTCTTTGCTCAGACAGGTCGGGGTTAAAGGAGCATCCGATACGGGGGTTCTGGCTCACTCAGGTCGGTGGAAGGGAGGGGTACAGATGTGGGGTGAGCCTGCAGCGGCAGAGCCCAGCATGACGTTGCACCAGCCTGAGGTGCTCCGTGAGTTCTCCCGGGGAAGTTGTCCCTGGATCACGGGACCCTGGCAGTGGCAGGCTGCACAGCTCCCGGGAGGGGAGGTGTGGATAGTGACCTGTGGTTGCACACAGGCTTCTTGGTGGCTGCAGCAGCAGCCTTAGCGTCTCATGCCCATCTCTGGGGTCTGCGCTGATACACGCAGCTCGCGCCTGTCTCTGGAGCTCCTTTAAGTGGGGCTGTTAATCATCTCTCCTTGCGCACCAGGAAACAAAGAGGCAAGAAAAAGTCTGCCTCTTCAGCAGTTCCAGATTTTTTCCCAGACTCCCTCCCGGCTAGCCGTGGCACATTAGCCCCTTTCAGGCTCTGTTCACGAAGTCAACCCCAGTCCTCTTGCTGGGATCTGACCTCCGAAGCTGGAGCCTCAATTCCCAGCCCACACCCGCCCTGGTGGGCGAGCAGACAAGCCTCTTGGGCTGGTGAGTGCTGGTCGGCACCGATCCTCCATGCGGGAATCTCCGCTGTGCCCTCTGAACCCGTTGCTGCGCCCTCCTCCGTGGCTCCGAAGATTCCCCCCTCCGCCACCGGCAGTCTCCACCCAAGAAGAAGCTTCCTAGTGTGCGGAAACCTTTCCTCCTTCACGGCTCCCTCCCACTGGTGCAGGTCCCGTTCCTATTCTTCTGTCTCTGTTTTTTCTTTTGCCTTACACAGGTATATGGTGAGTTTCTTGCCTTTTGGGAAGTCTGAGGTCTTCTGCCAGCGTGCAGTAGGTGTTGTTCCACATGTAGATGTATTTCTGATGTATTTGTGGAGAGGAAGGTAATCTCTGCATCTTACTCTTCCGCCATCTTGAAGCTCCCAATCTGCCATATGGTCTTTTATAATGTGTGTGTGTGTGTGTGTGTGTGTGTGTGTTTCTGTTGTGATCTTTGACTTTGATTCTTTTCCTCTATTGTTTCTGAACTTCCTGATTCCCTGACAAATCACTGAGACAAAATGAATGCATGCTGTACACAGGCCAGAAATATTGAGCAGAATAGGCAACTACTTTGTGGTATGAATTCATGGAATTTATAAAGACTCTATAATCACCTCAAATCCCTCTTAAATTGCTTGCTGACATTTCTTTGTCTTAAAGTAATTGTAAATTTCACTGAGAGAGCTAACACACTGTCTCATCAGAATTTTATGTATTATATTTTAATACTTTTGTCAAGTCCTGCATGAGATAAGTTTTTATGTAGAAAAAGCAAATGAGTTAAAGAGAATTTTAAAATATACATTAAACTAACTAAAATCTAAAAAAATGCATCAAGGAAGATTAAGACAAATTCATCTAAATTAACATTTTATAGAAAGGAAGACCTAAACAGATGATTGTGTCTCAAAAATATTTTGGAAATCAAATACAGTTCAATATGTTGTGTCAGTCAAGGGCCTAAGGTAATTGAAATATTCAAATTGGGTTTTATCCTTCTGCCTGATAATAGATGGCAGAAGAAACCAAAATAAAGCATATTTTGATGTTTCAGATGCATTCAAATTTCATGGTTGGCAGAGCCAAATTTTGTGAGTTTTTTTTCCCAGATGCAGGACTCTTGGGATCACCACTTTCCTTTCCAAGAGTAAGAAAATAGTGAAGTGTAGCAAAAAGCAGAACATCTGAGTTCCTGTTAGACTTTAGGGAAATTTCACAGCAACCATTCTCTGTCTGGTGGTTATGAAACAGATCCCAGTAATGAATGTAAAATCATTCTTTCCATCATAACGTACTTGACAAATATAAGAGGTTATCATTAACCATCCTAAGAACATTCCTATTTTTTAATCAAACAAAAAGTTTTTAAATGTGAAGAGACCCTGATTCCACACACACACACACACACACACACACACACACACACACACAATCCTTGGAGAACTAACTCCTTAGAGTATCTTAAGCAAAAATATTAGCTTTATGGATTTTTATTTTCTCTACAACCAGTTCCCCAGGGCCTGAAGTGCCACTGCAGAAAGACCTAAGCGGAACTAACTAAATAACACTTTCCTTCCACATCCAGGCAGAAACCATTATAATTGCACACTTTTCTTTCTGAATTGAACTTTACTTTATCAGAGACATTTCCTTAATCATAAGAAATGATCTCTTAAAGTCATAGGGCACGACTGTGGCAACTGATGCTGTGAAATCTATCAACAGAGGGAAAGCCTAACATTTGACATGCTCCAAGATTTTATATAAACTGACTGAAAGATTACTCTCCAAAAGTAAAATAAAAATGAATAAAACACAAAAAGGGAAAATTAAACAGATACTTTCTAATAGTTCACATAGGATTATCAAACAAAGTTAAGAAAATATAATATTATAGTTATACAAGGTATTCATTAAAATGGGATATATTTGGCATTAAAACAGAGCCTGTAAAAGGGAGGTTTGATGATGGATTAACTTGAAAAGACTAATTAGGAAGTCATCATTAAATAGAATAGGGCAGATTTTAAAATAATTAAAGAAAATAATAACTATATTATTGAATGAACTGAAATCAATAATATTCAAAAATAACAACTTGATCCTTTTTTATGACCATCCTTTAAACTAGTTCCACTAAATTATTTTTTTCTGGTAGTAAAAATCCATTCTGATCTAATATCAAAGCTTTAGTTTTTCATTTATACTTCTATGCTCCTTTGCTCTCTCTGCCTGGGCCTGTCTTAGGCTGAGAACTCTTTAGTCTGAGAAAGGTCATAATTGGATTTTCACTGTTTCACCACTTTGTTCTTCTCCCCCTTCTCCCTGATTCATTTTGCTGACTTTTGGGTTAGAGTCTGGAAAAGAAGAGCAATAGTAAATTTACTAACACTTCTGGTCCCTTCATTTCATTATGTGTGAAATAAAAGAAATCAAATAGGTTACCTATATTTGAACACCTGAATAAATTCTCATTTTCCCCTCACTTATCCAAATAAAAATGAGTACAGAAAAGAAAGTGAAAAGCCAAATGCCAATTTCACTTATCTGCCATTTTTTTCTAGGGCTCTTGTCATGACAGCAGCCTTCAAACCACTGAATGCCACATGTGTGCCATATATTCTGGCCTTACATACAGTCTCCTGTTCAGCAAACTGATTTTAATAAAGATGCATAATTAGGACTTTACAGGTCAGCTGAGATAAATGTGAAAGAAGTCATGAATAGCTAGAACTTTTGTTTCTGTCATCAAATACTGCCTACTATGTATTAGGCTCAAATCTAGTTCACTATTATGTGAACAAGACAGACCAAGACTCCTGACCTCACAAAACTTATGTTCTGTTGAGTCATAACAGACAATAAATACTAAATGTAAATTGTTACATATTGCAGAGTATGTTCAAAGTTGTGAGATGTAATAGAGAAAAAGGAAAACAAAAATCAGGCCAAGGGGATATGGAATGTGCAGGTGGTGGGGAAGGGGTTGGTTAGCATGTGGCAGTTTTAAACAGGATGGTCAAGGTAGCCTCATTGAGAAAGTAATATCTAAGCAAAGACTGGAAGCAGGTGAGGGAGGTAGCCAGAAGGAAGAGGCAACAGTCAATGCAAAATTCCTAAAGCTGGAGCTCATTCAAGGAAGAGCAAGAGTGCCTGATTGCTTGATGCTTAGTGACTGAGAGGGGAGTATGAAATACTGTGTTCATAACGCTAGGGTGGGAGTGAGGTGTCATATCAGGCAGGGTCTCTTCAGTCATTGGAAGACTTTGACATTTTACTCATGTGAAATGGGGGGAGCATTTCAGAGTTTAAATGAGATAAATTGCATAATCTGATTTACAATTCTAAATAGTCCACCCTGCCTACTGTGTTGAGAAAAGACTGGGTATAGAGAGGGGTCGTGAATCAGTGTAGACTAAATTATACTGTGGTAGCATCCAACACTAAAACTTCAGAGGGTTAGAAAGCAAAGAAAAATGAAAAGTTTCTTTCTTACATCACATAGCCATTGTGGGTCAGCTGTGGCTCTGCTCCAACATTCCCTTCTCTCTGGGATCAGACTGATAGAACAGTTGCTATCTGGGACAATTCCAGTCTCATGGCAAAGGGAAAAAAGATACAGGCTAGACCAAGAGCTGGCTCTCAAAGCTCCTGCTCAAAAGTGCTCTCTCTGGATTACATCCAATCACATCTCATTGACCACTCCAAGTCATGGGGTCAAGTCTGATATCAAAAGACCAGAAATCTATAATCTTCCCACTGGGAGGAGAAAAACCTCAAGAAAGTCATGCAAGTACTTAGAATAACAATACAATTCTCCAAAGCAGGGGAGAGAAAAAAAGGGACATTATCTAGAAGGTTATTATAATGCTTTAGGTGAGAGATGAAAAGGACTAGCTCTATCTTGGTTACATCTCAAACAATGGAATCTTGAGATTTCCAAGGGTATTGAATAGAAAGGATCTGGAGATGTGGCAAAGACTAGAGGTTCATACAAGAATCAAAGAAAAGAGGCATAGAGGCCTGTAAAAGGAAAAACATAAGATCAAGAGAGGTATGGAGGAAACTCAGTAAAAACTGGTAAAAAAAAAACCAAAAAACCAAACACCACAAATCATAGAAATAATATAAACTTATTACATCTAAACACTTAAAATACCTAATGGGTATATTTTCATGAGTATTTATAGTTAAAATTCTCCAGGAAAGATTCCAAATAAACTTATTTCTAGTGAAGAGAATGTGATGACCTATGCATTGCTTTTTGTAGATTTAGCTGACATTGTAATTCAGAAGGAACAGTTTTGCTAATAGCACGCCAATTTTGCCTCCTTTATTCAATTTGATCTGTTATCTTAACTTGACAGCAGGATCACTCTGTTGATTAAATCAAGTATTTCATTATCCCTGATTCCTCTACATGTTGTTGAGTAAGTGTAGAAAGGTGACAAAATTCAATTTATATTTCCTATTCCTACTCCTACATCTTTCCTTTGTAGACTCTTCAGGACAATAGTGAATCCCAAAGTTTAATGTCATTATGTCCTTTATTTTTTCTACCACAATTGGTCTATTTCATTTCTGTTTCATTTCTGTTTATTCCTGACATGTAACAGGAAACATGCTAGATAATACGGATACTAACATACAAAGAACTACTTCTGTGCATGAGGTTCTTATATTCAAGGGATAAAGATAAACTGGGTTTACTGAGGTAAATGCTATTTTGGAGGAATATGTGATGTGCAAAGATAACAGAGAAAGGAAAGTCAAACTCCACATAAGGAGGCTTCAAAAAGACGAGATGTTTTGGATGAGTCTGTGTGAAGACAGGAGGGGTGGATTTTTTTTTTAATGCAATAAAAGGAATTTCAAGCAGAAGAAAAAGCATATAAAAAGATGTGATAAGGTAAAAACAATATTTGAGTAACAGAAACAAATGGATGAAAAACAATATGTAAAAGGGCACTGCAGGAAGATGCAACTGAACAGATGAAAAGAGATGAGATCACAAACAAGCACTTGTGTCAAGATTAAACACTAACCAGGGAGCTACTGAAGAGATTCAAGGAAGGAATTAACATGATTTCATGTTCATGACAGTTATTGATTGCTTTAAATAAATGATCATTATTTTTTCCCTATTACTGTTTGTGAAACACAGGAAAGCATCTTTGCAGGGAAGAGTCAGTCATGGAAATATGTGATGCCATTCAAATATCAAACCAGATCTAGAGGCCCATCAGGACTCCGGTCTTTGCAATTTCAGAACTCAGGTTTTTCTCTGTTGCCTTCCACTCTCTCAGGATTTCATGGCACACCTCTCAGAGTCTTTATCTTAATTTCACAGCTCTACAGCAATAGTTCTCGAACATTTTGGTCTCAGGATTTTATGATCTTAAAAGTCAGCAAAAGGGAATTCCCTGGCAGTCCAGTTGTTAGGACTCTGTGCTTTCACTGCTGAGGGCTTGGGTTCAATCCCTGGTCGGGGAACTAAGATCCCACAAGCCACACAGCAGGGCCAAAAAAAAAAAAAAAAAAAAAAAGTCACTGAAGACTCCAAAGAACTTTTATTTGTATGGGTTATATTTATCAATATTTACTATATTTGAAAATAAAACAGGGGCTTCGGGGGTGGTGCAGTGCTTAAGAATCCACCTGCCAATGTGGAGGACATGGGTTTGAGCCCTCGTCTGGGAAGAACCCATATGCCACAGAGCAACTAAGCCCGTGTGCCACAACTACTGGACCTGCACAACACAACTACTGAAACCCGTGCGCATAGAGCCCATGCTCTACCACAAGAGAAGCCCCCGCAATGAGAAGCCCTTGCACTGCAGCGAAGAGTAGCCCCTGCTCGCCACAACTAGAGAAAGCCCGCGTGTAGCAACGAAGACCCAACACAGCCACAAAAATAAAATAAAATTATAAAAAAAAGGAAAAGAGAAAAAATTTCATATTTGTTTATTAATCTATTTAAAATATCAATAATAATGCCATTACAACTAGTTAGAAGGGGTGGTTTTATTTTATTTATGTATTTTTTAAGTGTATTCTTAGTTCCCTGACCAGGGATTCAACCTGGGCCCTCAGCAGTGAGAATGTGGAGTTCTAACCACTGGACCACTAGGGAATTCCCAGGGGTGGTTTTATACATTTGCAAGTTTACTTAATGTCTTGCTTAATGAGCAGATTCTCATCTGCATCTGCATTCAATCAGTTGCAATATATTGTTTTGGTTGAAGTTCATGAAGATAATCTGTCCTCACACAGATATGTAACTAGGAAACGAAAAACCCTTTTCAGATAATTGTGAATATTCTTTCAAAATAATATGCCCAAATTCATTAAGTGGTAGTTTCACAAACTTTGTTGCAATGTGCAATCTGAAACAATATCATTGCAGGTTTTGGACTCTGTGGCATTAAAGTCTCTTGATTTACCTTTCATTTTAATGACTTTCTTACCCTTGCAAGATATTGTTACCACATGCATTGATCATTTGTAAAGTATTTGTTCATTGAGTTATGCAGATTTTACAAATTTGGGCACATATATTATACAATATTAAAAAACCACACATTTGTTAATACCTCATCAGAAATCTCTTAAGTATTGTTAAGTTTTCAAGCTTACAGTGGCAGATGCAAATTTTCCAAAATTTTAATTTTTCTTGAAAGTTTACATTTTATGATTAATAACAAATACTTTCATTTGTTTCAAGAAAATGTATACCAAATATCCAAATTAGAATAACTATAGTTTGTCAGCCATTTCTCAAATGAAAATGGTGTTTCATGAAAAAGAAATTGGCTAGTTCAGCTCAGAAACCAATCACACCAGGGCTTTTCTTTGAGATAACCAGCATACTTCAATGTACAGCAGAAGTGCTTCATGCATACTTCCTATTTCATCTTATACACTATTAAAACCCTTTTCTATTCAATTGTCTATCTTTTTTAAATGATTTGTATGAGCAAAATATATTTTCTTCATTGGATAAAAATACTTTGTTCATTGGATCTATGTATTGCAAATACCTTCTTTTACTCTCTGGCTTGCTTTTCCACTATCTAAGTGGTATCTTTTAATAAGCATAAGTTTTTAATTTTCATGTAGCTTAATTTATGATTTTTTTTCCTCCATGGTTACTGATTTTCTGTCCCATTTAAGAAATCTCTTTTTATGCCAAGATCATAAAGATACTTTCTTATGTTTACTTCTCAAAAATGTTTTGTAATTTTCAGTTTAGGGGTATTATATATGTTTAATTGGTTTTATTTTTAGGTATTTTACATATTTTTATGCTATGGCAAAGGATACCTTATTTTCTCACTTTCTATACTTTATTGCTTCTATGTAAGAACACATTGATTTTTATATATCTCTGTATCCAGCAACTTGATTCATTAACTTAATAATTCCAATAGTTTTGCTGTAGTCTTCTGAAATTTTTCTGTATACAATCATGTCACATGCAGACAATGACAGTTTTGCTTCATTTTCTCCAAATTATAAACTTTTTATTCTTCTGTCATGTCTCATTTTACTGAATGGAAATTCTAGGACAATATTTAATGGAAGAAATGATAACAGCATTGTTTCAAGATTTTTTTCTTGATTAAAAAATACATTTTTATTCATAGTTTTAATATAAATTTCTGGTTTTACTGGAATCATAATCAGAGATTATGGCCTATAAGATCTCTTCTGTAAGACTAAACATGTAATGTAGATAATGGACAAAAGATTACAAAAAGAAAGAACAAGTCATCTGAAAGTAAGTCCGTTATTTACAAGGGAAATCACTGGGATTCATTACTTGGGCTGGGTAACAAGTCTTAAAAATCTTAGAGCTGTGCTAGGTAAAGCAGAAAGGTCATACTAGAAGATATCACCATCCCCTGAAAACAAAACAAACAAACAAAAGAGCTACGTGTGTGGCTTGAAAGAGATGTCTTACTAAACTATAAAACTTTAGGGCCGAGGATACCTTCAAGATGGCGGAGGAGTAAGACGTGGAGATCACCTTTCTCCCAACAAATAATCAGAAATACATCTGCATGTGGAACAACTCCTACAGAATACTTAGTGAACACTGGCAGAAGACCTCAGACTTCCCAAAAGGCAAGAAACTACCCATGGACCTGGGTAGGGCAAAAGAAAAAACAGACAAAAGAATAGGGGTGGGACCTACAACTCTGGGAGGGAGCTGTGAAGGAGGAAAAGTCTCCACACACTAGGAAGCCCCTTCACTGGGAGAGACGATGAGGGTTGATGCGCGGGAAGCTTCCGAGCCACAGAGGAGACCGCGGCAACAGGGGCAGAGGGCAAAGTGGAGAGATTCCCACACAGAAGTTCGGGGCCAACCAGCACTCACTGGCCTGAGAGCCTTGTCTGCTCACCCACCTGGTCAGGTGGGAGCTGGGAACTAAGGCTCCGGCTTTGGAGGTCAGATCCCAAGGAGAGGACTGGGGTTGGCTGCGTGAACACAGCCTGAAGGGGGCAAGTGTGCCACAGCTAGCCAGGAGGGAGTCCAGGAAAAAGGCCGGAACTGCCTAAGAGGCAAGAGACCATTGTTTCGGGGTGTGCTAGGAGAGCGGATTCAGAGCACCACCTAAATGAACTCCAGAGATAGGCATGAGCTGAGGCTATCAGCACAGACACCAGAGATGGGCATGAGACGCTAAGGCTGCTGCTGCAGCCACCAACAAGCCTGTGTGCAAGCACAGGTCACTATCCACAAATTCCCTCTGGGAGCCTGTGCAGCCCGCCACTGCCAGGGTCCTGTGATTCAGGAACAGCTTCACTGGGAGAACACACGGTGTGCCTCAGGCTGTTGCAGCATCATGCCGGCCTCTGCCACTGCAGGCTTGTCCCATATTCTGTACCCCTCCCTCCCCCCGGCCTGAGTGAACCAGAGCACCCTAATCAGCTGCTATTTTAACTCAGTCCCGCCTGAGCAAAGAACAGATGCCCTCAGGCAACCTACATGCAGAGGCAGGGCCAAATCCAAAGCTGAACCCCAGGAGCTGTGTGAACAAAACAGAGAAAGGGAAATCTCTCCTAGCAACCTCAGGAGCAGCAGATTAAATCTCCACAGTCAATTTGATGTACCCTTCATCTCTGGAATACCTGAACAGACAACGAGTCATCCCAAAATCGAGGAGGTAGACTTTCGGAGCAACGATATATACATATATTTTTTCCTTTTTCTCTTTCTTTGAGTGTGTATGTGTATGCTTCTTTGTGTCATTTTCTCTCTACCTTTTCTTTTACCACTTGTCCTAGGGGTCTGTCTGCCCGTTCTTTGTTTTTTTTTTTTAGTATAGTTGTTAGCACTTGTTAATATTGGTGGCTTTGTTTTTTGGTTTGGGTGCTCTCTTCTTTCTATCTTTCCTTTTTCTTTCTTTATAACTTTTTAATTTTTATGTTTAATAATTATTTTTCATTTTAATAATATTATTTTATTCTATTTTATCTTCTTCCTTCCTTCCTTTCTCTCTTTTCTTTCTTTATTTCCTTCCTTCCTTCCTTTGTTTCTCTCCCTTCCTCCCTTCCTTCCTTCCTTCCTTCCTTCCTTCCTTCCTTTCTCCCTTTTCTTCAGAGCTGTGTGGCTGACTGGGTCTTGGTGCTCCAGCCGGGTGCCAGGCCTGTGCCTCAGATGGGACAGCCAAGTTCAGGACATTCGTCCACCAGAGACCTCACAGCTCCGCATAACATCAAATGGCAAAAGCTCTCCCAGAGATCTCCATCTCAACGCTAAGACCCAGCTCCACTCAAAGACCAGCAAGGTACAGTGCTAGACACCCTAGGCCAAGCAACTAGCAAGACAGGAACACAACCCCACCCATTAGCAGAGAGGATGCCTAAAAACATAATAAGGTCACAGATACCCCAAAACACACCACTGGATGTGGTCCTGCCCACCAGAAAGACAGGATCCAGCCTCATCCACCAGAACACAGGCACCAGTCCCCTCCACGAGGAAGCCTACACAACCCACTGAATCAACCTTAGCCACAGGGGTAACACACCAAAAACAACAGGAACTACGAACTGGCAGCCTGCGAAAAAGAGACTCCAAACACAGTAAGTTAAGCAAAATGAGAAGACAGAAAAACACAAATCAGATGAAGGAGCAAGGTAAAAACCCACGAGACCAAACAAATGAAGAGGAAGTCAGCAGTCTACATGAAAAGAACTCAGAGTAATGATAGTAAAGATGATCCAAAATCTTGGAAATAGAATGGAGAAAATACAACAAACGTAAAACAAGGACCTAGAAGAACTAAAGAGCAAACAAACAATGATGAACAACACAATAAATGAAATTAAAAATTCTCTAGAAGGAATCAATAGCAGAATAACTGAGGCAGAAGAACGGATAAGTGACCTGGGAGATAAAATAGTGGAAATAACAACTGCAGAAAAGAAAAAAGAATGAAAAGAATTGAGGACAGTCTTAGAGACTTCTAGGACAAAATTAAATGCATGAACATTCGAAATATAGGTGTCCCAGAAGAAGAAGAGAAAAAGAAATGGACTGAGAAAATATTTGAAAAGATTATAGTGGATAACTTCCCTAATATGAGAAAGGAAATAGTCAATCAAGTTCAGGAAGCAAAAAGAGTCCCATAGAGGATAATTCCAAGGAGAAATACACCAAGACACATATTACTCAAACTATCAAAAATTAAATACAAAGAAAAAATATTAAAAGCACCAAGGGAAAAACAACAAATAACATACAAAGGAATCCCCATAAGGTTAACAGCTGTGCTTTTAGCAGAAACTCTGCAAGCCAGAAGGGAGTGGTAGGACATATTTAAAGTGATGAAAGGGAAAAACTTACAACCAAGATTAGTCAACCCAGCAAAGACCTCATTCAGATTCAGTGGAGAAATTAAAATCTTTACAGACAAGCAAACGCTAAGAGAATTCAGCACCACCAAACCAGCTTTACAACAAAAGCTAAAGGAACTTCTCTAAGCAGGAAATACAAGAGAAGGAAAAGACCTACAATAAGAAACTCAAAACAATTAAGAAAAGGATAATAGGAAGATATATATCAATAACTACCTTAAATGTGAATGGAATAAATGCTCCAACCAAAAGACATAGACTGGCTGAATGGTTACAAAAACAAAACCCATATATATGCTGTCTACAAGAGATCCACTTCAGAACTAGGGACACATACAGACTGAAATTGAGGGGATGGAAAAAGATATCCCATGGAAATCAAAAGAAAGCTGGAATAGCAATTCTCATATCAGACAAAATGGACTTTAAAATAAAGACTATTGGGCTTCCCTGGTGGTGCAGTGGTTGGGAGTCCACCTGCCGATGCAGGGGACACGGGTTCGTGCCCCAGTCTGGGAAGAGCCCACATGCCGTGGAGCGGCTGGTCCTGTGAGCCATGGACGCTAAGCCTGCACGTCCGGAGCCTGTGCTCCGCAACGGGAGAGGCCACAGTAGTGAGAGGCCCGCGAAACCACAAATAAATAAATAAAAATAAAGACTATTACAAAAGACAAAGAGGAACACTACATAATGATCAAGGGATCAATCCAAGAAGAAGATATAACAATTGTAAATATATATGCACCAAATATAGGAGCACCTCAATACATAAGGCAAATGCTAAGAGCCATAAAAAGGGAAATTGACAGTAGCACAATCATAGTAGGGGACTTAACACCCTACTTTCACCAATGGTCAGATCATCCAAAATGAAAATAAATATGGAAACACAAACTTTAAATGATACATTAAACAGGATGGACTTAATTGATATTTATAGGACATTCCATCCAAAAACAACAGAATACACTTTCTTCTCAAGGGCTCATGGAACATTCTCCAGGATACATCATATCTTGGGTCACAATTCAAGGCTTGGTAAATTCAAGAAAACTGAAATAGTATCAAGTATCTTTTCTGACCACAACCCTATGAGACTAGATATCAATTACAGGAAAAAATCTGTAAAAAATACAAACACATGGAAGCTACACAATACACTACTTTATAACCAAGAGAACACTGAAGAAATCAAAAAATACGTAGGAAGAAATGACAATGAAAACACCACAACCCAAAACCTATGGGATGTAGCAAAAGCAGTTCTAAGAGGGAAGTATACAGCAATACAATCGTACCTCAAAAAACAAGAAACATCACAAATAAGCAACCTAACCTTACACCTAAAGCACTTAGAGTAAGAAGAACAAAAACACTGCAAAGTCAGCAGAAGGAAAGAAATCATAAAGATCAGATCAGAAATAAATGAAAAGGAAATGAAGGAAACAGTGGCAAAAATCAATAAAACTAAAAGCTGGTTCTTTGAGGAAAATAAAAAAAATTGATAAACCATTAGGCAGACTCATCAAGAAAAAAAGGGAGAAGACTCAAATCAATGGATTTAGAAATGAAAATGAAGAAGTAACAACTGACACTGCAGAAATACAAAGGATCATGAGAGATTACTACAAGCAGCTATATGCCAATAAAATGGACAACTGGAAGAAATGGACAAATTCTTAGAAAAGCACAACCTTCTGAGACTGAACCAGGAAGAAACAAAAAATATAAACACACCAATCACAAGCACTGAAATTGAGACTGGGATTAAAAATCTTCCAACAAACAAAAGACCAGGACCAGATGGCTCAAAGGTGAATTCTATCAAACATTTAGAGAAGAGCTAACACTTATCCTTCTCAAACTCTTCCAAAATACAGCAGAGGGAGGAATACTCCCAAACTCATTATGTGAGGCCACCATCACCCTGATACCAAAGTCAGACAAAGATGTCACAAAGAAAAAAAAACTACAGGCCAATATCACTCATGAACATAGCTGCAAAATTCCTCAACAAAATACTTGCAAACAGAACCCAACAGCACATTAAAAGGATTATACACGATGATCAACTGGGGTTAACCCCAGGAATGCAAGGATTCTTCAATATACGCAAATCAGTCCATGTGATAAACCATACTAACAAACTGAAGGAGTAAAACCATATGATCATCTCAATAGATGAAGAAAAAGTTTTCGACAAAATTCAACACCCATTTATGATAAAAACCCTCCAGAAAGTAATCATAGAGGGAATGCACCTCAGAATAATAAAGGCCATATATGACAAACCCACAGCAAACATCGTTCTCAATGGTGAAAAACTGAAACCATTTTCTCTAAAATCAGGAACAGTAGAAGGATGCCCACTCTCACTACTATTATTTAACATAGTTTTGGAAGTTTTAGCCACACCAATCAGAGAAGGAAAAGAAATAAATGGAATCCAAATCGGAAAAGAGGAAGTAAAGCTGTCACTGTTTGCAGATGCCATGATACTACACATAGAGAATCCAAAAGATGCTACCAGAAAACTACTAGAGCTAATCAATGAATTTGGTAAAGCATCAGGATACAAAATTAATGCACAGAAATGTCTTGCATTCCTATACACTAATGATGAAAAATCTGAAAGAGAAATTAAGGAAACTCTCCCATTAACCATGGCAACAAAAAGAATAAAATACCTAGGAATAAACCTACCTAAGGAGACAAAAGACCTGTATGCAGAAAAGTATAAGACACTGATGAAAGAAATTAAAGATAATACAAACAGATGGAAAGATATATCAGGTTCTTGGATTGGAAGAATCAATATTGTGAAAATGACTATACTACCCAAAGCAATCTACAGATTCAATGCAGTCCCTATCAAACTACCAATGGCATTTTTCACAGAGCTAGAACAAAGAATTTCACAACATGTATGGAAACGCAGAAGACCCAAAATAGCCAAAGCAATCTTGAGAAAGAAAAACAGAGCTGGAGGAATCAGGCTATCTGACTTCAGACTATACTACAAAACAACAGTAATCAAGACAGTATGGGACTGGCACAAAAACAGAAATATAGATCAATGGAACAGGATAAAAAGCCCAGAGATAAACCCATCCACCTATGGTCACCTTATTTTTGATAATGGAGGCAAGAATATACAAAGGAGAAAAGACAGCCTCTTCAATAAGTGGTGCTGGCACAACTGGACAGCTACATGTAAAAGAATGAAATTAGAACACTCCCTAACACCATATACAAAAATAAGCTCAAAATGGATTAAAGACCTAAATGTAAGGCCAGACACCATCAAACTCTTAGAGGAAAACATTGGCAGAACACTCTGTGACATAAATCACAGCAAGATCCTCCTAGAGAAATGGAAATAAAAACAAAAATAAACAAATGGGACCTAATGAAACTTAAATGCTTTTGCACAGCAAAGGAAACTATAAACAAGACGAAAAGACAACCCTCAGAATGGGAGAAAATATTTGCAAATGAAGCAAGTGACAAAGGATTAATCTTCAAAATTTGCAAGCAGCTCATGCAGCTCCATATCAAAAAAAACAAAACAACCCAATCCAATAATGGGCAGAAGACCTAAACAGACATTTCTCCAAAGAAGATATAAAGTTTGCCAACAAACACATGAAAGGATGCTCAACACTACTAATCATTAGAGAAATGGAAATCAAAACTACAATGATGTATCACCTCACACCGGTCAGAATGGCCATCATCAAAAAGTCTACAAACAATAAATGCTGGAGAGGGTGTGGAGAAAAGGGAACCCTCTTGCACTGCTGGTGGGAATGTAAATTGATACAGCCACTATGGAGAACAGTATGGAGTTTTCTTAAAAAACTAAACATAGAACTACCATATGACCTGGCAATCCCACTACCGGGCATATACCCTGAGAAAGCCATAATTCAAAAAGAGTCATGGGGCTTCCCTGGTTGCTCAGTGGTTGAGAGTCTGCCTGCTGATGCAGGGGGACACGGGTTCGTGCCCCGGTACGGGAAGATCCCACATGCCTTGGAGCAGCTGGGCCCGTGAGCCATGGCTGCTGAGCCTGCGCATCTGGAGCCTGTACTCCACAACGGGAGAGGCCGCAACAGTGAGAGGCCCGTGTACCACAAAAAAAAAAAAAAAAAAAGAGCCATGTACCACAATGTTCATTGCAGCTCTATTTACAATAGCCAGGACATGAAAGCAACCTAAGTGTCCATTGACAGATGAATGGAAATAGAAGATACGGCACATATTTACAATGGAATATTACTCAGCCATAAAGTGAAACAAAACTGAGTATTTGTAGTGAGGTGGATGGACCTAGAGTCTGTCATACGGAGTGAAGTTAAGTCAGAAAGAGAAAAACAAACACTGTATGCTAACACATATATATATGTAATCTAAAAAAGAAAAAAAAAATGGTTCTGTAGAACCTGGGCCATGACAGGAATAAAGTTGCCGACATAGAGAATGGACTTTTGGACACGTGGAGGGGGAAGGGTATGCTGGGATGAAGTGAGAGATTGGCATGGACATATATACACTACCAAATGTAAAATAGATAGCTAGTGGGAAGCAGCCACATAGCACAGGGAGATCAGCTCAGTGCTTTGTGACCACCTAGAGGAGTGAGATAGGGAGGGTGGGAGGGAGGGAGATGCAAGAGGGAGGAGATATGGGAACATATGTGTATGTATAACAGATTCACTTTGTTATAAAGCAGAAACTAACACACCACTGTAAAGCAAGTATCGTCCAATAAAGATGTTTAAAAAAAAAAACAAAAAAACTTTAGGGCCAAATAAATCCCTGCCTAGAATCTCCATCTGCATCCCTAGACCAACCCTTTTCTAACACTACCAACAGATCATCACTACAATGTCTGAAAACTATTTTTAGCTGGAAAGAATCAGCAGACATCAAGAAAATAGCAAATACAGCCATGTACACAATTTTATATACTGATAAATCTGTAGATGCAATTTCTCAAATTTTGGTCAAAGAATATGAAATTTTAAAACTAATAAATATCACAAAATTGTCTTCCCAAAAGATTACAGCATTTTATTCTGACAATAGACCACTTTTTCTTATGTCCCTCAGTATGTATGTCTTCAAATATTTTAAATTTTCTAATCTTACAGATAAAATAATGTTATCTCATTTTTGTTTTAATTTGCATTTCTCCAAGCACTACTGAGGTTTATATTGAAGCATATGAACTTTAACAATAAATTTATATAACTTCTTTGTTTATTGAAGACATTAACCCTTTGCCATTTGGCTTTCTTTTGTCTACAGACTTTGTCAAGTCTTTGCTGTTTTTTTTTTAAATAAGTAATCAAATAAGTACATCACTTGTATGTCTTCTGAGTGTACATTCTTAGGAAGATCTTCCCACTCTTAAAGTGCCAAAACGCTCTCATTACTTTTCTTTGACTATTTTATTTGTAGTCTTTACATCAAAATCCTTAATACATCAGTTTTCCATTTTTGTCCGTGATGTGGGTAGGGGATAAATGTTGCAATCACTTTACAACTGAGAAGTCTAGGACTTAGAGGTTACGTAAAGAGGGCATATAAAACAAAAGCAAAAACATAAAATGATTGATGGTGGGGGAAAAACCGCATTGAAGGATTTATTGTGTTTATCTTACTGTGCTAGGCAGTTTAATTGTTTTTCTTAAATTTAGCCAGCAGTCTTTCCAGGCCTAACAACTTGCCTATGTGAGAGTTTGTAGCATTTATGTATAGCAAATACATGCATGTTCTACCTACAATTTATTTGCATATTAAATATCATATTCCACTGGTAAGAACTGGGAGAAATGTTTGAGGATGTGAGAAAGGTTAGAAAAGGTCAGGAGCATCATTGGTGGTAGCCTCTTCTCTCTCAGTCATTTGAAAAATGTAATCATAAAACTGAATGCCATATAAACAAGAGCTCTCCTGAGCTTTAGTTTAATGAACATGAGGAAATGTTTGACAGCTTAAATAACAGAAAAAAATGTAATATGAACACCTTTACTAGATGTTAAAAAACATTTTAAAAAAATCACTGCAGGGAAACATATAATAAAATGCTAATGTAAAATAGGCTCACTGAGGCATACAGCTATATTTAGTCTATTCAATTAATGAGGGATATATGGGGAGTAAAAAGAGCAAAATTACAAAAAAATTAATTGCTTACAATACCCAGTGGTAGCCAAGTAAAACATAGAAACATTCATTCAGAAAATGATTTTAAGACTTAGGAAAAAACTTCTTTCTCAATATATATGCTTGCAACAGAAAACCTCCATATCTGGTTAGATAATTCATCATTAGATTCAAAGGATGAAAACAAATCAAAACTGTGTTAGTTTTCCATTGCTGCATAACAAACTACCACAAACTTAATGGATTTAAACAACACACACTTATTACCTCACAGTTTCTGTGGGTCAAGAGACCAGGTAGAGCTTAAATGGGTCTTCCGCTTAAGGTTTACAAGGCTGCAATTAAGGTTCCTGTCATGGCTGGATTCTCATCAGAAGCTTGACTGGGGAGGAATCTGCTTTCAAACTTCCTCAGATTATTGGCAGAATTCATTTCCTTGCAGTTGTACAGCAAGTTGCTTTTTCAAAACCAGCAACAGAGAGAAACTCCAGCAATATAGGCACCACAATCTTATGTAATCATCTATCCGTAATCAGTGCATGCTATTGGTTACAATCACAGGTGCCACTCACACTCAAGGGGAGGTAATGAACAAAAGTATGAATACTAGGGGCTGGGATTATGGGGGCCAACTTAAAGTCTGATCACCACAAAAACAAAATTCATGGTATTTGAAATTCTCTTGGATATGATTTGCAATGTTTATTTTTTTAAGTCTATATTTTTCTAAAAGCAAAAAATAAAAAAAAAATAAATAAATAAAAGCAAAAATTAATTGCTTTAATGCATATTTCCCAGGTGATCCAGTGGTAAAGAATCCATCTTGCGATGTAGGGGACGCCAGTTCGATCCCTGGTAGGGGAACTGAGATCTCACATGCTGTGGGGCAACTAAGCCTGCGTGCTGCAACTACAGAGCCCACACGCCACAACTAGAAGAAGCCTCTGCGCTGCAACGAAACATCCTGAGTGCTGCAACTAAGACCCGAAGCGGCCAATAAATAAATAAATGAATAAATATTTTTAAAAATAAAATAAATAAATTGCTTGAATGATTTCATAATACTTAACTCCATCACTAAAAAAGTCTTAAGGCAAACTCATAATTTATGTAACATAGCAGTCAATCAAATGCAACCAACTACATGACATTATGGAGAAAACCATGAAAGTAGGAGCCAAATTTGAATTTTGGCTCAGTCACTTACTAAATATGTTTACTTGAGATATCTTCACGAACTTCTAGGGGCTCTGATGTCTTTATCTATAAAATGGAATGAATTTATACTTACCTAACATGGGTTTTTTATCAATTAGAGAAAATATTTTTAAGTACATTGAATAGGTCTGGTGCATAAGAGTTGTTCAGCAAAACACAAAAGTCAGTAGTATAATCACAGCACTTAAAGCCCACTGTGTACGTAACACATTTCATGACATTATGAGATATTTTTTAAGAGTTTAAGTAATATCCTCTATTTCTAAGGAAAATATAATTTATAAGGGGAAATGGGGCAAGTAAACTGACTCAGCATGCACCAAAACGAGCAGTCAAAATGTATACATGCAGACATGTATTGGTACAAAATAAATAATATGTTCATGTTCCTTTGAACACTTCATGTACATTAAACTTCAAGTTGTTTCTTTTGTTTTTGAGTCTCATTTCTTCCAACAGATACCAAGCAGCCTTGAGTGTATCTCTCAACTTAGAGTACTTGCAGTGACATTAACTATGGAGATTCCCAGACAGTAATCTCTGAAGATGGAACCGAGTCTACATTTTAAATAAGGCCTCTTATTTGGAGGACTGGATTTTTATGCAGAACAAATGTTTAAGAACCACTGGCTTACTGTTAAACCAAAGGAATGAAAGTAGACACTCGTCTTCAAGATCTAGGGAGTTAGGACATAAATATTGCTGATCCTGACTCTGATTCCACTTCTGATCACCAACTAATGATTCTGACACCCAACTTCAGAGTGTGTGTGAGTGGGTAGGGGGTGGGAGGTGGTTTCTCACACCAATTCTGACACTATCTACCTGGAAATATCACCAGATTCCACAGGTTAAGGCTCAGTCCCACAAAACTGCCCTCACACTCTCACTTCAGATGTCAATCACAAGTCGAGGTTGTCCCCTCTACTTCTGACCAATTAGCTATAGATCGGAGTTTCCAAATTGGGCGATTACTTTGCTAGAGTGACTCAGAGAACTCAGAAACATTTTACTTACCAGATTACTAGTTTATCATAAAAGGCTATAACTCAGGATCAGCCAGATGGAAGAGATGCATAGGGCAATATGGGGAATGAAAGAGGAGCTTCCATGCCCTCTTCAAGCACAGGCCACTCTCCCAGAATCTCCATGTGTGCACCAACCCAGAAGCTCTCCGAACCCTGTCTTCTCGGAGTTTTTACAGGGGCTTCTTTATGTAGGAATGATTCAGTAAATCATGCCCACTGGTAACTGAACTCAACCCAGTCCCTCTCCTCTCCCTGGAGGTATGGGGGTGAGACTGAAAGTTCATACTCTCTGATCACATGGATGGCTCTACTGGCAACCAGCCCACATGCTTAGATTGGTTCCAAAATTCACCTAATTAACATAACTAAAGACACCTTTATCACTCTCCTCACTGGATATTTCAGTGATTTTAGGAGCTCTGTACCAGAAACAGGAACTAAGACCAAATAATACAATAAATAAATCACAATATGCTTACAGTATTATAAATATGTAAGTCCCTTTACATTGGCTCATTTCCCTCTTTCTGTTTTCAGGGGCATTGAAAATAAAATATCAGTTAGTATGCAGATATGTATGAGTGAAAACTAGGAAACATAACAAGTAAAATTAAGAGAACTAGAGCTGAAAGGGAACTTAAAATCATTTAGAGAAGATGGCTGGTTTCATTATGCTTCAAAGGGGGAAAGTGTTTGAATACTACTTAAAGAACGAAAGACTATAAGTAAAGGTTTATATGAAAGAAAACATAAGGTTGCAGATGAAGGTTGGGCAGACTGCAATGGATCTGTATTTAGAAAAATAATGAGTAATGACCTATAGGTTGTAGAATGGGTCCAGTAGATAAATAATGCTTTTGATAATGATAGAGTTCTATTTTGAAAATTGTTTTGTTCCTAATGGCTTGAAAGACCACTTAGCCCTAGCCAAGTATTCATATACAATCTGATCCTAATGAAGTTGTTTGCAAGAGCAACATAAATATAATCCTTGAGACTAAAGGCCAACCTGAAAGGAATCAAAGTTTCTTATTGGATAGAACCATTTTAGGAATCAGCTCATAGCTTTGAAGAGAGGGAACAAAGTTGCAGCGGAAGTTATCATAGCAATCTGGCACAAAAATATATAATGTATATAATAGGATGACCAAAAACAAAGATCTGTAATGTCATTGTTACATTTGTAGTAACAGATTACAAGGGTTAGGACGAAACTTGTGGCTGCCGAGACAGGAGACAATGGCTAGATCAGGGTGATATAATGAAGGCAATAGCTACATCAATTCAGTTATTTGTAAAGGTCAAAAAATCCTACATTTTAGATAGTGAGGTCTGAAAATAAAAAGAATTGTATCATAATATGGTGTTCAAAAATGTTAAGGTTCACCAAAGAATTAGCACAGAGTTAACATGTAAAGGGAGTGGAAGCTTTAATAATTTATTCAACTTTTAAAATATTCTTTATTTGCATATTATTTACTCAACAAATACAAGTCACCTAATATAAGTCAGAGGAAAAACTGGAAACCACAGTCAAGCCAGCACAGCACTGATCTCTGAGCCAAAATGAAGCAGAAGTTTGAAAAGCTATTCTCATATTAATCCATTTGTATTTTCACACCTTCCTGTAATACCTTTTCTTTTTCCTGTTTGTAAAATAAAATATAATTCTGACCAAAGTAGAGGCTGCAATTGAGTTCTAGAGATTGTCTTAGTCTTCTAATATCACTTTTCTGCAAAAGTCATATGTTTTGAAGATCAAGAAGATATGGATATTTTTACTATGTTGGGTATCAGGGAATCTTCCAGGTAACAACAGTATAACCCAGTGCCTTTACCTTGATTCTTAGTGCACAGACTTTTTATTATACTAAATCAACCACTTATAGTCTTGAGTAAATGAAGTAATAGTAATTACTTTACTATCGATAACTACCATTATCGATTGCTAAGATTACTATGACTTAGAATTAGCTGACCCACCAGCATTACACAGAAATTATCAAGATGGCAATTACTAAAAGCAGTTTGATTCTTGATTAGTTGCTTGATAATACTTTGTAACAAAACAAAGAAAAATGAATTTGAATAAAACTCACACCACTTTTTGGCAACTACTAATGAATTCATTGTGCTCTTTGTATGTATTTGAATCCTGTTTTTTGACTACTCTCTATAAACATCAGGGGTAATAAGTTCTTACTTCTTTCTCAGCCTTATTTATGACAAGAAATGACCTTGTGTGGCAATTATTTCTTGTTACACTTGATTTTAAGGGTATGTAATTACAGGCTGCATGCTGATTCCCATAGAAGTGCATGGGATAAAGTGTTAGAATAAGCATATAATTTCAAATGTTTCCTTCTTTAAAAACTCTTCTATTTTTCATCCTCTTCGTTCATTTTATTATGATGATATATACATGGTAAAAACTTATAAATATCATTGAAAATTTAGTAAATAGAAAATATTGTATTTTAATCTTGTCATATCTATAGACATATTCAATCAAATGCTGAGTAATGCTCAAATTAGAATTACCATTCAGCCAGTATATGACTATTGAAATTGTTTTAGTTCCAATATAGTTCCATTAATTTAGTTCCAATGTATGTTTTTCATAAAATTTTCATATATTTTAGGAGTATACTGATATATTCTGACTTCCTATATCAATCCTAAAAGTGTTTAAACCTTCAAAAACAATTCTCCATTAATGAGAATATCACAAATATACCACTTAGATAAAAAATGATTATCATCTATTAGTAATGGTTTCTTCTTTTGCAGTTCCCAAGGCTTACATGAGACCTTGAGATGAGAGTGCATGTCTACCATTTCTAGAGCTAGGTAGGCTGCTAATTAGCAGAGTCTTAGGAATTAAAAGCATAAATTAATTTTTATTTTAATTAAGCAAGTAAAGTTAATGCAAAAAAAAACCTTGCCAGAGAAGGTCATAATAGGCTTGCTTGTGTAGACATTCCTGACAACATCCTGCTGAGAACAGAATCAGCCTCCAAAGAGTGTCAACCTAAATAAGATCATTCTGGGAAAATCACTGGGGTTTTCAGAGATGGACAAGAGTCAGATCAACACCACAGTAGGTATCTGTGCAAGCAAAAGAGATTTCAAAGGGAGACATTGCTTGGAAACATGCTCTAATACTGTCTAGTTGATTAAACCATCTAGCACTTTCATTGTGCCTTAAGGCTTAAATATAATTGCATGCCATTATTGAAACATCACAGTGGTTATTTGATATTTGGAATGTTGTTCAAAAAGATTGCAACAGATAAGATCAGAAAAAAAGACTCTTGCATTCTCTTATGAAATGCTTTCTAATCGACGTCATTTTATAGCTAGATTTCATAATGTAAATAAAACTATTCCCCTAGTGGGGTACCATATACAATTATAAATGTTTATGTATACACATAGATATAACAGCTGCTTATTTTGGCTTCGCTTTGGTTATTCTCTATTTTATTTGGCATTATTGCCATAGAATCTTGGTCCTTTCTGTGTATCCACTGTTCCATTCAACTTCACTGACAGTTATTTTTTCCCTTGAGAGCAATCACTGTTTACCATACCTGGCTACACCTTGTGTCTTTACTGATAAACAATGACTTAAACACCAATGTCAAGCAATGTCATTCAACACATCTGTTTCCTTAATGCAAATTGTGATGACAATCTGAACCCTCCTCTCTGATTTCTCGTTGCATAACTACACCAGAAGCAAAGCAAGGGGACCAGACCAGGAGCATATAAATGATGTGCCCCTACCAAAACATCAGGGAACACAGAACATCTTTTAAAAGTTTCCTCATTATTGAGCTATTTAACTTGAGTAGTGACTAATTAATAATACTGTACTGCATATTTGAAAGTTGCTTAAAAAAGTGTCCCCAGGTAAAAACAATGTGGAGTTTTATTTTAAAAACAATAAAATACTATATTTTTATAATCTATAGATTCTAAGATTACGAAAAATATGTAATTTTCCATGTAAGTCACTTTTAATATCAAATATTTATTTGATTTTGATAAAGTCTAATGTTCTGATCTGCTTTTGGTGGTTGGAATTTGGAAAAGCAGCCCCTAAAATTCAACTGGGTATCAGGAAATGTGAATCTGAGGGTTTTTTAAATACATGGATAAATCACTTTAAAGTCCAAGAGTGAAGAACAAGATGAAATTGAAAACACAGAACAATTTTTCATAGCTTTCTCCAGCTTTCACCATTATTCTTCACCTCTTTCAGATTTAATCCCCTGTGTGAGGAAATACAGTTGACAGAGTTTGGTAGCACAATGTACCTGAAATCATTCATTCCTTTGTGCCTGAGAAATTCTCTATGTTATAGCGTATTTTGTTTTGGGTATTTGCATTCAGTACTCAGCTGGGGCTGTTTGGGGGTACATATATAACAAGGAGAATCATTTTAAAATTTAAGCCCGAAGTTCAAACTGGAGATTAGAATAATTTCCCAATTGAAAAATAGTCTCTGCTCTTTTTTTGTCACTGTTCTTATAACCATATAATGGTCAATGACCATATAAATGTGGGGTGTTTTTCTGATTGTCTTAAGTTTTCAAGCATTTTATTTGACTATTAGCCAACAATGTCATTTATGAGACAATGAATCTAGTCATAACATAGTCTTTAAGCCTAATGAGAGCATGATATTAATGTTTACTGGTATGTATTATTTGGGGCACAATGTCCTGTTTAATTATAGGGAAAATGTTTGGGATAGTTTCATTTTCCAATCATTTTTCAGCACTGTGCATGCCATTATCATTGAGCATTAATGATATATTAATGTTAAAGGGTATGGCCCCCATAGTCAGCATTCAGGTGAAAGCTAGGCTGCCAGAGCATTTTTAGTGCACGCAAGAGGAATACATCATGTCCTCAAACACCGTCTCAATAAGACTTCTGGCAATGAGGTGAGCACAAGAACAGCAACTTTCCAACTCGTTTTTTATGTCTTTTCTAAAGGAGGAATTCTTATCTTAAAAATCATCCACATGATCTCTCTTGATGTAGGTTAAAAAGGAAAGGGAATAGTTTAGTAAAGATAAACTGAAAAGTGACCTTGTGTTTTTCTTCGTTTCAGATTTTCATGGTGAGCCCAAATTGATGGCAGTATTGTCCTGAAGTTAGTAGTTGCTAGGAAATGTCTTGTATTTCACAGGTAGATATACAGATGTATGTATTACAAGAAATCACCAACAGGGCTCTCTAGCTCAAATGCACTGCTTTTATGCAACCTTATATTACTTTTACAGAGAAGTATTTCTATTCATGTATTCACTTTTGAAACAGCAAAAACAAATCGAGTAAAATCAAAGTCTTGTTCTGTACCTTTTTAAGGAGTTGTGACTGGAAAAGAGCCATCACCCAACATTCCAAAATTCCTCTGTGTTTAACTCAAGGGGCAGGGAATCCTGATACCTTCTGACAATCAGATAAAAACTGATACATGTTGCAATTTCCTCTGTGAGCTTGAAACAGTTTTTCTTGTATGCCACTTTATCAATTTATAAAGTGAATAGATCTAACACCAAAAGCAGGTTTTAATCTGGTGTCAGTTTTAAAGTATATGAGACCATCATGTTTTAAAGAAAAAGCTTAGGGACAGTTTTATCTAAAATGGGGAGGAGGAGATCCTTCCGGTTTCCTATAGTCTTCTAGTCTCAATCTCTCTCTCTCCTTCTCTCTCTCCTCTCCCCCACATCACACACACACACACACACACACACACACACACACACACACAATCTGTGCGTGTGTGTCTATCTGTCTCTGTCAATCTTCCTCAAGGCAGCTTCTCAGAGAATAATAATAAACATATTTTTAAAGTCTCTTCCTTCTATCTCAGTCCATAAGGTCAATGGGACTCTAGAGCATCTGTAACACTTATGCCATGTATTGGGAGGAAGGAAAACCGATTACTTTCTATGGAGTCAAAATAGTCATTCTAAGAACTGATCATAGTAAATACAAGGGGGAGGCTAACTTTAATACAGTCTAACAGTCTAGTCCCATGTGTTTTAATTAAATAGGTAGAAAAACAGATGAGGCAGATGTGTATGGGTAAGTAGATCAACCATTCTTTTATATTTTATAACATTTAATAACTAGATAATAATATATATAAGAATAAGCAATTAGAATCATCAGTCTATATAAGAATCAAGTAAGAATAACTTAGAACACTCCTTAGGTATTGACACTAAACCTTAAATAATTAAATCAACTAAAGGCAAAAGATCTGGGAGATTAGGGAAGTTGATTTTTAAAATATTGGAGCCATTGGAGCTAAACTTGAAGTGGGAACAATATTTCCAGTTAAAAATCCCTAACTAATTACAATAAATTTTATCGTACACAATCGATGACTATAAAACAATCAATGTAATAAAGTCTTAGAGATTATTAACTGCAGATCCCTTGGAAACATGAGGGTGTGAAGTGGTTAAATCTATAGCAACCTCTGCTCTTAGGAACCAGACTGGTATTCTCCTAGGCTGGATATTATTTCATAATTTCAATTCCTTTTTCAGTTTATGCAAAATGGGCAAATAACCAAATTATTCTTTTTTGTTAGTTAGCTTTCAAAATGGTTAAAGGACATCTCTTGTATATTATTCTTTCTGGAAAAGTGAAAGTGATTATATATTTTGTAGACTGACTTATAGAATGTGTGATCACCTAAGTAGTTTTTCTTTTTTTAATTGGCATATCAAAATCCAAGGGAAAAGGAGATAAAAAAATAAGCTATCTCTACTAAATAACTCTGTCAGTTTTCTAAAAGGTCTGTAAAATTGACGTCATTGCTTTCCTTAAATGTGTGTGACAGTATGGCAGGTTGTAGAAAAGACTCCCTCATGGCATGGTTATTTTGGTACCATGGTTATTTTTCCTCTGCTGGAGGTGGAGTAACCAGACTGATAAAGCCAAAGGCTGTGCTATCATAGACTTTAGAACTCAGAGGACACCCAACACTGGCAAACATATTGCTTTCCTTTTTATTTACAATTTGCACTTCCCTTAGGACCAAAAAAGGTGTTTAGGGTGAGCAAATATAGGCTGTAATAATAAACCAACTTGGCTATGAGATCTGTCTATTATGAATCTAATCTAATAGGGTCTTGAGTTGAGGCAAAAATACACGGCCCTTCCCACATTGCCCAATGAACTTTATCCTCAAATCAAGGTAACATAAAATTCCAGGTTTCCTTTCAATGGACATAATAAAAACAAGAATATAACTGAAATTCCATTCTTAGAACATGTCCTAAAATTTCTGAACATATGTGTTGAGGATGATCTTCATATATTATTATTTATTTTATGGCTTTTAGTGATACAAAGACTTGTGGTGCCTAACTTCTATAAAACTGGACATTTTAAGAAACTGAGATATTTCATTTTTTTAAGCCACTAACGTCTTACTTAATGACTTGTTGCCTGAGCAACCGGATGTAATTTAACTTTCCAACATTTATACAATTATGAGTGAAATATCCAAACTAGCATAATTCAGGAGACATTAATTGAATTACATGACCATGTTCTGTAAAGTTTTCTAGAAATTTTCCTCTAACTTTCTTCCAATAATCTTGGCAGAGGGCCTTCCATGTTAAGAATATGGATTTAGGAAGATACACACGCCAGCTTCAATCAATGTCAATTCTCCATATGCTTGTAATTAACTTATGGGTAGGCAATCATTTTGAAAGACACACTTATCAACAAAAATAAAAGAATCCTTCTATCCCCAGGTAAGAAGCATGTTGAAAGATAGACTGTGATGTTTGTGCAGGTATGTTTGCCAGTTGTCTGTAACTACCTTAAATGTGAGGTAGATGGATCTTCCTTGGAACATAGGTTCTGAGAGAATAACAGAATTTTACACAGTACTCAAACTGTGAAGCTACTGAATAAATGTAAATTGCTGGTGATTATAAAGATGGTAGAATAAGTGTGTTGACATTTTGAAAAGATTAGCTTCCAATTTGAAATGGTACATAAGCGACTGCCTTGACACAGAAACAGGAATGCTGTTCCTGCTTAGGAATCTGCCATCAGAACTTTGTGGATTCACATAGACATTGGGAGTGAGGTATCTGAGTGACATCTCTTTGGAATGGCCTAACTGTAAAATGTGCCAGTGATGAGGGCTATTTATCCTGCCAGACAGTACAGCAGCATGCTGCTCCAGTATGTTTGCACCCAAGAAAAAAATAATAGTTTTAGGATTATTTCTTTTTAATATGCTGCCTTTAAGAAACTGACCAGGTATTCCTTTAAATGGTTGGTTCCATTCATTTATTTTTAACTTCATTCAAAATATTTATTATCTATCACGGTTCAGACACTGCTCCTGGTGCTGGATATACAAGAGTTTGATTACAAATAGTGAGAATATTGGCCCAGATTCTACCATGGTGCCTGACAGAGCAGATGTTCAAAAGTATTAATTGAATGAATGATATGAATTCAAATTAAAATTTGATAACAAAAGGTTCTTGAAGACAATAGAGGGCAAACTGATCCTTTCCTTCCTGTGCTGCTGTTCAATATAGAAAATATGGCAAAATCCTTCTACAAGCAGAAAAAGCACTTTAAATTCTTTAATCCAAATATTATCATCATCCCTATTTTATTTTGCTCAAAATTTCATTTTGGATCCATATACATATTTCCTTGCTTTTACTAGACCATATCTTAACAGAAAATTATACTGACAAAAGAGTCTTAAGAAGTCATGTTTTCCACTTCTTGCAAACCTCTTACTTATTGAGGACATTTTAATTCAGTGAACTTCTAAAGACCTCTAAGACATATCATTATCCACTGTTTCACCTCTGACTCACTTCTGCCCACACCCAAAAGCTTAATTTTCTTTTCTTTTTAATAAACATCTGTGGCTAAAAATGATAGATAAGTAGCAGACAAGAACTCACTCGGAGAAGTTTGAATTTTGCCTTTGCTACACAAAATAGAAATGAGATGCTATACAACTTTTAATCCTTTTGAATTACAAGAAAACAGTAAGAGGTAGGTGCAGGCCTTGTTTTTTGCCCCATTAATGTATGAAGCTCTAGATCAGGGGATCTCAATGTGCAGTTCCCCAAACCATTAATATAAGCATGACCTGGCAACTTGATAGAAATCAATTTGGGGGAACAGCAATCTGTATTTTAACAAATCCTCCTAGTGATTCTGATTCACTGAAAATTTTGATAATCACTGTTGTACATTTTTGCAGTTATCTGTCTCCCTGACCCTGCTGCATCATTTGTCCTTTTAGTTTAAGAAATTGTCACATATAAATGTTAAAAAAGAGCCATTACCCTCAATTAATAATCTGTATTTAAAGGCATTTTTCCATCACTCAGCGAAAGTCTGGACACAAGGTCATTGGGAAGATTAGATTTGGTCTGTGCAGAACAAGTCCTGAGAAGGAGATTACTGAAGAGTCTGGAAGGGTGCTGTGTAGTTTCTGAAGCAAAGAAGCCCATTAGTGGATATCACTGAATCCAACAATAAAAAGTTATAAATCCTTAGTCAGGAGATTTCAAGTGCACAGTCAATCAGTGTGTAAAACACAGCTTCAGATTCGGAGTGTTTTTCTCATAATAACCCAAGGCCCTAACATGAGTTCAGAATGAACAAACAGAACACAGGAAAAACCATTTCATTTCAGAAATTGAGAGTCACACATGACTGAAATTGATGAAAGTGGGCTGCTGGTTAATACAGGAATACAGAAGTCACAAATTCAGCCTCTCTTTTTCTGTGGAACATAAACCTCCAATGTTTGATGATAATTTTGAGAGAATTACACCCTGCTTTCCCCATCAATTCAGAGAACTGACAACAAGTATCTCAACAAAGAAACACCTGAATGCAAGATTGATACACCAAATTTCTAGTCTGTTTTCCAAAAATTTGTGTCAGCCTAGTGTGATATAGTAGCAATGCAGTATAGTGGTTAAGGACAGAGTCTGTAGCCAAGCTGACAGGCTTTGATTCCTGTATCTACTACTCACTAGGTGTACGATCTTAGGTAATTATTTCCCCTCTGTGTCCCTCAGTTTCCTCAACTGAATTAAGACTTACTGCCTCTTACAGTTGCTATTTTGATTAAAAGAGTTAATGTTTGTATTTTAACAAATATTTTAAAAGACTTATAAAGGCTAGTATCTAGAACATCATAGGAATTATGAAAATGTTCATTAACAAATAAATGTCCTGTTGATGTTCTATTACAGGTTCAAGGCAATATGTGTGTGAGAAAATTCTTACAGTTAAAAATAAAACTATACATACAATTAAGACATGAGTTAGATATAAAAATTTTACATACAGCATTGCTTTTACTGGTTAATCGTACTGACAATTTTTTCCAGGTAGCTTCTGTTGAGACAACGTAATTTGCTCAAAACATTATCTCCTTTGCAAAATGTTACACACTGACTATGAAAAGGGCAAAGAATGAAGGTGTACTTATATGAATTAACAACTAATAGAAGACAGGTCCAAGTGACTACTGTTCCATAGACATGAAAATGAATTTATCACTAGCAGGCCTTGGATTGCTGGCATATAGTACTACAGTGTCAATAGAAAAAATTCACATTAAATATATAAGTAATTGAATGAGGTATATTGTCTGTATAAATTTTTGAGGTATATTCTTTGACTGCAATAACCGATTTTCATACTTAAGAATCACTAAATGAGAAAAATTTTGAAGGAAAGTGTATTTTTAGAAGCATCTATAAAAACTTATATTTGATTACAATTTTTTTCAGTGCTCATACTGTCCAAAGGAAATATAAGAAATGTCATGATGTTGTTAAAGAAGTGGTGTAAGCACAGACTAGTAACAAGTGAAACCCAACCTATATCCACTCAAGGAAATGCGATTAATTTATTAATATTGAACAAGTTGACCATTCAACCTTCAATTTAACCTCCATTTCCCAATTAAAAGAAAATCCTGTTCAGCTTTACAAATTTTCACATGTCCATTTTACTTACTTTATGTGTAACAGCCAGAACTAGTCTTCTTTCTGCACGAGAATCAACAACTTATAATGACACATCCTGTCAAGTAATTTGCTGATCCAGCTAGAGCAGCAATAGAAAAGTCATACCTTTTGTCTTTCTCGCTGATAATTTGGGTTCCTCCTTGAAAAACCATCATCAATCATGTCTATAGTGAGTCTCTAGTTATTCATTTGCTATAGTTAAAGCATCATCCTTATAAAATGGCCCTCTCCCTCTAGGGAGTCTAAAGCAGTATTATTGCCAGAAAAATCCAGAATCAAAAAAAAAAAATTCCCACTAAAGTAATACTGATGACAAAGAGAGAAAAGAATGCTTTCTACTCACTGTGAGCTCCTCTCTTGGTCTCTGAATCTTCTTTCTCCTACTTTGTTTCTGAAAAATAAAAAAACATTAAAATCTTAAAATGAAGAAAACATAGTTGAAAAAATATTTTACATGATATGCATATGCAGACTATTTTATTATAAATATGAAATGATTAAACAGTAAAACTTAGTGTTGCTGAAACACAGGGAGTACAAAGACAGCCAGGGTTCTCCAACATGAGAGAATTAACTTTAAGAACAGGTACTGGCTAAAAGTTACCCTTTCTGTCCAAAAGAAAAGTCTAACAGGGAACCACTGCAGAGGTAACATAGCACTGAGGAAACTGGCAAAGAGGAGACATTCAAAATCTGATCAGAAAAAAGAGATAAGTAGCTAAACGGCTGGGCTGTGATTTGGAAAGAATTCATTGATAAATAACATTAGGCATTAGGCATTTTGAGAAAGCATTATTAGAAGAAGTAACCTTAAGCCTTAATAGAATTAAGACTTTGTCATATAAAAATCTGAACATTGAGCATGCACTGATACCGAGATTAAGAGTGCCGTGCAATTGAGAAAATGAACAAGTTGCTGATGATAATACTAATGATAAAACATTTATAATACATCAGATGTGGTAGGTAATTCACAGACATTATTTCATTCAGTCCTCAAACATTTAAGCCAATACTACTGTCCATTCTTGCAGAAACCAAGGCTTACAATGGGCGGGTAACTTGTCCAAGATCACCAAACCTGTAAGTGGTAGAGTCAGTGCTAGGAAAATGAACGCCAAAGCCAGTGCTCTTAAATTACTAAACGACAAAGGCACTGTTTCACCACGGAGTACGATAGGCTACAAGAAATTTTATCATCCAAAACCTGAACGATGAGGGAAATGCAGACTGACAAGAGGAGAAGAAAGACCATGTTTTTATCCATATCTGCTATTAGGTATATCAGCATGTATAAAGTAAGAAGAAATTGGAAATCAACATAAGAATGTCATGTATACCATTTATAATTTGTCAGACAAATAATTATATGAATGGCACACTATTCTCATCCCATACAGTTGATTTAGTCATGTCATTAATCCTTTTGTTAACTTGAAATGTCTTGAATTAAACGTGTGATTTTTTGGAGCTATCTGACCTGAAGACCACCAATTTACTCTGACCTTCAAAATTATGATACACAGAGTAGACAAATAAGTACCAGTGGTTTCTGAATGCTGTCTTATCAGGTTTGTAAAACATGCTTATAATTACCATTACAAAAGATGCTTACGTAATAATTACCAGTACAGAGTATGTATTTTCTATTTTTTGAATTTTATTAAATTTTAACTTCTTGAGGATAATCTATGTGCACTTAAAGAAACTTCCCCAAAGATATTAAATGCTGTCTAGACATAATTCCATCTGGGATGGTCTTAGCAATGCAACTGCCCCCTCTACTTCCCCTTTTCCTTTAAACTTGGACAGAAGAAAATAAGCCCTGGACAGTGCTTATAGTAGCAATCACCTTTACAAGGCAGTCAAGTAATAAAACAAGGTTTTTCTATATCCCTTGAACAACTTAAATTCCAGAGGAAAGTAGCAAAGTAAGTAATAGGGAGCTACAGCAGAATTATCAGAATTATATGGACATTGCCTTATATTCTCTTCAGAGCATCATGAAATGCACTGTCAACTGATATCACATGAAACTATAGCAACATATTTATGCTGGCCCTTAAATGGTTTGAGACACTTATTCAAATAGACAATTTTCTCTATTCTGACACTAGTGATTTCTCCCTAAGTTCCTACATCTTCGCATAAGCAAGGGACTTTTTATATCTCTTTGACTAGCTAGAGTGAGCCGAAGTAGCCTCTACTCCCCTAAAATAAATAAATAAGTAAATAAATAAAAGTATATTTTTATGTTGTACATCTTAAATTTCAGTTTATATTATGAGTTTTGTCAGTGAGATAAAAGTACAATAAAATAACCACCTATCTCCACTTTCATGCAAAATCAGATGACGGCTTCTCTCACTTGCACCAAATACTGGAATAACTGATTAGCTATTCCTATCATAATATTGAAAAAGATTTGTTGACTGCTTACCATGTTATCAGGGATTGTGCTTTACCAGTTCTTAAAGTAACTATAAGAGGCACCAACCAGGCTTCCCTGGTGGTGCAGTGGTTGAGAGTCCGCCTGCCGATGCAGCGGACACGGGTTCGTGCCCCTGTCTGGGAGTATCCCACATGCCGCGGAGCAGCTGGGCCCGTGAGCCACAGCCTCTGGGCCTGCACGTGCGGAGCCTGTGCTCCGCAATGGGAGAGGCCACAACAGTGAGAGGCCCACATACCAAAAAAAAAAAAAAAAAAAAAAAAAGAGGCACTGACTTATTATTCCAGTTTTACAGCTGAGGGAAATGAGACTCAGAGAAAATCACTTTCCATGACATCGTGCCCAAGCTAACACTGTTAAAGGATTGTAATTGGAGCCAGGTCTTGAATCCAGGCAGTTTGTCACTAGGGCTCATGTTCTCATCAACTCTGCTTCCCTGACTCTCATCTGAAACTCTCTTTTCCACTGATTCCCAGGACAAAGCTTGCTCATGGATCTCACCATCTCTTTATGAAGCAAATTCCCAACCACTGGTCCCACTTTGTGTACCTGTCTATTAAAAGATACAATTACACTTTTTATTATTTCTCTGCTCTACATTCTAATTGATCACACATACATCTACCAATAATCATCTATATTTCATTGACTTCCAAATCTAGACACCACCCTCACATGTACCTTCAGTTACAAGATAAAATCCCTGCCTTCCTATGTATCTGTTTTATTTCATATCGACCTGTCAAATTAAGAATATCCAAATCTGAACTCATTTCACCCCCCTCACTGTTTCTTGGATTTCTTACATCATTTATGGGATACTAACACCCGCCACTCTATAGCATGGCACAATTACATCTGTCTAGAAACCTAGAATCATCTTACTTAGACTTTGCCCTCTAGTTCACACTTGTACTCCACTTTTTTTTCTATCCATTTCATGACCAAACTCTGTTAATACTACCTCCCCAAATCTCTTTATCCCATCTCTTTCTGTGAATTAAGACTGCTTTCATAGAAGTCCTCATTATGTCTCACTTAGGTGTCTAAAAGTCTGTCCTATTTTCTCCTTTGTTTCTCTTCTCTCCTCTTTAATACATATTAAACTTTCAGAGTTATCTCAAACTCAAATCTTAGCCATTTAACTACTATAAAACACGTAATCTCCTTAATTACTACAAGATAAATATAAATTTCTAGGTTTGACAAACAGAACATTTCTAGACCTCACTCATTATTATTTAGGGTAATCCCCTGCCTGCCACTACTGGCCTTGAACCTGATTCTTCTGTCACATTTGACTGCTTGAAATTCTCTATGTTTTCTCATATTTCAATGTCCTTGCACCCACCATTGCATATATCTAGAGTCCTTCTTGCCCTTTCCTTTACCTAGGAATCATTCATTCAAGTATCCATAATCACACACGGTCATTCTATATTGTTATTTCTTCCTCTGTGACCATGACACATATTATGGTCATGTTGTTTCTCAAAATAAATTGTAATGATATTTTTGTTTACATTACTGGATATAAGTTCCTTCAGATCATGGACTGAAATTCATCTTCATTTAAGCAGTGCCTGTGAATGCCATAATAGGTACACAATAAATATTTACTGAATAAATAAAGAAATGGATGACTAGATGAATGAGAAGTGTCATATGTTCTGGACTTCACTATACTGGCAGGAAGAAATTGAATCTGTGTCAGCTCCCATCATAAAACACTATAAATGTATTTTGTTTCCTACTCTTTAAAGTAAAATAATACTTGCCTTTAATAACAAGAGTTTTCTTTTAGTTTTACTGTATGTTCCTTAAATTTTGAGGTGAAAAAACACTGGATATTTTCATTTAAATATAATTAACATATTTAAATTATAATTAAATTAAGCAATCTACATAAATTTAACACATATTCTAGCACATAGTAAGCTCTCAAAAATGTAATCAAGTGATATCAATTACCTAAAAGAATACATTGGAAACTTTAATTACTTAAAGCAGCAACTGAATTCAAACATATATCTTTTTAAGTAAAATGTGAACATAGAGCTTACTTTAAAAATTATAAAACAAACAGGAACTATAAAAGAAAGCATTTATCTTCAAGTAGCCACTCCCTAAATTACCCACATATAATATTTTTAATACAGCACACGAAATAATTCTAATAACCCAATGTCTCGTCCTCTAACTACTGAATCACACTGAGTATGGAGAGTTCAGGTCATTAAGTAGACATATATTCTGCCATTAAATGTCATTCTCAAATATAATTTGATGAATTATACCAAGAGGCACATAAACTGTTTGCATAAAATATTCCAGGAAGGTATTCTTAACCTCTGTTGAAATAACAAAATAGTAGGCTCAAGTGTTTGTTGTCTAATGGATATTGAATAAAATACTGTCAAACTCTTCTAGAGTGAAGCAATGTCCGTATTGATGGAACACAAAAGTATAATAAATGAATATTCAGTAGCTTTACAAAAAATGATTGGATTTTCAATTGCATTTAAAATGACTATTCAAATCAATAACCTATTATTTCAGAGGACATAGTCTGTTTCATAGATATGGAGCATAATAATTAAAAGTGCTATTGTCAATAGACTAAAGGTTAATTGCAAAGGCAACCAGAAGGCCAGTGTTCTCTGGACAATATTCAAAATTAACAGTCAAGTGTAATGAACATTTGTGCATTTGCAAGAAATGTTTCAAAATCAATCTTGCATTGAATCAAAAGCTATTGTAAATGTTTTGCACAAAAACTGTGGACAAATATTAAAATGATATTGGGAAGTTACCAGAAGCTAATCACTCAAAAGCTAAAAATAAAAAAACGCAGTTTACTTTTAAGTATGGGTATGTGAATTTTCAATATTTCCCAGTGCACTCTATTGTTCAGTAACATGGTCTTCTGCAGATTCATTGTTATTCTTAACAATTCATATAATTCATATAAATTGATATATAAATTGGCTAATTTGCGGTTTATAAGAAATTAACTTAGAAACTCATATTTATAAAAGCTAAAGAAAGGGAACTATGAAAATAAAAGAAGGAATGTAATCTCATAATTTGATTTTATTTATAGAATTTTTATGTTTATAATGAGGTTCTTAGGTTTATACTTGTTTTATCGACACTTGAGCTACCAAAATAATGCATTTAGATCAAAGAATGCAGTGGCACATAAAGAAAAAAATAATTTCCCTCCCCTCTGCTTCAATTCCATATCCTCTCAAATGTAACATTAAACATTTAATTTGGTATATATTATTCCACATATTTCTTTCTATACACGTAAACACTTGAAAATATATGCTTATATTTTTATTTGCCTACAAACACTGGTAAAAATATACACAAAGTTCTGCCACTTGTTGCTTTATCATATAAAATGCACATGACTTGAAATGAAAAAGCACAGATTTAATCAGTTTTAATGACTGTATATTATTTCATATTATGGCTACATCACAGTTTATTCAACTATTCCCATATTTATGGACATTTAAATTACTCTCAGTGGGTCTTTTGGCATTAAAAATAATACAGAAATAAACACACCTGAATATATGACCCTAAGTGCTAGTATACTTATTTAAATCTCCAAGAAAGATTTTCAGAGGTGAAATGACTGGGTCAAAGATATACATGTTTAAAAAATTATTGTTAAATATTGTCAAATATTTTCCAAAAGTATGTAAAAATTCATATTTTACCAATAATAATAATAATATTTGCTATTCAAATATTATTCAACATATTACGTAGACTTTAGCTAATATTATAACAAGATAGGGCAACAAAACAGTAAAAATGTATAAAAAGAAGGGTAAAAATATTTAAAACTACTCTTCAATATTTAATATTATCATATCATTTTGTATATCTAGTAACCCCAAGAGATTCTATTAAAAACATTAGAGGGCTTCCCTGGTGGCGCAGTGGTTGAGAATCCGCCTGCTGATGCAGAAGACACGGGTTCGTGCCCCGGTCTGGGAAGATCCCACATGCCGCGGAGCGGCTGGGCCCGTGAGCCATGGCCACTGAGCCTGCGCGTCCGGAGCCGGTGCTCCGCAATGGGAGAGGCCACAGCAGTGAGAAGCCCGCGTACAGCAAAAAATGAAACAAAACATTAGAATTAATAATTGAATTGGTAATGTGTTTGTATATAGAGTAAATATGCAAAGGTAAGCTGTCTTCAGCAAAAGTCAGTTGAAAATGGTATTGAAAAATAACCCATTTGTAACAAAACTTAAGAATATGAAAATATCTAAGAATAAATTTAACACGTAACATATAAAACTTATATGAAGAAAAAAGAAAATGAAATTAACATAAATATGTTGAACACATAAAAGCTAAATAAATGAAAAGAGAGACCATGTTCTTATATGGAACACATATATATATATATATATATATATATATAGATATCACTTTTTCTTCAAATAATACTCATTTAAGGCAATTTTTATCTGAACCCAATATGTTTAAATTGTACAAAATGATTGAAAATGTTATAAAATAATAGATGTGGAAAAACTGTCAAATTTTTGGAAATAAGAAAAGATAGCTACTACACCTTACCAGCTATTAAAAGCTATTACAAGGCACTGGGGGAGTGAAGTTGTTATAGCTTTTCAACTAGGATCAGATCCACGTCCATGCCAAGCAAAATGATTTAGAACAATGGATAGAATTCAAGCAACTACAGCAACAGAAAAATGAGGAAGGACATCTTAGAAAAGAGATTTGGAGTGGTAGTCCAAAATTCTATGTGTAACTCTACCCAAATTTCTGAGTAACCCCTGATCTCGCATGTATGAGGCAGAAACCAGGCAGCCCAGCTAAAATTAAATGAACTAAACAGAGATTTCTTCTGCGGCCATGTTCAGGAGAGGCACAGGTTCAGTTACGTTAATCACTTAATAAAGCAAAATATCAGTACTCTTCAGAAACAGAACCCTGAGTCTCTAAAATACATCACAATATTCAGGAGACAGTTCAATATCACTAGGCTTATGAAGAAAAAGAAGAAATTTAGAAAAAGGACTGACCCTGAGATGACTAAGATGTTGAAATAGGCACACACCGTAACTATGTTCAAAGACTAAAGCAATATATGCTCATAATGAACACATAGAAAATCTCAGCTGAGAAATAGAAATTATAAAAATGAGCCACATAGGACATCCCTGGTGACACAGTGGTTAAGAATCCGCCTGCTAATGCAGGGGACACCGGTTCCATCCCTGGTCTGGGAAGATCCCACATGCCATGGAGCAACTAAGCCCGCGCACCACAACTACTGAGCCTGCGCTCTAGAGCCCATGTGCCACAACTACTGAAGCCTGTGTGCCTACAGCCCAAGCTCCGCAACAAGAGAAGCCACCACACTGAGAAGCCTGCGCACTGTAATGAAGAGTAGCCCCCACTCACCACAAGTAGAGAAAGCCCACACGCAGCAGTGAAGACCCAAATGCAGACAAAAAAAAAAAAAAAAAGAGCCATGTGAAATTATGAAACAAATACACAATAATGATTTTTTTTTTTTTTTTTTTTTTTTATGCGTTACGCGGGCCTCTCACTGTTGTGGCCTCTCCCGTTGCGGAGGACAGGCTCCGGACGCGCAGGCTCAGCGGCCATGGCTCACGGGCCCAGCCGCTCCGCGGCATGTGGGATCCTCCCAGACCGGGGCACGAACCCGTGTCCCCTGCATCGGCAGGCGGACTCTCAACCACTGCGCCACCAGGGAAGCCCCCACAATAATGATTTTTAAAAATCAGAGAATGATCATGATAACAGAGTGGATATTATTTTTTAAAGGCATGCAAACTTGCACATAGATCAATAGAAATTATGCAGTAGGGAAAATAGAGTAAAAATATATTGTCTTAAGATAAAAAGATTTTATTTTTTTTAAGTCTAACAAAAAAGTAATTAGAGTTCCAGAAAGAGAAGAGAGAAAGGAGTAGAGAAAAAAATTTCTTTTGAAGAAACAATGTTTGATAAAACCTGAATTTTGGTGAGAGACATAAATATACAGACTCAGGAAGTTCAATAAACCTCAATTATGACAAATGCAAATACAAAGAAAAGGACACCTAGACATATTATAGTCAAATTGATGAAATCCAAACATAAAGAGAGAAATCTTGAAAGCAGCTAGAGAAAAGCAACACATTACCTATGGGGGAAGATGACAGGTAGTGGAATGACACATTTAAAGTATTGGAAGAAAATGTCCTTCAAGAATGATGGTGAAATAAAGGAAAACATGAAATAAAGATAACAGAAAATGAAGATACTTGTCACCAGCACACATGCTGTACAAGAAATGCAAAATGAATTCTTCGGAGTGAAGTGAAATTATATCAGATGGGAATATGCATTTGAAGGAAGAAATAAATATAACCAGATACTGTAATTCTGAAAACAATTATTAAAAAAAATATTTTACTCAATAAATGTATTTAAAATACATACAACTATTTAAAGCCAAAATTATAACATCATAGCATGGGGTTTATAATGTCTATAGATGTAACATACATGACAAAAATAATATAAAGAACAGAGATGGATAAATATGGTTGCAAGCTTCTTATATTTTATGAAAAATGATACAATATTAATTTCAAGTAGGGCAGGGAAAAATTTAAGATGTATATTATAATCCCTAAAGCAAACCTAAGAAAATAATTCAAAGAAATATACCTAAAAAGTCAACAGATTAAAGAAAAGTCCTAAAATATTTGATTAACTCAAAATCTTTGGCAGAAATAAGGAACAGAGAAACAAAAAATAGAGGGATAAATGATAACAAACAGTAAAATGGCAGACTGAAGCCATGTCATAACAACAGTTACATTAAATTTTACATGGTCTAATCACTCCAACTGAAAAGCAATGATTATCAGAATGAAAAAATAGCAGGATTCAACTCTATGTTATCTGTAAGAGACCAAATTTAAATATAAAGACAAAGGGAGAAGGAAATTGATAGAAAAAATATACATGCAAATAGAATGCATAAGACCACTGGAGTGGTTATATTACTATCAGATAAAATAGGTTTCCAGACAAAGAATATATGAGTTAAAATGTATTGTAGTAAAAGGTTAATTCATCAAATACATGAAAATCATACATGTTTATGTAACTAATAACAAATCTTCCAAAAACAAAAGTTGACAGACTAAATGAGAGAACTAGATAATTCCATAAAATAGTAGTGTTAACATCCCTCTCTCAGCAATTGATAGAATGACTAGACAAATATATAAATCAGGAAAGACAGATAAAATGAACACTATCAACCACCTTGGACTAATTGATATTTACAAAATATTAAAGATAGCAATTACAGAATGCACATGCTTATAAGTATACATATCATTCATCTAGACAGACCATATGCTAAGCCATAAACCAGGCTCCAATATATTTAACAGAATTAAAATCATACAGAATAATTTCTCTCACCAAACAGATCAAATAGATTTGGAAATTAAAACACGTTTATAAATAACTCCTGGATCAAATTAGAAATCACAATGGAAATTTTTAAATGTCTGAAACAAAATTATAATGAAAATACAAAATAACAAAATTCATGGGATCAGATAAATCAGTGTTTCTGAGGGATTTATAGCTGCAAATCCCCCTAATAAAAATGAAGATTATTATAAGATCTCTGTCTTCACTACACTACACCATTACAAGTGCACACACAAACGCACTCACACACACACACACACACACACACAGAGCTTATGACCATAAGAAAACACAAATAGCTGGCACAGACTAGCAATCAGAAATAGTGGGAAGGATAAGGGAATATATCCTTTGATATAGGGAAAGGAGGGTCATAATTTTAAAATAAATTTTTATTTTATTTGGAAAGGATAGTTTATATAAATAGCTAAAATTAGCTAGAGCTTAGAATAATATTATGTTCATATCATATGAGTGAATATTTAAATTTAATAATAATTTAAAAGAATATTTGTATTACATTGTTATTTATTCTTAAACAAAATAGAAAAATCAGAATCCATAAAGCAAAATATTGATATTATAGATCTCATAAATTTTAAATTATTCATTGACAAAATATATCATAAACAATGTTAGAAGAAACAGATTATGAGAAAAGGTATGCAGCATATCTCAGACAGAATACAGGTTTCTTTGATATATAGACAGAGTTTAAAAATTAATTTTAGAATATGAATAAAATAATGCAATTCAGGGCTTCCTTGGTGGCGCAGTGGTTGAGAATCCGCCTGCCGATGCAGGGGACACGGGTTCATGCCCCGGTCCGGGAGGATCCCACATGCCGCGGAGCGGCTAGGCCCGTGAGCCATGGCCTTTGAGCCTGCGCGTCCAGAGCCTGTGCTCTACAATGGGAGAGGCCACAGCAGTGAGAGGCCCGTGTACCGCAAAAAAAAAAAATAATAATAAATAATGCAATTCAAAAAAGTAATATTGGAAAATAAATAAGCAAGTTGTTTAGCTTTACTGTTAATCAAGTAAATACCATTTAAAACAGTGATGGATCTATTTTTGGTCCAAAATATTGGCAACAAATTTTTAAAATTGTAAAATCATGTTAGCATAATTAGATTTTTTTCATCAACCATATCTATCTGGAAAGTTAAAGTTCTAAAATGGTATTTGAAGCAAAATTAACTTGGGAGCAAGAGCAGGAAGAGCTAGATTATGAGCACTTGGAAAACAAAAGCCAGTGATTCACAAGCCTGGACAGTCAACAATAAAGGCAGCCACAGAAAAGATGGAGAAGCTGAGAAACAATCATATCAGGAGTAGGTCAAACTTGACCTCAACAGCAGCTGTTTAAAAATAATAATAAAATGTAGGGACCTATCATGCAGAAGAAAATTGCTTCAACTTCCCCAGCAGGGCACTATAACTACTAGTTGCAGGGCAAAAGAATCTCATGGTATCCTGAGCCCGCAATTCACTTCCCCCATAGGGAACCTGCCACTAAACGTTTTCTGCTCCTTAGAAAAAGTGAAGTGTAGTTGAATCTCTCTGGCTCTGTGGCCAGACGGACTGCATTAGAATGCCTGTTTTCTACAAAGCCTCACTTTCTTCATCTAAAAAATGTAGGTATTATCTACACTGTGAGGATTAAATAAAAGAGCAGTGAAAGTTAATGGCACAGTCTCTGGAACAGAGGAAATGTGTACCAAAAGTTAATTCTCCTTCTTTTCCTATTGCCTGTACAGATCAAATTAAGCATCAGGGATGCTTTGTACATATGGCTATGTAGTTGAGTAAGCCAATTAGTAATCCTTTGACTTCATGTCAATTGACAGAATCATTTGATAAAATACCAGACATGAAAGAGTTTCTTGAGTTGAATTTGTCTACTGAGGGGAAAAAAAAATACTGTTTAGCACTTACACTTTAATCTTACTTTTACCTAAATGACTCCTTTCAGGTTTATTCTCCTTATTTCATTCTTAGGTACAGTGGCAAAAACATTGGAATTAGAGTTTGAAAAACTTCATTCAAGACCCAACTGTTTTTTAGACTAATCAGCTAACATCTCTTACCCGTGAACTTTTTAATAAGAAAGAGGTAATAATAAGAGCTACCTCATCATGGTATTTCAAAAATCAAAAAACTACTGTCTACAAGAATCCTTCTTTTGGCCAAATATAAAAGTCCTTCTCTTAGTTTGGTCCCCCCCAAAACAAACACTGAGATAAAGATTAAGACGGTCATTTTGGGGTGATGCAAATGAAAACAAAAACAACAGCAAATACTAGGAGATGAGAGAAGTGAAAGAGAGAAGGGGAGAAGATAGAGTGATAGATTAAAGATGGACACATATTTTAAGATCCCTATTATTGAAAGAAAGGATCTATCTCCTGCTCCTTCATTCTGGTGGGAGGAGAAGGGGTCATGACTTCCTTGACTGAGTATGGCAGAGGAATGGGGGTGCCAATATCCAAGATGAAGGCTTAAGAGACCCACGGCTTCCAATTTCTGTCTCTTGAAATACTTGGTTTTAGGATGCTAAGCTGCTATGTATGAAGGCTAACTGTCAGGAAGAGAGATCAGGTAGAAAGACTGATAATTCATGGAAAGAGGGAGAGACCCAGCTGGGCTAAGTTTTTCAGCTATCCCTGTTGAGGCAATAGGCATGTGAGCAAAATCATTTTGGATGCTTCATGCCAGTGCAGCAACTAGCTGAACACCACTGAGTGTCCCCACTTAATGCTGTACGAATCAGAAATGTGTAGCTGGGCACTACCCAAATTCATGATTCATAAACTTGTGAAACAGTAAAATGCTTGTTTTAAGCCACTAATATTTAGAGTAGTTTGTTAGACAGCAGTAAATACTCCAAATAGCCAAAATGAGCACGTCATCAAGCCTCCTACCACCGTGAGCAAATGAAGCTTAATCTAGGAAACTTCTAGGAAACCGTGTCAAACACATCTTAGAGTTATCTCACTGGAAGGATGAGAGAGCTAGAGTAGTTATACATCCACTGTCAGTTGAATGCCAATTCTCTCTGGCTACCAGTGAAATCTACAGTAGTACATCCTAAAGTGGTGAGTCCCAAGAGATAAAGGCACAGCTGACAGCATCTTCCACTCTCCTCTAAAATGTAAAGTGTTTTAGCAGGTTTTCCTTTGCTTTCTTACAGATATCAAAATTCTACTTTGTCTGATCCTGATTCTGGTATTTTTTTTTTTCCATGAAGAGTTCCTTGGTATTTACTTTTTTATTTTTTGAAGAAACCAAAGGAAGAAATGTCTGAATTTTTATTTATTTAAATCCATTCTTCCTTTTTTATGTCTTTCTAGTATTGTTCTAATAGGTTTTTTTTAAAATCAGCTTTTATAAATCCTAAAACAAAATACTACTGTCCTCACCGAGACAGAAAAAGCCATAAATTTTTGCATTTACAAATTTTAGTTCCCAATGTTACTACCTTGAATTTAAGAACAGTTAAAAGCCAAATGAACCTGTCTATGAAGCAGAAATAGAATCAGGGACATAGAGAATAGACTGGTGGTTGCCAAGGGGGTGGGGGCTGGCAGAGGGTTGGATTGGGAGTTTGGAATTAGCAGATGCAAACTGGTATGTACAGAATGGATAAACAAGGTCCTACTGAATAGCACAGGGAACAATATTCAATATCTTGTGATAAACCATAATGGAAAAGAATATGAAAAAGAATGTGTATATATATGTGTGTGTGTGTGTGTGTATAACTGAGTCACTTTGCTGTACTGCAGTAATTAACACAACATTGTAATTCAACTATATTTCAATAAAAAATAAATTTTAAAAAATGTTAAAAATAAAACAGCATTTAACTACTACAGAAATTTTGAAAAATGTCCCAAAAAGAACAATTAAAAGCCAATGGTCATATATATAAATAACTACCAGGGCTTCCCTGGTGGCGCAGTGGTTGGGAGTCTGCCTGCCGATGCAGGGGACACGGGTTCGTGCCCCGGTCCGGGAAGATCCCACATGCCGCGGAGTGGCTGGGCCCGTGAGCCATGGCCACTGAGCCCTCGCATCTGGAGCCTGTGCTCCGCAACGGGAGAGGCCACAACAGTGAGAGGCCCGCGTACTGCAAAAAAGAAAAAAAAAAAAAAAAAAAAATAACTACCAATTAAAAATGCTTTAAACTTTTGGTTGTCTATCCCATTTGGGGCTGCTTATTTGAGTTTGTTTTTATAGGCAAATGGTTATGGCACAGGGACTACAGGCAGACTCCCTGAATTTTAATCTCTGCTCAGCCACTTACTAATTCTGTGCTCTTGGGAAACTTAGTATTTCTGTGGCTTAGAATATTTCATTATTGGTTCAAAGGGGGGAAAATAATAGTATTGTACTTATAGGAATGATATACGTATTGAATAAATTATTAAATATAAAGTACTTGCAATAGTGTCTGGCATATTAATATAGGGCCTTAATAAATTATGTTAAAAATCATAATATAAAATGTAGAGATGACATAAAGATCTAAATTTGTCAAAAGACTATCAAGAGGCCCAAATAAATTATAATTCCTTGTAATGTCTTTGCACCAACGTAACTGAAAAAGGTTATAGAATCATAACTTTCACAGAGCAGAACATTCTCTAATATTTTTAGGCTATCACTTCAACAGAACAGTCATGTGCAAGAAGCACTGCATAGATCAAGAAGCAGAGATGATAAAAAGCCTTAGTGCAGGCATTTAGTGTACATTTTAATGCCATCCACAGACTCTTTCTACGTTCTGGGAACCAAGTGCTCAAATTTCACTCAGTAATCTTACTCATTTTTCTTACTGCAAGATCTGCCTTTTAGACCTTCAGATTGAAAATTGGAGAAGATATCAGCATACAAGCAGTTTTATAGTTTAATAAGCTTAAGCAAAATCTTTTTATAACTCAGATTCTCTAATACAATTCAAAACTGCAATTCAAGCTTGCAAAAAAAACCTACCTCTGGGATAAGCTAGAGAGGGGAAAATGTATGGAAATGACATTCTTTTACTGTTCTTCTCTCTTTCATATGATATTCTGTAATTAATGACTGTTGTTCTCTGAGTTCCCACTGAAATTACTGCTTTACTCTCTTCCCTGCTGGTAACTTTCATAATGATTTGTATCGAAGGTCAGAGGCAAAAAATACTACTATGAATTAGGCTACCAAATTCTAAAAGACTAATTGACAATTTTTTCTACAATATATAGCACCATGCCTAAAATCCTAGTCAGTCTTTAGTCTTTTCTTGATCTTAACTCTTTACCTGTGCTCAAGACCAGTCCTGAAAATGGGTCAAATTTTCTCTACTGCCTGTGACTCTCATTAGGCCAATTAGAACCGTTCATGAGGCCAAGGCTTGATGTTACTCTTTCTGCTAAAAACAGCTGCCAGGTGCCCCACTTCTCTGCTCTCTCCTCCTCCTGACACAATGCTCATAATGAATGAAGCTGGGTCATGTCCTCATGATGGTTCATTTTATTACTTCTCTAGTGAAGGTTGGAAATTTTCCATAATAAGGTAAAAAAATGATAAAGAGATTATTACTCATCTTTATATTTTACCAGAAACTTTATTTAAACATGTTCCTGCCAAAAACTTTTAAAGAATTTTGACAACTTATCAATACAGGAAGTTTTTAAGCAGTACAACATTGCAGCTAATCTGTCTATTCACCCCCTTCTCCTCCGTTGGCTAGAAAACAAACATTGGATGAAAAGGATCATAAGGCAAAACATATATATATTTTCTTAAATGTGAACTTTTATTAAGCAATAGTGAACTTTTTAATTGGACTGTCATGACTTAAGTATTTCTCAATGAATTCATTGTTAGATGTCTTCCTACCACTCTGGAACATGATAAAAGAAAGCTCACGCCAAGCTTCTCTGCTGTGAGTTAGCAATACTTATTAAAAATTTGTCTAAATTCAGTAAAGCAAAATCTAATGATTTTTCCCCATACTTTTACTTCCACTCTTTCCTTCTCCATGCTTTCTTTTAACAGGAACTCAGAAAACTTAAATAACTTTAGAAATAGTGGAGTCATATTTCACATAGGACTGAGGTTTTGCTAGTAATTCATAAGGTAGAGTTAAAATTACCCTTGTTAATTTCTTAACATTTCGCCTTCAGTTTAAGTGAGAATACAACCCTGCTTAGTACTGTCTTTAAATATGCCAAGTAAACACTACAGTATATTTTATCACATAAAAGAGAAAGAAAGGGAGTGGAAAAGATAGAAGAACGGTAAGACAAAATGCTCAGGATCTGTAATATTGCCTGGATTGCCCATATCCTTGCTTCCCTCTAGTTTAACTTTTTTAGTCACACACACACACACACACACACACACACACACACACACACACACACACACACACACCCCTAACAAAGCTCCTCTCTTTCTCTGTCTCTCATCTTCTACCTCTCTTCTTCCCTACTTTTCTCCTTCCTTCCTTCATTATTGGTGTACATGAAGAAGGAAAGAAGGCGTAGAGAGACAGGAATACTTGAATCAGTGTAAGTTAGTCTATGACACAGCATTACTACATTATTTTTATTCCTTTTAGTTGAACAATAAAATATCTTTTAAGGAGTTCAAGACAGTCCCTCCAATCAGGAAACTTACACAAGCCTCTTCAATAGCCTCATCCACCAGAGAGCAGACAGCAGAAGCAAGAACTACAATCCTGCAGCCTGTAGAACAAAAACCACATTCACAGATAGACAGACAAGATGAAAAGGCAGAGGGCGATGTACCAGATGAAGGAACAAGATAAAACCCCAGAAAAACAACTAAATGAAGTGGAGATAGGCAACCTTCCAGAAAAAGAATTCAGAATAATGATAGTAAAGATGATCCAGGACCTCAGAAAAAGAACGGAGGCAAAGATCGAGAAGATGCAAGAAATGTTTAACAAAGACCTAGAAGAATTAAAGAACAAAAAACCAAGATGAACAATACAATAACTGAAAACTACACTAGAAGGAATCAATAGCAGAATAACTGAGGCAGAAGAACGGATAAGTGACCTGGAAGACAGAAAGCTGGAATTCACTGCTATGGAACAGAATAAAGAAAAAAGAATGAAAAGAAATGAAGACAGCCTAAGAGACCTCTGGAACAACATTAAATGCAACAATATTCACCTTATAGGGGTCCCAGAAGGAGAAGAGGGAGAGAAAGGACCAGAGAAAATATTTGAAGAGATTAGAGTTGAAAACTTCCTTAACATGGGAAAGGAAATAGCCACCCAAGTCCAGGAAGTGCAGAGAGTCACATACAGGATAAACCCAAGGAGAAACACGCCGAGACACATAGTAATCAAATTGGCAAAAATTAAAGAAAAATTATTGAAAGCAGCAAGGGAAAAATGACAAATAACATACAAGGGAACTCCCATAAGGTTAACAGCTGATTTCTTGGCAGAAACTCTACAAGCCACAAGGGAGTGGTATGATATCCTTAAAGTTATGAAAGGGAAGAAATTACAACCAAGATTACTCTATCTGGCAAGGATCTCATTCAGATTCGATGGAGAAATCAAAACTTTTACAGACAAGCAAAAGCTAAGAGAATTCAGCACCATCAAACCAGCTGTACAACAAATGCTAAAGGAACTTCTCTAAGTGGGAAGCACAAGAGAAGAAAATGATCTACAAAAACAAACCCAAAACAATTAAGAAAATGGTCATAGGAACATACATATCAATAATACCTTAAACGTGAGTGGATTAAATGCTCCAACCAAAAGACACAGGCTTGCTGAATGGATACAAAAACAAGAACCATATATATGCTGTCTACAAGAGACCCACTTCAGACTTAGGGACACACACAGACTGAAAGTGAGGGGATGGAAAAAGATATTCCATGCAAATGGAAATCAAAAGAAAGCTGGAGTAGCTATACTCATATCAGATAAAATAAACATTAAAATAAAGAATGTTACAATAGACAAGGAAGGACAGTACATAATGATCAAGGGATCAATCCAAGAAAAAGATATAACAATTATAAATAAATATGCACCCAACGTAGGAGCACCTCAATACATGAGGCAACTGCTAACAGCTATAAAAGAGGAAATCGACAGTAACACAATAATAGTGGGGGACTTTAACCCCTCACTTACACCAATGGACCGATCATCCAAAATGAAAATAGATAAGGAAACACAAGCTTTAAATGCCACAATAGACCAGATAGATTTAATTGATATTTATAGGACATTCCATCCAAAAACAGCAGATTACACTTTCTTCTCAACTGCACACAGAACATTCTCCAGGATACATCACATCTTGGGGCACAAACCAAGCCTCAGTAAATTTAAGAAAATTGAAATCATATCAAGCATCTTTTCTGACCACAATGCTATGAGATTAGAAATGAATTACAGGGAAAAAACGTAAAAAACACAAACACATAGAGGCTAAACAATACGTCACTAAATAACCAAGGGATCACTGAATAAATCAAAGAAGAAATTAAAAAATACCTAGAGACAAATGACAATGAAAACACGACGATCCAAAACCTATGGGATGCAGCAAAAGCAGTTCTAAGAGGGAAGTTTATAGCTATACAAGCCCACTTCAAGAAACAAGAAAAATCTCAAGTAAACAATCTAAACTTACACCTAAAGGAACCAGAGAAAGAAGAACAAACAAAACCTAAAGTTAGCAGAAGGAAAGAAATCATAAAGATCAGAGCAAAAATAAATGAAATAGAAGCAAAGAAAACAATAGCAAAGATCAATAAAACTAAAAGCTGGTTCTTGGAGATGATAAACAAAATTGATAAACCATTAGCCAGATTCATCAAGAAAAAGAGGGAGAGGACTCAAATCAATGAAATTAGAAATGAAAAAGAAGTTACGAGAGGCACTGCAGAAATACAAAGCATCCTAAGAGACTACTACAAGCAACTCTATGCCAATAAAATGGACAACCTGGAAGAAATCGACAAATTCTTAGAAAGGAATAACCTTCCAAGACTGAACCAGGAAGAAATAGAAAATATGAACAGACCAATCACAAGTAATGAAATTGGAACTGTGATTAAAAACCTTCCATCAAACAAAAGTCCAGGACCACATGGCTTCACAGGTGAATTATATCAAACATTTAGAAAAGACCTAGCACCCATCCTTCTCAAACCCTTCCAAAAAATTGCAAAGGAAAGAACACTCCCAAACTCATTCTATGAGACCACCATCACCCTGATACCAAAACCAGACAAAGATACTACAAAAAAAGAAAATTACAGACCAATATCACAGATGAATATAGATGCAAAAATCCTCAAGAAAATACTAGCAAACAGAATCCAACAGCACATTAAAAGGATCATACACCATGATCAAGTGGGATTTATTCCAGGGATGCAAGGATTCTTCAGTATACGCAAATCAACCAATGTGATACACCATATTAACAAATTGAAGAAGAAAAACCACATGATCGTCTCAATAGATGCAGAAAAAGCTTTTGATAAAATTCAACACCCATTTATGATAAAAACTCTCCAGAAAGTGGGCATAGAGGGAACCTACCTCAACATAAGCAAGGCCATATGTGACAAACCCACAGCAAACATCATTCTCAATGGTGAAAAACTGAAAGCATTTCCTCTAAGATGAGGAATGAGACAAGGATGTCCACTATCAACACTATTATTCAAAATAGCTTTGGAAGTCCTAGCCTCGGTAATCAGAGAAGAGATAAAAATAAATAAAAGGAATGCAAATTGGAAAAGAAGAAGTAAAGCTGTCACTGTTTGCAGATGACATGATACTATACATAGAGAATCCTAAAGATGCTACCAGAAAACTACTAGAGCTAATCAATGAATTGGGTAAAGTTGCAGGATACAAAATTAATGCACAGAAATCTCTTGCATTCCTATACACTAGTGATGAAAAATCTGAAAGAGTAATTATGGAAACACTCTCATTTACCTTGCAACAAAAGGAATAAAATACCTAGGAATAAACCTACCTAGGGAGACAAAAGACCTGTATGCAGAAAACTATAAGACACTGATGAAAGAAATTAAAGATAATTCCAACAGATGGAGAGATATACCATGTTCTTGGATTGGAAGAATACAAAAAATAAAAACCAAAAAGAAGTTCGAGACTATGCATCCTCCTCTCGTCACAATGCAAAGCACACTGGGGTCACGAATCAAGAACTCATCAGTGCTTTCCCTGCCCAGGTCTATGACACGATCATTCTTAATTTCTCAAAGATAGGAGACACTCTTAATGTTCTAGATTTTTTTAATTTTTAAGTTATCAAAGTAAGTACTCCTACTCTTGGAAAATGAATACGTTGGGTACAAATGACAGAGGCTTAATCAGCTTAAGCAATACGGAGAAATATACTGGTTCTCTTCATTGGGAAAGAATTAACAGTAACTTACAAAATCCCTAGAACAAAAAATTCTACAATTTTTATGGAAACACAAAAGACCCCGAATAGGCAAATCAATCTTGAGAAAGAAAAACAGAGCTGGAGGAATCAGGCTCCCCATCTTCAAACTATACTACAAAGCTACAGTAATCAAGACATATGGTACTGCCACAAAAACAGAAATATAGATCAGTGGAATAGGATAGAAATCCCAGAGATAAACCCACATACATATGGTCACCTAATCTATGACAAAGGAGGCAAGAATATATAATGGAAAACAGACAGCCTCTTCAATAAATGGTACTGGGAAAACTGGACAGCTACATGTAAAATAATGAAATTAGAACACTCCCTAACACCATACATAAAAATAAATTCAAAATGGAACAAAGACCTAAATGTAAGGCCAGACACTATAAAACTCTTAGAGGAAAACATAGGCAGAACACTCTTTGACAGAAATCACAGCAAGATCTTTTTTGACCCACCTCCTAGAGTAATGAAAATAAAAACAAAAATAAACAAATGGGATCTAATGAAACTTAAAGGCTTTTGTACAGCAAAGGAAACCATAAATGAGATGAAAAGACAACCCTCAGGATGGGAGAAAATATTTGCAAACGAATCAACGGACAAAGGATTAATCTCCAAAATATATAAACAGCTCATGCAGCTCAATATCAAAAAACAAACAACCCAATCAAAAAATGGGCAGAAGGCCTAAATAGACATTTCTCTATAGAATATATACAGATGGCCAAGAGGCACATGAAAAGATGCTCAACATCACTAATCATTAGAGAAATGCAAATCAAAACTACAACGAGGTATCACCTCACACCAGTCAGAAAGGCCATATCATCAAAATATCTACAAACAATAAATGCTGGAAAGGGGTGGAGAAAAGGAAACCTTCTTTCACTGTTGGTGGGAATGTAAACTGATACAACCACTATGGAAAACAGTATGGAGGTTCCTTAAAAAACTGAAATTAGAATTACCATATGATCCAGCAATCCCACTACTGGGCATATACCCAGAGAAAACCATAATTCAAAAAGACACATGCACCTCAATGTTCACTGCAGCACTATTTACAATAACCAGGACATGGAAGCAACCTAAATGTCCACCAACAGAAGAATGGATAAAGAAGATGTGGTACATATATACAATGGAATATTACTCAGTCATATAAAGGAATGAAATTGGGTCATTTGTAGAGATGTGGATGGACCTAGAGACTGTCATACAGAATGAAGTAAGTCAGAAAGAAAAAAAACAAATATCGTATGTTAACGCATACATGTGGAATCTCAAAAAATGGTATAGATGATCTTATTTGCAAAGGAAAAATAGAGACACAGAAGTACAGAACAAATGTATGGATTCCAAGGAGGAAAGTGGGGGGTGGAGTGGGATGAACTGGGAGATGGGGATTGACATATACATACTATTGATACTATGTATAAAATAGATAACTAATGAGAACCTACTGTATAGCACAGGGAACTCTACTCAGTGCTCTGTGGTGACGTAAATGGGAAGGAAATCCAAAAAAGAGGGGATGTATGTATACGTGTAGTTGATTCACTTTGGTGCACAGTAGAAACTAACACAACATTGCAAAGCCACTATAGTCCAATAAAAATTAAAAAGGAAATAAAATATCTCATGTACCCTTGAAGAAACTGCAGCTCAGGTAAGGGAAAGGTCTTTGTGTCCACAAAAGATTTTTTAAAAATTTTGAATGATATCTTAATATTTTTAGACTCTCAGGGTGCCATAATATTTTAACAATTATTCTAAACAGAAATCTAAAAAAAAAAAGTAGGAAAAATAATAGGTCTCATCTGAAACAATGTATAGGAATTAACCTTAGACAATTGAGAGAAATCTTCCAAAGTGTGTGTGTGTGTGTGTGTGTGTCTGTGTGTGTGTGTGTGTGTGTGTGTATATATATATATATATATATATATATGGTGCTAGAAAATAAATAAGAAGTGCTGCAAGTTCCAGGGCCTCAAAGATTTGAACCAGGATCTAGTCAGCTGCCAAAGGTTTGGGACACACTTTCCTCAGCAAGGCAATCCAAGGAGAAATAAAGCTTCCTTTTCCAATGTCTTCATAGTAATCTCAGAAGCTTGTGTCTGAGGCTTGCCTCTAAGATATTTATTATTCCCTAGAAAATTTGTTACTGTCATTGGCCAAACCTAGAAGACACATCTATACCTATAATCCGAGGGTTGGATATCTTCTCAGAAGAAAGAAAATGAGAGAAAAAATACACTTGACAGTCAAATACAATAGCTACTTTGTGGCCCTTGGGATATTCATTAGGATATGAAATCAGCTTTGTTATACCAAATGTCTTTTTTTTTTTTGCAGTACGCGGGCCTCTCACTGTTGTGGCCTCTCCCACTGCAGAGCACAGGCTCCGGACGCGCAGGCCCAGCGGCCATGGCTCACGGGCCCAGCCTCTCCGCGGCATGTGGGATCCTCCCAGACCGGGGCACGAACCGCGTCCCCTGCATCGGCAGGCGGACTCTCAACCACTGCGCCACCAGGGAACACCCCAAATGCTTTTTCTGTAATTCTCTATAATGTGTATTATGAACACATCCACACATCAGTCCCTAAATAGTCCAGAGATTTGCATTCTTAGAAAAATATCGTTTTCATTTAAAATTCTACATTTCACTTTCAATGCTAATATGATGAGCTAGATATGTTTAGATATATAATTGGGACTGCACACATCTGGAATTTTAAAGCATTGTACTGGGAAAGGAAAGGGCAAGCTGTGAGGGTCTAATGCATTGCAAAAATAGGAGAATAAAAGATATCTGTACCAGGGAGTGAAAAATTAACAATGATAAAAATAATTCTGACCAAAGATTTAATTCAATCTCAATATATTTTCTTAAAACATCTTTGTCACTTAAAGAAACTATGTCAGAAAAATGGGTTAAGGTAAAATGGACTAATTGATAAAGAAACTTAAAAGAACACAAATCAATAGTCTAGTTCCTTTCTAAAATCTGAAGCCACAAAACTGAATTCCATCTCATTTTTGTCAATAGTTGTTTAAGAATACTTTGAAAAACTATAGAGGATTGCTATCATAGAGGTGAATAAATGGGCTAAAATCCAGAATAATCAATAGCATCTTTTTTTCTTAGATTTATAAATATGTTTTGGATATATTCTGTAAGATCAGAGAATAATGAGATATGATAACATATTTAACTGATTATTCACAATCTGAAGAAAAAGTAATCAGTCTTTAAATTCTTGAAATAAAGTCATTTCATGAAAATTCATAAGCTGTATATACTTGTGTTAGGCCAAATATGAGTGCATAAAATATTAAGCTTCTTAAATTTAACATGACGTGCTTATACTGCTATTTGGTTTATTTAGTTTCCAGTCTCACACAGAAATGCCGAAGCTTCACCCTTTCCTCTCTAAATAAAGTGTACAGTGAAAACCCAGATAATTTTTAGAGCGTCTATGGATACATCTATGACAGTCTTAGCAAGTTTGTTAAGATTTCTATTGAAAAAAATAAGGTTGATTATTTTCATATGGTCTAAGAAATGGTAATAAATTGTTGGGCAGGCTACTATTTGCCAGTCATTTTTAAGGCAATTTAAAACATAACTGCTTTATAATAGACCATTTATCACAGATATTAACATATTTTATCAATAGGAAATCTAAGGCTTGGAGACAATCTATGTCAACAGAGCCAGACAGAAATCAAACAGGTTCAACTCCAAAGTCAATACTACTGTATTTACTATAGTAAACTGTCTCCTAATTATAGACTTATACTGATGGGGAAAATAATTGTTCTCAACTATTTTTTTCATTTCCTCTAAGAGGATTAGATGGCTCTATCCATTGCCATGTGACCTACAGCAGCTCCCTGGAGACAAAATATATTCCCTCCTAAGTATCAGGCTTATCCGTGTTACCTTGATCCATGGACCACGAACATGTGTGATGTATGTTATGTCTGAGCAAAAGCTTTAAGAGACACTGAATGTTTCCACCACTTTCTCTTTCTCTCTGCTTTGAGAACAGCATGTGACAAATGCAGTTTTCTCCTCTTGCCTAATTCCCAGAATGAAAAAGATATGTGCAGCAGATAAACAGCCAACAGCCACCAACATTTAATATCAAGGAGAAATAAATGTTTGTTGGTGTAAACCCTTGAGAACTGGTGCTACATGTTATTGCAAACAGCTGATAAGTATAAGAAGTACTGTGAATACTGATGAACAGAATATTATCACTCTAACAGGAATGAAATAAATGTAGCCTTATTAGAATGTTATGCTTTTCCATTATTGAGACAAAACTTCAAGTGGGGAATGCTGCTTTTTGCATTCAGTATTTGCTATTGGTAAGTAATTCTGATGCCTAGGAGTGCACCTTGGGAGCATGACGACAAAACCAAAATATTTAGAAGGAAAAAAACAGAAGGAATCTGGACACCCCCTGACACTGTTGATCTACCACTCCAGGCCTAGAATGCAACCTCCAGACTCCTTCTAGTGGGAGAAAAATAAACACTGTATGTGTCTAATTGTTAAGATCATATCACTTATGGCCAAATGAAATCTTAATTATAACAAGATGTCTTTGCAACTGCCTAAAAGTCCTTCATGTATGTCTTTGGAGTGAGATGGGGAAGAAAGGCATAAAGCTAGAAAGTGCGGAGGGAAGGAGGAGAGGCAGAATTAGGAAATTCTTTACTGGATAAGAGGTATGACCTCAGTTATGACAGACTTAGCTCTCCTCCAAACATCTGTTTAAGAATTTCCTCAGAATAAAAAGATAAACCATAAAATTACATCCTTCTGCAAAAGCATTAATTATATTTGTGAAATACTTCCTGGAAATATTTGTGTGGTCCCTTGTGGAGTAAAAAACTTTACCACATGTTGAATTTCTCATATTATTCTTTTATTCATGATGTAAATCTTGCTCAGTCATACTATTATTCTTTGAGTAAACTGTTACATTCTATTTGCTAATGGTTAATGTGATAAGCTTGATCTATACTTATGTGATATTGATTTACAGTCCCTTTTTTACTACCAATATCAATTTTTATAGAATTATAAATTCTTTGTCAAGTAGAGGAATTTTCATATTTTTCTATGTCTTTACCTATTTTAAATAGCATTTACATTACCAATTCAAAGGTTAACTAACATTAATAAATGTAGCATCTATGGTAATTGGTGTATCTGAATGTTCCACTTACTCTACTGTCAACTTTAGACATTCATATTGACCATTTTGTCAACTCAGGTTATTTGGCCACAAAATTTGCCCTTCCTCTCTAGGTTTGCAAGTTTTTAAATTAATAGATTACTTTTAGAACAGTTTTTGGCTTACAGAAAAACTGACTTGAAAGTACAGAGTTCCAATATATCCGCTGTCTCCTTCCCAACACTCCCCCACAGGTTCCCTTATTACTGATATCTTGAATCAGTATAGTATGTTTGTTATAATTGATGAGACAATATTGATAATTATTAACTAAAATCCATAGCTTACCTTAGGGTTTATGCTTTGTGTTGTACAGTCTATAGGTTTAGACAAATGTATAACAGCATTTAATCACCATTAGAGTATCATACAGAATAGTTTCACTGCCCTAAAAATTCCCTATGCTCCACCTATTCATACTTTCCTCCCTCCCCTTAACTCCTGACAACCCCTGATCTTTTTACTGTCTTCATAGTTTTACCTTTTTCAGAATGTCATAGAGTTGGAAGCCTTTTCAGATTGGCTTCTTTCACCTAGCAATATCAATTTCTTTTGATGTCTTTTTGACAGGAGGCCTCAAGTAGCCCAGTGTAAAGATGCTAATGAAGAGAAACTGAGACTTCATGACAAAAGTCAATAGCAACTTGTTGGCCATTGTGAGAGAGCCACCTTGGAAGAAAATCCTCTAGTTCCAGTCAAGCCTTCAGATACCTTCAACCCTGGCTGACGTGTAACAGCAACCTCATGAGAGAGACACGAAGCCAAACCTTGTACCCAAGCCCTGTCTTACTCACAGAAATTAGGAGAGAGAATTTTTTAAGAAGTTAAGTTGGTGGGATAATTTTATTTATAGCAATAGGTAATTAATCCATATACATTTTCCTCTAAGAATAAATTTTGCTGTGTCTCGTATGTTTTGGTAGGAACTGATATCATTGCACTGTTTTCTAAAGAATTTCTATTCTCTTCTCATTTTTCTGTGCTATGCAGATTACCTGAAAGTATTTTTTGCCTTAATTTTCAAGAGCTGTCTTTGATTTCTTACACAGCTCTATTTCCCTTTAACTGGTGAACGACTTCTCCCCTAGTTAAATAATTCTCAAGTTGCAGTCATTTTCTTTCACCAGTTTATAAAAAATAACAGCCTTCTGCCTTCTACTTCTGTGGGTGCAAAGTTCAATAATGGTCTGATTTTTTTCCCCGTTTATACACAGGCTTTTCCTTGTTTTAATTTTCTGAACACTTGTAAGATTTCTTCTCTTGCTCGTTTACCAGGATATGCCTGTGAGTATCATTGTTTGTTTTTTCTTCAATACAGCCTATAACTTAGGTGAACATTTTATAACTGCAAATTCAAGCCCTTCTTCAGCTAAAGAAAATTTTCTGATATTGTTTGCTTGCTCTCCCTCCTGTTCCTTTTTCTCCATCAGTAAAACCTATTATTCATATTCAGTCTCTCAGATCTGTTCTATAGGTCTTTCCATTTTTACTTATTTTACTTGTCTGTGCTTTGAGGTATTTCTTGCATCTGATCTTCTAAGGTATTAATTCAGTTTTCAATCCTGATTATGCTCTCCTTTAGTTCATAAACTCGGTTTTCTGGCTTTGACTAGTGTATTTTTATGCTCCAGGAGGACTTTATAATGTTGCCATTAGAACTTTAAGGGCTATGATTTTTTTGTTGTTGTCTTTTGTCTCTGTAATTCAAGATTCCGTCATTTTTTCCCTAGTAATTCTGCATTACCAGGTACACATTTGATTATTCAACCTGATTCTTTTCTGTGTATGGAGGTTATCAGAAGAGAAGTTATTTAGTTATTGGTTTTATTTGGGATCATGTCTAAATGTGGGACATCATTAAGATGTAAACAGCAAAGGTATTACATATACTGTGAGTCGGTGGATTAAGGGAAAAGTGCTAGCCCCTGCTTAAGGCCCTTGAAGTAAAAATTTCCCCTTATGGGTCTTTCCCAATTTCTGTATAGAGGAGACCCAACCTGCTTTCCCTCCCCCCACCACCCCCAATCTCACCCTTTTCTCTCAGTATTTTGGGAAGATCCAGCTTGTTCTTTTCGTTCCTTTCTGGCATTTTGACACTCTCACTAAAGGCTGTGGCATTCCTCCCAGATCTTAGTAATCCCCCCCACAAAAAGCTTCTCCTAGAAACCTCTTTATTCCACTAAATCTTTGGACTTTCTGGCCACATTCAAGACAATTTCCAATCCCCTACATCAGTCTTTAAAAGGATGCCCATAATCTTGTGCCCTCAGACCCTCCCAATAGCCTGTAAGTGTCAGCAACCACTTGGCTCAGGGGAGGCAAAGAACCTAGATTTGTCTGGGGAGGGTAGGGGAGGAGAGCCATGTTCAAGCTCTGCATTTCCAGAATTCCCTTTATTGTGTTGACAGGAAAAGATTTAGCACATGTATTAATTTTCTATTGTTGCCCTAACAAATTACCACAAACCAAACAGGTCAAAACAACATAAATTTTTTTACTCACAGTGTCTGTAGGTCAAAAGTGTGAGCTGCAGAAATCAAGGCTTTGGCAGGGTTCCGCTCCCTGCTGGAGGCTCTAGAGAAATATCTGCTTCCTAGCAGTTCAGGGTGTTGGCTGAATTTTGTTCCCTGCAAATGTAGGATTGAGGGTCTCATTTCCCTATGACTGTCAGCTGGGAACCAGCTTTGCTCCTAGAGGCTGCCCATATTCCTTCTTATGTTTTCCATTTGGTCCCTCCAGGTCTGGTAGGTCAAGTCTCTCTCATGCCTCTAAACTCTCCATCATTCTCTCCTGCAATATCTCTTTGAAAGTTCACTGCTTTTAAGGATTCATGTGATTACATTGAACCCATCAGATAAACCATAATAACCCTCCTATTTTAAGGTTCATAACCTTACTTACATCTGAAAAACCAATTCTTTCATGTCATGTAACACAGTCACAAAGTCTAGGGATCAGGGCATGGATGTCTTGAAGGGCCATCTTGCCTAACATGGCATATTTAAATACTGTTGGGAGAAATCCATTCTATATAGAGTGGCTAAGTATAAAGAAGAAAGGTGATTATGGTTTCAAAAATAATAAGAATGGGGTGGGATAGGGAGGGTGGGAGGGAGGAAGATGCAAGAGGGAAGAGATATGGGAACATATGTATATGTATAACTGATTCACTTTGTTATAAAGCAGAAACTAACACACCATTGTAAAGCAATTATACCCCAATAAAGATGTTAGAAATAATAATAAGAAGAAGAAGAATGAATAGTATCCTAATTACAGATTATTTGATTGACATTAGAATGGAGAATGAATAGTTTCTATAAAGTTAGAGGAGGGAAAGATTGGCTGGTAAAAGTGTATCCAAAGAAATTAAGGGATAAGAGAAGTTCAAGATGGAGAAAGTGGGTCACACGCCTAAAGCTTTAATGAGAATGAATAAAAAAAAACAAAAAACAAAAAGTTTTACTTAATTTGGTAAGTAGATTTCCTTGAATACTTCTTAAGGGAAAGTTTCTAGGAAGTGTCTGAGGTAGGGGAAGCAGTAGAAAACAGACTGCAGTGGATCAAGGAACTAATGAAAAAGTAACGTTGGATATATGTAATACACTTTGAATAGATTTGGATTGAAAATGCAAGGAAAAAAAGTATAACTGGAGCTAAATTGTCATGTAGTTATAAAGCACCCGTGTTTGAAGGGGGTTAAGAATCTTAAGAATATTTGCATGTTTGGAGATGGAGTGAGCGGGGAAAAATAGGTGTCAAGAATGACTGTCAGATTTCTGTTGTTCATTGGCCAGATGGTGCTACAAACAGCCCACGGGAAACAGTGGAAAAGAACTCAACTGGACGAGAAAAAGGATGAATTTACTGTTATGCTTTGTTGCACAGATTATTACTCTTCCAATTCCAATGCATTCCTTTACTTTTACAGCACCGTAATTATGTGCAGATGAGCAATGTGCTTGGCTAGAAGACATTATTTTCCAGCTTATTTGGCAGCTAGGGATGGCCAAGAGAGGGAAGTGGCCATCACTTTGTTGGGCTTCCTAGATGGCTCCTTAAACAGGACTAATGCAACTAGGAAGTAAAACTTCCTGCTGCCTTTCCCAACCTTCTTCCTTCTTATGTGAAATGTGTGAATATCTGTAGCTCCAAGAGCTTTCTTAGATCATGAGGTAATCTTGAATAGGGAGTGACCTCAGTTTGGACATTGAAAAAAATAACTAATATTGAATCTCTTAAAGTTCAGAACCAAGAATTGTGAGGGCAATGAGAAAGGAGTTCCTTCAGAAAGCAAAATAAAGATTGGCTAGATAGACTAATTAAGAAACTTACTTCACTCTCAGAGCAGATGATCTTTATTATTTCTGGTAATAGGATATGACAATTGCTATGTGCCAGTAAACCCATGTGTTTCTTAATGTTTTTTCCCAAATGGGATTTTTTATGGTGGTGAAACTATCACTTCACTCTCATGCACTGACTGTGTTAAGGAAGAAATGTGCTTTTGAGTTTACGGTTTGATAAACCAAAAATAGCCGAATCCATGCCCAAAGGATAGGACAATAAACACAGAAATTTTAATCTTTCAGTTAGATTTCATACCCTTATGGAATTTTGGGTTTGTCCCCCTAAAGAAAGGGATTAGTTTATCCCTTTCATGGAATGAAGGTTGTTCATGAGCAGCTGAGTGACCTTAGAGCCAAAATATGGCAGAACTGTCTTTTAATCTCCATGCTTCTATTCTTTCTCATGTATCAACCCAAAGTGATAAAAGAAAGAAAAAATGACATCAAACTAATGAAAATATCTATTAATGGCAGAACACTGATTGAAACAAAGTAAAATATTTTTGTAATTTCTTCTTATGTTAATGAGGAATATTTTAGAGGCAACCTAATAATATCAATATTATGCTTGATTCCATTTTGGCCCTTACTTTCACATCAATTGCTTTCTTTCAAAGGTATAAAAATATTCTGTCAAGTTTTACAGCTCCTAACAGCTTGTGTTTTCACAACAACTTATTTAACAACTTCAACTAACACCTTTAATTTCTAATTACTTTCATTGATATTGGTTCAGAAGGTGCAGAAACCCAAAACATTTATTCACTATTATGTATAATAATATCTTCCTGTGATTTTATCAGGATTATCCATAATTGCCCAATTTTAACATTACAGTGTTCAAATATTAAAAGAAATCGAATAAGAAAAATGATAGTATTTGGTGTACTATCATTTTTCTTATTCAATAAGAGCAGGAACCCTCAATTTCCAAAAACAAAATAAAAAGGAAAATGATAGTATAATGGTCAAATTACTAAGAACTATGTAACTTATTCAAGTCTTTTTCTTGTAATGATTTAGAATTAGAGCTTTGTAATAATTATTTGGTTAAGTTCTGAATCACTCAACTTTTAATTTTTTCTTAATGGCTTATTTATTTATATAATATAGATAATTCATTAACTTTCTGTAATTTTCATAACAAAACAAATGAAAACTTAAAAAGTGAGCATATCATTATTTTTAATTTTGACATAACTAAAGTTTTGGGGCATCAAACATATAAGAACAATTATAAATTACTACAAGATATTTGTTTAAATATACATTAATGTATAGATTTAGTTCTATTGATATTAAGTATAATTTAAAAAATAAATTTTTGCAATTGGGCAGTAGTCTATTTTAAGTATTCAAGTCTTTGAAAGTGTTTATCTTTTAGAATCCCTGGCCAGCAGTTTTTATCACAATAGTAGGTAAAATATTTTGATTTCTTCACATTCTGATAGCCATATTTTCCTTGCACCTCTTTATAAAATTTGCTATCTTTTTTTCCAAATTCCTAAAATATCTTGGATATATCTTTTTAACATCCATACTGCAAAGTGCATTTTTCTTCAATCTATTAATTGAGGTTCATGGAAGAATAGGAGGTAGATAAGGTGATATAAACAAGGTGGGGGACAAGGATTCAGTAACTTGCAAATGATGACATATTCTTCATCCTTTTGGAAGACAACTTTCTATGAGTTTCATTTCTACATGTTTTGTAAGTGAGGCATTAATTGTCTTTTTTTTCTGTGCAGTTTCTGTACTGGAAGATAGAAATAGTGTCTCCCTCCAGAACAAATGCAGGAATGCTCACTGCCTGTTATAATATAAAAGATTTCGGCTCCCAAGCTCAGGGTTCCCTATAGTGTAACCCACTGTATGTATAGATATCCACCTGAGTCCACTTATATCACCTCCATGGGATTGGGCAAAAAGGGAATGGACACAAGTATACTAATGCTCATGCTGCTTGTTGAGCCATGAATAATAAACCCTTCATCTCTGATCCAGGGTTCTCATGTTTCCTGCCAACATCCATGAATACTGTGGCAGTCTAACATGTTAGCTTACAAGTATGGTAAAATCTCAGACCCTTTACAGTTTTTTGGCAAACCCTTATAACCACATTAGAATTACTTAGCATGTTTTTCCTTTTATCTCTTCTCAGCTGAATACTGAGTAAAGGCACATAGGTTTGATCAAATCAAATCTAAATTTAGAATATAATGCCAGGCAAATTGTATAAGCATAAGCCCAGACAAGATCCTGGCCATGTCCAGAGTCAGAGTTTATATCCCATATAATTTGGAGTTCTGTCAAAATATCACTCAATAAAACCAGAATGAAAAGAGTCAGGGTGGTGGATTTAAGTCACTATTTTCCAATGTATGAAAGAACACTAAATATCCCATAAAGTTTACAATGAAAAATAAGCAATTGATTAGTATCTACAGATGTCCAATAGGCACAAGATGTTCAACATCGCTAATTATTAGAGAAATGCAAGTCAAAACTACAACGAGGACCACCTCACACTGGCCAGACAGGCCGTCATTAAAAAGTCTCAAATATCAAATGCTGGAGAGGGTGTGGAGAGGAGGGAACCCTCCTACACTGTTGAGGGAATGTAAATTGGTGCAGCCACTATGGAAAACAGTATGGAGGTTCTTCAAAAAACTAAAAATAGAGTTGCCATATGATCCAGTAATCCCGCTTCTGGGCATATATCCAGACAAAACTATAATTAAAAAAGGTGCATGCACCTCCTTATGTTCATAGCAGCACTATACACAATAGCCAAGACATGGAAACAACCTAAATGTTCATAACAGATGAATGCATAAAGAAGATGTGGTACCTATATGCAATAGAATACTATTCAGCCATAAAAAAGAATGAAATAATGTCATTTGTAGCAACACGAATGGACCTAGAGATTATCATACTAAGTAAGATGAGTCAGAAACAGAAAGACAAATGCCACATGATATCACTTATATGTGGAATCTAAAATATGACATAGTGAACTTATCTACAAAACAGAAACATATTCACAGACAGAGGACAGACTTGTGGTTGCCAAGGGGGATGAGGGGTAGGGGAGGGATGGAGTTTGGGGTTAGCAGATGCAAACTACTATGTATAGAATGGATAAACAACAAGATCCTACTGTATAGCACAGGGGACTATATTCAATATCCTGTGATAAACCATAATGGAAAAAAGTATGAAAAAGAATGTATATATATATATATATATATATATATATACATTCATATATATATATCTGAATCACTTTGCTGTACAGCAGAAATTAATACAAGATTGTAAATCAACTATGCTTAAAATAAATTTTTTAAAATGATTAGTATCTGTTAAAATAGCAACTACTGAACCAAGCTGTTTTTCAAGTATTTGACTGGGACATAAATCAGGAAAATTCCAAATTATTAGCTCTGTTTTTCATATGATTCCCCTACCTTCAGAGTCCTGACTGTGACTAATGAACTCTGTAGTCAAGGGCTCACCTTAGCTTTCACAGTCCAGCTAACCATGAGAAGGCTCTTAATAAAGGGAAAGCCAACCATGAAGCAGACTTGTGAAGGTGAGGTTGGGAGGTGTGCAGCAAACACTAAGTGACATTATATTAGCTATTCTGTATTCCACACGACAAAGACCTTTTAATATGTAAACAGTTTCATTGATTTGTAGCAATTTACTATTTTTCAATAATCTAATACAACTATTATTTTTTAATATAGCTAATTTGAAAACTGGTAAGCCATTCCCAGAAAATAAATATTTGATTAAAGGTCTCAGAGCCAGACATCTCTATTTTTATGACAATAACATCTTCACAACATCCTCATTATTATATTCATACACAGCTTGTAGATGGTCATTAAATTAGCAAAAATTACCTACATTATGGTTGCTCTTTGAAAAGAATCCCCTTAAGGAACCTCAGCTTACTTTTTAGGAAAGGTGCCAGGACAGCTTCACAGCTATTAGATGATGATGTATATTAGATGCTACATCTGATAGACCTGACCTCCAAACTTTAACCATCTTCTAGTTTTTGGACTAAATATTAAGAGGATATCTTGAGTTTCAGATTGGAAGTACCTATCTTATGATATAAAATGGAAATTTGATGTGAAGCTACAAAGCTTCTAAAAACTCAGCAACCTTATTTTCTTATTATTATATTAGTAAAATTTTCTAATTAATATATGACATTTAAAAATTGTTCTCTTTTATTTCTATAAATCTATTTTACCTTTGTGATCAATAAAATTACTATTTCTTATTCTCTCATGATTTGCTGGGCCAATAACCTTGATGCTTTACAGCATGTACTTCAGAAATGTTTAACTCATTACCATCCTATACATTATTGCACGTATTGATTTCATAGATCATAATTAACTCCAAACTTCTGAAGTAGTTAAAAAAATAAAGGGATTTAATATTTTACTCTTACATTTCTTTAATCACTTACTTAATTAAATTAATTTATTTAAATTATGGTATGGTTTACAGGATAAGAATTCAATGCTTCCAGAAGCCCTGCTCTGTAATTTAGACATATTAATATAAAAGTAAATAATTAAACAGTGTGGGTATAAGTATATATCATGCTAAACCAAAAAAATGTATTTGTAATATCAAACAAAACAAGTTGCTAAGGGAGATGGAGTAATCATTTAACTGCAAAATCAAACCAATTCTTTCTAAGAATAAAAAAAGTTTCATTGAGCTTCTGAAGATTATCAAGGAAATATGTTTTATGTTTAACAACACATTAATATTTACAAACAGGCTATGTCACAATAACATAATACAGGCAAGAGTTTTATTGATTAAATGAATATTTACTTATTCAATTTTGAATTTTAATTTACTGATAGCTTTTAAAAATACATCAGATTTTTGTTAGCTTTTAAAAATACATCAGATTTTTGCTTTAAAGGATAATTTATGTATGAGAAACTGTAAGGATTCAGACATTCAGGGATTATAAATGTGAAAAAGAATTACTTATCTTTTTGGCAGTATATATACTTTAGGACCTTCTCAGAGTCATATTTTCCATTTTTAGTGAGAAGAATATTCTGAAGAAATTAATAATAAAAGTTTATCAGGGTACTTCAAAGGGGTGTTGTTAGTAATGAATATGTTTCTTATCACTGACTTTAATACAGAATATAAAATAGTAAGTATATTAACCTAAACATGTTATATGTACATGCTATTAACATCTTTAATGTAGTTACTCTCAAGCCCCAATTCTCATCTAGCTTTTTAAATATTTTATAAATACATGCAAATAGGTAGTAGAAATATATTTCTGGAGCTCAAGAAAGCTAACTGAGCCTAAGAATTCAGAGTTTCATGTGTGCTGTTCATAACTGAAAAAAAAATTCAGCCAAAGAAAATGAGACTGTGTTAGTAATAGCTAGAATAATAAAAGAAAAAGAGAAAATCAAGAAAAGAATCCTGGTGTATTTCAGCATTTATAGGATGTATGAGCTAGAATATATAAATGGGAAGGAAGGGATACAGAAGATGCTGGTTGGAGAATGTAACTAGAATAAACTTTATAAATTTTCAAGATACTATTTTAGTATGCATTTATCTTTAAATAATAACTTTCAAGACTTACATGCCTTATTCACAGAAGAACACAATAGTGTCATTTTGGGCACTATTGCAAGTCTAATAGAAAAGACAAATACATGGAGGAAGGAGTAACTTTCAACATCATTCAATGTATATTATCTGGGCAATGATAGATCCCACTTTCCTCATCAAGTGCTTCAAATAAAAAAGATAATCTATAGGAAGGTTCTTTGTGGCATGAAAATCATTCTACGAATTTAATTTGTCGTATCTGCATCTAGAAAGGGATACATAGCAAAACAAACTTGAAGTTCCTTTGGAGGTGTACAGAGGGTTAGAAAATGACTTATATTTTATATTCAGCTCAAGCTTGTTTTGTGTCTGTATATTAGAAGTGTTTGGGGAGTTTTATTCCCTTCTATTATTTTTTTTAAAATTCTATTCAGATAAACATTTAGGGTTTACATTAAAAATGAACATCATCTTTTCCCAAATCCTTAATGGATTAAGTTGAGTTTGGAGTATTGATCAGCAGAAGAATCTTAAGGGAAGGTCATCAGAATTAGCTAGGTGGAAATAAAAAGCATCAGCGCTTTGGACAAACTTGGGCAGAAAAACACAGAGAAAGAGAACCAATATAAAGAAAACAATCTATAATAAACATGATGTCAAAAAAAAAATGGAGAATAGTAGGGGTTGACCAAGAAACAAATTGTTCTCTGATCAGAGTTAAATGTGTCTGTGTTGCTCTTGCAAAAGATTTCCACCTACAGTATTAGAGTTATAATGAGAAAATACACATCAAATGGGTCTGGTTAGCTCCACATTATGGGAAATTTGGAGAGGTGTTAAGGGAAGTGATGGTGCCTCAGGTAAAGGAACTTGGAGTCTGCAGTGCTCCAGAACAGTCTACTCCCAAGTGTGGAGTAGACTCAACTCATACATCAACAGTATGGTCATCACTCAAGAGATTGTTAGACCTGCAGAATTTCAGCCCGACCCCCAATCCCAGACCTACTGAATCAGAATCTACAATTTAACATAATTTCAAGGGGATTTGTGTATACATTAAGGTCTGAGAAGCATTGCTCTAGAGAGTATCTGAACTGCTGACTAATGGCTACTGATACTGGTCAATTCAGCACAGGCAATAAATCGTGTAGTTACTTATCTCTGTTGTCTCACCTGTTCTCCTCAGCATTGATGCATAGGAGTCAACTAAGACCAGAATGAGAGAGAAGCCCCCTAGGCTTGTGTGCTGAGGACTGGCTGGTTCCCAGCAATCTAAGCACCTGCTGTATACGAGTGACTCTCCCTGATCTTTTTTTTTTTTTTTTTTTGGCGGTAAGAGGGCCTCTCACTGTTGTGGCCTCTCCTGTTGCGGAGCATAGGCTCCGGACGCTCAGGCTCAGCGGCCATGGCTCACGGGCCTAGCCGCTCTGCGGCATGTGGGATCTTCCCAGACCGGGGCACGAACCCGTGTCCCCTGCATCGGCAGGAGGACTCTCAACCACTGCGCCACCAGGGAAGCCCTCTCCCTGCTCACTATGAGGGGGTGTTGCAATGCGGCCTCAACATAATATACATCTTGACCTTAAGGTGGCAGTACTAAAATATTTTATAAAACATTTCTTAAAAAAAATACTATAAGCTTACACAAATTGAAATGTATCACTTTTTGTAGAAAATAATGGATAATAGAGTGTTCTCTTTAGAGATCAAGAAAAATGTTATTAATACATTTATATGAATCACATGAATAAATATGTTAGTATATTAATTAGATACTGCTTCTTGGTTCTAAATAGAAATATTATCCTATTAATGTTTAATGCTCTATGAAAGAAAATAATTCACAAGTTAGCTATTTAATTTCTCATTTTCTGCTTGCAAGTCTTAAGTAGGTTTTTACACATTATAATAAAAGATCTTGTCAGACATTCTTATTTCCTGGGGATTTGGCAAAAGATAATAATTGTACTCTCCAAAAAGTTTCAAACTCAAGTAATCATCTTTAATAAATTATGTTTTAGCTCCCTCTTAGTCCATCTACTATATTCATTAGACAGAGGCTTCCATATTGAGAGCCCAGAAATCAATCTAAGTACATTCTCCTAATGAATTGCCCCCAGTGGGGTAACCTTCAGATAGCAAATACTTACACAGATTGTATGATAATGGCATTGGGGCTCATTATTAAACAACTTTTCCTCTTTGGGAAAGATATTGGTCTGGAAATTTTCCAGTAGAGAGATTTCCAGAATGATCCATTTTCATTGAGGGGAATTCTGTGATTTATGTAAAGCTAGAAATGAAAAAATATAAATTATTTTCTACTTACTTACAGGAATGGAGGTTGTATTAAACTTAAAAAGTTACTCTAGAGATGAAAATGCTTTATGCTACCTATGGAATGAGGAGAATTCTGAAAAATAAAACAAACAGGTTTTATTCACTTGAGCAGACACCACTTTTAAAAGTCTGAAGGTAGTTATTAGCTGATTCAGAAATTACAGTAATATTTCATATATTAAAAATTAAGGGGCTTCCCTGGTGGCACAGTGGTTGAGAGTTCGCCTGCCGATGCAGGGGACACGGGTTCGTGCCCCGGTCTGGGAAGATCCCACATGCCGCGGAGCGGCTGGGCCCGTGAGCCATGGCCCCTGGGCCTGCGCGTCCGCAGCCCGTGCTCCGCAACGGGAGAGGCCACAACAGTGAGAGGCCCGAATACTGACAAAAAAAAAAAAAATTAAGAAATATGTTATTAGTTACTAAAAAACAAGTGTTTGATATTAAAATTTTTGAATGTGTCTATATCAATAAATTAATATATCAGAGGAAACAAAGGATTAATGTAGTTCTTTGAGGATAATTTAAATCAGTGCCACATTTAGGCATAATAAGCATGATATACACATTATCTAAAATTTTTAAAATTATATTTATAATAAAATAGTTTATGATTCTTAGAATATATTTCTCATTATTGTAATAACAAATTAGTATTTTTGAAGAATGGAAATGATGAAAATATATTAAAAATTGCATATGCTAACCAGAAGTTCTCTAATGACTTTCCAGTGTTACAGTTGCTGAATTTCTTCATTCAAGCTCCAACAAAAATGATTAATAAAATAATGTTTCCTAATTATGCTAAATAAACTGAATATTTCTAGAAAGCTCTGAGTACATAGTACAACCACTGAGCTTCATATTTTCAGATATTAAATAACTAATGAGGAAAATGTGAGAGCTTCTTGATTGAAAATTTCCGAGATTAGCTTGGACATAACTCCTACGAAGGGCTTCCCTGGTGGCACAGTGGTTAAGAATCCGCCTGCCAATTCAGGGGACACGGGGTCAAGCCCTGGTCCGGGAAGATCCCACATGCCACGGAGCGACTAAGCCCGTGCACCACAACTACTGAGCCTGCACTCTAGATCCCGTGAGCCACAACTACTGAGCCTGTGTGCCACAACTCCTGAAGCCCACGCACCTAGAACCCATGCTCCACAACAAGAGAAGCCACCACAATGGGAAGCCTGCATACCGCAACGAAGAGTAGCCCCTGCTCACCGCAACCAGAGAAAAGCCCACGCACAGCAATGAAGACCCAATGCAACCAAAAATAAAATAAATTAAATTAATTTATAAAAAAAAAAACTCCTATGAAATGCTGCTGACATATGAAACATAAACAGCCCTCTGTAACGCTCAGCAGAACAGATTAGTTACAACTGCAACAGTGCTGAATAAAAATATTTTCAAAAAAGAATAAAAATTTAATTAAAATCTTAAAAATTAAATAAAAAATTTAAAAAGTTAATGCTAGAACATTAACATTAGTGGAAATAATCCAGACAATTCAATGAGGTCATACGAAGAGTAGGAGATTTAAGATCTTTACCTTAAATTTATATAAGTTTCTCAGCAACGTGATAGACTCCAAGATGAAAGCAGGAAGAGCAATGGTAAGGTTGTAATCGCCTGAACTGGAAAAAGTGGGCCTCTGCTCCTGCTTCATTCCTAAGCTTCAGTCTCTATAGTGACTAGGAAAACTCTAAATCCAATAATAGTTCACCTCTGACCCAGTCTCTAAGACTACTGACAACTTTAAGTACAGAGACATTAAGAAATTCTAGCGCAAAGTGATGGGACACATGACCAACTTACCCTCGCTACTAATATTACTAACTGGTCTGTTTGGATAACTGGGCTTCTGATTTGTTAATAGATTTTGTCTATCCCTACCCCGATTCTTATCATTGAAATCTAACTTTGTTCCCTGTACCTAAAACTCTGAATCTCTGCATTGAAAATGATTTTCCAGACTCTAGGATTGAAGCCCTGTCCTACCTTTACTCAACCTGTTAACTTCCCAGGGACTGGACCCTGTCCTTGAATCTTAGTCCAGCAGAAGAGAGTCTACTACCTGATGTTTCCCTTAACCCATACATACTTCCTACTCCTGAATCCCCCATTTCTGTGGTCTGTCTGACTTGTGGATTGCTGGCATGGTCTATTTATGAAGATAACCACTGCTTAGGAATTTTTATGCCCTTAGAATATCATGCCAAGCTGAATTATGTCCTTAAAGTTGGCTATTTTCTTCAGTAAATATGAGTTTGATGATAGGTTTTCATACTATATTTTCCAAGTTATGTCTTTAGATACAGGAAGCTTTGCCATGTTTTGAATTCTATTCCATAGGAGTGGAAAAATACTTGAGAAATTCTAGAAATGTCCTAAGAGATTAAAAAGATTATCTCTAACAAACAAAATGTCATGTGCTAGCCATAAAAAAGTGCTGCAAAGAGCACGTTTTTACTTCAGGGAGCATGACTGACTACTACCAATGAGTGTACCCCATCTTTGTGCTGAAGCCATGCTTCTCATGAGATGATCCCAGCCAGTAACTGAGTATGGCAGGGGTACTAAGGCAAGTCCATTCCTGTGAGCAACTTTGGCTTTGAGTACTCCCCAGCAGCCTCACAAAACCTTTCTTAGAATTGCACTACAATCAAGATTCTTCTTCCCAGCCCTCCATCCTAACCTATTTCCTTCACAGGTGTCTGTCCTACAGTGCTGTCTATATGTTTCTCCTCCTCTAACTCTCCTCATTTTTCTTCCAAGAAATTTTCTGCAATGCATCCCTTGAACATTGAATCCTGTTGAAGGATGACAGAATATGCCACTCTAAAATAGGCCTCTTTGGCTCCAGGATGATTGGCACTTGAAAAACAGCAAATGCAGGGAAAGGCTTTCTCTGAATTCCCCTTATCTGCCTAAAGATATCTTCCAGAAGGAACTCATTTGTCATAATTCCCCTAACCAGGAGTTTCATCAATCAGGGAAGATTGTCTCTTATCACAGGAGAGGAGACTAGAAGTCAACACCATACTCAGACGAACTTTGTCACAAACTATCATATCTCCCATCTATTCTTATAAGGCCCATTTATCTTTCCTAAAAATCATTTACTTTCTTTTAAGTCCCTTTCCCCTATTCAGATGGTATATAAGATCTTAACTCTCACTGCTTTTCTGAATATTCATTTTTTTTCCTGTGGTGCCCCATCTTGTAATATTAAAAATAAATGAATTTATATAAATTCTCCCTTGTTAATCTACTTCTTCACAGCTGTTCACAGACCCAGGTATGGAACCTAGGATGGTACAGGGAAAATCTTTCCTTCCTTACACTGTCTTGGTATCTGCTGCTCAGAGGACTCAAAGTAAAAAAGACTTAACAATGATAACAATGACGGCCTTTAGAAAACACATTATGTGATGTTTATATATCATTATTAAATTTAAAAATTATTATCTGTAATAATATGACTCTCTAAACAAAATAAGAGATTTGATATTTGGTTCTCTATTTTCAGTCTTGAGAAATTTTGGTTTTGGTGACAAAGAATTACTCATTAATTTCTACTAAAGAAATTATCTGGTTGCTATATGTATATTTATAGCTGATTCACTTTGTTATAAAGCAGAAACTAACATACCACTGTAAAGCAATTATACTCTAATAAAGATGTTAAAAAAAAAAAAAGAACTTATCCGGTTGGATTCTAATGGGAATATAGATTAGAAACCAATCAAAGAAATCCATCAATTTTCATAAAATTATTCTCTGCTTTAAATCACCTGACCTTTTAAAGCAATGAAGATTACATTTAAAATATGGCTATTCACCATAAAAAGAATGAAATAATGTCATTTGTAGCAACATGGATGCAACTAGAGATTATCATACTAAGTGAAATAAGTCAGAAAGAGAAAGACAAATACCATATGATATCACTTATATATGGAATCTAAAATATGACATAAATGAACTTATCTACGAAACAGACTCACAGACATAGAGAACAGACTGTGGTTGCCAAGGAGGAGGAGGGGTGGGGGAGGAAGTGATTGGGAGTTTGGGGTTAGCAGATGCAAACTATTATATGTAGAATGGATAAACAACAAGATCCTACTGTATAGCACAGGGAACTATTTTCAATATCCTTGATAAACCATAATGGAAAAAACATAAGAAAGAATGTATATGTATGTATAAATGAATCACTTTGCTGTACAGCAGAAAGTAACACAACATTGTAAATCAACTATACTTCAATAAAAAATAAAATATGGCTATTCAAAAAGCAAAGTTCTAGTATATATCACAACAATAAATAAAGGTCCTAAAATTAAAGGAGAGTCCCTAAAGATAAAATACAAACTCATCTTTAAGGATATTTTAGAATACATAGGTGAAATATTTCTTTCAAAAGGTGTTAGTTAAGAATAATTAATGACAGTTACTTCTTTATCATGATTCAGAGTTTAATATCCCAACTACAGAGAAGAATCAGAAAAACATTCAAATTGTTCAAATATGACATGCAATTGAATTTATTAGCCTAAAAAATTAAAGCAAGAAAAATGCTAAAATTTCTCTGAGCTATGGAATTAAGAAGTATTTAAAATGTATAGTGTTTGAAAACACTCCCCGATGGTATATTAATTACACTGCAAGTTAAGTGAAAGTAATGGAATTTCAGTTGGAAATAGTCAATGGAAATCAGCTGCAAAATTATGTTTACATTTTCTAAATATTTGAGAAAGAATATAAATAGTAACATAATACTTTACTCTTTGACACTATGCTTAAATGTCCATATCATAAATTAGGCAGCAGAAAATACTATATTATAATGCAGTGTTAATGATGGTGTTATTACTTCCATTTTACAGCTGAGGAAATCAGACAGTACATGCTATGTGTGCTTTTGTCACAAATTTAATCTTCAATCCGAGGAGAGAACAGTAAAATTTAAATTTGATTCAGAACAGTTTTGTAACAATCAATCTTTTATAAAGCCAACTCAGAAATACGTATCACTTATCATTCTCCAACATCAAAGAATCAAAGTTATTGTCTATTCCTTGCAGATAAATTGTAAACAACATTTTTGACTTTTCTTCTTCCCTTCTCCTTATACATGACTCACATAGAAGCTCATATCTAGGATACGAATGTTTTCCTGAGTGAAATTACCTGCTTTCAACTCTCCCCTGCAAAACTAAAACACTTTGTTTTTGCTCTACTTTTACTCTTGTGTAAGATGCTTTCATATATGGCTTATTTGGACCATATCTTGGATTTTCTACTGCCTATTTCTGAGTACCTCATACAGTGTCTATTATGCAGCAAACATTCATAATATATTTTTCATCAACAGTGTGCATAATAATTAATAGTAAGACTGATAGATGAGTTTTTTATTAATATTTGTCAATGTAATAAATTGCCAGGCAGAATCTACATCTTAAAGGGATAGTCATGTAAGTCATATCCCAGAAAACACGGAAATCCCCATCTTTTCAAAATATTCTAATCATATTAATCAAAATGGTACAACAGTCTTTAGTGAAAAGCAGGATGAAATTAAAAGCGAAAAAGCTAATGGCATTGACAATGTGTTAAAAAGAGTAATGTAAAGAAATTAATCTTTCACAAACTGGTGCTCCCTCAATTACTGAGATCCAGAGTGTTGTAATCAATTCTACATCTTTGTGCTATAACAAAATGACAACTTGTTTCTAAGTCATTACTCAGGAGTTTACAAATTAAAAATGCTCTTTACTGTCATCTTAATGAGATGTAAAATTTAACTTTCCTGTCCTCTAAAGTAGTGAACTTAGAATGATAGTTAACTTTAGCCACATCAGACACTACATACTCTATGCAGACCTTACTGAGTAGGTGGCCCCAGATTTATGAATCCTAGAGAAGTGAAGCAAGGGGAGCAGAGAACAACTTGATCTGTGCCACCTGGAATTTGAAGGACACAATCTAACGCCCAACTTTTTCCTGAAAATTATAATAAAAGCACGAGGCTGACCAGATTCTCAAAACCAAGAGAGACACCTATGTTGGGAGAAGCCCTCTCTCAAGTGACTTAGTCCAGCAAGTTCTGTGAGTACCAAGGAAAGTAGCTGAGCTTGAAACAACTTTAGAAGAACAGGCCCAAGGGATCTACATGTGAAGGCAAAATGAACCCAATAGCAACAGGCTATAAGGGGTATATCATAAGAACTGAGGAAAGCCTCTTCAGTTATCATTTGAGAGTGGGAAGAGGGAAAGGAAAAAGATAATCTAAAACTCCCCCACATTCGTAAATAACATTATAATTCCATTGTTAATACTAGATATCTCTTCCTCCTTATCAGTTTATATGTGCTACTGTTGAAAATTATCGCCTTGTAGGGTAGGAGTGTATGTGATGTGAACATGTCTGATATAACAGCCACGTGCTGGATAAGGGGAAAATAGAGACATATCTATCACTCCCATAGATGATAAAATGTTGAAGGATGGGTGACACTAGTAGAGCTCATGACCACCCCTGGATAGTTCCACTGGACTCAGACTGTCAAAGAATACCATGGAATGACTATGGAGTTTATCATTCTAAAGTGACTAAGTTATTTTGAGGAAAATTTCCTTTGGGGTTGGAGGAGATAGAGGTTCATCCATTTGATCAACAAATATGTACTGAGGACCTATTATGTTCAAAATAAAACTAAAGTGGAGATCACTACACTCATAAGGTTACATTCTACTTGGAAAGATATATCTTCATATCTATGCTATCAAGAAAAAAGCACAGGGAGAAAGGATATGGAAAAGGATATTTTCAGAGTGAGGGTAGATGCTATTTTATATAGGATGGATGGAGAAGGCCTCTGGAGAAGAGGAAAATGCTTTTCTTAATGCTCTTATGGTCCCTGGATGGGTCTGAAAAGTAAACTGACAGAGATTAACAGGAGAAAGGCACAGAGATTTATTTAACATAAGTTTTATGTGACACAGGAGCCTTCAAGAGGAAATGAAGACACAAAATGGGGCTGAACATGAGTATATTTATGCTAGGTTTGATGAAGAATGGGCAGTCATGGAGATATATGATAAGTTAGAGTATGAGGTGGGTGAAGTAAACTGGGAAAACTCAGCAAGACCTCTTCAGAATCTTCTCAGTGTCCCCTTGTTTTCAGAGATAAGGATGCTCCTTTTCTCCTGGTATAGGGAGGGCAACTCTCACATGAGGGTTTTATGATCTGTTTCAGGGGAAATGTGAGGGGGAAGGTCAGATCTTCCTGCTTCTGCTATTTTTCTGAAACTCCTTCACCTTAAATTATTCATTATGCCAAGGCCCCATATTTTGGGGTAGCATGTTTTGAACCTCCCAGGTAAGGTAACAAGTAAGCAGTAACAATATTCAAATATTTAACAACCTCTAAGACAAGATCATTTCCCAATTAGAAAGATCCCTGATTACTCATGGAGATAAGACTGCTGCATGGTACTAAGCAGGCTTTACTGGTAATAACTCATTGAATTCCATCCCTGTATAAAAAATAGCTTAAATAATGGGAGAGTGATCCCTGTGAATATCTGGGGCATGAGTCAAACAGGCATAGGGAAGAGTGAATGCATAGACCCTGGGGCTGCTGAATGCTTGGTAAGTGTGAGGAACAGCAAGAACCTGAATGAGAGGGGGTAAAAAGAAAAGAAGAGATAGCTGGGGTGGGGGGGGCAGATCATAAAGAACTGATAAACCATGTATATAACACATTTAGATTTTTTTTCTGAATGTGGTAAATGAAGAAAATACATCCTTTTTTTTTTAAGAATCACTTTGGAAAAGTGTAGCAAAATAAAAAATAACAAGGGGACAAGTTAGAAAGTTATCATGAGTTACTGAGTTGAGAGACATGATGGTAGTGCAGAGTAGGATATAAGGAGAGGACTTAGAAGTGGTCAGAAGCTTTCAGGTACAATTTGAGGCCACTCTCAGGCTCAATGATTTGCTAGAAGGACTCATAGGACTCATAAAATCTGTTATGCTCATGGTTACTGCTTATTACAGATAAAGATACAAATCAGAAAAGGGAAAAGGTGCATGGGGCAAAGCCCAGGAGAAACCAGATGTGAGCTTCCAGGTGTTCCCTCCCAGCAGAGTCACACAGATGCACTTATGCATTTAATTTCCCCAGTAATGATGAATGACAACACATGTGAAGTATTGTCAACCAGGGAAGATCACCCAAGCCCAGGTGTCCAGGATTTTTATTGGGATGAGACATGTAGGCATGTAGCACCTGTGCCAGTGACTCTAATTACTCAGACTTCAGTTCCCCAAAGCAGAAACTTTAATACCATTAATCACAGTTAGTATCAACTATCTGATTAAACTGGAACCACATGGCCTCAAATCTCAGGCCTACAAAAACACACTTATCAGGCAGAATATTCCCAGGTCACAGAGCTCATCTCCAGGGTCTGGCCAAGGGCCAGCTCTGAGGATAAGCTTGTCTTGGGAATACACAGGGGTGGAGCAACCCAGGCCTGCTGAGTTAGCCCTTTCCAGCACAGTAGTCAACAATAAAATAAGGCCCATTAACATGGGTCCAGCACAAAAGCCAAAAAACAAAGCAGGCTAAAGACCCATGAAAAGAACTAGGGGTATAAAAATTGGTACTCAGCAAATGTCAACAGTCTAGAAAACTATGAAATATTTGAGGGAATTGCTTTGATAAAGAAACAAAAGGAAGGAAGAAAGGTAGGAAGGAAGGAAAGGAGGGAGGCATGGAGGGAGGGAGGAAGGAGCGAGCCTATTTGGCAAAAAACACATAATTTTCTGATCACTAAACTAGTCCCCATAGAAGGTATACTTTCCAATAAACTTTCATGATGACTGACTCATGACATAGACTGTGTAAGAAAAATAAATGTAATTGTACCTTACGTCATTGTTGTTGGTCTCCTTAGTGTGGCAGCTTAACTTTCGTTCTAAATAATACAATTCTAGAAATAAATCTATGAAAGTTTTCCATATGAAATAAAATTAGAGCTTATAGCAAGATATTAAGGGAAGCTAAATAAATCATGAAATGTCTCATGTTTATGTGTAGAAAGATTAATATGTTAAAGATGTCATTTTTCTTCAAATTGATCCATAAATACATTTTATTATTTTTTAAAATATCTTTATTGGAGTATAATTGTTTTACAATGTTGTGTTAGTTTCTGCTGTACAGCAAAGTGAATCAGCTATACATAAACATATATCCCTACATTTCCTCCCTCTTGAGGCTCCCTCCCTCCCTCACTATCCCACCCCTCTAGGTCATCACAAAGCACAGAGCTGATCTCCCTGGGCTGTGCAGCTGCTTCCCACTAGCCATCCATTTTACGTGGGTAGTGTATATATGTCAGTGCTACTCTCTCACTTGGCCCCAGCTTCCCCCTCCCCGCTCTGCATCCTCAAGTCTGTTCTCTACATCTGTGTCTTTATTCCTGCACTGCACTAGGTTCATCAGTAGTTTTTTAGATTCCATGTATGTATGTTAGCATACGGTATTTGTTTTTCTCTTTCTGACTTACTTCACTCTGTATGACAGACTCTAGGTCCATCCACCTCATTATAAATAACTCAATTTCATTCCTTTTTATGGCGAGTAATATTCTACTGTACATATGTGCCACATCATCTGTATCCATTCATCTATCGATGGACATTTAGATTGCTTCCAAGTCCCAGCTATTGTAAACAGTGCTGCAATGAACACTGTGGTACACATGTCTTTTTGAATTATGGTTTTCTCAGGGTATATGTCCAGTAGTGGGATTGCTAGGTCATATGGTAGTTCTATTTTTAGTTTTCTTAAGGAACTTCCATACTGTTCTCCAGAGTGGTTGTATCAATTTACATTCCCACCAACAGTGCGGGAGGGTTCCCTTTCTCTCCACACCCTCTCCAGCATTTGTTTCTAGATTTTTTTGATGTTGGCCATTCTGACCAGTGTTAGGTGATACCTCTTTGTGGTTTTGATTTGCATTTCTCTAATGATTAGTGATGTTGAGCATCTTTTCATGTTTGTTGACAATCTGTATGTCTACTTTGGAGAAATGTCTATTTAGGTCTTCTGCCCATTTTTGGATGGGGTTGTTTGTCTGATACTGAGCTGCATGAACTGCTTGTATATTTTAGAGATTAATCCTTTGTCAGTTGCTTCGTTTGCAAATATTTTCTCCCATTCTGAGGGTTGTCTTTTTGTCTTGTTTATGGTTTGCTTGGCTGTGCAAAAGCTTTTAAGTTTCATTAGGTCCCATTTGTTTATTTTTGTTTTTATTTCTATTTCTCTAGGAGGTGGGTCAAAAAGGATCTTGCTGTGATTTATGTCATAGAGTGTTCTGCCTATGTTTTCCTCTAAGAGTTTCATAGTGTCTGGCTTTACATTTAGGTCTTTAATCCATTTTGAGTTTATTTTTTGTGTATGGTGTTAGGGAGTGTTCTAATTTCATTCTTTTACATGTAACTGTCCAGTTTTCCCAGCACCACTTATTAAAGAGGCTGCCTTTTCTCCACTGTATATTCTTGCCTCCTTTGTCAAAGATAAGGTGACCATACGTGTGTGGGTTTATCTCTGGGCTTTCTATCCTGTTCCATTGATCTATATTTCTGCTTCTGTGCCAATATCATACTATTTTGATAATTGTAGCTTTGTAATATAGTCTGAAGTCAGGGAGCCTGATTTCTCCAGCTCCATTTTTCTTTCTCAAGTTTGCTTTGGCTATTTGGGGTCTTTTGTGTTTCCATACAAATTGTGAAATTTTTTATTGTAATTCTGTGGAAAATACCAGTGATAGTTTGATAGGGATTGCATTGAATCTGTAGATTGCTTTGGGTGGTATAGTCATTTTCACAATGTTGATTCCTCCAAGAACATGGTATATCTCTACATCTGTTTGTATCATCTTTAATTTCTTTTATCAATGTCATATAGTTTTCTGCATACAGGTCTTTTGCCTCCTTGGGTATGTTTATTCCTAGGTATTTTATTCTTTTTGTTGTGATAGTAAATGGGAGTGTTTCCTTAATTTCTCTTTCTGATTTTTCATTGTTAGTGTATAGGAATGCAAGAGATTTCTGTGTGTTAATTTTGTATCCTGCTACTTGACCAAATTCATTGATTAGCTCTAGTAGTTTTCTGGTGGCATCTTCAGGCTTTTCTATGTATAGTATTATGCCATCTGCAAAAAATGACAGTTTTACTTCTTCTTTTCCAGTTTGGATTCCTTTTATTTCTTTTTCTTCTCTGATTGCCATGGCTAAAACTTCCAAAACTATATTGAATAATAGTGGTGAGAGTGGGCACCCTTGCCTTGTTCCTGTTCTTAGAGAAAATGCTTTCAGTTTTTTCACCATTGAAAATAACGTTTCCTGTGGGTTTGTCATATATGGCTTTTATTATGTTGCGGTAGGTTCCCTTTATGCCCACTTTCTGTAGAGTTTATAAATACATTTTAACTCCAAACTACTAACAAAAATTTAATAGCGTTAGTGAGATATAACTGACATGTGAAAACTGCATATATTTAAAGTATTCAATTTGATATTTGAGAGATGTATTACATATCGATGAAACCACCACCACAATCATGATGACAAACATTTCCATCACACTCAAAAGTTTTCTCAGGCCCCTTTGTGATTTATTTCTTCTCAATCCCTCTCCTCGCAAGCAAAATGCTGATCTGCTTTTTGACACTATAAATCAGTATGCACTTTTTAGAATTTTATACAATTAGAATCATACTGTATGAACTTTCCTTTTCTGGCTTCTTTCATTTATAATTATTTCAAGATTCATTCATGTTTTTCATATATTCATTGTTCTTTTTTATCAATGGGTAATCCAAATATAAATCATCTCACAAGTTTTAATATGTTGTTTTAAACATTTTTAATAAAAAATATTTTCGTTATTTCCTTTATGATTTTTTTGATCCATAGGTTATTTAGACATATGTGTGGTTTTGTTTTGTATTTTAGCTTGCAAATATTTGGAGATTTTCAGATATCTTGCTATTATTGATTTCTAATTTAATTCCATTATGGTCATTGTATTATTGATAAATGATACTTTGCATGACTTGAATACTTCTGAAATACACTGAAACCTTTCTTATGGTCCAGAATATTGTCTCTTATGAGAAATATTATTTATGTAGTATAATTATTTTTTAAAATAATTTATGTTTTTCTGTTGTTACTTGCAATGTTCTAAATATGTCTTTAAGTCGTTGGTTAATTTATTCTTACTGCTTTTCTACCTACTACATGTTATTTCAGTTCGAAGAGTAGTAGTGAAATGTCTCACTGTAATTACAGATTTGTCAATTTCTCTTTGAACTTCTAACAGTTTTTGCTTTATATATTTTGAAACTTTGTTTTTATATTTATAAACATTTAGGATTGCTAAGTCCTCTGGATGAATGTATACATTTATCATTAGTAAAAGACCTTCTTTATCCCAGGTACTATTTCTTTCCTGCTGATAGAAGTGCCCATGGATCGAGTGCTCTGAGCCCTTATTACAAGTCTGTCAGTGTAGGGGTGGATTTCAGCAGAGTCCTAAGATTACATCTAGAGATACTTGAGGCCCATTTGCTATCTTACCAAAGGCAATATTTTTGTTGGAAGTGGACTAAGGAGCCTGAAGGAAATTCAATTCACATAGGTAGGTTGTAGGGCTTTCAAGAAGGTAAGTGGAGATTTTCACAGCTGAGATTAGAAGATACAACCATTAGACATTAGACAGGAGAGAGCGGCTGTAGGGTTTGGAATAGGTTATACCTTTGAGGGCACAATCCTATGAAGTGTTCAACCCTTTGATCTCTAAGCTATTCTATATTTTGTCAGTAATTTAAGATTAATACATTTTATGTGTTATAATCTCATTTGGTTTTTTCCTCAAACCTACAGAAAATAACCTTATTATATGGAGGTTTTGTGGCATAAAGTGATGGTTGAAACCAAAAGGAAAGTTATTTCTTCACCAAAGTAAATAGCCACACCTACCCCACGTGCCTTGTTTCCATTCATGCAGCCCATGTTTTCCAGGCTACACAATGGTGAAGTGACAGATAGTTCTGAAAAAATTACATTTAAGCAAAAATGGGAGACATGAGTTATACTTAACTTAGTCTTTTTAACCTCTCATTACGTATATGCAAGAGATTATATATGTGTGCATATGTATACACACAAATATATATAATACACATGTGTACATATATATACAAATATATACATGACGTACACGTAATACATATGCACATATTCACAGCATACACATACATGAGAGATATAGCATATGTATAATAAATGATTTTAAATGAATAACTAAATGCAGACAACAAGAAGATAATAGGCTTCCGAATATAAAATTACAAGTATTTTTCACAATAGAAAGGACTATGGCTGAATTAATGGTAACTAGTTCATAACATTTAAAAAGTTAACAATGCAGAAATTACTGAGAATGATTCCTTAGTTATTCTTGCTTTAATACATTTTGAATGCTGCATGTAAAAACATAAAATAATTCACTACAGAAAGAGTTGAATGCTTTATGAATTAATAAATCAGCATCTGAGGCCAGTCTTTGTGATTCACCTGACATTTAATTTGGTAAACAGCATACTTTGCAATCCACAGTTGTAAACAAAAAACTATACAAAGTAAAGGTATTATATGCTACTAAATGTTTATATGAGGTTATTACTAAATTTTCAAAATTTTGAGTATGAAAGGGTATTATAAATCAAGAAAAACAGTTTTTAATAGTAAGCTATAAATAGCCTACAATTAGAATGAAGTCCTCAGTGGTATTTCTTTATCTCTCTACTAGCCTAGAATGACTATTCAGATAAGGCCAATGCTAATGCTAATGATAGTGATGATAATCAAGATCTCTCTTATGCTAATAAAACCCTCAGGTAAAAAAGGTCAGACGTTTAAATTAGACTGTACAATGATCCAGTTGAGGGAGATTTTTTTGGTTTTTGTTTTTTGCAGTTCGCGGGCCTCCCACCGCTGTGGCCTCTCCCGTTGCAGAGCACAGGCTCCGGACGCGCAGGCCCAGCGGCCACGGCCCACAGGCCCAGCCGCTCCACAGCACGTGGGATCCTCCCCGACCGGGGCACGAACCCGTGTCCCCTGAATCGACAGGCGGACTCTCAACCACTGCGCCACCAAGGAAGCCCCGAGGGAGATTTTAAAATACCCTTTGTAATAAGTATTTTTGCAGCCTTGACTCATTTTGAAGTCAACAGTTTGCTTCTGAAAAATATCTCCTGAAAGATGTTCTAAGAATATTAAAACCTAAGGCTTTATTTCCGTGACATTTTCCCCTATGTGAAACTTCTGTATACAAGAAGGTTTTTGCTCTAAGATTCATAACTAGTTAAGACAGCACTTGCAGTGAACCAGGTACAGTTCTAAGTGGTGTGCCATGAGATACGTATAATTATTTTCCCATTTTATAGAAAGGAAACTGGAGCAAGAAAAGTTTATTACTTCCCTAAAATCACAAAAGTAAGAAGAGATAGAGTCCAGATTGAAAAGTCTTCCACTAAAGCCCTTGAATTTATCTTAAAACATTTTCTCATGCTCTAGTGTTCACTTCTCAGAAGTTTTAATATTTGCTTTCAAATCATTTCATTTACTTCCAATTTCCTCCTACAATAATTTTAGAAATCCTCAAGGGCAAAATATAAATAATAAATTTTAAATTATCTACAACTAATATCAGTTTCAAGAGACTACTTTCTTTGAAGTATGGTTATTACAAATCAATAAGTGCAATGCCAAAAATTAATAGAGACAAAAAAATAAATAGGATTTGCTTGAGCAATTAATGCTTTAGGAAGATCCATTTACCAAAATATACTGCAAAACAAAATTCTGGTTAAATATCTTAGGAAAAAAATGATTTGGCTTAAAGTAAAATAAAGGTAAGGAAATTACTTAAATCAAGATGACTGTTAGACCTACATAGAGTATAAGAGAAATGCAATTCCAGCTAAAAATTGTCACTTGCCATCTGCCTTTACAATGGTTAGGTTACCAGCCACTGCAGTCCCTGACCTTCAACACACCCTGAAAGGAGTTCAGGGTGGAGATCAGGAATGAGGCACTCTGTGCTCTGGGAAAAACTGTTAGAGCAGGCCTCCAGATAGATATTTGTAGGAGGTTTTATGAGTCCAATTTCTTGCACCTTCTCATATCTAGAAAGCACTAAAATCATTAATGGAGACATCTGCTCCTCATGACTAGCAGCAACATTCTTGTAACTAGCAGCGACCTTCTGCTAAAATGTGTGCTTGATTGTACATAGCCCCCTTCACCAGAATCACATATATATACTGAGTTCCCCTCTTCCCTCTTTGGAGCAGTTCCTCAAAGTTATCTGAGAGGCTGTCTCCCAGGCTATAGTCCTCATTTTACCACAAATATAGTCCTCATTTTACTCTCACGTTGTGGTTTTTCTTCAGTCAATAGAATCAAGATAATAAACACAATCTTTTTTTTTTCATTTAATTGATCAACTTACATTTTGCTCAGTTTTCTAGATATTTAAAGTAGGAGGGCAAATTCAGTCTGTCTTATTCCTTTATAGCCAAGAGTGGAAGTTTCTAATGGCTTCTATTGATGGACAGCATGAGAAGTAAATGGAAATAAATTGTTATCAAGTTCTTTCATTGTTTATAAAATGGTAAAACTACTAATTTAAGGTAACTCTTCAGGCTGAAAGAACAACATCCAAGATGGAATGACTACAGAGACTAACACAGACAAAAATTAATTTGAAATAGATCATAAATCTAAATATGAAAAATACAGTTTGTAGAAATAAATATATATATCTCTATGATCTTGGATTAGACAAAGTTTTAAAAAACAGGACACAAGGGCTTCCCTGGTGGCGCAGTGGTTGAGAGTCCACCTGCCGATGCAGGGGACACGGGTTCGTGCCCGGGCCCAGGAAGATCCCACATGCCGTGGAGCAGCTTGGCCCGTGAGCCATGGCCGCTGAGCCTGCGCGTTCAGAGTCTGTGCTCCGTAACAGGAGAGGCCACAACAGTGAAAGGCCCGCGTACCGCAAAAAAAAAAAAAAAAAAAAAAAAGCAGAACACAAAAACATGAATGTAAAAGAAAAAAAAAAAACTGGACTTTATTTAATTTAGAAATTTTTATCCATTAATCTACACCATTAGAAATTCCACTCTGGTCCATGATGGAGTAAGCAACGCTCTCTCACTTTAAACAACTAGAAAACCAGACAAAATATTTGAAGCGATCATTTTTTAGACATTGGACAATGGCAGCAAAGCAATCTCTGAGAGAAGAGAAAAAAAATGAGGTGAGATCTACAATTAACTCAGCTTACTGCCTGGAGAGAACTTCCAGGCACAGCACAGAGAAGAGAAAGTAGACTTTGTAAATCATAAAGGCAAAGTTTGGAGTTCTGAGAGGGCAAGTTGGCTAGAATTTGAGAGACAAAATATTCAAGAGGAGGGAGCTACAGAGAGAGAGAGACAGAGAGACAGACAGACAGACAGACAAACTCCAGGATCTACAGAAGGGTTCCCCTTTGACTGAGTACTATTTGGTGCATGTATGTAAAAAAAAATGACCCAAAGCCAGACAAAGAACAACCGTAAACAGTGAGCAGTATAAATACTGGAACTGTACATGTTTGAGAACAGTTCATGATCCTCCCAGCTAGAGTAAAATACCCACCTAATAGAGAAGATGTCATTGGGTAAGTGCTCAGAATAGTTTTCTCTTAATAGTGAAAAAAGAAGTAGCACTAGACTAAAGACTAATATGGACTCATTCTAACAAAGATTGAAAACAAATCTTGAAAAGATCACACTGATCACAATATTTTATAGGAAAAAGATAAAAGCTAAAATCTAACAAGGTAAAACTAATAATTAATAAATCATAACAATCTAACAAGCATTCACAGAAACAAGAAAATGTGCCCCATACTAAGGAAAAACTCAGTCAATAGATTCTGACTGAGAGATGACACATTATAGAATTAGCAGGCAAGGAAGTAAAATCGGCTATTACAAATATCAACTATATGTCAAGAAGATAGAGGAACACATGGATAATGATAAAATAGAAGATATAAACTAAACTTAAACTTCTAGAGATAAAAATATACATACGAGAGGGAAAATAAACTAGATGTGATTGACAACATGCTAGGCATTGAAGAAAAAAATGGTTGGTAAACTTGAAGACATTCAAAGTGAAATGCAGAGAAAAATTTTAGTGAAAATTTCAGATCATTTTTGGATGTACACCCTTTTGACTTTCCTGATATCTACGAATGTGTCCATCTTTTTGTGGAAATTAAAAAACAAAACTAGGTTAAATGGTCAATTGATATGTTCCTTAAAAGAATTCAAAGGTTAAGAAGACTTTAATTTGTTGATAGTTTAAAAAGAAGGGTCACTGGAAAATTAATTATCTATAAATTCCATCTTGCTAAAAGTCAAAATTCAAAGAAAACAATAGAATAATTAAACTACAATTTCAATAACTGCCTTGTTTACTAAATTTCAAGATGAGAAGAAAAGCAGGACACTCAGAGGTTTTGAAATGATCTTAGAAGTCTTTAAATTATGGTCTATCAATAAAGACATTGACAAGTTATATTAGAAAGAAGTATGTGCAAAATTCTTGCCAAATAAGATAATTATGTGTAAAGATGTTCAACATCATTAGCCTTTAGGGAAATACAGATGAATAATAAGATATTATACAAATCTATCAGAATTGCTAAAATTAAAAAAAAATAATGCTAGAAACAAATGCTGGTATGGATTTGGAAAAACTGTTAAATGTAACTGGTAAACGTAAAGTCATACAGATAATCTGGAAAACAAATTAACAGTTTCTTCCAAAACTTGTGCTTACTATATTACTCAGCCATTGTACTCTTGGGTGTTTATCCTAGAAAAAAAAATTTATGTTCATACAAACACATGTTCATACAAACACGTGAATGTTTATACAAACACATGAATTATCATTGTGCCTTTATAGTGATAGCCAAAACCTGGGAAAAACCCAAATGTCTTCAATGGATGAATGCTTAAACAATTTTTAGTATATACACACCATGGAAACTTCCCAGTAATAGAAAGGAACAAACTGTTGATATATGCAATAACTAGGATGGATATCAAGGGATTAATGCTGAGTGAGGAAAAAAGTGTTACATACTACATAATTATATAGTTGCCAGGGGTTATGGGGGAAGGTAGGAAAGAAGGTGACTGTGACTATAAAATGGTAGCACAAGGGATTTTTTTTTTAATAGTACTTTTCTGTGTTTCAGCTGTGGTGGTGGTAATACAAATCTATACGTTTGATAAAATTACATAGAAATAAATATACACACATGCACAAATGAGTGGGTGGGAAACTGGTGAAACCTGAATAAAGTCGGTGGATTGTATCAATGTCAATTTCCTGGTTTTGATACTGTACTATGGTTATATGTTACCACTGGGGAAAATTGAAGCATATTCAGGATCTCTCTATAATCTTTCTTACAATTGTATGTGTATCTATAATTATCTCAGAATAAAAAGTTATAAATAAATCAAAAAGGAAATTCAGTCATCTTAAGTGAATTATGTGTAACTAAAATATGCTAATACAAATACGTTTCAAGGAGTGTATACGTTTCATGTTAACAAAATATCTAAACACAAAGGCTGACTTTGTCTCTAAGTTTTTAGGTTTAACTCATTTTTTTTCTGTTGGGATCAATATCAATACACTTTATGGGATAAATAAGTACTCTGGAGATCTGCCAACATCCTCATTATTTTACTCCCCGTCAAATATCACTACCCATTTCTGCAACTTCCTGAACACAGCAATTCTCCTTTCCATTTCTCAGGAAGGAAAAACTATAACCTCCTTTAGGAAATAATATATGCCTCATACTACACTCTTGAATACTACCTTGGACGATTCTGATTTGATAATTTTCTGCTAATGGTTCACACTTAACAACAGACACTAAAAATTCCAACCTTATTGTGCTATCATGTGTTTAAATTCACACTCTCTTCCCAAATAGCTGAACTAATTATCCTCAGTCAAGCATAAGCTAAAAATGAGTAAGAGATGGATTGAGGAGATATACATTTACTTGGAACTATTATTTTTCAATTTTGAAAAGTCTTGCCTTTTTATCCAATACTTTATTGACCATCGATTTTCTTCTATCTTCCTGTGTGCTTAGGAATTTCATCCCTATTCCTAGACTCTTCTCTACTGAAATTTCAAAGGGTAAAGGACTCCTACAACATACAAAATGAATCTCTAGAACATACAAGCTAGCTTTTTCTTACAATGTTTTTTACAATGCGGGTTTGATCATCTAGGTCCCTGTGTTCATGACCTATTATAAAGACCAATAATCATCTTATTTCTGATATTTGCCTGTATTATAGTTTGCTGATACATCCTGTTCAGAGTTTAAATCAATCTTCATAGTTATTGTCACATCAGATGATTCAACAATTCACAATGAAACAAAAAGAGCAGGCGATAGTAACTCTAGTCCAATCACAAATATTTTCTAAACAACCTCCTAGTCGATAGAATTTTGGCAATGGTGCAGTTCTGAACACCACAGATTAATATCATGGAGCCTGACTTTAACTACCTTTGGCCAAGATGGTGAACTGATAAATAACAAAATAGCTCTGTTAGCTGACAACTGGTAGCTGGCCTGGTAAATAACAGCAGTCCATGGTGCTCCCTGCTGAATATAAATAATTTAATAAATTATCAACATCTGATGCCATTACTCCCTGACTGTAATGAAACAAAACAGAATACAAAGATACCACACAATCACAGAAATTACTAAATATCCCTGTCTCCTGGTCAAATAACTGACCACTGCTTCTTTTATTATGACAATCTTAACCCTATTTTTTTCATTTTACCTCCTAGACTAGAAATTATTAAAGTATGCGTTACTAAGTTGACATCATTTCTTGATAAATCCGAATCCAGAACAGATTCCTCTTTCCTTAACCCTTCTAAAAAATCACCTAGGATAAGATAAACCCATGCTATCCTTTACTGAGACAACCTACTATTCCCCTTTGTGCAGTCACCTTATGACAACAAGTTAGTAAATCTACTTTGACTCTAGGTGTGTCCCTGGTAATCTTTAGACATTAGACTTTATCAAACTCACACAAAACAGGAGGGCTTATTTAGAAACACTGACTATTCCAAATATTGGTTAGACTGTAGAGTAAATGGTTCTTTCATGGCTTGTTAACATGACTGTAAGCTGATACAACCACTTTGGAAAATTCTTTGTCTGTATCTACTTAAGCTAAGTCTATACCTGTCCTGTGCCCCAACACTTCCATTCTAGGTTTATATCCAAGAAATAAGAGAATACATATCCACTAAAAGATAAGCATGGAATGTTCATAGCTGCTTTACTCATCATACACCAAACTGGAAGCAAGCCAGAAGTCCATCACCCCACTCCTCCAATAAAAAGATAAAGTACCTGAATGAAATACTACTCAGCAATGAGAATGAACGAATTACAATTATAATTAACAATATGTATTAATCTCGTAAACAATGTTGAGCAAAGAAACCAGACGCTAACGCGGTCTACGTGCTGAATAAAATCCCTTTATATAAAGTTCAGAAAGAGTTGAGAAAAATTCATGCTGTTCAAAGTCAGGATATTGGTTACACTTGAGAGAGTAGTACCCAGAAGAAGCACAAAGGGGGATTTGGGGATCTGGTAATCTTCTGCTCCCTGATCTGGGTGCTGACTACATGAGTATATAAAGCCTGCAGAAATTCACAAAGCTGAACATGTGTATATGTGCACTTTCTTCAGTTTGTTAAAAATTTTGTATTTACTTGTTTTTTCAAAAATGTAGAAGGCATGGGAAAATTGAGCTCTCAATCCTGCACATTAAAGATTGGATTCAATAAAAGTACGTTGAGTAGAGTAACTGTACCATTCAGAGTACTACCATGAAACATATGGCACACTGGAAAGGTTAGTTGAAAGAAGTTTTAGGAAGAAACAATTTACAGCGGTCTAAGCAGACTTAACTGAACCAGTATGTGATGGTGATGCATCTGGGAACTAGCAAGAGTGGCAAGTTTTTACCATCCCTAGGTCTAGGTAGGAAAAGGCAAGGAGTGACCAGACACCAGCAAAGACTGTAGCTGTAGCTGATGCGCACCTCAAAAGGAGCAACCACTGCACAAACCTGTCTGGCAAGGAAAGGGAAGAGGAAAGAAACTACTTTGATCTCTCTTCCCTCCCACAATCAGCTCTCCTGTTGCCTAATCCAACCAGAACCAGTGGAAAAGGGATTTCAGCAGGCGCAATTTATGGAAGGCAGTTTCCCAGAGCGCAGAACAGAAAAGGGTAGAGAAAGGATCTGCAGAGTTAAACGAAGAAAAATTGGCAGTTTTAGAGTTTATAAAGTAAATATTTACAATGGACTTATTTCTATGAACTGGGTAATATCTGCCTCCTTTAGTAAGAAAACATGTGCTTTCCATTTTGTCACAATCTCCTTCATTTATTTTCATCTTCCTTACTCTGGACTAATTGCCATCTGAATTCATTGTTATATTTTCACTGTTTCATTTTTTAAAAGATAAATATCGCGGGCTTCCCTGGTGGCGCAGTGGTTGAGAGTCCGCCTGCCGATGCAGGGGACACGGGTTCGTGCCCCGGTCCGGGAGGATCCCACATGCCGCGGAGCGGCTGGGCCCGTGAGCCATGGCCGCTGGGCTTGTGCGTCCGGAGCCTGTGCTCCACAACGGGAGAGGCCACAACAGTGAGAGGCCCGCGCACAGCAAAAAAAAAAAAAAAAAAAAAGATAAATATCGCTTTGTTTTTAGATTTTGGTCAAAATAAAATAGTAAGGTGAGTCAGGAGGGCAGAATGTTTCTTCCCAAAATGGCAGAAAATATGTATTTTTGTGGATTCAAGAATATCTTTCCCTGTTTAATTAGTGTCACAAAACTTGTCCATCTAGGCATTTTGATTTTCAACCCATAATCTAGACAAGTTATAAGCAAATACTTAGTTCAGTCCTGTCACTGGTCAGAATAAGGGTAAAATAAAAGATAAATGAAGATTCACTTGAAGCCATTTATTCTTTGACTTTAAAAAAACCCAGTCTTATACCCAAAACTCAGTTTGCATTTTAGGTTGCCTTTGGTGAATATGTACTTTACTTGTAATTTCCCTCCCCCAAAGAAGAGCATTTTGTAATCAAGCAAGAATTAACAGGGTTTTTATTTTCCCCATCAGCTAAAAAGAATAGCATACAACCAGAAGATTGTGTTTGTATAATGAGTAAAAAAAAAAAAAATCCTGAAATTTGTTTTCGACATGGATAGAAGTAAAGCTCAGTATGTATACACGACTAGAGTTTATCACCTCATATTTTTACACTTTTTAATTCATCACTTTTATGTCCTTAAAAATCTCTGATCATTGGCATAATCATAAAATAGAGCTTTTTAGAAAGCCTAAATGATTATCACTAGTTACTTAAATATGGCTTTTTAAGACTTGCAAAATAAGAACAGATTAAAAATGTGATCATCCTAATCTAAATTCTAATCAACTATCTGTAAAGGGAATTCAATACTTTAAAACTATCTTCTGAATGTGTAAATCAAAGTTATGCTTATAAGTATTAATTAGATTAAGTCTAATTAAATCTCAGTTATTCATAATAGAAATTTTAAATATCATTAAAATTATATTCCAGAAGTAATCACTGGAAAAAATATCTAGTTTTGCAAAAATCCCATGCAAACATAACTTTTATATCAGACTCCATAGTTTCACTTTACATAGTGTGTCTGAAATGGGTAAATTTGGGAACTACCTACCATATTACAAAATAAATTTTTTCTCTCAATACAACAATAACAAAAAAAATACTTCAATTCATTCACAGGGTGGGTTGAAGGCAAAGCATGGAGAGTAAGACATTCATAAGGATGTTGTCCTCACACCCCTATTCCCTCCAACAGCTAGTAACAAGAATGGAAACAAAAAGTCTCACAGTAAATGCTCATATAAAATAACATCAACAATTGCAGGACAGAGCTACTATCTTAAAATGTAAATCTTTGATCTTGTTTTGTTAAAAAAAAAAATCTATGTATCCAAAGTAGTGAAGGCATTGTATAGGTATTAGATGCAAGCTATTTTCTATTTAAAAGCATGTATTTTTCCCCAGTGGATCCTATACATTAACATACAATGAAGTATTTGTTTTTAAATGTTTAACTTCTCTCAGAAGGGTAAGCATGCATTGCCATCCCAATATTTAATAGTAACGTATTTTTATCTTAATATGTCAGTGATGAAGAATCAACCTAATATTGATGACTGTTGGTACCATTACAGAATGAACAATCCTCATTGCTGAGCTAATACAAAGGATCATATCATCAAATGAGACTCACACAAATCAGAATTCTTACCCATATCAAGCTCTGCTAGTAATTTCAAAGATACAGTGAAGGAAGAGGCAGACAAAGCATAGAGAAACTTGGACATCTCATGTGGTTCCCTAGGTTTTTCCTCCTCACATGGGGCATGTGCTCTCTAGTCTAGATTAATAGGTGAGGCTGGGGTAAAACTGAGTGAAGAGTGAATTTAATACATAACCCCCACGATAAAGAAAAAGGCAACATGCTTCCTTCATGTATAATAACCATGCAAATTATGCACTTAGAAAAAAGTGACGTAACCATCAGATGACCTGTCTTGTCAAATTTTCTAATTCATGATGTCACCTTTATCTTGAACGCCTCCACCATGGTGTTTCCTACTCTCCCACTTTCACATCCAGGTCTTTCAGAACACCATCTCTATCCCCCACAGAGATTACTAAACATCAAAGTTGCTCAACTTCAGCATTATAAACATTTTCAGCTGGATAATTCTTTGTTGTGGGGGACAGTTCTGTACATTGTAGGATGTTTAGCAGCATCCCTGGCCTCTACTCAACAGCTGTCAGTAGGAACCACTCTGTTGTGATATGTCTCCAGACAGTGCCAAATGAATGGTTCTGAACTGCCAAACTGCTCTAGGTTGAGAACCACTGCTATTTATTGAGCACCCTTATTTGGCAATCCTAAGAAATTTTATATACCAGACCCCAGATCACCGCAAAAGGCCCAAGGTCTTGCAAGCCGATCTTGGCCTCTTAAACAACCTGTCCAGAGCCTGAGTATAAATTCAGCCCCTTATCCAAGTATATTTTATTCTCAATCACAATTCTCATAACTAGATTATAATTTCTCTAGACTAGAATAAAATTGCCATGGTGTTTTAAGTCATAAGAGTGGGTACACTGTTTTTCTAAAGTCACCCGAAGAGTTTCCTCCAGTTGAGTCAGTTATCATTTCCTCCTCCACATTTTTGCGTCTCTTCCTTGTGCTCTTTTATGTGCCTTGGATCTCTTATCCATCACACACACCCCATAAGTGGTCACTGAACCTGACAGTCATATACTTCCCCCTGAATATTCTCTTGACTTCCCAACAACTAGATTACATAAATCACCCAAGATCAGAAAGCACTTCAAATCATGTATCTAACATCATCTGCATGAGTGTCATTTAATTAGATGTCTCTTTCTGGTCATGATAAAGGCAGTTAAAGTCACATGTACTTGTAGTATTCCAATTACTTTGGAAAAATTATTCCATTTATGGATGAGGGAGTGGGTGGGACAGAAGCTCCTCTCAGGGTAGTTCTGTCACCTCCATGCCATAAACCATTGCAGCAAATTAACCATAACATCCAGAAGCATCTGTTTATAGACGTTTACAACCACTTGGAGATCAACTGTCAAAAATCCCTTCCCTTTAGTAAAATCTAAAATTACCAACACAGCTCTTGCATTAGTTTCCTGGGACTGACATAACACATTTTCCACACTATGGGGCTTAAAACAACAAAAATTACTCCCTCACAGTGCTGGAGGCTAGAAGTCTGAAATTAAGGTGTTGGTAAGGTCGTGTTCTCTCTAAAGACTCTAAGGAAGATCCTTCCTTGCTTCTTCCTAGCTTCTGGTGTTTGTCAGCAATCCTTGGCATTTCTTGGCTTATTGATGTGTCATGCCAATCTCTGTCTTCATCTTCACATGGCCTATTCTATGTGCCTGTGTTCAAATCTCCCCCTCCTTATAAGAATACTAGTCATTGGATTACAGCCCACATGAATCCAGTTTGTCCTCATTTTAACTTGATCGCATATGCAGAGATTCTATTTTCAAATAAGATCACATTCACAGATTTTGGATGGATGTGAGTTATTGGGGGACAGTATTCAAACCCAGTATACTCCTTGATCATTAATTGTAAGAATCCGTACCAATAATAATTCACCAGATTTTGGCTAGTATTTCTGTGTAAAATGTCTGAGTTAACAGATTACCCCTGGAATTTTTAGTCACATGACCTTAGCCTGCTGCTGCCTGTTTGGTTTTATAGTTAAACAATGGCCTTACTAGTGTTGTGGTATAAATGAATAGGACATCTAAGGGCATAGCCAGAGAGTCATAAAGGAATCTTCTAATATCGAGAAAATGCAGTCTCAAAGCTTTTCCTATAGTTATCAGCTTCTGCTCATTGAAGGGTCTTATTTTCAACAATGCTGCCAGCAAAAGCCAAAAAAAAAAAAAAAAAATTTGCTGTCTTTTCACTCTATGTCACTTTCTGTCAATCCACATAGCCAGAGCCTCCAGTTCTAAATCTGTTTGCTCCTAATTTTATTGGTGAGATTTCCTCTTGTAATTTGCTTCAATTTTTTTCTCCACTTCATAGTAAGAATGAGTAGCAGTTATCTGAGCATCAGATTTTCACATTTTCTCATCTTTTTTTCTTGCCAAAAACAGGTTTAGCCATTCTTTTTCATGAGTCTGAAAGACAACCTGCCTCGTCACACCAATTGAGCTAATGCAAATGATTTGATTGTTCAATCAGACTCATACAAATGAGAGATCTTATAAAATATCAAGCTTTACTAATGATATTATGCATATCCGCAATTACGAAGTTCAAACAAAGCATAAAAAGGTCTGTGATATACCATGTGTATCCCCAAGTCCTTCCTTCCTGCAACAGTTCCTCAATTTCTGGCCCAGAATTAAAGAGATTTTTAATGAGGTTGGCATGTTAATAGAGTGGTGAGTGTTCAGATTATAAAACATGTCCATTTAAAGCTCTATGGAGTTGTATGATATTCTTCTTGGAGTTCTTATTCATATGCCCATGAACCATAGATTTGTTTACTATAAGCAACCCTAAATCAGCCACAAAACTGCTAAGATCATTCCTTGAAAGAGATTTTTCTAGCAAATTTCTGGGCAAATTTTGCCCAAATTTGCCCAGAGATTCAATTATCATAGACCATGACATCTGCCTGCATTCTTTCCTCAGGACTGGGCCCTTAATTAGGGGCACAGGAATGGATCACAGGGAAACCACTTTATCTCCTTCCACCCTAGATGCCTTTCTAGAGGTCACTTTTGCTGATGATGCAAGAAGATGATAAAGAGAGGAGTAAAATCTCTTTTACCTTACGAAAGGAACAAAAATCGCTTCTAATGGCAAAAGGGATGAGTCTGTATTTGATGCTTAGAACAACTAGTGTTGTGGAAAAAGTTGTCATATTAAAGCCTATGGAAAACAAAAATGCTCATAGTAGTTAGAAATGAACAAATGAATGCCTCCCTAAAGTGGGAATATCTATAATGACGAGGTTGTATAAATAAATAGTCATTTATAGTCTTGATGGCATCTTAATTTTGCATAAACGATTGTATTAGATGTTAAAGAATTATTGGATCAAAAATCCAGGGCTACCCTGGTGGCACAGTGGTTGAGAGTCCGCCTGCCGATGCAGAGGACACGGGTTCATGCCCCGGTCCGGGAAGATCCCACATGCCGCGGAGCAGCTAGGCCCGTGAGCCATGGCCGCTGAACCTGTGCGTCCGGAGCCTGTGCTCCGCAGTGGGAGAGGCCACAGCAGTGAGAGGCCCGCGTACCGCAAAAAAAAAAAAAAAAAAAAGAAGTGACTTTCTAGCTGAGACTTCAAGGGCAAAATTGGATACTTCCATGGAGAGGGTGGCAGGAAAGGACATTCCAGGCAATGGAAACAACCTGAGAAAAAGGTCTTATAGAAGAACAAAGAACTGGACTTATGCAAGAAGCTGAAAGAATGACAGTTTGCAACTTGGAGGTAAGAAGAAAAGGTGGCAAGGTAAGAGCTTAGAGATACCAAGGACCAGGTTATGAAAGAATTTATAACATAGAGTAAGGAATTAGGATTTGTTTTCATTGCAATGGGAAACCATTGAAGGGTTTTAAGCTGTGAATTTTTCCTAAATTGTATTCAGATAATTCTGATTGTTAATGAAAAAATGACTGCAAGAGAATAAGAATGAAAGAGAAACTAATCTGGTTCCTTTAGGGACCCACAAAAGAGGTGAAATTGTTTAAGTATTATGACAACACAAATATATGCTGCTGAATTTGATATGGGAATGAAGTAACAGAATCAAAGATGACTCAACAACCCAGCTTTTGGCTTAAGCAACTGGTTGAATATTTCTGCAAAATTCTGAGATGGGAAAGTCAAGGGGAAAACAAGGGAGGAAGGTATTAGAGGAAAGACCATAAGAATTCAGTCTTAAAGTTTGAAATGTCTCTGAAGTACCAAAGTCTGAAATGTCTTTAAGGCATCAAAGTCTCTATGATTAGTCTGGAGCTTAGGAAAGAAACCTGAGATCTATATATTTGGAAGTCATCAACATAGAGAGAATAATTAAAGCCAGACACAGAAATCGCTGTCTGCTTTTATATGGTTTTACTCACCATTACTGGCCTTATCTTGAGGTTGCTGTTTTCTATTTCACTTGGAATTCAGTGGGTTTTGTTTGTTTGGTTGTTTGTTCAACTCTTAATTCCTACCTCGTCTCTTCCACAGGACGGAATCTGGTTACAGTGTTTATTTGGACCTAACATACTACTTGTTACCTAAGACCTCTGTGCCTGGAAACAATACCTGTGTTCCCACATCTGTGTTTTCCAGCCTTTTTTTCGTTACCACCTTTCTTAGGAGCCCTTATGGACATTTTTTCCTAGTTTTCCCCCACGATATTTTATTACCAGATATATCATTTATCTGTTGATAATGTAATGTATCACTGTCTGAGCTGTAAACATAAAAAAGAATAAATATACAAGGTTTCTGCTTTTTATTCAATGCAGGGTCAAGACTGACTAAATATTTTCAAGCAAAAATTTTAAAATGTAAAGCCTGGTAATTTAATACTGTTTTTGCTGAATAACTTTTAATATAATTATTTTACTTAAAGAAATTGTATGAAATTATGTTAAATTATGAATATATAGGTATAAAATATTAATAGCAATGTAATAAAGATTTTTAAATTGATAGTTCAAAACTTATTTTTCCAGCAAAAGTAAGCAACAACATAAAAACTAGAATAATTGCTTAAAATTACTTTTAGTTAATTTAACTTTTAACTTTTGCTTTATAAGAGAAAATAACTTTCAGTTAGCTACTAGATAGTCAGGTAGTCATTCGGATATTATAGAGTTGTTTTTTTTTTCTTTTTAGGACTTTACATGACTAATTCTGGACTGACTACTGTTGTAGAAATAAACAATAATATATGAACTATTTTTATTTATTTATTTTTACCTATTTTTATTTAATTCCCAGAGCGAACCACACACAAAAGCACTGAGCATCAAACATAAACCACCATTTCCACAAGGCAGAGGACAGTGGCAACCAATAGGCACCTGCAGGCCACCTCTCATGATAGGACTTCTAGATTGAGCAAAGAATTGGAAACCCTCCAATTGCAGCTATTCATTCACTATAATTTGTAGCATATTCTTGCAAAGATATTATGTATCTAACAAGAACTCAATATCAGTGCCACTGCTGTGATACCCAAGAAAATCCCATGAGAGAAATTAAATACTAAGAAATAAAACTTTGTAGGTACAGTTGAGCTTTGGAGGGCCACTTACCGTTGTAATAAGAATACTATTTTTTTTACCCCTCTCCCCCACCAAGAACCAATTTTCATTCCTTTGGGGATGATATTGTTCTCATTGGGAATCTATGTCTTATAGTACACCAGGTCCAAAAGACTATAACAATACCTCATTATCAGCTCTACTGCTGTAGACTGACCCCTTGTATAGGGAGATTTCCAGGAGATGATATCCCAAACATCTGGCTTTTCAAGACTTAGTCATCCTTTTAGTATTAAATAACATATATAATAAATACATGTAAAAATGAATAACTGAGTCATAACTTCAAATCTTACTTAAAATTAATTCCAGAAACTCTGGTTTTAATTTATAAAATAGATATAATTTATCTATTTCCAATTTATAATTGGAAATAGATAATTGTAAAAAATATAGTAATAATAATATAGTAATAATAATAATATAGTAATTATAATATAGTAATAATAATAAACCTCTAAAACATTTCATTCTAATTCTACACTGACTTTCACAGAGATGTCAATAAAAGATGTCTAAAATATAAATGGGGATTTGGGAAAAATATTTAACGACTGGCAAATTTTAAAATGTGTGCTTGTATTCTTTTCCATTTCAGGATACCTTGACCTCATTCTTCAACATATCAGCATTTTCTTTACAGCAACTGCTGATCCATGGATAACCTGGTCCAGAGTTGTCTGAAAGCCTGTGAATCATTTCACAAAACTAGGCTAAATTCAACATAATCCAAAAATCTCGCTGGGAAATGAACATCTAAATAGAATTACTATTTAGAGAAAGATATTCTATGTACAATGTACAATTTGGAAAAAAAGGCAAGTAGTTAACAATCACTAGCTCTGCCTTTTCTACTCAATCTTGGGAAAATTCAATTGCCCAAAATGCATTTTTAAATGCAGCAAAAATACAAGAGAATTATCTCTGAATATTTTTTCTTAATTATGCAAGTATGAAAAGTTGTGTGGTTAAAAATAATGAGATTTTCTGAAGAAATAATATTTTTAAGGAATCAACAAAAATCCCAGCTGGAAGTGAAATAGTCTTATCAGATTTCGTATAGTACAGAGCAGGGCACAAGTGGCAATTTGCTGATCACATGAAGAGGGATGAATCTGGCAGAGCTGAAAGAAGTAAACACAGCTCTGGAGCTGTGAGGCTCCCCAGTTACATCTACATTCTCAGTGACCATAATAGGAACATTCTACCTACTAATCATATCTCTAGAAATCTTTCTAAGTCTTTAGAATAGCTAATGAATAGTTATCTAGATCTGCCACTGATTGAAATAGTTTAGGACACAGTTACATAAGGAAAAAATATCCCATGCAAGTTCAGTTTGGCTTACATTCAGAAACAGAAGTTTTCAAAATCTTTTTTTCCCCCACTTTGAAGCATTAGACCTGTAGCCAATATTCTGAAAACCTCTATTTTGTAAAAGGCAAAGAGTTTTTTTGTTTTTTTTTTTTGAACACAATTTGTCACCCTCTTAAGTTTCTAATTCTTACTTTCTGTCTGGGTTATTATTCCGTCTTCTGTTTTAAACTCCTCAAATGCAAGATCCATTAAGTTTTAACTTACTCTAAATAGCACCAAGTATAATGCTATTTGCAAACAGGTGCTTAAAAGGCTCTGAGTGATAGAATGATGACGTTGACATATGGTCCCAGCAAAGAAATGAAATTGTTAAAATGTGGCAGAAAATTATGAGATTGGCATAACAAGATTTTTATTTCTAAATGTTGATTGATTTGCCTAAAAGATGTGCAGTTAGTAGAGTTGAAAATACATAAAAATAATTAGTATGTTATTCTTAACGCTAACAACTTTAAATTAAAAAATAAGGCCAGCAGGACTCAATTCTTGGAAAAGTTAAAAGGTCATATATCTATTCCCCAGAAGTTGGGTCGGGTTGGAGATACAATTAATACAGATATCAGAACATAACTTTGGAATTTAGTCTTCATCTTGTTTTAATTTTTTTTTCAGGATTACACTTTCTGATTACAATAATATCTAAAAACTTGAAGATTTTAATCAGTAGATATTTGGAGCTGCTTCTTAACAGATGACTGACGATTATCCTTTGTTCAAAGACTCCCTAAATTAGCAGCTAAGAAAGCCGGATAATTATCACCGTTTGGCAACCACGTGACTTTGGGAAGGTCATTTATTTCTCTCAAATATAACAGTGTCCCTTTAATATATTATAAAAATATTTTCTGTTTCTTCCCAGCAAATTTTATATGAACTGAAAAAAGGTGTTTTACACAATAAAAAGAATAGCTCTACAAATGTTAAGAGATTATCTTTATCGTACTCATGATGGTGATGATGATAACAATGAGGAGAATGAATTAGACTAGTTTTCATATATACTGTATACAAAGTAATCACTAGGGCTTTCACTGAAGAGGTGTTAGCAAAGGATAAAAGAAGACAAAGTTCTACATCTGTGAAAGTCATGTTTAGTTTAATGGGATCATGAGGCATATATTGTTTCGCAGTTCTTTTTCTCAACAATACATCTTGGCTATATTCAATATAGATCTATTGCCTTCTTTTAAACTTCTATACACATAGTGTACCAAGATTTAAGAATATTAAGGTTTATTATTTAATTAATAAAAACTACTCTAATCGATAAAATGAACAATTCTGTTATCTATCATCGTTTATGTACCTCCTTATTCACATGGGGAGAATTTCCCCTAGAAAAATAAACCTCTAGAATGAAAGGGCACGTAAAAATTTTATATTACTAGTAAAACACGTATTTTCATTCCGGCCATACAGAAAGATTACACTTTGCAGCTCCATTGCATCTGGGTGGGGTCATGTGACCAATTCTGGAACAGGACATGTTGGCAGAAATAGTATAGGTTCCAACCATGTCTGGTCCTTAAATTTCCCATAAGATTCCTCACTTGTTTTCTATCCTTTAGTCTCCTGGTCAGATGCAGGACACTAAATAGTTTCATGTTGTCCAGTCATGTGTATCTCTTCTTCCATGACTTGCTCGTTTATATTGCTTTTCTATTGTCTTGTTCATCTCTTTCATTATTATTTGTAAGATTTCTATTAGTAAAAATACCTTTGTGTCATTTGTGAGGTAGATAGTATTTCTATAGGTCTACTGAATTTGTTTACAGAACTTTTGATCATTTTAATATTTTTAAATATTTCTTCTGTCATCAAATTAATCTATTTCTTCACTTTTAGATTCTGGTTATTTCATCGTGCTTTAAAGAACCCCACTTAATTGCCCCACAAAACACTCATACAAAATTGCTCAATTTTTTTTATGCTAAGTCTTCTAGAATTTAATTTCTAAAAATAATTTTACAAAATTGCTCAACATTTTTTTTATTCTAGGTCTTTTATAATTTCATTTTTTAAAGTAAACTTCATTCACTTGTAATGCATTTTTTGGTAAGGAAAGTAAATTTGGAACTCAACATTTTTCTTTAAATATTTAACCTTTGGCAAAACATGATTTATCATATAAATGATTTATTATATGATTTATTATATAAATCATGTTTACCTAATAATTTGATTCTTCCATATATTTTTACCAACATGATGTTAGTAAACTAACATGGTATTTTTCTTCCACTGCAGATGATATAATGATCTTTCCTGAATGCTTTTAGGATTCTTTATCCTTAAAGCTTAGTCATTTTCCAGAATATATTATAACCTCAACTTTTCTTTCTATGCACCGATTTAATTCTTTTGAATAAGCTCTCTTCTAAATTGTGTTTATTTTGCTTGTTCCAATTGATCTATACTCTTCTTCACAAATGCCAAATATGTTTATGGTGATCAGTCCTTTTCTGGCTCTTACATCTGTCAACTTCTCTAGAGTAACTTGTATCTTTGTTCTTTTCCACCAAATTATTTTATTTTCCAAATATTGTCTTTTAAACAACCCTGCTTTTTATGGCTTCTAAAAATGTTTTTATTCCTGTAATTGTTTCCTTTTTTCGAATCCTTTACTCTTTTTCTGCCAATTTTTTCCACCTCCCCTGTCTTATCTCTTCCTTGATTATTTTTTTCATCTCTTAATATATCTCCTATTTCTGAAAGTTCACAATCCTTTTAATTTCCTTAACATCGTTCTTATTATTTAAAGCATTCTTTGATTTTTCTGGAATAATATATTTCCAAATGTCTGTTTCTGAGATCTATCTTTATTATATAAATTTTCTTCACTTTCTTAAAATTATTTATAGATAGATTTGATTTGGATACTTTCTACTACTTATATTTGCATGGCTATTTCCCATGAAAAGTGAGGCTTCGGTATCCCTGACTTCATGACTGGGCACTATTTTAACTGTATCCTCGGAATTTGAGTCATAGGAGAGGAGATTGTTGGTTTATGATCATTTTTGAGTTTTTTATTTGCTTGGGGCAGCAGAATGGTTGATGTACTAAGTGAACTGAGCAGCTCCAATTCAAGTTTATTATTTTTTTATCTTTTGTCACTAAATTTTATTTGTTCCTTGGTACTCAGAAGAGTGCAGTCCCAAAAGGCTCTCACCTCAGAATTTAGCTCTTACACCCTTGAGGCCAGTGTGGATCTCAGTGGCTATATGTGTTTTGATTTTGTTAGTTTGTAATAATTTTCAAGAAATTTCTGCTTAGGTAATTGTGGTCAGCAGCACATGGCTGCTTCACATTCCCATGCCTCTTCTGCCACACTACATTAACTTCAAGCTATCTCTCTTTTTTCTGATGGTCTGCCCCCAGAACCTTACATTTCTTTTTTTCCTTTTCTTGCTTTTTCTTCTTTCCTCTGTGTGTGTGTGTGTGTGTGTGTGTGTGTGTGTGTACACAAGCATACTTACATGCTTATGGATACAGTTTTGCTTTTTTTTTTGAGACAGAGAAATGTCATAGTATAGCAGGATGTGGGAGGTGCTTGCCACATCTCAGTGATTTAGTCTAAATTTCATATTCTTCGTAATCTACAGGATAGTGAGGCTGCTGTTTCCTATTTTTTTGTATTTTTTTCTATTTCAAATGATTCAGGGAAGGGAAGTGCATGTACTCTGCTATTCTTACTAGAAGCACTGAATCTTGACACTAAGGTTGATTTCTAGACTACCTCAAAATAAGTGATAAAAAAAGAATGAATCTGATTTTAATATTTTGAAAAGATATAACTCTATTACTCTTATAGCCAGACTTGATGACTAGCTTTAATTCCCTTAAGCCATAATTCCTGAGTATAAATAGCTTCTTAGTGACTGAAAATCAAATATAGTAGAGCAGAGAAAAGAACAAAGAAGGAGATTAAAGGCAATGTAAAATGGTGGATTCCCTGGAGAAAATTCAAAGAACAGAATTATGAATGTTAAGAATAAACCTAGTGTTTATTGACATGCTTTTGAACAATTCTTATTAATAAGGATGACAAAAGGAAAAGACCAAATGGTGGTGGACTGAACAAAGGGAAGTGTGATTAGGGAAGGAAGTAAAAGTCAATAAAATCAGGTGCAGAGTCCAGCTTCTGAGACAGTGAAACCTTTGGCCGGAGTTGCAGGAAGATGACATTTTGGTGAGCACTGCTTTCATAAGGTAAGGTAAAAAATTCTCTACCAAGTTACCGTTTGGTTGTCAATGGGTTATTTCCTCTCAATTATAAATGGATTTGGTCCAATAGTACACGCACAGTGTCATTAAAAATAGGACATGTATATAGGTCCATTTAAAGAGAGATTTTTCTGTCTCTTAAGCAAAAATTTAGAAACTTCAAGGTTCTCCTATAGCAATCAGAAAACAGTCAGATTAAGAATTCAAATAAAAAATAAAATTATATAAACTGGTTGTTATATGTACAGTTGCAGGAGAAAGAAGGGTAAGAACTAATTGCAAATCAAATAGAGTATCCTCCCGTTTGCAGCTGCAGACATAGACAACACATGGGTTACACTGACTTTTACAGTGTATTTACATATTCACATAGAAGGAGCATTTTGTTCCAAACAGAAAGCATGTCAGCTTAACCCCATTTAACTCACCATTTATCCGTACCTTTTTCTCAAAAGGCTGCCAATCATCAAACAAAAACCTCAGGCCACTTAGGTTGCTTCCATGTCCTGGCTATTGTAAGTAGAGCTGCAATGAACATTGTGGTACATGACTCTTTTTGAATTACGGTTTTCTCAGGGTATATGCCCAGTAGTGGGATTGCTGGGTCACATGGTAGTTCTATTTTTAGTTTTTTAAGGAACACCCATACTGTTCTACATAGTAGCTGTAGCAATTTACATTCTCACCAATAGTGCAAGAGGGTTCCCTTTTCTCCACACCCTCTCCAGCATTTATTGTTTCTAGATTTTTTGATGATGGCCATTCTGATAGGTGTGAGATGATATCGCATTGTAGTTTTGATCTGCATTTCTCTAATGATGTCGAGCATTCTTTCATGTGTTTGTTGGCAATCTGTATATCTTCTTTGGAGAATGTCTATTTAGGTCTTCTGCCCATTTTTGGATTGGGTTGGGTTTTTTTTGATATTGAGCTGCATGAGCTGCTTGTAAATTTTGGAGATTAATCCTTTGTCAGTTGCTTTGACAGGTGAATGGATAAAGAAGATGTGGCACATATATACAATGGAATATTACTCAGCCATAAAAAGAAACAAAATTGAGTTATTTGTAGTGAGGTGGATGGACCTAGAGTCTGTCATACAGAGTGAAGTTAGTCAGAAAGAGAAACACAAATACCGCATGCTAACACATATAGACGGAATCAAAAAACACACAAAAAAATGGTCATGAAGAAACTAGGGGCAAGATGGGAATAAAGATGCAGACCTACTAGAGAATGGACTTAAGGACACAGGGAGGCGGAAGGGTAAGCTGGGACAAAGTGAGAGAGTGGTAGTGTATATATGGACATATATACGCTACGAAATGTAAAATAGCTAGCTAATGGGAAGCAGTCGAATAGCACAGGGAGATCAGCTCGGTGCTTTGTGACCAGCTAGAAGGGTGGGATAGGGAGGGTGGGAGGGAGGGAGATGCAAGAGGGAGGAGATATGGGGACATATGTATATGTATAACTGATTCACTTTGTTATAAAGCAGGAACTAACACGCCATTGTAAAGCAATTATACTCCAATAAAGATGTTAAAAAAAAACACACACACACACACACAAAAACACCTCAGGCCAGTTATTTTGATAAACCAGTGGTAAAAATCATAGCCTCATAATGGCTGTCCTCCATGGTGGGGGTGGTGGTGTCTAATCTGAAATCAAACTCACTTGTTGAAACAGAAGACAACTTATCCCCTGTTTCATCTACTTTGTTGTTTACCTGCTAAATTAATAACTCTTCAAAGTAGGTAAAGCACCAAAGTTCTGATATGAATGAACCATTATTCTCATGGTCTTCTACCTAACAGATTCCATCCTCACACTGCAGAATTCCAGGCATGAACTCTCAATTTCTCACTTCCTTTAATCCAAAAAAAAAAAAAAAAATTCTTCACATTGCAACATTCTTTTGTTCCTGGCCCTGCAGAATTAAAACAAGGTATCCCTCTTCCTGTTATGGCCCAAGTTTCCAAACGTTCTTATGATTATAACCCCTCCAGTATCCTTCTAGAACTTATTCTTCATTGTACAGGTTTGTTATAGGTTGTATTGTGAGCTCCCAAAATTCATCTATTGAAATCCTAACCCCAGTACCTCAAAATATTACCTTATTTGAAAATAGGTCTTTGTCTATGTAATTAGTTAAGATGAGGTAATATTGGAATAGGGTGGGCCCTTAATCCAATCTGACTAGTGTCTTTATAAGATGGTGAAATTTAGAGACAGACGCAGAGAGAGAATGCCATGTGAATACGAAGGCAGAGATTGGAACAATGTATATATAAGCCAAAGATTGCCAACAAATCACTGAAGTGAGGAGACAGGCATGGAACAGAACCTTCCCTAGTGCCTTCAGTGTGGTCTTGCCAGTGTCTTGATCCTGGACTTCTAGCCTCTAGAACTATGAGACAATAAATTTCTGTTGTTTAAGCCACTAGGTTGATGGTACTTTGTTACAGCAGCCCTAGCAAACTAATTCAGTGTCCTGTCTTCCACAGCTCCATACTCCATCTCTATTGACTCCTTTTAAAATTGCCGATTTTCATCTGTGCCATGCTATAGCTTTTAACCTCTCTCTTCCTAAATGCTATAAGAAAAATAAACTTTTTTCTGGTGGGATTGATGTGGTGCATAACCTGCTTACTCTGATGACACACTGAGAGCCAGCAGGATTATTTGCCTTTGCTCGGAACTACCATATTTTACAGATATCCTACATACTGAACCTAAAAAGAACCTAGTGTCTCATCTAGTTATAGATAGGCAGAGGGACACTGGAAAAAAGACTGACATTTGGTGCTGCCATGTTTTATATATTAAATTTAATAAATCAGATTATTATCCTTTATAGGAATTTAGAATTAAATCTGCTAAGACAGTATGCCTTTAAAATGAGGGAGAAGTGCCATGATGGTGCAGCAGATTGGGATCATTTTTTCCCCATGATCTAATTTCACCAAACAAAGGGTGGTGGGGTAGGCAACTGAAACGCAGATTTTATTGAATGTGTCTATGAACCAGAATCTGTGGTAGATATTAATGATACAAAAAGAAATGACATGGCCCCATTTGTCAAGTAGCTCAAGGGATAAAGTGACCTAAGAAACAAAGTAGTACTGATTTTTAGAAGGGAGGGAATAATTATAAGTTTGAAATGCAGGAAACTACATTGATCTTGTAGCATTGAGTACAAAGAGGGTCTATTTGTCAAGTCCTTGAAAATCCATTGAGTCATCAATCAGAAACATAACTCCATTTATTTGACAAATAAAATCGACAATTTTGTTTTTGTAGCAAGTATTTTTATCATTTTACTGTTACGTTTGTTTTTAAAGTATAAATTATTGTCTTGTTGAATGGACAGATGATTGTAATTGTTACCTTTGCTTTTGTCAAAGATTTAAACAAGAAATTTGGAGGACTGCAGGTTTAAAATGGAGCTCTGATCACATAAATTATATTATTTTCTTCTGTAACTCTATTAAAATGAGAATAAAGGAATTAAAATGGATATAAACTCACAACAATGAAAAAAAAAATAAACTGGTGACTGGATATTCCTAGTCTGATAAGATATATCAGTATATATCTAGAAGACAGAAAGGTAAGAGAGAAGTGTCAGTGAAAGCAGAGCACACAACACCACAAACTCAAATGCTATATATGAAGAGGATAATTGAGCTGTGGATTGAGACGGTCCCAGAACAAGTTTCAAAGTCTTTCACTTTATAAACATCATGTCAGACAGATGTGGAACTGAAAAACAATGGTGTTAATTGAAAGTTTGTATATGGAATAATCACTCCCACACCCCAGCACCATTCATAATACTGAGCAGACAAGATCCTAATTCTAGGGTAGGCTAGCTCTTCTCTAGGGGGATTGAAGACTCCAGAGGAAAAACCCTTCTCTACACAAGAACTTAGATGTGTCTATATTAATAGCTGGTCTTCACTCTACCATCTAAAGTGCAACCTGCTATTTGACAAGTCTCACCTTTGTACCAGATAACTTCAACAATTTTTAAATGTCTTACCCTTAACTGTGAGTGGACATCAGAACTGTCAGAATTTCATGAAATTCTCCAAAATGGAAGAGGCAAGATAGATAGAAAAAAAACAAAGGGAGAAGATAAAACTTCTAGAACTTCACACTGGTATCCTCAGAGATGATTTAGAAAAGTCATATAACAAGAAAAGGATGCTATAAAACAGAAACTCAGTGACTAAGACTGAGCTCTTAAAAATGAAGAGTGTATTTTCCAAAATTAAAAATTCTACACAAGGGTTGGAAATCAATAACCTCTCCCAGAAAGCACAAAAAAACATCAAAATGTTGGACAATATGAGAGACAATGAAGATAAAAGATCAACCCAGGAGATCCAGTAACATCATAATATGGACATCATAAGAGAACAGGGATTGACCATGTCTGGCTTTGAGTACAGGAGCATCTGGCACAGAATGAATACTCAATATACACTTACTGATAAGATGGATGATTAGTTGATGGATGATTAGTCGATGACTCCACCCATGTCAAACTACTTGTAGTTCTCTGGGGTCTCTTATTTCTCTCTAAAGTTAAATATGCTACTGTATTCATTATTCATCTCTGATTTCTTAAACTCAGAAGAAGCTTGGAAATCTTCTCTAACAACATTGAATCTACCCTCAAAACTGCTATGTGCCACAACAGTCCATTTATTTATTCATCCAACAATTACCTTTGAACAATTTTTAGACAGACTGATCTAGGCACTACATAAACAACAGTCAACAAAACAAATCCTCACCCTCATGGAGCTTACATTACAGTGTGTGTGTGTCAGGAACTTCGCGGGGGGAGGGTGGGGAGAGAGGAGACACAGAAAATAAATGTTTAATATAATGCTATACATTATATAAGTGTGTAGGGGAACAAAATTTGCCACCCCAAAATATGTCTCTTTGGCATGAGGGTTAATTTAGGTTATTTTTCAGGCCCAAAAGACTCAAGAAGAACCTTTGACCTTCCCCTTAACTGCTTGAAATAATGTAAATAGAGGACCTATTCTGGGAAGGGAGCTATCACCATAGATAATTATAGTATGAACTAAGGGTGGTAGAGAGGGAAAAACCTAGCAAAATCTGTTACAATTCCTCTCCATGTCCTATTGTCTCTTCATAGCCTAGCCAAACATTTGTTTGCCAAACTTTTGCTTTTCTATCTCCATATGAATTGCCTTCCTCCATTTCGAAGTTCCAAACCACTACCCTCAACATCCTTTGACTTTAGCTGCTGAAGATAGTATAATGAGGGTTTCAGCCATTTTGGCAAGTTACTCAAATTTCCTTCATCTCTCCCATGTATACATGTTATTCAACTTCTGTTTGATTTTTCTCCTGTTAATCTGTCTCATGTCAATTTAATCTTAGACCAGTAAGAAGAACCTTAAAGGACTTCCCTGGTGGGCAGTGGTTAAGACTCCATGCTCCCAGTGCAGGGGGTCCTGGTTCAATCCCTAGTCAGGGAACTAGATCTTGCATGCCGCAACTAAAAGATCCCTCATGCCGCAACTAAATATCCTGCACGTTGCAACAAAGATCCCGTGTGCCACAACTAAGACCTGGTGCAGCCAAATAAATAAATATTAAAAAAAAAAAAGAAGAAGAACCTTAAAAAGACAGTGGAAAATGTCTTCCTCCCCAACAAGTGCTATGGTAAAAACAAAGCAAGGTCAATCAATATAAGGTATGAATGGGTACCTTTAGGAGGGGCGTAAAAGAAATCCTCTATGAGATGTGGAGAAGAGACCAGAGGCAGTGACAGTGTGTGCCCTGCAGACCTGTGTGGTGTCCTTGGATCAGGGCCCAGATCCCAGCTTCTTAGCACTTTACCATATGTGGCTTATAGCAGAGACTTTCTCCGAGACTGACACCAGTTTCAATGTATGTTTTTTTCCCCCACACCACCAAGCAATTAACTCAATTCTGATACTATCTACTGCTCCCCTCCCCAGCCCACCCCACTGTCACTTTAGTTGCCAGTCAGAAGTCTAGGTTGTCACCTGTGCTTCTGACCAACTGGCTATAGATTGGTGTTCCAATGACTCCCTCTTTGTGTTCTATTAATTTGCTGGAGTGGCTCACAGAACTCAGGGAAACATTTTACTTACTAGATTGCCAGTTTATTATTAAAGGACATATTTCAGGAACAGCCAGATGGAAGACGTACAGAAGGAAATGCATGTGGGAAGGGGCTCAGAACTTCCATGGGCTCTGGGCAGCCACTCTCCCTGAATCTCCACACATTCACCTTTTAGGGATTTGGGGAGGCTTCACCACATAAGCATGATTGATTAAATCACTGGCCATTGGTGACTGAACTCAATCTCCAGCCTCTTTCCCCTCCCTGGAGCTTGGTAGGATTGAAAGTTATAACCCTCTCATTATATGGTTGGTTCCTCTGGTGACCAGCCCCAAGTCTTACTTTCTGAAAGTCACCTCATTAATGTGAACACAGATGTAGTTGAAAGAGGTTTTTTATGAATATCAAGACAACTTTATCACTCTTATCATTTAGGAAATTCCAAGGGTATTAGCAATTCTGTGCCAGTAACAAGGACTATGGACAAATACCAAATATATAGTTCTTATTATAAATCACACTGTCACACCTTCTTTAGAGGATTATAGATGTAGAGAGGCAAGTGCCTGTGAGATTGTATTTACTGACCCCTTCTTCTCCCTCAGGCATCCAAAGCCAATTACTGAATGGTGTGAGGATACAAAAGTCCAGTACCTTTGCTCAGATGCAATTCATGCTCTAGGGGGGAAGAACATCTCCCCAGGGCCTTCCTTCCCACTAAGGAATTACTGTACTTGAATCCTTGACTCTGAGTGTACCTCTAAGAGAACCTGACCTAAGACAAGGGAAAAAAGCATTCCAGGCGTAGAAATGGCAAATACAGAAATGAAGAAGGAATATAGTTGATACACTGGAGGAAAAAAAGGAGGTTAGTGTGGCTGACATATGAGAGAAGTGTGGTAAGAAACAACATCAGAGAGTTAACCCAAGCATCCATACTGGTTTGTTTGATCCTCTCCACCTCTCCCACACCCACTCACTGCTCTGTGAACCTTGGGGCAGTGACTGGTTCATTTCTTTTCATTTCTTTATCTCTGTTGCCAACATTCTTTAGATGTTTAATAAATACTTACTAATTTTTTTCTTTTAAGGTATTACCAAGCAGATATCCATTTGAACCTACTGTCTTATTTCCCATTTAGCTACCAGAATATTATTCCCCCTGATATCTTAGGAATATCTTCAATTCCCATTTTTATAATTAAAAGAAGAAATACTGATAGAACTACAGCAACATACGTAGAAATAAGTTTAGTTTCAAAGCAAATAGACTAACTGAACAATTTGATAAGGTGTAAAAGAAAGTGTGAAAAATCAACTAAACAGCTAAGGCATTTGTGTTATATAAACTGTCATAGTGTTGAAAATAAATCCTGCATTTTCCCAATTAGGAGTTACTTCTTTTAATGCTCAGTTTAAAAAAATACATTGGATTTTATGATATCTCCTAGTCATTTCAAATTTATGATGCAATAAAGTGAAATATAAAATTAATTATGTCTGTTTATTTGAGGTTGTAAGAATGGATACTGATATAAATATTTCAGACTAGCTAGGTCTAAATGAAGTCAGAGCTTCCAAGGTTTTGGTTAAAAATGATTCCATTACCTGCATACAAAACAATAAAAATATTTTCAAGAGCATAAAACTACTCTGCGGGTGAACTTATCTATACCCAGGTAGGTAGCCTGCCAAGCATACAATGAATCATTAAATATTAATAACTATCAACTTCCTGTATAGCTATCCTGAAAACATTTACTACACCAATAAGCTCTTTGCCATTGCCAAAGAGTCATGATTAGTTTCTAGTGTTGGACTGGATCCCTCAGCTGAGAATGTGGTACTTTTTACCTTTAGCAAAGCTAAGGATAAGTCCCGGACTTTAAAGTGTATGCTTTTAATAGTGCTCAGGCTTCTTACTAAGTATTGACCTCTTAATGGTAACTTTCATTCATCTAACATACCTGTCTCATACCTTATCAACAATTTATCCTTTTTGAAATAAAACATTAAATTTCATCATTGTGCATCATTAGGAATAGCATACTGTATTAGTTTCCTGTGGCTGCTATAAATTTATCACAAATTTGGTGGCTTGGAACAACAGAAACTTACTCTCACGGTTCTACAGGCCAAAAGTTCAGAAGTCCAAAATCAGTTTCACCAAGTTGAAATCAAGATGTCAGCAGGACTACACTCTGCAGAGAATCTGCTCCTTGCCTCTTCCAGCTTCTGATGCCTTCATTCTTTGGCTGTGGCAACATCTGTCTGCTCTATCTTCACACTGCCTTCTTCTCTGTGTGTCTGTGTCAAAACTGCCTCTGCCTCCTTCTTATAAAAACACATGTGACTGCATCTAGGGCCCACCTGGATAATCCAGAATAAGCACCTCCTCTCAAGATCCTTAATCTCATCTTTTGCCATGTAAGGTAATCACTTTTTTGCCATATAGAGTAATAGTCACAAGTTCTAGGGATTAGGTTATGAACATATCTTTGGGGTTACCATTTGGCCTGCTACCCATACTCATTAAAAACTATGTTTTTAATGGGAAAAGTAGTATACTCTTAGATCTTGCCCATTTAAAACTATAGGTTTACAAATTTAAGATATGCACACACTCATTTAATTAGAAAAATTGAGTCTTTGGCAAGGCAAAATTTAGCTAAAGAACAGATTCAATTTTCAGGTTCTTTTCTCATGCTGCAGTGTAGATTGTCCTAAACTGCAAAATTACATATTCGAAATGATTCTTTAATGACCTACTTGATTCTCTCTTTTTGGATTTCTCTGGCTTTCAGAGAAAAATCTTAATCTCAGACAATCGTAGCCTCTGAGTCCAATATGGGCTCTGAGTCGTAAGAACATGAAGAATCTTACTACTGAGATCAGTAGTTAAATCAGCCAAGCTTCACTCCTCCTCAAGCCATGATCCCAAGGAAGCATTTCCTGCCGTTTCCCAACTGAAAACATTTTTGAAAAAATAGACATCTTCCTATTTCAATCTATCAAGACTTATATCTGTGTTCCACCTAGAATGGCAGAGTTTAGGCAGCAACCCATGCAGGATCTGCAGCATAATTTGCAGGGTTCAGTGTAAACTGAAAACGTGGGACCCTTTTGTTAAAAAAAAAGTTAAGAATTTGAAGATAATGACAGCAAAGCATTAAACCAAGTATGGAGTTCTTCTAAACTCTATAGGCTGCATGCCCATGAAGCCAGCCCTGCCTTATCTTTAAAATGATTGCATCCACCCCAGTGTGGGCTCCCAAGTTCCGCTTCCTCAGATTGACATGCAGCAATGTTACCCTCAACAACAATTAACATTGTTATATGTCCTCAGAAAATCCATTTACTCACCAATGAGAAAATTAATTCAGCTAAATGCTGAGAAGTATCTTGAAAAGTTGTATGTCCCCACATGTTTCACTTTAGATGTCATTTTAGTGGTAAACTCAAACCAGACTGACTTGAAAAATAAAGGAAAATTACTGGCTTATGTGATTGTAAAGAATCCAAGCATAGGGCTCAACTCAGACAGATTTAATAAGTGTTTTTATTTTATTACTTTGAAGCCTCTTAGCTTTGCACTTCTCTGCCTAGTGCCTCCATTCTCTGACCAGTAGCAAGATTGCTTTTGCAGATAGAGGCTTGATCTCTGCATGCAACAATATCCAGAGATAAAGAGAAACCATGTTGTCTAATAATTCTCCCTCAAGAGTGAAGGACTACCACTGGCAGATGCCTCCAGTAAATGTTCCCTTGAAGCTCACTGACTTATGTAGAAACGTGCCCATTCCTGAACTAACATCTTGAGATGAGGAAAATCCCCCATTCAAACAGGCGTGGGCCTGGGTTCCTGCACTATGGCAAGGAGAACGGGGTTTCCCTTGGATAGTAGAGACTTGGACTGAGTGGATAAGATGAGATTGCCTGAAAAAAATGGAAATATATATAGGAAAGTGAGGGTGAGCAGGGAGATATAAGCTGGGCAATATATCAACAATTTTTTTAAAAACCTTACCGAATCACTAATACATGCATGTCTGAGCTTCTGTTTAGCATCTATGTTGAGATAACTGCTAGTTAAAATTGGGATAGCTAAAAGATAGATAAATCTTAATGACTTTATTGCACTGTTTTGAAATGCAAATTCTAAATGATTTTTAAGTTATATTAAATTGAAATTTTCAATTAGGAAAAGTAGTGTTATTATTTGTTACCAAAAAGATATCACAAAAGTAGGTCATAAATAATTAAGCTGAAGGATACATATAACTACAGCAACTTATGGGATCATGCATAGGACCTACAAAAATTGTGGAAATATAGCTCTGTTGCCCTTGTCTTCTCAAAGATAATGCATATAAAATACAATTTGTAAGGAATCTTCAATTTCATGTGAAAGACTGAAATTTTTAATGATATGAACATAGGGAGAAAGACTATTAAAAGTAATATTATTGATGAAAAAATTGTTACTGCCTTTAAAATAAAGCATTCTAACATATTGCCTGTGAGACAATATGTCTGATATCTTGGTAGGTGCTGAGCAATCAGTACTTCAGTAATATGTCCTGGGAGAAACAGAGAAAGAAAAAATTCACTTGCCTGTCATTTAATCTATAGTTACTTGAAGCCCATCTTGTACGTGATGCTAGGTATTTATCAACCAAAGCATAGCTAAGAGATTTGTGAACAAATAAAATGTATTATCATATTGTTGACTCTCCCTCCACTTGTATCCACCATAAAATTTTAAGAGAAAAATGCCAACTTGTTTCTAGTGGTAATAATATATAATTATGCTTCCATTAAATACTTCAATTTAGCCCTAGAAAAGTATTATAAGAATCACATTGTTGACAGAATGGAACATTATTCACTTCTAATATGCTTTCTATGTTTTCTTCTTCTTTACTGCCCACTTGAAAAAGATTTTCTGCATAAAGCGCCGGAAGGAAAAAACAAAACAAAAAACACCTGAGTTATAGAAACAGACAGGAACAAAAGCACAGGACAAATATTTTACTTAGAAAGATTTACAAAGAAGCATATTTAGGGAAATTGTATATTTATTATTTTTAAAATAAATTTATGAGGAATTAAATAACTTCTGGTTATAAAACTGATGAGTATAATGTAAAGTATTGGACTTTTTACATAATTTCTTGTATAAAAATTATATATTGAAACTAAAAAAAACCATGGAGTCACAAGAAAACATTTGGCTACAAAGATATATTTTCTCGATATTTGAGGATAAATATGGTTATCCTCAAGTAAATGTACATATAATATATTTGCTCCAGAGGACGCTTTAGAGTTCAAGGAAATCCCATTAATGTAGTTTCAGGAAGGTTGTTTGTAATGGTATTTTCCTTAAGTCTAATAAAAAAAAAATAAGCTTCTTAATAAATCAATGTGTATAGAAATGCTAAGTATTTGTGAAATAGCCTGTTTTTCTTTACTACCTACTCCAAAATTTTTCTTTATATTTTTTTCACACACTTTATCACTCTTCCTGTACTATTTTCTTTCCTGTCATTACAGCAGTCTGAAAACCAGTATAGCTTTCTTTTGCAGTCTGAGAGTACATATCTACCTATGCAGATAATATTTTTTGACTCTAAGTATGATACAGTCAGGCCATACACACATAGAAGTACAAGTTTAAGCTTGTAGACCATGTAAGTAGTATGACAAAAACAAACATACAAACAAGCAAAAAACGTGAATTGACAAGAGTTTTCTTTAAATTCATTTCTCCCACGATTTATTAAAAGATGAATGTGACAAAATAACCTGGCAAAGATATGGCCACATCATGTTTTAGGGGGGTGGAGGTCTAGGATTCACTACAAAATAATGGAAATTCCCTTTCCCTAGTGTCTGTCCCAAGAGGTTATCCAGGTTTGTGTCTTTGAGATCTGGGTTTCCCTTGCCCCACGAGAGAGGTAACAAATCTTTTGTTTTCAAAAGCATTTATCTGAGAGGGTTAAGGCAAGAATAGATAAAATGAAGAGAGAATGAAACATTTGTTACTGAGTAGTTATGTTTCCTTTAGACTGGAAACAGAGCAGGGATTATAGGTTCTGCTCTACTAGGTTCCTCCTGGGACACATTCTTGTGGAAGAGGCAAGACCTCTGATGGAAAAGCCTATATGGGTGTACAAAAGAACTGGTCACTAAATGTGACGCGTGGGCATTTAGTAAAAATTTCTGTGAACGTTCTTGTGCTTATTTGGGCTGTGAAGCTCTGGGAAGAAGCCACACCTCAGCCTTCCTAGAGAATCAATGCCTAAGGTAGTAAAGCACAGTCATTCAAGAGCAGTAGCTGGAAGCTGAAGAACAACAGCATATAACCATCAGTCACTGAATTTTTGAACGAGTACTTTCTACATACCAGGCACTCTGTACTAAAAGCAAACCTGCCTACCCAGTTTTCTCAGGATTATATAGATCCTGAAGTTCTTCTATAGTCTGATGATTGCAAGTCATTAATAACAGATGATACTGAATTTGGCTGAGCTTGGTAAGTGATGACCAGGACCTTTAGAAAAAAAATAATGCGAAATTTCTTCCCTTGCGTATTATGAGTCACACTGGGCCTACCTATTATATTCCTAAATACAGAGCTGACATGTACTAGTCCCAACTCTCAATCCTGCTACTTGTGTGACATTGACTGTCACTTTTCCAAATCTCCAGTTTTCTCACTTACGAAGTGGGAAAATATCCCCATCTCCTTTGCAAGATTTGAATCAACACGTTAGTCAAAAGCACTGGAACTGAGGAATTATCTTGAAGAATTTGTTTGACATCTCAGGATTTCATACCTCACTTATAAAATGAGGACACTTTTTCAATCTCAGCATTATTGGCATATTGGATGTATAGTTCTTTGTTGTAGAGACCATACTATGAATTGTATAGGATGTTTAGTCTCTACCTACTAGATGCCAGTAACACCCACCCCTCAGTTAAGACAACCAAAAATGTCTCTAGATTTTGCCAAATGTCTACTAGAAGCAAAATCATCCCAGTTGGAAACTAATGGATTAGAGCTCTCCCCAATGTCCCGTCAACTTTAACATTTCATAATTCCATATTAGATAATGGACAATGATAACACTTTGTACACTATGTGGTGAGATACAAAAGTTATATGTTCATTCATTAACAGGTTTAATTAAACATCTCCTAGGGACAAGAAAATATCCTATAAAAACTGAAAGTAAATTAGACAAATTATATTTCAGGGGGCTTATTCACTGGGGTGGAGGCGGGTATCGGCTACACATAAAAATAATATTTTCAATATTCTACAAAGCATTGGAATTTCAGGGCTGGAGGGTTAGACTAACTTTAATTTGGGTAAGAAAAGAAGCTTAGTGGATTGTTTCTAAGCAAAGTAGGCCATTTAAGAAAACTGTGCCACTGACTAGGCTAAGAAAAGCTATTACTCTTACTAATGCGGTTTAAACTTACATTATTAGAACCATAAAATTTTAGTGCTTGAAGGGACCTTAGAGAGTGCCTAATACCATCATCCTCATTTTACAGATGAGGAAATTGAATCTTTTCTCATCCCTTGTGCATTAGCAGCACACGTACCAGAAACAAGCATGAAAATGTCTAAATTGATGCCAACAGTAGTAGGAGGTTGCTCAGTTTATATATTAAATGTTTAAGGGAATAACATAAACTCTGACCCTCTCCTAAATTAGGGAAGAACCACTAATATTACCTACCAGGATATTGCATGCAATAAGATTAAAACTATAATGATGAAAAAAACATTTGTGTTGCTTGGTGGGGTGTACGGGATTCCCAGCTGGGAAGTTCAATGTATGGGAAGAATTTCTTCAGTTCTGAAAATAGTATTTAAAAGAATCCCCTGCAATAGATATATATGTACCTAAAGTCAGTGACTTCCCAGTCTCAGCTCTTGCCCTACCTTGTGTAGTACATATATTTTAAATTAAAAATGAAAAATAATTCACAATTAAAATGATTGCAATATATTTGAAATGCCTGGTAACTTTTCTGAGCAAGTATGCTAATTCAAATGTCTACAGGGACCAAGCAGGCAATGTGAACGTGTAAAGGAGGCCAAGTATAAAACAATATTTGCCATAATGCTTGCAGGGCATAACCTGAACCATAGGTGTGAAAGCACCCATATATTATACATTTCTCAGAATGTTGAGGAAATGAGAGAATCCCTCAGAAATATATTTTCTGATTTTAAAAGTGCCTATTAGAGACATTTAGGAATCCAAGCATTAAGAATAAGAACTGGGAGAGTTTGAGAATTGGAATAAGTTATTGTGCCTTTTAAATTATTCTCATAAAAATTATTTAAAATGATTTTACATGGCAAATAGATAGCATAGGGGGTTGTCTTTATAAGATTTAAATCAGCAAACATTTGTATTGGGGCTATAGTTTTAAATTATTAAGCAATAGTTTGTGTTCTTGGTATTTCCTTATATTCTCTACTTCTTCCCCACTTAAGGGGCTAGAAATTCTCATTAATTGCCATAAGTAAAGGTTAACAAAGAAGAAACAAAAAAAGGATCAATTCTTGGGTTTAGAATTTCAAATGCCTAGTGTGGTAAACTGATCTAGTTCAATTTGAATATACATACTCTTCAATTTGGGGGGCCTGTAACATAAATAGTTAAGAATTGGCTACTCTCCCGTAACAGAAGCAAATCTCAGCCCAAATTTTAACACATAAGCCACTGTCTATCAGCAACCTGAAGCACACACACACACACACACACACACACACACACACACACACACACACACACAAAGTCATACACTGAACTCTTGAAGATGTCTCAGCTTCCTATCCCTCTGTGTGTTCTAAAACTACCTTTATCTGAGACAAATGTGACAATATTCTAGTATCAGATGTAGTTGATTGTAAGTAGGAGATCAAGAAACCTTCCCATTAAGAGCAGGATTATAGGACCATTTACGAATTACCCCTAGAGATCCATTCTAAAAGATATAGGCTTCAGAATAGATGACAGATTTTATACTCTTCTTATGCAAGAAAAGAAGTGTACCTACCCCCTACAATACTGTAGCCAATCTACTAACTTCACCAATAAAAACTCATTTCCAATAACCATTCTAATTAACGAGTCATTTCTTTCACCAATGAAAACCTATTTCTAACATTCATTATGAAAATGAATATACCTCTGATGATGATGGGAGGTAAGGACTGTTGAAGCACTTATAGGATGGCCTCTGGGTCTGATTAAAGATTAGCTGGGGCTTCCCTGGTGGTGCAGTGGTTGGGAGTCCGCCTGCCGATGCAGGCGACACGGGTTCGTGCCCTGGTCCGGGAGGGTCCCACATGCCGCAGAGCGACTAGGCCCGTGGGCCGTGGCCGCTGGGCCTGCGCGTCCGGAGCCTGTGCTCCGCAGCGGGAGAGGCCGCAGCAGTGAGAGGCCCACGTACCGCAAAAAAAAAAAAAAAAAAAAAAGAAATGAAATTGATGTCAGTAGAAGTTTGAATGGGCAGCATGGTGTTTATAAACAAATACGGCAAAGATTATGAGCCAGCTCTTCACCAAACCTATTTCCTCTTTGTCCTAGGCACTCAGGTGGACTGCGTGACTTTGGTGTAAACGTGTTACTAAAATCTAGTCCAGGCCACTCCCACCATGCCTGATCCTCCATGTTCTTGCCCCCACCCGCCCTGTAATGGAAGATAATGAAACGCTGAGATGGAAAATGACTGGTTTCTAAATCACCTCTTAGAAGGGATGGCCCTGCCTATATGTAACACCATTTAAGACTTTACATTGAATGGGAAACCAACTTCTATTATGTTTGAGTGACTACAGGCATACCTCATTTTGTTGTGCTTCCCTTTACTGTGCTTTGCAGAAATTGTGTTTTTTTTTACAAATCAAAGATTTGTGGCAAACCTGCATCTAGCAAGTCTATTGGCACCAATTTTCCAAGAGCTTTTGCTCACCTCATGTCTCTATATCACATCTGGGGCATCCTCATGATATTTAAAGACTTTTCATTATTATTAGATTTGTTATGGTGATCTGTGATCAGTGATATTAATATTGCAAAAAGATTACTACTCACTGAAATCTCAGGTGATGGTTAGCATTTTTTAGTAATAGAGTATTTTTTAATTACGTACTAACATTTTTTTTTTAGACATAATGCTATTTGCACACTTAATAGACTACAGTATAGTATAAACATAACTTTTGTATGCACTGGGAAGCCAATAATGGGTGTGACTCGCTTTATTGCAATATTTGCTTTATGGTGGTGGTCTGAAACCAAATCTGCAATATCTCTGAAGTATGCCTGTACACACTCCAAGTTTGTTGTCACGGTAGGATTATCTTGGGAAATGACCATAAAGGAAAACAGCCAGATACTTGAATATGGATTAATAGGGTGCTGACATCTGAAATAACACAGATGAAAGAACAGGTCTGTGGGAAAAGATGACAGATCAGTTTGTCACATTCTGTACTGAGGTATCTGTGGGATGAATACAAATGAGATATTGAAGAGACACTTGAACATTTGAACGTAAAGGAGATGGAACCTTAGAGATTGAAATAATTTAAATGATAATATTCAGTAGTTTAGGCTTAATTCTAAAGGTGATGGTGAGACACTGAAATATTATTAAGCAAGACAGTGGCACAGTTATATCTGCCTTTTAGAAAAGTCATTCTTTTGTATAGTGTGGAGTGCATGACTGGACACTAAGACTGGGTCATGCGTAAGGAATTTAATCTTCAAAGGATAATATACTATTTCCAATTGGAAGCAAAGACAAAAACTTTTCAAACTTGAGGTACCACCCTGACTGAAGGATGGCCAAGGTAAACTGGAACCGGTATTTAAAAATAAGAAGAAACATCTTTTTCTTTGATTCTTGTATTCCTCAAATGTCTGCACTACCATTACTGTGACTAGACCCTAAACCAATTTGGCTATTCAACTCTTATCAGGTTTTCTTCTTAAACATTGGGAAGCTTCAGGAGATCAGAAGAATGAGGGCAGAGGAGAGTACAGAGAACTATACATATACCATCTAATTTACCATCTAAAGAAGGAGACATTTCTGAGACAGAAAAAAGGGTATTATTAATAATCATGCTGGCACAAAAATATAAGCCAGAATTGTCCCAGGCAAAAATGTGACCACCCTATTCATATGACCCTTCCACATCCTGCCATTCATTGCTTCAAAATATATAAAAACTCAGATCAGATTCTGCCAAATACATAGACAACTTATTTTTGTAAGATTAAGGAAGTCTTCACTATCTATCCTCAGGCACTGCAACAGGTCTTTGCATAAAAGATTTGCTCTAGTTAGTTAAGTGAGTGAAATATTCTAAAATTTGTTTTTAGAATAAGGAATCCAAGAGTGGAAATTATTATGGTTTTTGCATAAATGAAAAATAAATTCCAAAGAATTTATTTTGGATTTAAAAATGAACCTCACAATTACCTATACCTGACATCATCTAGAACACCGAGATATCAATTTAAACATTCTTAAAAGAAAAATAATGAAATCACCAATCAGACTTTCTGAAGTTATTGGTTATATTTCAGAGGACATAGCAACAACTCTGAAATCTTCACAGATTTCTTTTTACAAATTAGACTTGCAAGGATAATTTTATTAACAAAACAAAACAGACAAGAAAGTTGATGATTCATTTTCATGCAAGTCTCCACAATGAATAGGGGAGTAAGATTAATACTTTTGTGACATTATCACTTCACCGTTTTGTGAGAATTACTTTGGGGTTACCAAAAAGTATCTGCTTTTATGTAGCTATAGAGGAAAAGAGTATACCACCTAAATTTTGGTTTGAGATATTTGTTTTCATCAGCAAATAAGATGATGTAAAATTTTAGGAAGATAATTAGAATTTCATTAGTAAGCAATAAGACAAAAATATGAAAAAGCAGGTCCTAGAAGCATAAAACTTTCAGTATGAAGTGTGCTAAGAGAGAAATTTAGCCAATGAGATTATGTGATATTGTGAATCTAACACCCTCACCCTCCATGGAAACAAAGATATTTTGATGTCAGGACCAGTCAACATTCTAAGTCGAATGAGAGGACAGAGTTTTCCATTAAATATGAGAACACAGGAACAAATGAAGCTCTAGAACTTGAGAATGAGTCCCACTGGGCTATGGAGCTTGTGTGACACTTGTATTTTATTAAGGCAGGAGTAGTAGCCCACCATGTACCCTGAGCACTGCTTATTTCACCAATGAAACAATACATTAATCTTCTCTTTGCATAGGTTTTGGTTACATATTTGAAGTATTTATGAAATTGTTACTACTACAGTATTAATGCCTGATTATGACACTTCAAATACTAAGTCACCACCTCCACCTTACATACATACTCACACAGAGCTAACAATATTTATATGGAAGTATTTTTAACTTACAAATATAACAAATAAGCCATAAATTATAAACAATATAATACCTGTCTCTCTGTGTTCTGAGACCACATGAGCAAAAAATTTCATTTCAGCCAGTACTCCCTTATGTTTTAAAACAGTAAAAGCAAGCTACAGTCTCATATTATTACCCTGTAATGTGAAGAATATCAATGAGGTCACTGACTTCCTTGGGAGCTTTCTCCCATTATATAGGAGACAGCCATGAGATCTTTTCAGAACATGAAAAGATGTGCCTTGGGATTTCCAGAGTAGCACTATGGGGCCCATTCTAAGTGGAAGCTGAATTGTGGTGTGCAGAGCTGCCAGGAGGGTCCTGATGTCCATCTCTTGTCCTTAAAACTTTTGACATCCAGGGCTTGTGACTGCAATTGTTTTATATTTTATAGCACCTCAAAATGGGAATGCTTCCTTTATAGCTTCAATCACAGCTTTAAAAATGAAGCTTTTATATTCTTATTTAATTAATACTTCTCTATCATTTCAAACTGAATTTATTTTATACTTCATTAGCACAAAAATCACACTTCTTTTTAGGTAACTCCCAATACACATATCCTTCTTTCTAGCCTCTCAAGACATATTACTGTTCCTGGAATTGTTTCCCACACTCTAACCTTTCTCAAACTGCCCTATTCTCTAGGAATTTATCCTCTTTTTAGTCAAGCCATCTCCTACCCATCTTGAAATCTTGCTGTGGCAGGAAGCACCCATTTTGGAAAGCAGTCCTTCTGAGGCCACCATCACCCTGATACCAAAACCAGACAAAGATACCATAAAAATAGAAAATTACAGGTCAATATCATTGATGAACATATAGATGCAAAGATCCTCAACAAAATACTAGCAAATCGAATCCAACAATCCATTAAAAGGATCATCCACCATAACCAAGTGGGATTTATCCCAGGGATGCAAAGATTTTTCAGTATCTACAAATCAATCAGTGTGATACACCACATTAACAAACTGAAGAATAAAAAACATACTATCATCTCAATAGATGCAGAACAAAGCTTTTAATAAAATTCAGCACCCATTTATGATAAAAACTCTCCAGAAAGTGGGCATAGAGGGAATCTACCTCAACACGATAAAGGCCATATATGACAAACCCATGGCTAACATAGTACTCAACAGTGAAAAGCTGAAAGCATTTCCTCTAAGATCTGGAGAGATCTTAGAGGATGTCTACTCCCACCACTTTTATTCAACATAGCTTTGGAAATTCTAGCCATGGCTATCAGAGAAGAAAAAGAAATAAAAGGAATCCAAATTGGAAAAGAAGAAGTAAAACCGTCACTGTTTACAGATGACAGGATACTATACATAGAAAACTCTAAAGATGCTACCAGAAAACTACTAGAGCTCATCAATGAATTAGGTAAAGTCGCAGGATACAAAATTGTTCCCTATGAGATCTGGCTGCTGCTTCTCTGTGCATCCAATATTTACTCCATCTATTATTATTATTATTATTATTATTTCCAAACTATCTTGACAAAATGAACTAATTTCCTCTATTCCCATCCCCTCAACCCACACCAAAACTATTTTAATTGTATTCCACTGTAATGAAATAAATATTCTAAGTTGCCATTAAATAAGAGTTTGCTGCTAAGGTGGCAACTTAAATTTTATTCAAGGACTGAATAATCTTTGCACTTTCTGTTGATTAAGTTCTTTGGAATAATTGATAGATGGCTGGTAGAACCACTGATGCTGCCCCATTGTTGAAGACAAATTTACAGACTCTTCAAATGTCACTAGTATATAAATATTTTCAAAAATCTTAATAATGAAACTTTAAACACTGTACTGTAGACTCTTTTTTTTTTTTTTTTTTTTTTTTTTTTTTTTTTTTTTTGCGGTACGCGGGCCTCTCACTGTTGTGGCCTCTCCGGTTGTGGAGCACAGGCTCCGGATGCGCAGGCTCAGCGGCCATGGCTCACGGACCCAGCCGCTCCGCGGCATGTGGGATCTTCCCGGACCGGGGCACGAACTCGTGTCTCCTGCATCGGCAGGAGGACTCTCAACCACTGCGCCACCAGGGAAGCCCTGTACTGTAGACTCTTATGTCTAACCTCCAAGGTACATTGATCATCTAGCTTAACTGATGTCATACAAACTTGGTTTACTTAAACTGGAACTATAAAGAAATTAAGCCATCTGGATATATTATTGAATCACACATGTTTAGAGACACTAAGTTTTACTTTACAAAATACCAAAAGGTTATTATGTTCAAGCTTAAAATTTATCATATTTTTCTGATGCATATTTTATTAATGAATTGTCTAAATGAATAGTTCTCATGGAATTCTCCAAGGCTTTAAGCAATTTCTTCAGCCTTATAATATTAATATAAGATTATGAATAAGTAGAAAAACATAAAAAGGCTTAGGCTTTTTTTAAATCAATCTCAATTTTAATGTATCTATTATTTGGAGAACTTTACTAAATATATATCTGCATGCCTAACATATTTATTTAAAAGGGAAGATAATGCAGCAAAGGAAACAACCAAATGAAAAGGCAACCTATGGAATGGGAAAAATTATTTGCAATCCATATATCCCATAGGAGGTTAATATCCAAAATATATGAGGAGCTCATCTAACTCAGTAGCAGAAAAATCAATAACCTGATTAAAAAATGAACAAAGGACCTGAAAAGACATTTTTCTAAAGAAGACATACAAAGGCCAACATGAACAGGAAAAGGTGTTCAACATCACTAAGCATCAGGACAATGAAAATCAAAACCAGTGAGATATCACCTCACATCTGTTATGATGGCTATTATCAAAAAGACAATAAATTACAAGTGTTGGCGAGGATGTGGAGAAAATGAATCCTTATATGCTGTTAATGGGAATATAAATTGGTACAGCCATTGTGGAAAACAGTATGGAGGTTCCTCAAAAATTTAAAAACAGAACTACAACATAATCCAGCAATTCCACTTCTGAGAATGTATTCAAAGCAAAAGAAGTCATTATTTCGAAGAGATGTCTGCACTCTCATGTTCATTGTAGCATTATTGACCATAGTCAAGGTATGGCAACAACATAAGTCAACGAATGAATGATCAAGAAAATGTGTGTGTGTGTGTGTGTGTGTATGCACACAAATACACACATACAAATACAGACAGACACACACCAGGAATATTATTCAACCACAAAAAGAAGGAAATCTTATTACTTGTGACAACATGATGAACCTGGAGTGCGCTATGCTAAATGAAATAAGCCTGAGAGAGAAAAACAAACACTGCACCATTTATTTATACTATGAGGAATCTTAAAAGAAAAAAAAAGTCAAACTCGTAGAAACAGAGAATAGAAAAGTGGTTGCCAGGGCCTGAGTGGTGGGAAAATAGAGAGAGACTGATAAAAAGGTACAAACTTTCAGTTATAAGATGAATAAAGTCTGAGGACCTAATGTATAATGTGATGACTGCAGTCAAGAACACTGTATTATATAATTGAAATTTGCTAAGAAAGTAGAACTTAAATGCTCTCACAAAAAAAGAAATATGTGAGGTGATAGATCTGTTAATTAATTCAGAGGAGTAGGCAGAATCCTTTCACAATGCATATATATATCAAATCATACACTTACTCTTACAATTTTGTCAGTTATACCTCAATAAAGCTGAAAAAAATAAAAATACTCTATTGTATACTTGAAATTTGCTGAGACTAAAACTTAAGTGTTCTTACCACAATCCCCCTTCAAAAAGGTAACTATGTGAGGTGAGGAATGTGTGAATTAACTTGACTGTAGTAATCATTTCACCGTTTGTACACATATCAAACCATCACACTATACGTCATACATGTATACAATTTTTATTTGTCACTTATAAAGCTGGGGGGAAAAGAAAGAAACTTCAACAACAAAAAAAGGAAGACAAATTCAGTAAGAGACTGAGGTAAGAAGCAGCCCTAACCCCTGCCTCTCACCCCGAGTAGGTGAGTAGAGGCTAGACTCAAGCCTTCCACAGCCATCAGTGGCCTCTCCCAAGCAGCCATGGATACCGTTTCTGGGACCAGATGGCGACCAGATGGCAACCCGATGGCGAAGTAAGAAGAACAGCAGCCCCTGAAAGCCTGGGGCATCTCGGACCAAAAACGTCAGTTAGCATGGAGAGCTTGGCTGCCTCAGGCCAGGATCCTCGCAGACCTGGGGACCTTTGTCCCACCTGGGGGAGATGCTACTGCATCCTGACAAGGATAGGCAAAGGCTTTGTGGCCCAGCAGGTGTGTGGAGCCCTGAAAGACGAGGGGAAGTCAGGGAATGGTCAGCTAGACCTTGGTATTAGAAGAGAGACAGGAAAGAATAATGGGCTATGTTTGGCCAACAGAAAATGCACACCACCACTTGGGAAGATTCACTGCTCTTTATAGAAGGCTTGTGTATGTAATATGAAAAAAGCTTCTCTCAACTTTACCTGCCAACCTTCTAAAATTCAACCTATTTCTCTACATCTAGGCCTTATAGATGTAAAGTCAACTGCACACAATAAAACAGAGTTAAAAATCACCTGGCTTGTAAACACTCTTTTGTACAAGGAAAAAAAGAAAAGAAAAATTTAATCATAAAAAGGAATACCTCCTGGGAATAACTTTTGGAAATGGAATTGTTAGGCCATCTCCATAAGTGACACTTTGACATTTGATCAATGGGTTAGAGCAGAAGGCCGTGAAGAGGCTGATTAGAAAACTGAAGGCATTCTTCATCTATAATTGGTGTATGTGGACTTAGGAGAAAGAATGCCTAGTATACTCAATTCATATATGAGAGAGCTAAAAGCTAGTATAATACCTAGGTTCATAAAAATCTATATAACTATAAACACCAGAAAAGAAAAATATATATCCCGGTATTAACACAAAGACATAAATGAAATGAGACTCTTCAGAGATGATTCTGCTATGAAGAGGAAAAGGTTCCTATGCCAGACTGCTTGTATTTAGAAGTCATATTTATATTATAACCATCTTTCCGTGGTGCGTTTTGTTCCTCACTATTGTATATGTAGTTAGCGGTGCAAAGTACTCTTTTGAAATAGCTAGTTTTTCTAGACACTCTAAAATGTATATCAAAAGCATGTAGTAAAATAAACTTTAAAAGTGTTTTTTGTTAAAGTTCTTTGACATACTGCTGTTAAGCTGAATGGCCAAACACCCTCTTCGAGCAGTACACGTTGTACGTGGGCACAGCTGTCCAGTGAGGATGAAGGAAAATGAGGCGTGAAGGACTCCACACCTGTGTGTTCAGAGTGAACTGCAGTCCCATGTATCTGTGTGCTGTGTTCTACCCAGCTGCTTACATGGTGTGTGTAATGGACAGGGGAGTCCTAATTGTACAGTATCTGGTCCTTCTGGATGGCTAAGGGTTTGCCAGCATATGACAAAAGGAGAATTGGAAAACTAGTACATTCTGTGTTAAAATTCATAGGAAAGACGGTTTTCTGAAAATTTGAGCCATATAATCCGTTGGATTGGTAGAGGAGTGAGAGAAGGGAAGGGTTCTAAGCTGGAACGTTCACATTTAAAGGACACTTGCAGGTTATAATGATTATTTGTGCAGTTTATTCAAAACTATTACATATATATATATATATATCAAAGTTCTTACTTGAAATAGCTAGTCTATGTTAAAAACAGATGTAGTAAAATATCACTATAATTTTTTTTTGTCAAAATTTATAGAAAATACTGTCTTTTGGAAATGGAATTGCTAAACCACTTATACGAGCCATAGGCTACTACTGATATTGTTCAATGGTCTGGAGAGGAAAAGAATTAAAAAGATAATTTGCTAGTGTGTTTATAGACATAGTTTCAAATAAACCATTTTTCTGTATGTTATGTGCATCTTGTTTTGCTGTGTAGTGTGTATAATGGACAAATGAGTCCTAGTTTTGCAACATGTAGCAACTAGATGTTAAAAAAGTTGCCAATGTATGAAAAAGTCGATTTAGTAAAAAATGAACACATATTGCACACTTTGTTTTGAACTTTATTGGAAAGCTTACCTCCTATAAATGACTTTTGGAAATGAATTTGCTCAATTACCTCCAAGCATTACAGATGTCTGTACTTGTTTACTGTGTTGGTGGTCGAGAGAAGGAAGTGAGGGAATATTTAAAAGACCTGGTAGATTAGAACCATTGCTATGTATGTAGTTTTATTTAATAGTACTATTTAGATAGTAACAAGTTCCTATTTGAAATATGTAATTTTTCCAGATGTTTAGAAGTGCAAAAGGTATTTAAAAGTAAAGGTACAACAGACACATGAAAGGATCCTCAACATTGCTAATAATCAGGGAAATGCAAATCAAAACCACAATGAGACACCACCTCACACCGGTCAGAATGGCCATCATCAAAAAGACCACAAATAACAAACGCTGGAGGGGCTTTGGAAAAAAGGGAACCCTTGTACACTGTTGGTGGGAATGTAAATTGGTACAGCCACTGTGGAAAACAGTATAGAGGTTTCTCAAAAAACTGAAAATAGAACTACCATATGACCCAACAATTCCACTTCTGGCTATATATCCAAAAGAAACAAAAACACTAATTCAAAAAGATACATGCACCTCAATGTCCGTAGCAGCATTATTTATAATTGCCAAGACATGGAAGCAACCTAAGTGTCCATCAACAGATGACAGTTGATATATATGAATGGTATATATATATATACATACACACACATATACACACACACACACGCATACACACGCACACACACCACATATTTATGTATGTGTATATACACACATACATACATACAATGGAATACTACTCAGCCATAAGAAAGAATGAAATTTTGAAATTTTGCCATTCACAGCAACATGGATGGACTTGAAGGGTATTACGTTAAGTGAAATAGGTCAAATAGAGAATACCGTATGATATCACTTCATGTGGAATCCAAAGAAATTCAACAAACTAGTGAATATAACAAAAAAGAAACAGACTCATAGATGTAGAGAACAAACTAATGGTTACAGTGAGGAGAGGGAAGGGGGAGGGGCAATATAGGGATAGGGGATTAAGCAGTAAAAACGATTACATATAAAATATACTATCAGGATATACTATACAACATGGGAAATATAGCCAAAATTTTATAATAACTATAAATGAAGTATAACCTGTAAAATTGTGAATCACTATGTCGTACACCTGCAACTTATACAGTATTGTACATCAACTATACTTCAATAAAAAATTTAAAAAAAATAAATGTAAAGGTGGTAAAATAACACTTTGCAAGTAGTTTTTTTTTTTTTTTTTTTTGTGGTACGCGGGCCTCTCTTTGTTGAGGCCTCTCCCGTTGTGGAGCACAGGCTCCGGACGCACAGGCTCAGTGGCCATGGCTCACGGGCCTAGCCGCTCCGCGGCATGTGGGATTTTCCCGGATGGGGCCACGAACCCGTGTCGCCTGCATCGGCAGGCAGACTCTCAACCACTGAGTCACCAGGGAAGCCCTGTAAGTAGCTTTTTATAATTGATGAGTAATTGTCTTTGGAAGTGGAATTGTTAACTACCTCTTTGAGCAGTATATTGTCTCTACTTGTTCATTAGGTTCGAAGAGGTGGGAGGGAAGAAATTGCAGAAGTTCTTTTTCTAGTATATGATCCAACGTCATATAAATTATATGATTTTTTAACTTTCCTGTACTGTATATATTATGTACGCACTAGACAAATGAGTCTTAAATTTATAGTATGTATTCTCTAGGTATTAAAGAGGTGGCCAATGTAAGACAGAAGTAGAGTTGGTAAATTAACACATTCTATAACTTTGTATTAAAACTCACAAAAATGACTTTTAGAAATAAAATTGTAAAACCACATTTATGTGACATGTGTGCCTGTACTCTACCACTGGGTTGGTGGGTGAATGAAAGAATTGAAGTGAAGGGCACTAGACTAGAATGTTCCTGTTTAGAAGACGCTTTCAGACATCAATATAATCACATATGTGTAGTTGCTTCAACACGACCAGGCGTATTGTAGTGCTGAATAACTACATTTGTAAGTAATTATTTTAAACATATAGTCTTTCTAGATGTTTAGAAATACACAGATTACATTAAAAGTTGAGATAGTAACATAGCACATTTTATAACTACTCTTTTAAAATTCATGTGAAATACTATCTTTTGGAAAAGGAATGGTCCAACCACCTGTGAGAGGTACACTGTGTTTGTGCATGGGTTTCAGGGGAGTGGGAGGAGAAAGGAGTGTAAAAGGCTCTATGCCACTATGTTCCCAGGAGCAAAGATTAACCGCTGTCCCATATGCCTGTGTACTTGCTGTATACATAGCAGATGTAACAGAAAAATGAGACCTCACTTTACAACATCTGGTCTTTCTAGATGTTTAAGAGTTTGCCACCAAATAACAAAAGTAAACAAATACATTTCAGGTTAAAATTCATTTTCTTGAAATTCACTTGTAGAAGCGAAATGATTAAAATCACCTCTAAGTATTACAGATGGTTACATTTGTGCGGTGGATTGATAGGGGCAGGAAGAGGAAGGGACCTAGGTCAAAATGTTCCTATTTACCAGATGCTTTAGTATTATAGTCTTTATTCCCTGTGTACAATTTATTCAATGCTACAATATGTGTAGTGGACAAACTTAAGTCCTGCTTAAATATCTAGTCTTTCTCGCTGCTTGGAAGTGCACAACATATGCTAAAAGTCGAGGATATAAAATAACACATTTTTTTCCCTTAGGGATCCACAGGATGATTATCTTTTGGGTAAGGGACCGTTGAATTTGATCTCTTAGAACAACACAGTGACACTTCACTGCGTGGCAGGGGCGAAGGAAGAGAAAGAAGTGAGGAGGGAAGAGTTGTATGCTCAGGAGTTGTTTGACAAGATCAGATATCTAAACATATTCTTTATGTGTATTTTAGTTAACATTGCTATGTATTTTTAGGATAGACAAGTCCTAAGTGACCAAAAGTAAAGGTAGTGAAATAACCCTTCTATAAATATATTTTGTTCATTGACAGAAAAGATTGTTTTTGGAAATACTCTCTGTTAATCAACGTCTTGGAGCTGGACATATTTCTATACTAAGTCATTCGGATAGTGAAGGAGGAGGAAGAAAGGTGAAAGGAATAGCTCTTTGTTAGCATATCCATATCTATAAGACAGTATAGACCACAGTCCTTTATACGGGTATCTTCTAAAGTACCTATGTTTGTTGTGGACAATGTGCAGTCCTTACTTTCATCTAAGATTTTTAGATTTCTTAAGGTGACAATGAACAAGAAAAAGAGTTTGTGGATTAGCCAGTTTCTAGATATCTTTTGTTATAGTTGTAATACTGTTATATAGAAAAAGAAGCATCTTGAACCAAGAATTGTTAAACCAGCTCAGTACATCCTTCAGGGCTTATTAACCGGGCTGGCAGCAGAGGGCTAGAAGTACAAGGAAAGTTATTATGCAGTTGCGTTCACATTTATAATTTGATTACATCCACTGATGAATGAATGTATCTCTTATGGTTGTAATACACTTTTAACTAATTTGATGGAAACCCTTTCTTGCTAATATTTTAATAATTTAGATCTGATAATGAATTATCTCAGAAGGATTATACCTATTGTACTCTATTGTTTTACATTACATTTTTAAATTGAGTATTAAGGGAATGCAGTATTTTAATGTAATTCTACCAACATCTTTATCCAGAGGCCTGTTGCCATTTTCGTCTTTATGAAATTTTGTTTCTGTAAAAGACAGGATTACATTTTTTTTTTTTTGACTGACTTGGTGAAGTGCATTCTCAGTTATCAAAATTCTCATAGGTTTGGGACTTAATTAGTAAATATTCATAATGTGCAAAAGCATAATACACACTAGACAAGCTCAACCACATAAAAGTGTATGTTCAGTTACGTGTATGAACATACACAAGGACTCACAAAGACACGTCAAACTTTAAACTCCTTACGTTTATGGATGATTTTGTGTTCTTTGTTTCTTATGGGTCTCAGTTTTACTATAATACACATATTAACTTTTAGAAGTTCAAGAAAAAAATGATATTTTTAAAAGGAGAGAAGTGTCTTTTGTTTAGGATATAACGTATAACAAAAATTAAAAACCATACATATATGTCTTTGTTTCCATCCGGAGCTTTGAAAGAAGAATCTATTGTTTTAAAATGTAACTAACTCCCATACCTGCCACTAAAGCCTAAAATGTTCAGGTTCTTATAACAATCTTTTTCAAAATTAATAATGACGTCATCTGGTTAAACAGAATTATATCTTGAAGGGAGCCATTCCTGTCACATAAGAAACACAAAGCCAGGAAGAGAAAAGGGATAAATAGGAAAATATAGCCATTTGATGACAATGCAAATTTACACACATTAACATACATCTTAAATAATATTTTGTTGTAGTAGATTGCTAAAACTATAGTCAATTATCAAAACTAAAAGAAGGGAATTCAAAAACACCTGGAATGCAATTTCCCAGGAAACTCAACAGCTAAAATCTGAAACATAATAGGATTTCTTCATTTATTCTCATCCGGAGTCTTCACTGCCACATGAGAATCTAGTAATTCCAAGCAGAAACATTTGTTGGTGGAAAGGAGAGGGCTTTGGGGAAATAAAAAGGGTTTGGAGTCAGAGGTAGAGACTCTGAACTGATATTTTAGATTAAAACCATCAGGACATTCAATTTTCTCCCAAATACTTGGAGAGTCTCATCAATCAGTACAGCTTTCCAGTCTGAAAACCACAGTATCCGTTGTATAATTTTACTTTGTGAAAACTACCCAAGGCCGAGCTCAGAACTCATGTTTCTGCAAAGTATAGAAATTTAGTAACTGTTACTGACTTCTTCACTGTTTTATGTTAGCAACAACAAATATGTTCTAATTCTAGTGTAATCACACTATCCTTTTCCTAACAGTAAAATGAAGTTATCAAATTTATGTTAAAGGTCTGGAGGTCAGCTAATAAAAATCAGTTTGCCAACATTACAGGTGACCCTACCACATATGAATAATTGCTTACGGCTATTGCATGTACACAGTTCACTGGATAAAACTTCAGAAATTGGCTCCTTGGTTTTTATACTTCCCATAATAATCTCATTTTTTTCTTCTACCACAAACTTTTTTTTACAAGGCATCAAATTAGCTTCTAAAATAGCTTAATTTCTATTTTAAAAATCTATCTTCCAGCAACTTTTAACACCTCACTGGTTAATTATGTTAGTTGAACAAAAATTCAAAACAAATAGCACATTGATATTTACCTTTTCCTGAAGTTAATTATCTTGGAAAGGTAAGTCAGTAATCACACAGCATGAAAGTAAAGATATATTCGTTTTTTTGTGTGGGTCACATAAGCTGTACTCTTAACACTGTTTGTCTCATAAGCACATTTGTCAATACCGATAAGAAACACAGAGTGGATGCTAAGCAAGAGACAGCAACTGCAGCAGCTAAGGAGAAAGGTAAATTCTAGGCCCTCAAATTTGCAAAGTTTGCCGTAGCAAGATCAGCCACCAAAATTCTCAGCATGCAATCACTTCCTGATAACCGCCCCCCCCCGCGACACAAAAAAACAGGAGTTGCTAAAGAGTCATTAAAATAGTTTTAGCTCTTAAGCCTACTTTCCCTCACTCTTACTAAATCTATCCTTGAAATAAATCAAACCCCATTTTCCAAGGTGGTATTTCAACCAACAATGCATTTTACTCTACTTTTATTCCTCTCTTTCTTGTTTTGAAAGCTATTAAAGCATTAGAAGCTATAATGCCATCAGTTATAAAGTCTGGATCATAAAGTTTTTCTATAAACAAGGAAAATGAAGAACATAGATAAAAATCAATAGCTTAGTGTTTGATCACATGAGTCACAATGAAAAGAAATACGAATGTAGGTCACAGACTTATTTAAAATGCCAGGGATTATAGTATTTCTGTGTTAGCAGGTACATGGTTCTTCCAGTCAATATTTCCCGCTTCAACTCAAACATCAACAATATTTCTCAGGCTAATTAGCTATATAAGTGGCGATTTTTCTCCAATTAGAGAAACTTGGTTATTATCACCTAATTACTCCAAAGGGGCTTTTTAAAATTTGAGGTATCAAATAAACTTATGTTTTCTGCAGATTCAATTTGCTTCTTTTCTGCAGATGAGAGACAAGGGAGCAATAAGCCTTCAAATTGAATATTTGCTAAAATTACTATGAACAATACAAACCTAATTGGTTTCTGATAATCACTTGTTTTATCATGCCCATGCCTTCCACCATGGTTCATTTTGATAATGAATAAAAGTTTTTTTAATCCAAATACTATGTTTTGATGATCACAGAACTGTACCCACAAAATTCTTTAAATGCTGTATTTCAAGATAGATGGCCTTTGCTTGTTTATGTAGTCAAAATCTTATTACCTGTCTTACACATAGCAAAAAACTGCAGTAAATGAATGTGAAAACTTGAAACCCAGAGTACAGTAACAGAAGGAATATATCGTTCTAAGGTAGAATCATATATCTTAAAAAGAGCTGTCATTTTAAAAACTTGTTCTCCTTTTCCTACATGGAAAACCACTGTCATTAATTTTGACTGAACTTCTCTCTCATTTATATCAATAAATCCCCTGACAAACTTAAAAACTTCTTCTACCTTTATTGTCTGACAAAGACAACCCACTGTGAGAAATAATGGTGCTCATAAATGAGAGGCAAAGAAGCAATAACAGTTTCATTTACAGATCATTAAACAAGAAACCACCTCAGAGAAAAGATCTCTGTTTAAGGCTCTGTACTGGGCTGGCATATTTCAGATGGGTAAATTCATAGGAATACCTCACCACTTCTACAAGGACAGCTGAAGAAAAGCTCTCATTACAATAATAATTATTTGTGCTTTTCACCAAATATCAAGTTACTATGCAAAAGAATTATGCTTTTGGAAAGATGGTTAAATGCTTTCATTAGGTAATAAAACATTTGTTAAATTCACTATGTTGTAAGTGGAACATGATCTTTACTACAATTTTTTGATGTATAAGAAAAATTTTTTGATATATAAGAATATGTGCATGTACATGCTCACACGCTCCCCAGCACATACATAATTCCTAAAGAAAGACCACAGCAAGGAAGAGTTCTCAAAATATGTGTCTACTATTTTTGATCCAACGAAATTCAAAGAAATGTGTTTTCCTAAAATAATTCAGAAATGTAGTAAAATCCTATCAATATTTTCCTCCATAATTTCTTCCACAGCCTCCTTGCTTAGAAAACACTTTCCTACCCAGATGTCATATTTTTATCTGTATTTCTTGATTTTGTCCTCAAATTCTGTTCTTCAGTGTTTCCCACCTCAATAAATGGGAAAGCCATTTCACCAGCTGTGCACCATAGATAAATTTTGCCTCTCCTATACTTGAAATTTTTATCATATACTCTGTATACTTTATGTCTGGTCACTTCAATTCAGCATAATATTTTTAAGATTTATCCATGTTGAGTATCAGAATTTTATTCCCTTTTATTTCTGTGTAGTTTTCCACTGTATGACATTTCCAATCTGGGAGTATTCAGAATAAAGTTGATACAAACATTCTTCTATAAGTCATCTTCGTAAAGTAATTTTTTAAACATTTCTCTTCAATACCTAGGAGTAAAGTGGCTGTTGTGTCAGTTATCAATTTATTGCCACTCAGCTCCAAACCTGTCCATCATTTCCAAGTCTGCAGCAACATAGTGGGAGGCTGTAAATATGTGGTCCTTTGACAGCTGGCACCAAGTTAAGTTTGTCAGTAGAGGATACTGAAGAAAAATTTCTCTTCATGGTTCCAACGAGCACCTGTCCTCTGGCACCTACAGAGCGCGTGGCTTCTGCAGTACTCAGTGGCAATGAAACATAGCACCTTCCTGTGGGCAGCTTCCCCTACCACTCTCTTGAAAGCCTTTCCAGCAAACTTCCGAAACACAGAACCTCTCTGGGGAAGGCTTCTCCTGGCACTCCAAAGGGCATATTTCCCGTGATTTCCCCTGGCACAGTACCTCAGCAAGCTTCACAGCCATCCTGTGAGCCACAGTTGCGCTCCCCAAGGAAGCAGGGATCTCAGCCTGGGATGTGGGAGGGAACAGGGATTCCTTGGTGCTACCTCAGCCTTAGGGGTAATAGCTGTTCCATATATCTACTATTCTTGTACTCTTGAAAATTTTCTTTACCTCTCACTAGCCAAACCCCATTACTCCAAGCCCATTAATTCCATTAAGCCTTCCCTTTTCAAATTACTGTGTAGTTTCTTCTGACTGTACTCTGGGTTACAGAGAAAACATATTTAAAAACAGTGTTTAAAAGTTGCTTTTAAAAGCATTTGACAAAACAGTTTTGAAAAAAAATTCTACAATTTTAACACCCCCATTAGCAATGTATGAGAGTCTAGACTACAAGTCTGTGGCTCCCCTGTTCAATTCTTCCAATTTATGGGGGGCTTATTTTCTTAAGTGTGTCTTTTGATGAGCAGAATTTTTTACTTATCATGAAATCTAATTTATTAAGTTTTTTCTTTTGTGTTTAATAGTTTACGTGCGTGTGTATCCCAAGAACCCTTTGACCACTCCAAGGTTAGGAAGATATAATCCTATACTTTTAGAAAGTTTATATTAGCTTTTATATGTAGGTCTATGACTCATCTTTAATAAATACAGTTTATGACTTGAGACAGACGTCAAGTTATTTTTCCCCCCTCACCCGATCAGTTTTTCCAGGACAGCTTTTTGAAAAGACTTTCCGTTCCCCCACCAAATTGCTTCAGTGCCATTATCAAAAATCAATTAACTAAATATATATACTTTTTAAAATCTGTCCTGTTTCCCTGAACTATTTGTAAGTCTGTCTTCATGAGAACACAACATTATTATTGTAGCTTTACAGTAAATTTTCAAGTAGGTAGTGTAAGTCCTCCAATCTGATTTTTTTCCCAGAATTACTTGGCCCTTATTAAGGCCCTTAACATTGCCATATATTTTATTACCAGCTTGGCAATTTCTACAAAAAGCTTGCTGAGATCTTGAATGGGATTAAGTCTTATATCAATTTGGAGACTCTAACAGCTGAGCAATAATGAATCTTCTAATCCATGAAAATACTGTCCCTCTCCACTTACTTGGGTCTTTTAAAAGTTCTTTCATCAATGCTTTTTAATTTTTAGTGTATAGGTCTTACAAGTACTTTATGAAATTTAATTCTAAGTATTTGTGATGCTTATGTAAATGGTATTTTATCTAATTTTCAAGTGTGATAGCTGGGTATAGAGAAATTGGCTTTTTATAATGATCTCATAGCCTGAAATCTTGCTAATTTATTCATTCTAATAATTTTATAGATTCTTTAGAACTTTCTATATATATAACTATGCCACCTATGAATAAAGACAGTTCTTTTTCCTTTCTAATTTGTATACCTCTCATTTCTTCTTGCCTTTTTACACCAACTAGAATTTTAGTACAATGCTGAATAAAAGTAGTGAAGCATGGTATTCATCATCCTACAGGATGAAGTAAATAAAGTGTTTTATGTAAACGTTTTTAATCAGGCTGAGAAAGTTCTCTACTATTCCTATTTTGCTGAGCTTTTTCTTTTTTTAACATCTTTACTGGAGTATAATTGCTTTACAATGGTGTGTTCGTTTCTGCTTTACAAACAAAGTGAATCAGTTATACATATACATATGTTCCCATATCTCTTCCCTCTTGCATCTCCCTCCCTCCCACCCTCCCGATCCCACCCCTCCAGGCGGTCACAAAGCACCGAGCTGATCTCCCTGTGCCATGCAGCTGCTTCCCACTGGCTATTTTACGTTTGGTAGTGTATATATGTCCATGCCACTCTCTTTGTCACAGCTTACCCTTCCCCCTCCCCATATCCTCAAGTCCATTCTCTAGTAGTTCTGTGTCTTTATTCCCGTCTTACCCGTAGGTTCTTCATGACTCTTTTTTGTCTTAGACTCCATATATATGTGTTAGCATATGGTATTTGTTTTTCTCTTTCTGACTTACTTCACACTGTATGACAGACTCTAGGTCCATTCACCTCACTACAAATAACTCAATTTTGTTTCTTCTTATGGCTGAGTAATATTCCATCATATATATGTGCCACATCTTCTTTATCCATTCATCCGATGGTGGACACTTAGGTTGCTTCCATCTCCTGGCTATTGTAAATAGAGCTTCAATGAACATTTTGGTACATGACTCTTTTTGAATTATGATTTCCTCAGGGTATATGCCCAGTAGTGGGATTGCTGGGTCATATGGTAGTTCTATTGGTAGTTTTATAAGGAACCTCCATACTGTTCTCCATAGTGGCTGTATCAATTTACATTCCCACAAGCAGTGCAAGTGTGTTCCCTTTTCTCCACACCCTCTCCAGCATTTATTGTTTCTAGATTTTTTGATGATGGCCATTCTGACTGGTGTGAGATGATATCTCATTGTAGTTTTGATTTGCATTTCTCTAATGATTAATGATGTTGAGCATTCTTTCATGTGTTTGTGGGCAATCTGTATATCTTCTTTGGAGAAATGTCTATTTAGGTCTTCTGACCATTTTTGGATTGAGTTGTTTGTTTTTTTGATATTGAGCTGCATGAGTTGCTTATATGTTTTGGAGATTAATCCTTTGTCAGTTGCTTCATTTGCAAATATTTTCTCCCATTCTGAGGGTTGTCTTTTGGTCTTGTTTATGGTTTCCTTTGCTGTGCAAAAGCTTTTAAGTCTCATTAGGTCCCATTTGCTTATTTTTGTTTTTATTTCCATTTCTCTAGGAGGTGGGTCAAAAAGGATCTTGCTGTGACTTATGTCATAGAGTGTTCTGCCTATGTTTTCCTCTAAGAGTTTGATGGTATCTGGCTTTACATTTAGGTCTTTAATCCATTTTGAGTTTATTTTTGTGTATGGTGTTAGGGAGTGTTCTAATTTCATTCTTTTACATGTAGCTGTCCAGTTTTCCCAGCACCACACTTATTGAAGAGGCTGTCTTTTCTCAACTGTATATTCTTGCCTCCTTTATAAAGATAAGGTGACCATATGTGCGTGGGTTTATCTCTGGGCTTTCTATCCTGTTCCATTGATCTACATTTCTGTGAGGTTTTCTTTTACATATAAATGGCTGTTGAATTTTGAGAAATGTTTTTCTGAATTTATCAAGATGATCACAGAAATGTTCTATGTTAATATGGTGAACTACTTTGCTTGATTTGTGGATATTAGACCAGTCTTGCTCTCCTGGAAAAAAACATTACATGAACATAATGTATTATCCTTTTTATATAGTACTGGGTTGAATTTGCTAATATGTTAAAGATTTTTGTGCCTATGTTCATGATAGATATTGGATCATAGGGGTCCCCGTCTCCCCTGTAATATCTAAGTCTGGTATGGGTACCAGAATTATGACTTATAAAAAATTTGGGAATTATTCGTTCCTTCTCTATTGTCTGAAAGTTTTTATGATATGGCTCTTACATGATTTAAATGTATTTGATATCAATCAGCAGTAAAGCCACGTGGACACGCAATTCTCTTCGCAGGAAGAAAAATTTGTTTCATTATACTTTCCGTGGTGTTATTGCTGATTGTGCTGGATTGTTTGTTGTCAAACTGGCATTACTGCTTCAAAATAAGTCTGGGAGATTCATTCCCGAAACCTCTTCCTTATATTATTCTAAGTAAAGTTTTCTAAAGACAAGGTCATGCATGAGATTTGAAAGCTGAACTGAAGCACTGACCTTTATTTGCAGATGGATCACGGTTGAAAGATCCAGTGATGACTGCTCACTAAAAGGCATAGTTTGTCTGTGCTCTCTTCCCTACTCATCTTTCCAGCTGCTTGCCTGGCCAACCACCCATGCTTGCCACCCGACACAAGCCCATGGAGAGAGGACAGATCCCACGAAGAAGCAGCAGTTCCTCCAGAGACAGATGGTTTTAAAGAGGCAACAACTTCTATGCAGGCAGCAGTTTCTAGACCTCTCTAAAAGTTTCCCTTTGGCCGATCCACTTTGGTGTCCAGTCACACACAACTTCTCAGATTTTCCCTAAGCTCTCACTAACCCCTCCTTGCTAGTGCTGAAGTGGGTTGGGATTAGTTGCTGTTCCTCTGACCTCTCACCCTCACCCACCTCATCCTCTTCCATCTTCTCCCAGATTATGTAAACCCAAATCCCTAAATTAAATACTGTCTCCCCATAATTGTAGCTGGTCTATTTTCCTGATAGAATTATCACTGATATACTGATACATAGAAAATATAATTTAAAAAATTTTTTGCATTTTGACCTCCTGCTTTATTAAACTTTTTAACTGTTCTATTGGTATCTCAGTTGATTTTTCCTTGGAAACATATCATTACCAGCTTTGATATTTCAGTCCTTCCTTTCCAACGTATGTACCTGTTATTTTATTCTCATATTAGTTTATTAAAGTGTAAGAATAATGTTAATTCTTATATCTTTAGTGATTATGGTAGAGATGCCTCCAGAATTTCATTATAAAGTAGATCTCCCCCACCTTGAGGTATATTCTTTATCATATTGAAGCCATGTCCTTCTCTTGTTTGTATTGATATTAAAATATCTTTGGATTTTTGGAGACATTTGATCTTACCATACTTGATTCCTGCAATACTTGATCAAACTGTAATTATTCATTAATAATATGCTGAATCATATTTGCTTTAGAATTTTTCCTTTATATTCATAAGCATGATTGCTTTATTTATCAAATAGTGTCCTTAGTTGCAAACGAAAATTCTTTCACATTCAGCTCTCACACCAGTCTAACTGGATTGGTAGAATGGATTCAGTAGCTGAAAGTAAGACTTTAGATTCTACCCTTGTGAGAAACAAACAGAAAAATAAAAATAAATGCAAAGATGTTGGCCAGCCATGAATGATTAATGTCCACTATGGTCTATACCTTTTAAATGTTACTTTGACCAGATTTCCTTATCAGATATGTAACTTCTTAATACAAAAAGTCCCTTAGTCCTCTATGCTCTTTTCCTTAAAGAGCCAGAAAATAAGTATTTTAGGACTATGGGTCCTGTTTTCTGTCACACTACTCTACTGTGCCACTGGAGAGCTAAAGAAGTCATAGACAGTATATAAATAAATAGGTGTGACTGCGTTACAATGAAATATTATTTACAAATACAAGTAGTCAGCCCACAAGCCATAGTTTGCCAACTCCTATTCTAGAACAATTGTATACTGCATGAAAATCTCTTCCTTAAAAGTATAAAAGGGGGGCTTCCCTGGTGGCGCAGTGGTTGAGAGTCCGCCTGCCGATGCAGGGGACACGGGTTCGTGCCCCGGTCCGGGAGGATCCCACATGCCGCGGAGCGGCTAGGCCCGTGAGCCATGGCCGCTGAGCCTGCGCGTCCGGAGCCTGTGCTCCGCAACGGAAGAGGCCACAACATTGAGAGGCCCGCGTAACGCAAAAAAAAAAAAAAAAAAAAAAAAAAAAAAAAAGTATAAAAGGGCTAACCTAATTAACACTTCATACAAAAATGACAAAACCTTGCCCTTTGTAACTATTTTTGCTTGAATTTTCTGTCTACAATCTTTGGTTTCTATTTATATTTGTTTGTCAGATCATTATGCATCCTATTACTTTTAGCCATATTAAGTTACTTTGGTCTTTTGCTGTGGTCTCTTGTAGACAACATATATTAACATTTAGTTTTAAATCAATTTTCGAGTTTTCGGGGGGGCGGTTAGTTATGCCAAAAGCACTGAAAGTCTGACTGTATAATTCTTTGAAGAATATATATTATCAATGTGGAATATGAATGAGTAATAAGTAGACCCCTGGAATGAGTATCAGTGGACTAATCTCTTTACTAGCATCACAATGACAGTTAACACCACTGTTTCTAGGCATTGAGCTAGAAACAGATTTAAAAGAAGCAACATAAATAGCATGTGAACAGAATAATTACTTTTTTCCATGAAAAATAAAAAGAATGATTTTATTTCTGTTGATAGATGTGTCAAATGTAAAGCTATCTAAAATATTTAGAGTAATTAGCAAACTTAGAATAGTAACAATCAGTTTGTATTTTTAACAATGGATGAGTAATATTCCTCCCGCCTTTTCTTACATTTCACATTTTTGTATTTAAACTTCTTTCCTCACATTTAAAGCTTTACAAACTATGTACTAGTGTTACTGGCTTTATGTACGAGTAGTAGCATGCACTAGGGCACAGATATAAGTATCCAGAGGCCAAGTCTTTTGATTCATCTCCAATAACAAGATCAGTTTTCTAAAACTAAGAATTAAATTATAGTTCTAAATTTGGAATGCACTACTTGTGTCACCTTTAACAAAAACTTGATTTTCCTGGCCTCAGTTACCTTTTCCTATAAAATGGGAGAAATAAGGTTTTCCTTTCCCACCTCCCAAGGTTTTATGAAAAGCAAAAGACATACCTTGTAAATTCACATTCAAAACTACAAACCAGTACACAAATGTAAGATTTTGTTGAACTGTGTTCTCAATAATCTGTTGTTTTTGTTGTTATTTTCATTCAGGACATTAAACATTGTTTTAATTATCTTTTTTCAACATTTTAAAAATTCAGCATGATACCAAGATACTCATTTCTAACTAATGGCACAGATGCATTAGAAAAATTAAAGAATAATCAGAAAAGCTTATAATAATAACCAATTTGAAATTTAGAACATCTTGACCACTTTAATACAGTATATATAACGTTTGTGAGATAGGATCTATATAAAAGTACCATACATTTGAAAAAAATGCCTACATTGGTATTCCAAAGAAAACTTAATTAGAAAATAATTATTGAATTATAAAAAATTAAATGTGGAGACCCTTCAAAGAACTCTTTTCATGCATTCAAATATGGCCTATTTTATTCAATTGCAATGTGCATATACTTCATATAAAAAATTGTATATGCTGAAATATGTCTTTATTTTATAAATTAAAAAAAAAGACTGCACTGAGGTGTTGCCTTTTTTTTTCTTGCTTTCTCCTTCCTATGTTTCTACTCATCTTTGCTTCTCAAGTGCCAATGTCCTCCTGTCACCTTTTAATGGAAGTCCAAAGTCTTCCACGGAGATGCCTCTACTTAAACTACCCCCTTCCCAAAATATTTGAACCTTCAGAATGACCTCTCTCTTCCTCTGATCTGGGCCATCCATCAAAAATCCTAGTCTCTTTACATAGTTGGACTTAAGAAGACATCAGTATGAAAATAATTCAATTAATCTACTTCATAATAATAAATGACAGACTTTTAACCCTTCATTTGATGTTTGTATTTTTAAAGAGGATTTTTGATAACTATTCTCTCAAGAGAATATGTCACAATGAAGAACTAAATTTCCAGGTAAGATTATGATTTGGGGGACAGAGACTCACTGTGGAATGCTCTTTAAGCTGAGAGCACTAGGTCCTTCATCTTAGTGATCCTGTCCCCTAGATATATTATTAAATTTGGCCTTCAAACCCAATTATCATATTACTCATGGCAATGGTCATTTATGCCTAGCCTAATAAATTTGGAATGGTAACACAGAGCTCCACGCAGCAGGTAAAATTTGGGGAGGGTCTTTACTTCAAAGAACAGAGGCAAGCATAACAGCACCATGTTCAGATCTAGCCCCACAGCACAGATATCTCCCTGCAGTCCACAAAAACATATTTTCTATTTAGCATACATTGTACTGAGGAGCTACTGCAGCCGGGAACATTTAGTCATCTGGGAGCAGTTAGTTTAGTTGGGACAAACAGTACTACATATCTTAATAGCTCTTAGGGGCATCTTTCTAATACAGTTGAGTGTACTAACCAGTGCTCATTATGATGAGCCTGAGTCATCAAGAAAAGGGTAAATTATGCTCAGCATGCTCTGTTTACTGAGGAATGCCCTTCTAAAAAGAAGATGGAAAAATCCTGTTTAAAGCAGAGAAAATCTAGCCATGGGAATAATAAAGCAGAAAGTCACTTGCCTGCTTCGTTCCTCTCTCAGCAATCCTTTCGAGTTCTTTCAAGACAGAATTTGATTTAGGGACAAATCTCAGGTTAGAGTGAGATTCTTCCATATACACAAGTTAACATTTTCCAAGACAGGCCACAACCAACACCTTTTAAAAGCTTTTCAGGACTACAAAAAGATCCCTAAATCAGTTGTTACAGATGGTATTAGCTCAGAGACCAATTTTCCTTTTAACTTAACATTGACCCAATTAAAGGAGGGAACTCGAGGAACTGGGGCACCAAGGCAAAAGATGAGAAAGGCCCATGCTCTCTGCCACCTATCCCACCTCATGTTGCTTAACTGTGCATGGATTAGTACAAACAATATAAGAACATGCTTTAAGTTCAATTTGAATGTGTCCACATTCTTCTTGTAATTTGGTAATAATGATGCACAAAAAAATCCCCTTGGCATTTCACCTTTTCCTACACTAATTTGATTCCTTTAAAAATGAATTTCAAATAAAGGCATTCAAACACCAAGAGGAATTACTAAAAATTGTGAGAAAAACCCATGCTCCTAAGGTTTCTTCTGAGAATCACTTCTCTGTTATCTTTAAGAATTTTAACTGAACTTTGAATTCATGTTTCTACTTTTTTAATCAAATAATGGGATTAATAAATTTCAATAACAAATTTACTTCTAGAAATTATATATTAAAACATCAGGGAAGGTAAGCAATGCCAAAAATGTTAGTTAAGAATGCAAAAAGATGCTTTCAAAATCTTTAAAGCACCCCTATGGCTCTCATAAAAATTAAACATGAGACAAAATTTACATAAACTTCACGTCTCATTAGAATCCATATATTAGAAATAGGCAAAGTATAGATTTGTGTGTGATGAGCACAGTAATGTAAGTAATAAATTTTTTAAAATTTAAGATTTATCTTAAAATCAACCACAATGATATTTAGTTTGAAATTTTCAGTAAAAAATGGAATATTATTGAAAATAAATATAACAGAAGCTTATTGTATCAAAACAGACTAGTCTGAAAATATATATATGAGAGAAATAGTAGCTTTCCTAAAGCTTACACTCAAATTGAAGATGATATTCCATGTAGGTTTCCTTTTTGTACCTTAGATTCTCCCATAAACCAGAATCACTGGTAAATGTCCATACTATCAGCTTATTCCTTAATATGCAGTGAGAATACAGAGTTGTTCAACAAAATATATATAATTTGCTCTGTGCTATAAAATATACAATGTGCACATCTTACAATAGTTTGTAAAATAAATGAGCTGCAAATACAGCTTTCAGTCTACATATAATTTCTTTTATTTAGCATATTTTCATTGTTTTTACTTCTGAGTTTGGGGGTTAAGAAATGCCAGGTCTGGGTAGCATACTTCTGTTCAGTGGGGCAATGATGTTAGATGTCCTGCCACTGTGTTGTTCCTCCAGTCCTGAGTGTCCCAAACCAGCTCGTCCTTTTCCTACAACCTTTCGGAGTTCCCTTTGGTTGTCTCTTGTGTTATTACCAGGGTTTATACTTGTTCTTAGTGAGGAAGAACAGGGAAAATTGGTTTATGCCACCTTGTCCTCAAGTTTTTTTTAGAAGCCAAATAGTAAAATTTCTTTCCTTAATTTTTTTATATTTTGTTACTCTCTCAGCATCATGGCAACCCACATAAAAAATGGTCAAGAAGGAGGTTTCTAACATTATCTTTCAAGGAGATCTCTTGCCATAGGTATTCCAAGAATTACAACATTCAGGAAAAAGCCACCATTTGCTGTTAAAGGTTTACCTAAAATTTGTATCTTAATTGAGCTAATTTCCACTGGAGAAGTAGGTAAGAATGGAGGAGATGTAGGAGATAATACATTTTCCCATATCCACCCTTGTTCATCACAGTATCCCCAGTTTATATTCACCAGTTATCACAACTGTGACTGGTACATAGTAGGCGATCAATAAATAGTTGTTCAATGTCTGAATAAATGAAGAGATAGATGTCCTGTACACAATTATCAGAGCAACAGGAAAAATAAACAAACAGTAGGAAATCCATCATACAATGTATGGCCATGCATTCAGCCTTAAAGAGAAAAAGTCAGCTCTTTGCAGATTATTGTGGAAGGGAGAGGGCTCAGAACTATGCCTATAATAGTTGTGAAACATCTGTAGGACTCTATTAGGCCACTGTAGTATCCATTTTTGGCAAAGAGCGTTTAATATTTTTCAACTCTCTGAAACAGAGAACAAGCTGAATATTTATATTTCAACAAATTGGAACCAAGAATTAGTATTTCATGTTTTGAATTTACCAGTGATTAAATGGTTATTGTGTATTTCTTGTGAAAATCAGATACCTGCTGTTGAAATATAAAATATAAGAACCTGATTGAGGTTTTACAAGAGCAATACTTCCAGCAGCAAGAAAATGAAGAAGATCAAATCAGAAATATTGATCAGTCAGAATGTTTCTATTTCACTGTGTGCACGAGACAATTCAATGAAGACAAGTCAGCTTACAGCAAGGAAAATGGAACTGCTTACCACCATCGTCCTTAATATAATGGTAAAATGTGGATTCAAAACAAATTGCCAAGCCCAAGTCCTATTTCTACTACTGTCTAGCTCTTCAAACTGGGTAAAATTAATGAGATCAACTATGCCTGTTTTGGAACGGTAAAATGGGAATAACAGCAATACCTAATTCAAAGGGTTTTGGAGAAGATTAAATAAACATCTGGTACTTGTAAAGCACTGTGTCTGGCATAGACTAAACACTCCACATGGCTATTATACTTTTCCCCATATTTAAGAAAAGTAATGTTTATCCATGAAATATGTTTTCCACTCTGTGTTGTTTTCATTAACTGAAAATATATTAACAAAAAATTGTTTCAAAATTAATTGAAGTTCTCCTGTTTTGCTAGTAATTTCTACAAACTTCTCTTTTATAAGGTTTGTGCTTTTCATTCTTAACATACATGCCCTTTCAGTTTGCTTCCAAACATCTAAAAATGGGCACAGTGTTATTTTCTTGTTTTATGGCACAGTAATGCAATTCCGTATATCATTTAGGAGGAAACAAAACATATATTCTAAAATCAACATGAAATAATGTTAAATTATATACAATGTTTGGATATATATGACATAGATTTAGTGTTAAACTATACTGTCATAAATGAATGTTGTAAACATAAAAATGAAAAGTTAAAAAAGGGAAGAGGTTTAGTTGCATACTTTTTAAATTACAACATTCTAAGAAAGTATGAAAGGAAAAGAAAGTATATTAGCGGTATGGAAAGAGAATATTCAAAGAATACAAAGAAAATAGAATCAAATAGATAAATCAATTAAATAATAAAAAGAATATTATATATCATTGCCAACAAGATGGATGGTACTTTATTTAACCCTCACTTCCATATGCTCAGAACACTGAAGATTTCATTTTTATTATTTTGCTTACCATGCAAAATTCAGTAAGGGCAGCAGGTATCACAGATGAAACTTTTCCAAAAGCTAAAGCCACATTTATAATGAAGATTTTTCTCACCTTTCTACTATTGCAGGCTGATTTTTAAACATTACTGCTTGTAGTTATTTTAGTAGTTTTAAGGTTAACTTTCCATTAATAATTAAAATTAAAGATATAATATCACATTTACTTGAAAATTTTGTAGTGTCTTAAAATCATTTTCCTTTGGAGTAATATATAAGGCTTTTTCTCTTATGAAACACATTATGAAATATTTTAACCATATAAAAAGTCATAAAGAACAATGAAATTGCTTTTGCCCATCAACCACATTTTAAAATATTTAGCAACTCTCCATATTTTTCCAGAATATTTCTTGTAAAAAATAAATGTTACTAGAATATCAAAGCCTACCTTCCCACTTCCTCCCAGATCTTTTTCCTCACCTTCTTTCCTCAGAAGTATCTATCCCTAAAGTAAGGGCATAACCTTCCCAAGACACATTAATTTTATCTTTCTATACATATACATCTACCCATAGATAATATGCAGTTTTGCTTTCCAGTTTTTAAAGCTTATATAAATAATACTGCACATATCTGTAATTTGCATTTTTATTCAAAACATGTAGGCATTTATCCTTAGTGATACATGTAGCTATAATTCAAATATTCTTAACTTCTGTGTAGTATTTCACTGAAAATATACCACCACGTATTTACCCATTCTCTGTTGATGAGCATTTCGGTTGTTTCCAATTTTAAATGATGAAAAGCAAAGCTGCAGCAAAGCTCCTAACAGATATCTATTTGTGTGATATGCCAGTTTCTCTAGGAGATTTGCTTCTGAATGAAATCTGTGGGTCAAAGATGATGACTTGCATAGTCACACTTCAAACCTCATCTTCTCCAGGCAATGCTAAATTCCTCTCCAAAGTGACTGTAACATTTACAACACCATCAGTAATGATGAGAATTTCCATTTTTCCACATCCTTACTTGCCAGTCTCTTAAATTTTTGTCAACTTTGTGGGTATAAAATGACAGCTACATTTTCATTTACTTTTAACTTTGTTTTAATGTACTATTCCTTCAATACTACTAAATTCCATAATTATAATTATGATTATATCCATTGTTCGGTTTTTAGAGGATTTTAACTTTTTCTTATGGATTTGTTGGGGATCATTATATTTTCAGATATTAAACAAATTTGCATTTCTCTACAACTGTCCTTTACTTATATGGTTTCACCTATCTAAGGTTTCACCTATCTAAGGTAATTAATTTTAAGGCAAAATGCTTTTTTTTTCATATGCGTTAAACATTGTAAAGTCTAGTCGTAGGACTAAAAATTTAAAGTTTGCACAGACATATAAATGAGACTTTTCTGAATCTTCCCACTTCCAAGTACAGGATTCATTTAGCCCATGATTTACAAGAGATGGAAACCAATATATAATTAAAAAAAGAAAGAAAGAAAAAAGAAAGAAATGAGCACTATTTTTGGTTGGTCCCTGAGAACAGAAAAAATTCTCTTGACAATAGAGTAGCAGCTACTTCAAAATGTACATGCACAGTATATTAAGATTCTAACGATAAGGAGAAGGAAATCAAAGATATATTTGCTATTAAAAGTGGATTATGTATGCACCCTCTTCTTACCAAGCTCACGACGGGTTACAATCCACATCTACTGAAATTGTAAGGAAGAATGATGACAATTTATTTAAGTTACCATTTTTAACAATGGTTGCTGTGTTATGATGTCAGATATATTTCATCTTTTGAAAAGTGTAAAACTTTGTAGCTTCTAGTCCCAAAGCAGCCACTGCAGTGCACAGCAGTGTGAGAGAGAATGGCAACTGAAAATGGAAAATCTTTAATCTCACCTGTGTAACCCAATGAGAATTTTTCCTTCATGGTAAATGAATTCTGAACTAAGATTGAAAATATTTTGTGTCTTGGTATTGAAGTTTATTTTAGGTTACTTTTACTTTTGTCTAACTATTAGGAAAATACAGATACATAAATTGTTAGGTTAAACACCACAGGAGTATTTTACTGAAAACTTTTGTCATCCTTCAGGCAATCAGAAGAAATGAACATCTCTGTCCAGAAGGAATGCCCACAATCTTGCCCCTCTAAGAGTTCATGCACACTAATGGGAATAAGGGCGGGGGGAGGGCAGTAGGTGCTCAACTTAGTATCCTCCATATCTGTTAGGACTGGGTCTTTTCTCCTTACTTCAAGTGAGAAGCAGCTCTATCAGCAGGTCTTGAATACGCAACATATCAATAGGGCCAGAAGACATGCTTCTACTGAATCAAAACGATCCATAGAGGAGACACCAAGATTTATGAGGCCTTTGGTGTCATCCTGATTCTCAGCAGTCACTGCCAGATATGTTCATGTGTGTTCCACTACTTCCCCCAAATTTATACTTACTCAGAGTCAAAGCTAGTAAAATATCATCAGAATAAACATATTATTTAGGCTTGTAGGCTTTTATTAATTAGTTATTTGGTGAAAATCTATCTTTTCTCAATTCTGATGGCACACGAGAATAACCTGGGACACTTTTAAAAAATATTGATTCCCTAGTACCATTCTCAGACATTTCTGAGGTGGGACTGAGGCATCCATCTTTTTGAAAAGCATTCCAGGTGAATGAATGCTCAGCCATGGTTGAGAATCTCTGATCTAAAGTGGACCTCCATACATAGTTTATTAGGCCAGAGAAAGCTAGCTCCAAAGAGTATATTACTAGGACTTCCCCAGCTATGGAAAAATAGATTTCTGTGGTCAAATAAGTTGCCGTTTTCTAGGAGAAAACAGACTGTGAGACAGACACAGATTGATATTCCAGCTCTGCCACTACTTAGCTGTGTGAACTTGGACAACTGTATAACTTCTCTGCATCTCTGATTTTTTAAAGAACAATATCACCTCTCTTACTGGATGGACTAAGGATTAAATGAAAGTCCTACTAAGTGGTAAGAATTCAATGTCAATTCCCTCCTCCAACATTACATTAATCATTTGAAGAAAACTGTGTATAAAAACATAGTTGTTCAGTTTCTCATTCGACAAGAATTTATTGAGCATCTATAAAATGTACATGCTCCCTAATCTTCAGCAGGAACATCCCAACTTTCTCAGTTGTTCATATTTACTGTTTCTACTCTCTCATGTTCCCTTTACTCTTCCAACTCCATCAATGCCTCCCCTGCCACTACGTTTTCAAATCAGCCACTCTAAGTCCACCAATAACCTCCAGGTTGCTAAACCCAATGGGAACATTTCCTCCTCTTTTTCATCCACTCTTTTTGATTTCTTTTACTAAATCATCTTCTTAAACTTAGGCTTTAAAAGTTTAAATTTTTCAAAGCTTGCTCTGAATCTACTCTTCCTTTTTGGTTGTTCTAATCCACGTTTTTATCCCCAGCCCAAAACTGTTCCCTGAGTATCAACCCATGTATCAAACATCCACCAACACTTAAATATCTCAAATCAATCCCAAATTCCACATACCCAAAATTGTACTCATGCTCATTTCTTCTAATTAGTCCACCATCTCCTCAGGCCAACAATTAGGGAATCATCCTTTGACATATCCCTCTTGTTTACCTTCCATTCCAATAAACCACTAAATCATATCAATTTTATTTCCTAAATATCCCTCCAACCCATCAACTTTTCTCCATCTCCACTATCACTATCACCATCCCAACCCAATTCATTATCATCTCTAGCATGCGCTAGAGCTTCAGCCTCCCACCTTAGGTCTCCACGACCACTCCTTCTCCCCTCTAATCCATTCTCCACGGAGTATACTTGTCAAATATGCAGAATTAATCATGTTACTCCTCAGATTAAATTGCTTTAGAGATTTGCTCATTGCTTTTAGAATAAAGGAAAAAAACTACACAACCTATGAGGACACTATGGATGATTTTCTCCCTGTCTGCTTCTTTAGCTTCACTGTCAATCTTTCTTTCCTCACTCACTTTGCTCCAGCCAAAGAGCCCTTCTTTCAGTTCCTCTAATTAGCTGTTCTCTTTACTTCAGGGTCTTAAATAATATATTTCTTCTTCTTGTAATACTCTGTCCCAGCTCACTTCTTCTGCCTAACTAAGTTGTAATTATTTTTCAGATGTCAGTTCTAATATCACTTTTCCAGGTAAGCCCAAGTTGCCCCATTAGATGCTCTAAAGTCCCCTACATGTTTTCTTCATCTAATTTCATTATATCTTATCAATGATGGCTTTGTCTGATGGCTTTATTAATGTCTTTCCCTATATATGCTTCATGAGGAAGGGTCTATCAAACGTATCATTACAGACCCAGAGAAAAGCACAAAAATGACTCATAACAGGCAATAAATGCATATTTTTCAGTGAGAAATGGACAGATGAGTGAATATTCTCCAGGAATATATACACTTTAAATAATTAAATAACAATTCAATATTCAGCATACTGTAAACTATTAAAATGAACTAGATTTTAAAAGGCCAATAGGAGATTAGGTAAAGAGAATTAGATACACTAGGTAAGTGGCTTTTAAAATTTTTAATGTGACCCACAACAAAAACATTTTATGTTCTGATCATATATGCATAACACACATATACTCATGCTCAAAGACACACACACACTCACACACACACAAAAGCACACAAGCACATACAACCAGAAACAAAAATTTCATGAAGCAATGCTAATCATCACTAAATTATATTTTCTTTCCTATCATTTTCTACTTGTTCTATTTGATTTCTTTAAATGAAGGCAGGATACAGTAAATTGTTTTCGTGGCCCACTATACATCTCAAACTATAGTTTAAAATCATTGCTCCAGAGAAATGTAAAAAGCACCATGGAAGAAGGCCTTTGCCTAGATATTAAAGGATCTGGATAGGGAAAAAGAAGAGATGGGCACTTAAGACAGAGGAACAGGTAGGATTTGGTTAGAGAAAAAGGAGAGTACTACCATGACTAGAGATATACCCCTTTAATATAGTAGATAAAGTGGGTAGATAGAATAAACATATTTTGGTGCTATCTACTAATGAAAATGAAGAAATTTATCTTATATGAAAACGACAGATTTTATAGCACCAATGTGAAATGATAAAAGTGATTTTTGGAAAAAAATAGCTTAGAGGCAGTAAGAGTGAGTGGAGAATGGAAGATGGTCAGAGCTGCTCTTGATATGAGATATTGAGATTCTCTTGACTGGTATAGAGATTGCAGGGATGGGGAGAAAGAAACTTATACAAAGTTCAATAATGTCCATACTGATCAATCCAACGAGCACTGTTATTTTCTCATTCAACCTTTCAGAAGATTTTGATGTAGTTTACCACTCCTCCCTTTCATCCACATACTTGACACCCCCACAGAGATATGTAACAGTGATTTCCGCCTTAAAGTAGTCAAAATATAACTCTTGGTTTTCACTCTCAAATCTGTTCTCACAGTTTTTCCTTCTCAGGTGCCACCAGCACAATTCACCCAGTTACTCAAGGCCAAACATAGATACTCTCTTGGATTTTACATTCCTTTACCACCACCCACTCCTATTTCAGTTATCTACTAATGCGTGAAAAACCACCCCAAAACAATTTACTATTTCTCAGTGTTCTGTAGATTGACTAGGCAGAGCTGAGCAAGGTGCACTTGAGATATTTTATGTGATTATGGCCAGATAGCAGCTGGGACTAGAGTCAGCTGAAGACTTGACAGCACTAAATAATCCAAAATGGTTTCTTTAGTTTCATGTCTGACGCCTTGGTGCTGTTTGGCCTCTCTCCCCATTTCCACAACACCGTCCCCCCCCACCCCCACCAATCTCATCCTGTGATTTTTCATCCTCCAAGGCTACTTCATGCAGCAGCTTGCTTTCTCACAGAATCATGGTCTTATATAGTAGCTGGCTTTCAAGAAGTGGGAAGCCAAAGTTGACAGGCCATTTAAGGGCTATTCCTAGAGCTTTCACAGCATCAGTTCTCCCATGTTCCCTAAATAGAAGCAGTCACAGTGAAAACCCAGATATAAAGCAGTACAGACCGGACACCAGTTCTTGATGGGGGAGTGGCAAGAGCACATTGCAAAAGAGTATGTATGATGGGAAATGATGTGACCATCTTTGAAAGTATAACCTATCACTCCCCACACTGTACTTAGTCCTTAAGAAAAAGTGTTTCCCATTCTTCAAAATATATCCCCCATCAATCCAGAGTCCATTTCCAGTGCTATTACCCAACTGCATACCACTACATGACCCCATACCACAATTAGACTCAATGTAATAGCCTCATCCCTGCATTAAAACTTTCACCCTCTATAATTTATTCTCTACATAATAGAGTTGTCAACGTGATACAAAGTTGTCTACACTCATTACTACAGACTATATCATGCCCCCTCCCCCGAAGTTCATATTTTGAAGCCCTAAACCCCAATATAACTGTATTTGAGCATAGGGCATTTAGGAGGCAATTAAGGTTAAGCGAGATCGTAAGAGTGGAGTCCTGATCTAATGCAACTGATGTTCTTATAAGAAGAGATACCAAACATCTTGCTCTTTCCCTCTCTTCACCTCCTTCCCATGCACATGCACATGCATCAAGGAAAGGTCATGTGAGAACATAGCAAGAAAGTAACTGTCTACAAGCCAAGATGAAAGTTCTCACCAGAAACTGAACTGGTTCAAACTTTGGTCTTAACTTATAACCTCCAAAACTGTGAGAAAATAAATTTGTTGATGAAGCCACCTAGTCTATGGTATTTTACTACGGCAGCCTGAGCAGACTAAAATATTCATTGTCTCCAATTTCTCACCTTCCATTCTGTTTTGAACCTACTTCAATTTGTCTTTCCTTACTCCACCAATATGGCTTTCTTCAATATCACCAATTATCATCAATTTACTAGGGTCTATTTTCAGTCCTTAGTATATGACAGAATATTCATCATTGAAACACTTTTTCACTTGGCTTCCAGACTATACACTGTATTTTTCAATCTCACTGGCTTACCCTCGTCGGTCTTTTTTGCACATTCCTGTTGACCGCCCTGACCTCTACAGTGGAGTATACCAGATCTCAATTTTCAGATAGCTTTTCTTTATACTGCCTTCTCTTGATGTTCATGTCAAGGCTTATCACTACAAAATGATGATAATAATACCTATCTCATAAAGCTGTTTTCAGTATTAAATGAGTGAATATACCTAAAGCACTTAGAAAAGAACATGGTATATTATAATCCCTATGTAAATACTCCTACCACTATATTATTTTTAAGTACCATTTGTATGTTGAAAACTCTCAAATGTATATTTATCCACTGGTCTTCTCCTTTAAATTACAGATAAGCTTAATTGGAGGGATCACTACTTTACATAGGATCATAGATGGTAACTCCACAAAAGCAGGAGAGCATGCAGAGTATATGGACATGGAACCAGACAAAAAAGTCACCACACTTGTTGAGATAGAAATTCTCTTCTAATTGCTTCTTTGTTCATAACAAAATAAGAAGGGAGGCCATCAGCAGAGAGTAAGGAGAAAGGAGGATGTGATGAAGATATGAGAAGCAAGGAAAAGGTATGAAAAGAGTTCTTTGGGAGAATAGGACACAAGGAGCAGACTACAGCAAAGTAGGTTATTCCATGGCAGTGTTAAGACCTGTCTTGATGTCTGTAGTTATTAATTGAACGTGAGATTAGACAATATTTTTATGTTGCTTTTCTTGCAGCAAGTTTTCAGGCCTGGAATAGGCAGGTGGATGTATTTAACCAGGTTTGAAGTTAAATCCAGTAACAGAGAAAGAAAAAGGGACAAAAGAATAGAGGCTAGGAGGAAATGAGCGATTATAATTGTGGAATCGTGAAATCTAGGTTGATCACCACTGTTATCTTTGCCTCACTGAATGCTTTTGCCCTTGAATGTCATTTTATCTGAAGGTTATATTGCCACTGATATTTCCTGTTCATTGCACTAAACTGGAATTTTCGCTTGCCTTTTCACCTTTAACAGTTCTAAGTTACTTGTTTTTGAATCTCTCACATATAAATTATAGACTTCAGAGCAGTGGTGATAGTGGTGAGGTTTTAAATCCAGAAACCTGTTTCTCCATCCAAAAGCAGTATTTTCTGATATCAGACGGTTTCCCTTTCATAGACGGAATAAATACCTGTCAAGTAGCATTTATAAGTTAGGGACGATGTAAGTTTTCTCCATTACTTACATAAATGTTGTGATGTGATAATTTAGAACCCTGACTTTGGTTTCATCTTCTGAGTCTCAAAAGTATAAAATTTTTTCTTAGTTCACTGCAAGCAGAGGGTGATCAATGTTATGTCTGCTTTGGTTTGTCAAGATAAAACATGAACATTATCTGAAAGAACAATCAGACTCAGATTTAAGAAGGAAGTTTTTTGGTTTTTAGAACTGTAATCTGCAAGATAACAGGTCCAGTTGCCATGGCAAGTAGTAAGAAGCAGAGCCCAGCTGCTATACTAAATTATTTTTCTGAAAGCTGGCTGCGATAGACTTTTCTGAACAAGCATGTCCACCTACCTCAGAGGCCTTTTGGAGCAGTGTCTTCACTTCACTCGGCACATCCTCCAAGACAAATGTAAGCAAGCAGTGCTGCTCTCACAGAAATTTCATTCCTTATGGACTATGGCAGCAGTATACTTTTCAAAAGTATTTGCAAGCTCAACATTTGCTCATACTAATTGTCCATGGCCTCGCTTTGCCTTCAGTCCCTGTTATTGTGAGTTTCCTTGCCTTGTTTCTAATGCTAGATTCCGGTTTTATTCTGTTCCTATTAAAATAAGTTTTGGCTATTTCAATGGCAGAGGGAGAGGATAAAGTGCATGGGCTCAGACATTCACTGTAAATTAAACATGGAAGATTAAAGACAGAAAAAACTCAATGAACCGTGCAATGGTTAGTCCAGGTGATCTGGAAGGTAGACCAGCCCCTGCCAGAAAGATGACAGGGTGGGTATTTTGTGGAAGACACCTAGTTTTGTTTTGATGATTGCCAGTCCTTTCTAGAAAGTTTGTCTCTGAAATCAATACTATGCAGTCTTTATGTAACAGGTATCTCAATGGAGGAAGCACTCTCATCAATCATGTGTCTGTAATAAAAAAACAGCTATGCCTAAGGGAACAAACAATGCAGTAACATTATGAACACTGTACTGTACTTAAAAAGCCAGTGATATATTTGCAAAGAAATGCCCTAGAAGTCTAAAAAGACAAAAGAAGTTGTCAATCAGAATCTAGGAGAAGCAACATTTTATTTACGCACTTTAGAGTTCTAGGTCTGTTATATATGCCTTGAATCTATTAAAAAGTACTTCAGTGCAATGCTGTTAACAAAAAAATTGCACACTTTAATGAATAACGTATTTTTTAAAGTTTACGCATTTTAAAGAAAATCCAACTCTTTTGCAAAAGAGACTGCTACAAAATTCATGCATTCTACCTTTGACATCTTCATTGGTTTATTTTGATCTCAGTTTCAAATTCTGTGATAGCTTTTCAAGGTCTATTTACAACTGCACACTTCAAGGATCGAGAAATTCCACTACTATATAAAGAAATTTCCAGAGATTTTGGACAGGTATTCAAAACATAGGGATTAATACAAATATTGACTTTATATTTTGTTGAACATCTAGATTTATTGTCCCTCCAGGCAAATATTGACCTTATCTTCCAGGTCAATAAATCTCTATGTTCACTGCAACAAAAGTCAATACCTGCATCATATCCATTTTCTCAGAAAATAACTACTTCTACTCATGCTGCAATGATCAGTGTTTAAAAACTAGTGCTTATTAAAAGGAAAGAACACATGAAAAAAATGTTAATTGGCAAATAAAGGCTTAGAATTTGACTAAACACATAAATAATCCTAACATGAATCTAGGATGCCTAAGCTTTTATATCAAGGATTTGATTTACAAATTATTTTTGCCAAGAAAAACAGAAACTGTTATAATCATTAAATAGAATGGGAAGGAGAAGAATTAAGCATGTGTTGAGAATTGAGCTAAGCTACTCCATGGTACTGCTGCCTTAGCATCCATTTTGTGTGGCCAAGAGAGCCTCCAGGGCCTTAAGCTCACACGAGCTCCTCGTGCAATCCTTTGCCCTAAATAAAGCCTGCAGAGTCACGAGTAAATGTATATTTCTGGTATTACTTCTCCAAAAGCCCTGGTGATAAACAGTCTCTCTGCCTCCCAGGGTCTTTCCCTTGTGCTGCCCAGAGAGCTTCCCAAAACCCCACTCTTTTGGTTTTGAATTGACCAGTCCAGCCTTAGCCCAGGAATCCCAAAACACTCTACCCATAGACCATAACAAAGGCATATGCCCCAGATCCTACCACTCTCTCTGCCTTCATCGTCCTTTGACCTCCCTGTGGGGCCCCTGGAGGCATGCAGTGTACTCTTTCTAGGACCTGTGAGTAATTTGCTCTTTCAATTCCCTTGTGGTCTTTTGTTGAACCATCTGACACTCCAGAGCTCTGCTTAACAAAATTAATTTAGTGAAGCCACAACAGTATACAACTTTATGTTTTACAAGTTGCTTTTATCAGTCTTTTTTCTCCCAAACTACCTATCCTTAGGTTTTTTCATAGCTACGTACCTTCAAAATAAACTTTTGTTTTGAATGTATCCAAAAGAATAAAAGAAAAACTTAGGAGTAAATTTAACAAAAGAAGTGAAAAGTTAAACTCTTTAAACTATAAAACATTGTTAAAAGAAATTAAAGATTAAAAATGTTTAAAAAAATAAACTTTTGTTGTCTTAAGTTGTTGAGAATTTGGGGGTTGTTGCTTTAGCACAACCTTACTTGTAAAACTGATACAGTATCTAAAGGAATAATAGTAGATCTACTAATTTTAAATAGTTCTTTAAATTATCATAATTCTCTACTTTTCTATATGCAAGATAGTGAATCTCTATGATGACTTCTTGCAATTTTACTTTAAACATTTTCTGATTCCAGACTTTTGAAAATATGTAGTTTACATTATACCCTGTGGGAAGCCAGAGTTCCTAACCATCCTACATAGATACTTGAGGAAATGAATGGAGAATCTTGGGGTTATAATCTCTTTCAAGAAAGATGATTCAAATGCCCAGATAGTGAAGCCAAAAAAGTGAAAGCCTGGATCACTGAGTATGCAGGAAAACTTGCTTTGGAGGGTCACCCAAACCCATGGTGGACTTACACTAATAATAAAGGGAAAAAACATTATATTAAGTTATATATAGGGGGCAGGAAGGGTAGCTGCTTATTATTTCAGCATAACCTAAGCCACTGATACCTCTATACTGTCTAGTAATATGATCAAGGAATCTAGCTCCAAACATAATCCTTAGCCTGTTTTGCACTAACAGAGTCAGTGCAATCATTAAGATGTCTTTGTTACTGACTCAAAATAAAGAAGGAAGGAAAAAAGATGAAAATAGAAGAATACAGCCTACCTCATTTAGAAATATGAGTTGTTTTTCCCCCTTTCAATCTCTTCTACCTCATTACTAAATTCTTCTGCTTTCATCTCTAAAAATCACTCTTCAAGTTTGCCTTTACCTGAGGTGGCCAAAGGCCAAGTTTTCAATTGTAGTTCTCATTAAAATTCCAAACATGATTTCTTCTCCTGTCACCTAATTAAACAAGTTCCCTTTTTTGTGTGTATTCAGCAATAATGCTGTCACTTTTCTATATACTCTACTGACTATAATTAATTATTACTTTATCTAGAACTTAGGGGACTATAATTCTTCAGGCCAATTTTATAAGAATTACTGTCTTGACAGAAACCTAATCTTGAAGAGATTACCAGGCACCATCATTATGAGTCTCTCCATGGCAGTATATAATCCTATCACTGTATAACAATGCCCATGGATCCTGGCACTCAGCTACATAAGTTAGTGGCAACAATATTGAAAATGGCAGCCCATTCACCTCTCAGGGCGGCAGCACTAATACAGCTGCTTCTCTTCATTTGTGCTCTAGAGGCTGACTCAGGAGATGGTATGACAGAAAATCTTGGAAAAGGAGTTTATCACAGTGTAAAGAAAGGAAAGTCTCCCAATATACTGCATTTTCTCTCCTTGCCGAACAATATATGTCTTCTGTCTCCTTAGAATGAGGCTTCCTAGGTAATTTTAGGATGCTGAATGTGGGGAGGAGGGACCTATGATCTTTACTATCCATTTGTCCTTGTCATTTCCTCTAGAAAATGATACTCAGTCTTTTGACCTTCGAAATGCTTTGTTACTTTTTTCACATTTGGTATAATCATCTATGCTTGTTTCCTAGACTTATTTTACAGCAGTTATTTCTCATTAAAAAATAAAGTAATTAAATAGCATCAAACTAATGAACTCATTTCTCAGAACTCTTAATTCCCCCCACCCAAGCAGAACAAATTAAGCTGCAACTCTTAAGATAAAAGCTACTGTTTAACTCCACAAATGGCTATTGCCTCCGTGTGTGTCATTGACTGTGTATACATGCTACCTTATGAATACAATCATTTAAATACTGAAACCAATTCAGGAACTAATGCTTTATATACAGATAAATGATAAGAAACTACTACATCACGTTATTTTAGTCTATTACTGTCACCTGTATCATTTTAGTCTCCACAGTTACACTGCAAACAGGAATTCTGTCTAATACACCAAAAATCACCTAGCAGAAAGCTGATCATTTTTAAAGGAAATGAATAGTTTGTTAAGCAAATTGTTTAACTTAATCAGGGGCAAAAGGAAATCTGTAATGCTTTCAGATCTCTTTCAAAGTATGCAGACAGTGAGGTCGGATTTATTTCATTACGTTGGTTTGGTTTGGTTTAGTTTTCTCTTCTAGTGTTTTCATGCAAGGTTTAAATATAGAGGATATATATGTATTAAAAAATGATGTATGAGAACCCTTTCAGATACACTGGCCCCTACATCTTTCCTCTATCCACAGCTGGAGATATTTGATCCCCACTCAGTCGTGCCCCAGACTTTGGGTTTAGTATGTCTTTTAAAAGAGAAAATTTAGTTTAGTAGATGATTCATCATTAAGTCAACGTGTAGTATTTTATACAAAAGCCTGGAAAATGATAATAATCATATTGTGATGGTCAAACACAAACTAAACTTTAATAAGATTTTTTCCTCATGATATTAACAAGAAATAGTTTTTCTGTAGTTAAGATTTATATTGAATATTATTTCGAAAAGTGATCACAGAGACCTTGAAAACACCAAGAATATTGTTTTCTGTAATGTCCTCTAAAACAAGAATAAAGGTGTTCTCTTGTCTTTGTGTTCCCTTCATGAAGTATCTTCTCACTGTATTTCAAATGCATATGGAACTGTAATAAGCAAGTATCGGGTAATGCTGTAGACTCATATTTTTCATAAAATCACAAGAAGTTATCTCTGATTTTCAACAAGTGCTGACTTCTTACCTTGAAAGCTAAGGTGAATATGAGAGATAACATCCATATATCAGCTTATGATTTGCTGAGAAGTCAAGATGGTACTCAGAGATTGAAAAATAGAAAATCTGTGAACAGTATTCTATTAAAAGTTACCAAAAAAAATATACTCAGATACCTATAGACCTCAAAGTGCAAAACAAATAGGGTGTGCCTTCATCACAAAAAATATATATCCAAAGATTCTAACCTTTTTACTAGCTAAAAGTATAACAACTGGATAATGACATATACTTAGCACTCACAATCACTTACCATCACTAATATTTTGTTCCTTGAAACTGGCTACTAACAGAGCAACAAGTTTGCAGATGGCAAGACTTCCAAGAAAAACTAACGTTTTCTGAGTGCTTACTAAAAATATCTCCCTCTGCAAAAGAAAGGCAGAAGCCTCACATGATATCAGAAATGGATACACTGATAGGGTTTTTACACGAAGGTACAAGGAGAAAGAACAAGAGAATGAGATGCATTATCATTACAAATAGATATGGTCAGCTGGCAGCTTTGAATTTTGATTTGAGGCATGGTAAGAGAACAAGACAAGAAAGATGACCTTAGGAGTCATCCAGGCAGCAATGACAACTAAAAATACAGAAAAAGAAAATAGGTTCTTCATGAGTTAGACACTGAAAGAGAAGATACAGTTCACTGTACATAGGTCCAGAAAAGCAGAGTTCAGGATCCAAGTAAACAGCATTTGAAGATGGTGGTGGTCAAAAAGTTTATAGGCAATATTCACTCAAAATAAGCCATTGCATTTGATGATTAGGAGATTATTGGAGACATTTAAGATAGCAATTTCAATAGAGTAATCTGAAGGCATGCTATACATCTCTCTAATGTAACACTGATTATATTTACATAAATATTATTTATACATCCCTATATACCCACATATAGAGTGTACCGTTGGCTCCCATATATCTGTATTTCTGTATGTATATCATAATACAAACAGTGCACACAACATGGGCTTGCCACTCAATGAATTTTCAAAGTGAACACACCCATGTAACTAGAACTCAGGTCAAGAAAAGGAACATTACTGGCCACCCACAAGTCCCAACCCCCTCTCTCTCTTCCAGTAACTACCTCCCATGCAAGCGTAATCAGTCATATATCATTTTAATCCCAGAAGAGTTCACAGTCCTTGGAACTAAATAAATGCATTTAGAATACACAGATTTTGATTACAAAAGTTAGGAAGAGTAAAGAGAGTACAAAAGAGAGTAAAGAAAATGAGTATACACTACACTATCATGACCCAATTGCTCAATATTTATAGTTTCTGTGTCATATTGAACTTGAAATAAGCTCCAGTTAAGAGATGACAGAGAAAAGGAAGATAAAATTCTTCTCTCAGTTACAACTTTGTAACATTGAACCACCTAGTCCCCTTGAGAATAAGATCAAAATTATGTCACTAGTACCTAGAAAAAGACCAAAATATTAGAGTTAATTTTTTGAAAGATTTATTTAAAATAGATAACTTCAGATAAGAGAAACTCATATAGTATGTTCTGATAAACACATACAAAATTAGAAAATCAAATTGGGATTCCATGCTTGTCACCCTGGAACTTGCCAATAACATTGTGATATTAACTTCCAAATGCCTTCAAACCTCCAACCCACCATACTACCAACACTGTCATTCTCAGCAGACAAACTGGTTACTTACAGAAAGCAGCAGCAGCCATGAGGTGAGATCTCCCTTAACAACCTGCTACAAATCTACAGCCCTTATTACATCTACATACATGTCCTCTACAGCTTCTCTCCTCTCTTTGTGGAGAACCCCATAAAAGAGCAATTGCTCTACTTTGCACAGAATTTACACCATCATATAACCTTTCTTCCTTATGTATATTCAACTACTGTCTCTCGTTTGTATTACTCCTAATGACATTTACACATGCTTAAATTTCTCACATCTTAAAATCTGAAAAGCATTCCCTTGATTCCCATATCTCCCTCCAGTTATTTTTATCTTCTTTACATAAAGATTAATTCAAGAGACACTTTCTATATTCATTGTCTCCATTTTTTCACCTACCATTTACTATGCAATTCATTTCAGTTTGGCTTCTGCTCTCATCACTCTATATAGTTTTTTTAGTAAAGCTATTAGTGGCAGTCATGTTGCTAAACTGAAAGAAAAAAAAAAAACAGAAGGAAAAAAAGACAAATAGAAAGCCCATAATTCAAATATTGGGTCTAAATTCAAATATATCAGTAATATGAATGAACGCAAATGACTAAAGGACCCTTTTAAAACAAAAATTGTTAGACTATTTCTTTTTTTTTAAGAAAGAGAAATCCAAGGATATGTTAAGTATAAGAAAAACACCTAAAACTAGAGGACATCAGGGGATTAAAGTCATTGGAAGAAAAGAAATAGATATGAGAAAAATACTAGTCTAAGTAAGAGTAGACATGTCTATATTTGACAAAATAGACTTAAGACCAACAGACACCAGTAAGTTGTTACAGTTGTTATAATTCAATATCTTTATGCTCTTAATAATATTGGGTTGCCAAAATGTTCGTTCAGGTTTTTCCATAACATCTTAGGGGAAAACCCGAACGAACTTTTTGGCCAACCCAATATAAGCACACCAAGTATATAAAGCAAAAAGTGACCAAAAAAAAAGAAAAAAGAAGAAGAAACTGACGAATCCACCATTACGGTGGGAAAGTCTAGCAAATCCTTCTCAATAACTGAAAGACCAAGTGGACACAAATCTGAAAAATAAAGGAAATTTGAATAGGATTAAATAAAAAGTTTGATCCAATAGACATATAAACAATATTATACTCAATATTTGAGAATATACATGATTTTAAGTTACCAAACACTTTTTAAAAACCCAACGTGCTAGACCATAAAAGAAGCTCTAATGATTTTATTTTTAATGATATAAGAAAGACCACCTTCTCTGGTAAAAATTATATTAAATTAGAACCAGATATCAAGATTATAAACCTAAATTAATTAAAAATAATATAATATTGGCACTACGGCAGAATTGAGTGAGGGAAGACAATGGTGAATTCAGAAACAAAATCAGATGTTGAAAAACTTGATATCTGATGGGGAGAGGTGACTTCTAAAATTGGACCCATTCCTCCTATCATAAATCAAAATCAATTCCAGGAATACTGAAAATTTAAATGTGAAAGCCTAAACCAAAATCTTTAGGAAAAATTTTGTTGAATAACTTTGAGACTTTGGAGAAGACACTTTTAAGTAAGAACAGGTACAAACAATAAAGAAATTATTAACAACTTATTATAATAAAATTAGAGATGCCAGTTCATCCACAGATACCATAAACACAAGTCACAAACTTGACAAACATATTTGTGACACATATACTTATAAAACTACAATATCCCAATGTATAAATAACTCTTTACTGGAATAAACAAGCATCTTAAAGAAGAGGAAGCACAAATAACCCATAAAACATATTTTAAAAAAGTGCACGACCCAGCTCATAATAAGGGAGCTGAAAGGTAACATTACAATGAGATAACATTTTATATCCACCACAAGAGTAAAATTTAATTAACTGATTAGATTTTGTTGATTAGAATCAACACAATTTACTGATTAGAATATAGAGGAATGGGAATATCCCTGGCCTGTAAATATAAGTATAAACTGATATAACCAATCTGGAAAACAGTTTGACATTTCATTGGTAAACTGTACATGTTCTACAACCCAGTAATTTCACACCTCAGTGTATACTTCAAAGAAATTCTTGCTAACATGTATCAGCAGGCATGAACATATACGTTTGTAGAAGTACTGTCTATAATTACACAAGCAGCTACTACCCCACGTAATACTTATTAGAACAATGATTATACAAATTGTTGTATTTGTACAAAAGAAAACCATTTCTTAGTAAAATGAATAAACTATAGCTATATGCGCCATCATATTTCCCAAAATTTCATACTACATGAAAATAGCAATTAACAGAAGAATATTTGTATGTGTATTCAGAAATAGGAAAACTAAACAAAATGGGGGTTTTAGTGATAATAAGTTGGTGTTAACATCAAAAAGAAAAATAAGAAAGTTATCAATATAAAACTCATGATATTTATTACCTCTGGGCAACAAATGATTGAGATAAGGCCCACAGAAGGCACCTAAAACAGCAGTTCTCAGAGTGTGGTCTGGGGACCCTCTTAGAGTACCTGAGACACTTTCAGGCACTCTGTGAAGTCAAACTATATTCATAATAAGATGTTATTTGCAATTTCCCACTCTCATCCTTATTTTAACTAAATCAACATTCTACAACAGATTGAATAGAAGCAGATAAAAAATCCCCTTTAAACCAGAGATTAAAAAGGTTTTCAAAAATACAAAACAATGTTACTCTTCTACTTTTGTTTTTGGAAAAAATGTTTTCATAAAGTGTGATTTTTTTGTTCATTATTATGTTTAAATGAATATATTGAATTTCTAAATTTTAACTTCTTACATAATAAACACAAATAGATATAACTGACCTAAAGAGAAACTTTTTGTGCTCTTCAATAATTTTTAAGAGTGTAAGGAGTTCTGGTACTGAAATGTTGAAGAACCACTAGTCTATAACACTGCTATTGATAATTTGATAGGGATTGCATTGAATCTGTAGATTGCTTTGGGCAGTATAGTCATACTCACAATACTGAATCTTCCAATCCAAGAACATGGTGTATTTCTCCATCTGTTTATGTCATCTTTGATTTCTTTCATCAGTGTTTTATAGTTTTCTGAGTTCAGGTCTTTTGCATCCTTAGGTAGGTTTATTCCTAGCTATTTTATTCTTTTTGTTGCGATGGTAAATGGGATTGGTTCCTTAATTTCTCTTTCTCATTTTTCGTTGTTAGTGTATAGGAATGCAAGAGATTGCTGTGCATCAATTTAGTATCTTGCAACCTTACCAAATTCATTGATTAATTCTAGTAGTTTTCTGGTGGCATCTTTAGGATTTTCTATGTATAGTATCATGTCATCTGCAAACAGTGAGAGTTTTACTCCTTCTTTTCCAATTTGTATTCCTTTTCTTTTTCTTCTCTGATTGCTGTGGCTAGGACTTCCAAAACTATGTTGAATAAGAGTGGCAAAAGTGGACATCCTTGTCTTGTTGCTGATCTTTGTGGAAATGCTTTTGGTTTTTCACCATTGAGAATGATGTTTGCTGTGGGTTTGTCATATATGGCCTTTATTATGTTGAGGTAGTTTCCTTCAAATGCCTACTTTCTGGAGACCTTTATCATAAATGGGTGTTAAATTTTGTCAAAAGCTCTTTCTGCATCTATTGAGATGATCATATGGTTTTTATTCCTTAATTTGTTAATATGGTGTATCACACTGATTGATTTGCATATATTGAAGAATCCTTGCATTCCTGGGATAAATCCCACTTGATCATGGTGTATGATCATTTAAATGTGCTGTTGGATTCTGTTTGCTAGTACTTTGTTGAGGATTTTTACATCTCTCTCATCAGTGATATTGGTCTGTAATTTTGTGATATCTTTGTCTGGTTTTGGTATCAGGGTGATGGTGGCCTCGCAGAACAAATTAGGGAGTGTTCCTCCCTCTGCAATGTTTTGGAAGAGCTTGTGAAGGATGGGTGTTAGCTCTTCTCTAAATGTTTGATAGAATTCACCTGTGAAGCCATCTGGTCCTGGACTTTTGTCTGTTGGAATGTTTTTAATTACAGTTTCAATTTCATTTCTTGTGATAGGTATGTTTATATTTTCTAATTCTTCCTGGTTCAGTCTTGGAAAATTGTACCTTTCCAAGAATTTGTCCATTTCTTCAAGGTTGTCCATTTTATTGGCATATACTTGTGTGTAGTACTCTCTTATAATCCTTTGTACTTCTATGGTGTCTGTTGTGATTTCTCCTTTTTAGTTTCCAATTTTATTGATTTGCACCCTCTCACTTTTTTTCTTGATGAGTGAGGCTAAAGGTTTACCAATTTTGTTTACCTTCTTAAAGAACCAACTTTTACTTTTATTGAACTTTGCTCTTGTTTTCTTCATTTCTATTTCATTTATTTCTGCTCTGATCTTTATGACTTATTTCCTTCTACTGACTTTAGGTTTTCTTTGTTCTTCTTTCTCTAGTTGCTTTAAGTGTAAGGTTAAATTTTTTACTTGAGATTTTTCTTGTTTCTTGAAGTGAGATCAAATTGCTATAAATTTCCCTTTTAGAACTGTTTTGCTGCATCCCATAGGTTTTGGGTCATCATGTTTTCATTGTCATTTGTTTCTATGTATTTTTTAATTTCCTCTTTGATTTCTTCTACAGATTCAATGCAATCCCTGTCAACTTACCAAGGGCATTTTTCCAGAATGAGAACAAAAAATTTTACAATTTGTATGGAAACACAAAAGACCCCATATAGCCAAAACAATCTTGAGAAAGAAAAACAGAGCTAGAGGAATCAGGCTCCCCATCTTCAAACTACACTACAAAGCTATGGTAATCAAGACAGTATGGTATTGACACAAAAACAGAAATATAGATCAATGGTATAGGATAGAAAGCCCAGAGATAGACCCACGCACATATGGTCACCTAAGTTATGACAAAGGAGGCAAGAACATACAATGGAGAAAAGACAGCCTTTTCAGTAAGTGGTGCTAGGAAAACTGGACAGCTACATGTAAAAGAATAAAATTAGTATGCTACCTAACACCATACACAAAAATAAACTCAAAATGGATTAAAGACCTAAATGTAAGGCCAGACACTATAAAACTCTTAGATGAAAACACAGAACAAACACTCTTTGACATAAACCACAGCAAGATCTTTTGTAACCCACCTCCTAAAGAAAATAAAAACAAAAATAAACAAATGGGACCTAATTAAACTTCAAAGCTCTTGCACATCAAAGGAAACCATAAACAAGACAAAAAGACAACCCTCAGAATGGGAGAAAATACTTGCAAATGAAGTACGGACAAAGGATTAATCTCCAAAATATACAAACAGCTCATGGTGCTCAATATCAGAAAAACAAACAACCCAATTAAAAAATGGGTGGAAGACCTAAATAGACATTTCACCAGAGAAGACATACAGATGGCCAAGAAGCACATGAAAAGATGCTCAACATCACTAATTTTTAGAGAAATGCAAATCAAAACTACAAGGTATCACCTCATACCAGTCAGAATGACCATCATCAAAAAATCTACAAACAGGGCTTCCCTGGGGGCGCAGTGGTTGAGAGTCTGCCTGCTGACGCAGGGGACACGGGTTCGTGCCCCGGTCTGGGAAGATCCCACATTCTGCAGAGCGGCTGGGCCCGTGAGCCACGGCTGGTGAGCCTGCACGTCCAGAGCCTGTGCTCTGCCACAGGAGAGGCCACAACAGTGAGAGGCCCGCGTACCGCAAAAAAAAAAAAAAAAAAAAAAATCTACAAACAGTAGATGCTGGAGAGGGTGTGGAGAAAAGGGAATCCATTTGCACTGTTGGTGGGAATGCAAATTGATACAGGCACTGTGAAGGACAGTATGGAAGTTCCTTAAAAAATTAAAAATAGAACTACCATATGACCCAGCGATCCCACTATTGGGCATATACCCAGAGAAAACCATAATTCAGAAGAACACATGCACCTCAATGTTCATTGCAACACTGTTTACAATAGCCGGGACATGGAAACAACCTAAATGCCCAATGACAGATGAATGGATAAAGAAGATGTGGTATATATATACAATGGAATATTACTCATCCATAAAAAGGAACGAAACTGGATCATTTGTAGACATGTGGACAGACCTAGAGTCTGTCATACAGAGTGAAGTAAGCCAGAAAGAGAAAATAAATATCATATATTAACGCATATGTGTGGAATCTAGAAAAATGGTACAGATGAACCTATTTTCAGGGCAGGAATAGAGACACAGACATAGAGAACATGTGGACACAGGGGAGAAGGGGAGGGTGGGATGAATTGGGAGATTAGGATTGACATATATACACTACCATGCGTAAAACAGATAGCTAGCGGGAACATGCTATAAAGCACAGAAAGCTCAGCTCGGTGCTCTGTAACAACCTAGATGCGTGGGATGGGGGAAAGGTGGGAGAGAGGTCCAAGAGGGAGGGATATAGGTATACATATAGCTGATTCACTTCATTGTACAGCAGAAACTAACACAACATTGAAAAGCAATTATACTTCAATTAAAAAAAAATACTGCTAATGTTCTATTTCTTAAACTCAGTACGGGTACATATTTTTTCATTTTATGATTCTTATTTTTAAAATATGTACACATATATACACTTTCCTATATGTATGAGGTAAATCAAAACAACATTTTTTTTAAGTTTTTCTAAACCATTGATTAGTCTTCATGCATACATACTGTGGTATAATGTTCTTAAGCATAAGATAGCTTGGCTGAGAAAACAACACCCAGACACACACACATACACATAAATGTAACTCAATGCTAAAAAAAAAACAAAAAAAACACCAAGCTTATTAATAATACTGAGACTAAATATACAAGTATTATTCTGTTGATAATGACATACTCTATTTCACAACTCAACACCCTATACAAGAGAATAAATTTAGTTTGCTTATTAATTCACTCTAGTAAATTGATATATTCTCATTAACAGTGTCTGTTTTTTTAGTTGATCATAGGAGTATTTCCTGGTTGCTAACTGATAGCAAGTCCCCAAAGGACAAATATCACGTTAGTTTCTTCTTTGAGACTATATTTTTCTCAGAGCACCAACGATGCAAAAAATCCCGATCACCTAGGTCGATGAACCGTATTCTTAAAATCACAATGTGTTTGTGATATACCTAAATGCTCACTTGAGGAATCATCTCCAGTCATAAAAGAAAATATATGTGTAAACTAAGAAACACGAATCCCTTGAGATGCTCCATCAAAGGGGGGGTTCCAAGGTCACATAAGTGTAGGAACATACAAGTTAAATATTGAAGGCCCTAAGAGGGTCTGTGTGAAGAAACATATTTACAAAACTTATTAGGTAACAAAGTATGTATTCAAACATATTTTTGACCCATGCTCCAGTTACACATTAGTGAACAAAAGAGATACATATGGTCCCCGCCCTCAAGATGCTGAAAGTGAGCAAGACAGTCGTGAAACATATAAACAACCATAATCCTAATTATAACTTGTGACTAATGTTATGAAGCAAAATCCCAGGGTAACAGGGATAGAATAAGATAGTTACACAGCTAGAAACGGCACAAGGGGGAGATACATAGAGAGGGACTTCAGGAGATGACCATAAGCTAGACACCAACCAGAAAATGCCCAGAACATCTGGCAGCTAAGCAACAATCAGAACATTTTGAAACTAAACACACTTGCTCAGGCCACTACCGCAGAAAAATGGATATAAGACCTGCATTCAGCCTTGGGACCCTGAAACTGCATTCCTGCATATAGCCAAGACAGGAATATAGGTGAAAGGGAAAGAAACTAGGTGAAAGGGGACACTGTACGGATACCTGAGATGAATTACCATATTTTAGTATATGTTACCACCCTTTTGCTAATATACGTATGATTTAAATAGTGCCATGACAGCCCCAGTTAAGCAGTATGGGGTCAAAGAAGGAAATGACATAAGCCTTGATGTCTACCCAAAAATGAGGAAGAGGGTGGTCTTCTTTGATGATAAAAATGTAGCCCTCTTTGTCCTCAGGGCTGTGCTCCCTTGCCTGCCTGCTTGTATCTCTCACAGGCATCCTATGCTAATAAACTCACTCTTTGCCTGTCACTTTGCCTCTTGCTCAATTCTTTCTGCACTGAGACAAAAGAACCTGAGCTTCAGTAAGTCCTGAGACCAGCTGTGTGGTTTCAAAAAGACTGTGGGTTCGAGTCCCTTCCTAAGTCAGGGATTGTGGGTTTAAGTCCCAGTCTGAAGGTGCAGCTGGGTCTGAGTCCCATCCAAGAAGTGTGGTATCAAGAGTACTATGATGGAAGCTAATTGGAGGGAGAAAGCCATCTATTACTGATTGAGTGGTCAAGCACCCAATCAGACCCAAGGTACCTCTGAGTAGGTGACAAAATGAAACCTAAGGATGAGAAGAACTCAGTCGTGTGAACACTAAGGAAAGTCACACTGACAGAGAACACTATGTATACAGATCTGATCAGGACAGGAGAGAGCTGGCAGGTTAGAGAAACTGAAAGAAGGCAGGTATGGCTGGAGTCTCATGAATGAGTGAATGCCAGGAGCTAATACTTAAAGGATAGTCTGTTGTCGACCACACCATGCAAAACTAAGGTAAGGAGGTTGAATTTTATTCTAAATGTAATGTGAAGGACTTTGAAGTTGTGATCTGCTGTGCCATGATAGGTTTTATGTCTTTTCAAAGAGCACTGAATTTTTTTTGGACAGAAACAAATGTAGAATATGAGAGGCTGGGTGAGAGACAATAGCAATAGAATAGACAACACAAGATCTAATAATGTCTTTAACTACTACTTGTTAAACAGATATTTGAAAATGAAATGTTAGCACTTTTCAATCTCTAGAGTGTACCTCTGCAATCAAGTTAATGACTTCTATTAAAACTAATGCACTATAAAGCAAGTCTATTCCATTAGACCACAAGCTAAGGGATCTGTGAACTTAAAATGACATACTGACTGGCCAAGTGGCTGAGTATCAAAGATGGCAATTTTGAAACTGTTCAAAAGTGATGCACTAAGGTTAATTTACCAACTCGGATCACCTAATTTGCTAAAACATCAGAACCCAGAGAAAGGTTTCATCATGCCCCTGGATACCCAAAGGAGTCCAATAAACTTTTCCAAAGCTCTTTGCCTAAGGAGCAACAACAAGAATCCTTAAGTCCTCTATTTACTTTTATGAAGATATGAGTAGCTAAAGATTGTCTCCTATCAAAGAATAATATACAATACTTCTTGACTAACAAGACATCTCCAGGCCAGCTCAGAAAGGATATCAAGGCTTCCTAGGTCAGAGCACTGTGACTAGTAGTCAATGTCCATACTACTCATTTTGTTAGATACTTACCAAGGAAGATCCTAAATCTGTTTCATGCTATTCTAAATATTGGTAACATCTTAAATTCCAAGTAAAAAAAACTTGAGATTCCTTTATATCATGTTGTAACTGAGGCCTGAAAAAGAAAACTATTTTTAATGGGAATTGGTTTTTAAGACAAAATACCTTTTCTTTTTCTTTTATCTTTTCCACCGTTTTACTTCAGATGAAAGTCAGCCAGACTTGCTAAACTTGCAGAATGATTATGTTACAATGAAGCAGAGAAAATTCGATAATAAGTAAGTCTAAGTGGAGTTATGAAAATTTATGCTGTTCAACTTTTAGTATCCAATTATTTTTAAAATCAGAATAGTTGATTGCCACTTTTACTTTTTTTTTTTTTTTTTTTTCCCAGTACGCGGGCCTCTCACTGCTGTGGCCTCTCTCATTGCGTAGCACAGGCTCTGGACGCGCAGGCTCAGCAGCCATGGCCCACAGGCCTAGCCGCTCCGCGGCATGTGGGATCCTCCCGAACCGGGGCACGAACCCATGTCTCCTGCATCGGCAGGCGGACTCTCAACCACTGTGCCACCAGGAAAGCCCCGCCACTTTTACTTTTTTACTTTAGAAACAATTCTGTTAAAATATTTGATTACATTTTATGCGCTGAGTTGGAGGAGAAAGAAACCTCTCTAACTACCTAATGCACTATTTATAAACAACACCTATAATGTTTAACAACAAAAACAAAGACAAAATTTGACTATGATTTCACAGAAGGGCCAACATATTTACAGTATGTGCTAAGTACATTAACAAAATGAAAATGAAGAACTAGATACTTATTCCTTAACGAATAGCTTATATATATAGGAAGGAATAAGATTAGTTCCATTGTTTAGATTTGTATTAAATTTGTGTTAAATTCATTGACATAATATTTGCACTTTAAATGGAAAATTCTAACAAGTCACCATACACTAAAAGAGAAAAATCTACTAAGTATGTAAACAAAAATAACAATGTAATTAATCATTTATTGGCTATGAATTCACATGTAGAAATCAGATTTTAATTTCTCCTTGACAATGTCTCCTGATTAGGATTTATGAGTTATGGAAAAAGCTGTAAAAACTCACTTTATTAAAATGTAAAATACTAAAACTCAAACTGCATACAGTTTATGCATGCCACTCAGAGTACAGATGATCCTAATACTCTAGTTAAACTTAGAAAGTAATTTGTATAAATAGCACACTCTAGTTTGTAACATAAAAAAATGAAGGGGAGGTTAGAAACAGGTAAATTTATGAAAATATTATAGAGCTAAAACATTGTTGATTACCATTTAAAGTGCAGAAATTTCATTAATAAGATTGATGATGATTTACTGAAATGATTAAAACTTTAAAATTTTTTGAGTAGAAGCCTCCCCCACTGCACAGCCACTTTTCTGATAATAATATTTTAGGTCATTGCCTGAAATAAAAAAACATAAAATATGTGGGAAAGCAATGACATTTCTACTTCTTATTCATGTAGTTTAGTTTACTTTACTGTATATTAATTTAGTGGTTATAATCTAATTAACATTAGCAGACAGCAGCAGGCAGGTAAAGAAAAAACCTGAAGCAAAGGTCACTATAATTCAGAGACAGTTTTAAAAGCATTAGGTAAATTAGTCAAACTTACAGAATTGTGAAGAGTGGCTTAATGCCTGCTTGATAAAGGGAACAAATTTATTTTGCTCCACACAATTAAAGCTGTGTTTAAAAAAAAAAAAGGTTTAAAAAAGAAAAATTTTTCTCAGTAGAACAGGGAGGTATTTTTCCAATGGAAATAATATATAACAAAAAGAAATATCTCTATCTGTTGCATTACATAGATTTTGCTCTCAGAACCAACTTAAATGCATTTTAGAATAGTTAAAAATAAAATCTATCAACAATGAAGCAATAAAATAGCAAAAGCAAACAGCGTTTACAAATATTGTGGGCACCTGCCTTTTTATGGTCACAACCTGTACCTCTCCAACACACCACCACCTCAAACACACACACACAAACACACATACATACACCCTTATTATTCAAATTCCTCTTCCTCTAGGGGTTCTATGCCATGTGATAAGATTTACATGGGCCGAGCTTGCTCTGCCCACCCAGACTACAGGAGTGAAAAGGAGCAAGGTCTGTTAATCCCATTGGTCCTCATCTACCCAATCAGAGACTTCCCCCCACTCTCCTGTTAGAACTACAGGGAAAGGTGTATTCCTTCTATAGGAATTTCTAAGCTGGCAGAATATACATATAAACTGTTGATGGTCATCTTATCACTAAGTAAGAACAACATGTTTGATTCCCTGGTGACAGAGCAAGAAATTATGTTAAGGGCACAGTTCTGAGATAGAGTTGGCATGGCTTATAAAAGGCAGTTTGGTCAGTATATAAGATACGTATTCTGGAATTTCAGGATGTTATTCTTAAGGATATAAGAGCTGTGCTCTGCCACCACCTGAGGCCTCTCACAACCCGGCAAGACCTCAGTCTGCCCAGGCAGAATACCACCGCGATCACACTGAGCATATCTTCTGCAGATAAAACAGAGACTAAAGAAGCTACTCCCACTTAGCAGACTCCAACAAGATGAGTCCTGAGAACATTTTACTTTTTTATTAATAGATCTTTATTGGAGTATAATTGCTTCACAATACTGTGTTAGTTTCCGTTGTACAACAAAGTGAATCAGCCATATGCATACACATGTCCCCATATCCCCTCCCTCTTGAGCCTCCTTCCCACCCTCCCTATCCCACCCCTCTAGGTCATCGCAAAGCACCTAGCTGATCTCCCTGTGCTATGCTGCAGCTTCCCACTAGCTATTTTACATTTGGTAGTATACACATGTCAATGCTACTCTCACCTCACCCCAGCTTCCCCCTCCCCACCCTGTGTCCTCAAGTCCATTCTCTATATCTACATCTTTATTCCTGCCCTGCTACTAGGTTCATCAATACCATTTTTTTTTTCTAGCTTCCATATATATGTGTTAGCATATGGTATTTGTTTTACTCTTTCTGACTTAGTTCACTGTGTATGACAGACTCTAGGTCCATTCACCTCACTACAAATAACTCAATTTCATTTCTTTTTATGGCTGAGTAATATTCTTTTGTATATATATGCCACATCTTCTTTATCCATTCATCTATCAATGGACATTTAGGTTGGTTCCATGTCCTGACTATTGTAAATAGTGCTGCAGTGAACATTGTGGTACATGTATCTTTTTGAATTATGGTTTTCTCAGGGTATATGCCCAGTAGTGGGATTGCTGGGTCATATGGTAGTTCTATTTTTAGTTTTTTAGGGAACCTCCATACAGTTTTCCATAGTGGTTGTATCAATTTACATTCCCATCAACAGTGCAGGAGGGTTCCCTTTACACCACGCATATATGGTCACCTAATTTACAACAAAGGAGGCAAGAACATACAGTGGAGAAAAGACAGCCTCTCCAATAAGTGGTACTGGGAAAACTGGACACCTACATGTAAAATAATGAAATCAGAACATTACCTAACACCACACACAAAAATAAACTCCAAATGGATTAAAGACCTAAATGTAAGATCAGACACTATAAAACTCTTAGAGGAAAACAGAGGAAAAACACTCTTTGACATAAACCACAGCAAGATCTTTTTTTGACCCACCTCCCAGAGTAATGGCAATAAAAACAAAAATAAACAAATGGGACCTAATGAAACTTAAAAGCTTTTGCACAGCAAAGGGAACCAAAAACAAGATGAAAGACAACCCTCAGAATGGAAGAAAATATTTGCAAATGAAACAACAGACAAATGATTAATCTCCAAAATATACAAACAGCTCATGGAGCTCCATATCAAAAAAACAAACAATTCAATTAAAAAACGGGTGGAACACCTAAATAGACATTTTACCAAAGAAGACATACAGATGGCCAAGAGGCACATGAAAAGCTGCTCAACATCACTAATTATTAAAGAAATGCAAATCAAAACTATAATGAGTTATCACCTCACACCCGTCAGAGTGGCCATTATCAAAAAATCTAGAAACAATATATGCTGAGAACTTTTTTTGAAAAACTATCCTTGAGATCATCACAGTAAAATGTAATTTGTCTAAGATTTATGTATTAGAATGCTTACCTTTGTCAAGCCTCTAACATAGCCCTATGCAGGGAAAAGAATGTTTATTTCCAAAAGCAAAGGTGTATCTCATTTAAAATACTATTGGTACTCCAATAAAGATGTTTAAAAAATAAATAAATAAAATAAAATAAAATACTATTGGTAGCAAGACTAGAGGTAGTGTTCGTAGGTGCTTTTGTAGCCTTCTGGCAATGGAATCAACTCAGTCTCTCCCATTCCCAGTGAGCTGATATTATCCTCTGACATCAGGATAAATCACTCTCTGCTGACCAGTCAGAGATTTCTATCCATCGTTATTTTTGCACACACTATTTATTCTCTTTCTAGAATTTTCTTAATTTTTATGCTGCTTTTTTCACCTGGAAGTTTTGCAACAATCACTTCTGTTACTGTCTTCCAAGGTAAAGTTCATTGCTTTATTCTGTGTTCCTACAGTACTTTCATCATATTTTTGAAATATTACTCACCTTTGTGCATTGTAATTTATCTGATTTCATATTTGTTTCCCTAGCTTTTTGCATATATTGTCACATCATATAGACTCAATTTATGAGTTGAATGAATAAATGAGTTATCCTTTGCAAGTATGTTTTTAAAGTTTAAAGTATTAAATAGAATATAAAAATCAACAGGACATATAAAGAATAAAGAATTTAGTTGTGCCATAGAGAATTACTCTGAAAAAAAAAAAAACCTTAACTTAAACCTATTAATTATAAACTTGGATTTCAATGAATTTTAAGGTCAGAGCCTATTAGTAGACCATTTTATCTTCAAGATGTTTAAAGTGCCCTGAAAGGAACTCTATAAATGATAATTACTAAATATTATACAGTTAATTACTAGGCATGAATAACAGAAACATTAGAAGCAATTAAAAATAACAGAAGATTGTAACAATTATAATATACAGTGGAGATTGTTTGCAGATGACATGATACTATACATAGAGAATCCTAAAGATGCTACCAGAAAACTACTAGAGCTAATCAATGAATTTGGTAAAGTAGCAGGATACAAAATTAATGCACAGAAATCTCTTGCATTCCTATACACTAATGATGAAAAATCTGAAGGTGAAATTAAGAAAACACTCCCATTTACCACTGCAAAAAAAAGAATAAAATATCTAGGAATAAACCTACTGAAGGAGACAAAAGACCTGTATGCAGAAAATTATAAGGCACTGATGAAAGAAATTAAAGATGATACAAATAGATGGAAAGATATACCATGTTCTTGGATTGGAAGAATCAACATTGTGAAAATAACTCTACTCCCCAAAGCAATCTACAGATGCAATGCAATCCCTATCAAACTACCACTGGCATTTTTCACAGAACTAGAACAAAAATTTTCACAATTTGTATGGAAACACAAAGGACCCCAAATAGCCAAAGCAATCTTGAGAACGAAAAACGGAACTGGAGGAATCAGGCTCCTGGACTTCAGACTATACTACAAAGCTACAGTAATCAAGACACTATGGTACTAGCACAAAAACAGAAATATAGATCAATGGAACAGGATAGAAAGCCCAGAGACAAACCCACACACATATGGTCACCTTAACTTTGATAAAGGAGGCAAGAATATATAGTGCAGAAAAGACAGCTTCTTCAATAAGTGGTGCTGGGAAAACCGGCCAGCTACATGTAAAAAAATGAAATTAGAACACTCCCTAACACCCTACACAAAAATAAACTCAAAATGGATTAAAGACCTAAATGAAAGGCCAGACACCATCAAACTCTTAGAGGAAAACATAGGCAGAACACTCTATGACATAAATCACAGCAAGATCCTTTTTGACCCACCTCCTAGAGAAATGGAAATACAAACAAAAATAAACAAATGGGACCTAATGAAACTTCAAAGCTTTTGCACAGCAAAGGAAACCATAAACAAGACCAAAAGACAACCCTCAGAATGGGAGAAAATATTTGCAAATGAAGCAACTGACAAAGGATTAATCTCCAAAACATACAAGCAACTCATGCAGCTCAATATCAAAAACCCAATCCAAAAATGGGCAGAAGACCTAAATAGACATTTCTCCAAAGAAGATATACAGATTGCCAACAAACACATGAAAGAATGCTCAACATCATTAATCATTAGAGAAATGCAAATCAAAACTACAATGCGATATCATCTCACACCGGTCAGAATGGCCATCATCAAAAAATCTACAAACAATAAATGCTGGAGAGGGTGTGAAGAAAAGAGAATCCTCTTGCACCGTTGGAGGAAATGTAAATTGATACAGCCACTATGGAGAACTGTATGGAGGTTCCTTAAAAAACTAAAAATAGAACTACCATATGACCCAGCAATCCCACTACTGGGCATATACCCTGAGAAAACCATAATTCAAAAAGAGTCATGTGGGGGGGACCTTGAAGATGGCGGAAGAGTAAGACGCGGAGATCGCCTTCCTCCCCACGGATACACCAGAAATACATCCACACGTGGAACAACTCCTACAGAACTCCTACTGAAGGCTGGCAGAAGACCTCAGACCTCCCAAAAGGCAAGAAACTCCCCACGTAACTGGGTAGGGCAAAAGAAAAAACAGAGACAAAAGAATAAGGACGGCACCTGCACCAGTGGGAGGGAGCTGTGAAGGAGGAAAAGTTTCCACACACTAGGAAGCCCCTCCGCGGGAGGAGACTGCGGGAGGCAGAGGGGGGAGTTTCGGGACCGCGGAGTAGTGCACAGCGACGGGTGCGGAGGGCAAAGCGGGGAGATTCCTGCACAGACGATCGGTGCTGACCGGCACTCACCAGCCCGAGTGGCTTGTCTGCTCACCCGCCGGGGCGGGCGGGGCTGCGAGCTGAGGCTCGGGTTTTGGTTTTGGACGGAGCTCAGGGAGAGGACTGGGGTTGGCGGCTTGAACATAGCCTGAAGGGGTTAGTGCACCACGACTAGCCGGGAGGGAGTTCGGGGAAAAGCCTGCACCGGCCGAAGAGGCAAGAGACTTTTTCTTCCCTCTTTGTCTCCTGGTGCGCGAGGAGAGGGGTTTAAGAGCGCTGCTTAAAGGAACTCCAGAGACGGGCGCGAGCCGCGGCTGAGGGCGCGAGCCCCCGAGACGGGCGCGAGCCGCGGCTGAAAGCGCAAACCCCAGAGACGGGCGCGAGCCGCGGCTGAGGGCGCGAGCCCCCGAGACGGGCGCAAGCCGCGGCTGAAAGCGCAAATCCCAGAGACGGGCGCGAGCCGCGGCTAAAACCGCGGACCCCAGAGACGGGCGGGAGACGCTAAGGCTGCTGCTGCCGCCACCAAGGGGCCTGTGTGCGAGCACAGGTCACTCTCCACACCCCTCTTCCGCGGAGCCTGTGCAGCCCGCCACTGCCAGGTTCCCGGGATCCAGGGACAACTTCCCCGGGAGTACGCACGGCGGGTCTCAGGCTGGTGCAACGTCACGCCGGCCTCTGCCGCAACGTCACGCTGCCTCTGCAGCTGCAGGCCCGCCCCGCACGTAGTGCCCCTCCTACCCCCATCCCCCAACCCCCGGCCTGAGTGAGCCGGAGGCCCCGAATCAGCGGCTCCTTTAACCCCGTCCTGGCTGAGCGAAAAAACAGACGCCCTCCAGCGACCTACACGCAGAGGCAGGGCCAAATCCAAAGCTGAGCTCCTGTGAGCTGTGAAAACAAAGAAGAGAAAGGGAAATCTCTCCCAGCAGCCACAGAAGCAGCGGATTAAAGCTCCACAATCAACTTGATATACCCTGCATCTGTGGAATACCTGAATAGACAAGGAATGATCCCAAATTGAAGAGGTGGAATTTAGGAGCGAAATCTATGATTTTTTTCCCTTTTCCTCTTTTTGTGAAGGTGTACGTGTATGCTCCTGTGTGACATCTAGTCTGTATACTCTAGCTTCCACCATTTGTCCTAGGGCTCTATCCGTCCATGACTTTTTTTTTAAAATTCTTTTAATTAATAATTAAGTTTAATTGTAATAACTTTATTATACTTTACCTTCGTTCTTTCTTTCTTTCCTTCCTTCCCTCCCTCCTTTAGACAACGAATCACCCCAAATTGAGGAGGTGGTCTCAGGGAGCAGGATTTATGATTTTTCCCCCTTTACCTCTTTTTGTGAAGGTGTATGTGTATGCTTCTGTGTAAGATTTTCTCTGTATAGCTTTGCTTCCAACATTTGTCCTAAGGTTCTATCCGTCCCTTTTTTTTTTTTCTAAATATTTTTTAATTCAATAACTATATTATACTTTATTTTATTTTTACTGTATCATCTTTCTTTCTGTCTTTTTTTCCTTCTTTCCCTCCTTCCTTCCTTCCTCCCTCTCTCCCTCCCTCCCTCCTTTCTTTCCTTCTTTGCTTCTTTCTTCCTTCCTTCCTTTCCTCCTTTCCTTCTTTCTTTCCTCATACTTCTACTAATTCTCTCTACTTTTTCTCCCTTTTATTCTGAGCCGTGTGGATGAAAGGCTCTTGGTGCTCCAGCCAGGAGTCAGGGCTCTGCCTCTGAGGTAGGAGAGCCAACTTCAGGTCACTGGTCAACAAGAGACCTCCCAGCTCCACATAATATTAAACAGCGGAAATCTCCCAGAGACCTCCATCTTAACACCAGCACCCAGCTTCACTCAACGACCAGCAAGCCACAGTGCTGGACAACCTATGCCAAACAACTAGCAAAACAGGAACACAACCCCACCCATTAGCAGAGAGGCTGCCTAAAATCATAATAAGGCCACAGACACCCCAAAACACACCACCAGACGTGAACCTGCCCACTAGAGAGACAAGATCCAGCCTCATCCAGCACAACACAGGCACTAGTCCCCTCCACCAGGAAGCCTACACAACCCACTGAAACAACCTTAGCCACTGGAGACAGACATCAAAAACAACGGGAACTACGAACCTGCAGCCTGCAAAAAGGAGACCCCAAACACAGTAAGATAAGCAAAATGAGAAGACAGAAAAACACACAGCAGATGAAGGAGCAAGATAAAAACCCACCAGACCTAACAAATGAAGAGGAAATAGGCAATCTACCTGAAAAAGAATTCAGAATAATGATAGTAAGGATGATCCGAAATCTTGGAAGTAGAATGGACAAAATGCAAGAAACAGTTAACAAGGACCTACAAGAACTAAAGATGAAACAAGCAACGATGAACAATGCAATAAATGAAATTAAAATCACTCTAGATAGGATCAATAGCAGAATAACTGAGGCAGAAGAACGGATAAGTGACCTGGAAGATAAAGTAGTGGAAATAACTACTGCAGAGCAGAATAAAGAAAAAAGAATGAAAAGAACTGAGGACAGTCTCAGAGACCTCTGGGACAACATGAAACGCACCAACATTCGAATTATAGGGGTTCCAGAAGAAGAAGAAAGAAAGAAAGGGACTGAGAAAATATTTGAAGAGATTATAGTTGAAAACTTCCCTAATATGGGAAAGGAAATAGTTAATCAAGTCCAGGAAGCACAGAGGGTCCCATACAGGATAAATACAAGGAGAAACACGCCAAGACACATATTAATCAAACTGTCAAAAACTAAATACAAAGAAAGCATATTAAAAGCAGCAAGGGAAAAACAACAAATAACACACAAGGGAATCCCCATAAGGTTAACAGCGGACCTCTCAGCAGAAACCCTACAAGCCAGAAGGGAGTGGCAGGATATACTGAAAGTGATGAAGGAGAATAGCCTGAAACCAAGACTACTCTACCCAGCAAGGATCTCATTCACATTTGATGGAGAAATTAAAACCTTTACAGACAAGCAAAAGCTGAGAGAGTTCAGCACCACCAAACCAGCTTTACAACAAATGCTAAAGGAACTTCTCTAGACACGAAACACAAGAGAAGGAAATGACCTATAGTAGCGAACCCAAAACGATATATAAAATGGAAATAGGAACATACATATCAATAATTACCTTAAATGTAAATGGACTAAATGCTCCCACCAAAAGACACAGATTGGCTGAATGGATACAAAAACAAGACCCTTATATATGCTGTCTACAAGAGACCCACTTCAGAACTAGAGACACATACAGACTGAAAGTAAGGGGATGGAAAAAGATATTCCATGCAAATGGAAACCAAAAGAAAGCTGGAGTAGCAATTCTCATATCAGACAAAATAGACTTTAAAATAAGGACTATTAAAAGGGACAAAGAAGGACACTACATAATGATCAAGGGATCGATCCAAGAAGAAGATATAACAATTGTAAATATTTATGCACCCAACATAGGAGCACCTCAATACATAAGGCAAATACTAACAACCATAAAAGGGGAGATCAACAGTAACACATTCATAGTAGGGGACTTTAACACCCCACTTTCACCCATGGACAGATCATCCAAAATGAAAATAAATAAGGAAACACAAGCTTTAAATGATACATTAAACAAGATGGACTTAATTGATATTTATAGGACACTCCATCCAAAAACAACAGAATACACATTTTTCTCAAGTGCTCATGGAACATTCTCCAGGATAGATCATATCTTGGGTCACAAATCAAGCCTTGGTAAATTTAAGAAAACTGAAATTGTATCAAGTATCTTTTCCGACCACAACGCCATGAGACTAGATATCAATTACAGGAAAAGATCTGTAAAAAATACAAACACATGGAGGCTAAACAATACACTACTTAATAATGAAGTGATCACTGAAGAAATCAAAGAGGAAATAAAAAAATACCTAGAAACAAATGACAATGGAGACACAACGACCCAAAACCTATGGGATGCAGCAAAAGCAGTTCTAAGGGGGAAGTTTATAGCAATACAAGCCCACCTTAAGAAGCAGGAAACATCTCGAATAAACAACCTAACCTTGCACCTCAAGCAATTAGAGAAAGAAGAACAAAAAAACCCCAAAGCTAGCAGAAGGAAAGAAATCATAAAAATCAGATCAGAAATAAATGAAAAAGAAATGAAGGAAACAATAGCAAAGATCAATAAAACTAAAAGCTGGTTCTTTGAGAAGATAAACAAAATAGATAAACCACTAGCCAGACTCATCAAGAAAAAAAGGGAGAAGACTCAAATCAATAGAATTAGAAATGAAAAAGGAGAAGTAACAACTGACACTGCAGAAATAAAAAAAATCATGAGAGATTACTACAAGCAACTCTATGCCAATAAAATGGACAATCTGGAAGAAATGGACAAATTCTTAGAAATGCACAACCTGCCAAGACTGAATCAGGAAGAAATAGAAAATATGAACAGACCAATCACAAGCACTGAAATTGAAACTGTGATTAAAAACCTTCCAACAAACAAAAGCCCAGGACCAGATGGCTTCACAGGTGAATTCTATCAAACGTTTAGAGAAGAGCTAACACCTATCCTTCTCAAACTCTTCCAAAATATAGCAGAGGGAGGAACACTCCCAAATTCCTTCTACGAAGCCACCATCACCTTGATACCAAAACCAGACAAGGATGTCACAAAGAAAGAAAACTACAGGCCAATATCACTGATGAACATAGATGCAAAAATCCTCAACAAAATACTAGCAAACAGAATCCAACAGCACATTAAAAGGGTCATACACCATGATCAAGTGGGGTTTATTCCAGGAATGCAAGGATTCTTCAATATACGCAAATCTATCAATGTGATAAACTATATTAACAAATTGAAGGAGAAAAACCATATGATCATCTCAATAGATGCAGAGAAAGCTTTCGACAAAATTCAACACCCATTTATGATAAAAACCCTCCAGAAAGTAGGCATAGAGGGAACTTTCCTAAACATAATAAAAGCCATATATGACAAGCCCACAGCAAACATCATCCTCAATGGTGAAAAACTGAAAGCATTTCCACTAAAATCAGGAACAAGACAAGGTTGCCCACTCTCACCACTCTTATTCAACATAGTTTTGGAAGTTTTAGCCACAGCAATCAGAGAAGAAAAGGAAATAAAAGGAATCCAAATTGGAAAAGAAGAAGTAAAGCTGTCACTGTTTGCAGATGACATGATACTATACATAGAGAATCCTAAAGATGCTACCAGAAAACTACTAGAGCTAATCAATGAATTTGGTAAAGTAGCAGGATACAAAATTAATGCACAGAAATCTCTGGCATTCCTATATACTAATGATGAAAAATCTGAAAGTGAAATCAAGAAAACACTCCCATTTACCATTGCAACAAAAAGAATAAAATATCTAGGAATAAACCTACCTAAGGATACGAAAGACCTGTATGCAGAAAATTATAAGACACTGATGAAAGAAATTAAAGATGATACAAATAGATGGAGAGATATACCATGTTCTTGGATGGGAAGAATCAACATTGTGAAAATGACTCTACTACCCAAAGCAATCTACAGATTCAATGCAATCCCTATCAAACTACCACTGGCATTTTTCACAGAACTAGAACAAAAAATTTCGCAATTTGTATGGAAACACAAAAGACCCCGAATAGCCAAAGCAATCTTGAGAACGAAAAAAGGAGCTGGAGGAATAAGGCTCCCTGACTTCAGACTATATTACAAAGCAACAGTAATCAAGACAGTATGGTACTGGCACAAAAACAGAAAGATAGATCAGTGGAACAGGATAGAAAGCCCAGAGATAAACCCACGCACATATGGACACCTTATCTTTGATAAAGGAGGCAGGAATGTACAGTGGAGAAAGGACAGCCTCTTCAATAAATGGTGCTGGGAAAACTGGACAGGTACATGTAAAAGTATGAGATTAGATCACTCCCTAACACCATACACAAAAATAAGCTCAAAATGGATTAAAGACCTAAATGTAAGGCCAGAAACTATCAAACTCTTAGAAGAAAACATAGGAAGAACACTCTATGACATAAATCACAGCAAGATCCTTTCTGACCCACCTCCTAGAGTAATGGAAATAAAAACAAAAATAAACAAATGGGACCTAATGAAACTTCAAAGCTTTTGCACAGCAAAGGAAACCATAACCAAGACCAAAAGACAACCCTCAGAATGGGAGAAAACATTTGCAAATGAAGCAACTGACAAAGGATTAATCTCCAAAATTTACAAGCAGCTCATGCAGCTCAATAACAAAAATACAAACAACCCCATCCAAAAATGGGCAGAAGACCTAAATAGACATTTCTCCAAAGAAGATATACAGAATGCCAACAAACACATGAAAGAATGCTCAACATCATTAATCATTAGAGAAATGCAAATCAAAACTACAATGAGATATCATCTCACACCAGTCAGAATGGCCATCATCAAAAAATCAAGAAACAATAAATGCTGGAGAGGGTGTGGAGAAAAGGGGACACTCTTGCACTGCTGGTGGGAATGTGAATTGGTTCAGCCACTGTGGAGAACAGTATGGAGGTTCCTTAAAAAACTACAAATAGAATTACCATATGACCCAGCAATCCCACTACTTGGCATATACCCTGAGAAAACCAAAATTCAAAGAGAGTCATGTACCAAAATGTTCATTGCAGCTCTATTTACAATAGCCAGGACATGGAAACAACCTAAGCGCCCATCATCGGACGAATGGATAATGAAGATGTGGCACATATACACAATGGAATATTACTCAGCCTTAAAAAGAAATGAAATTGAGCTATTTGTAATGAGATGGATAGACCTAGAATCTGTCATACAGAGTGAAGTAAGTCAGAAAGAAAAAGACAAATACCGTATGCTAACACATATATATGGAATTTAAGGGAAAAAAATGTCATGAAGGACCTAGGGGTAAGATAGGAATAAAGACGCAGACCTACTGGAGAACGGACTTAAGGATATGGGGAGGGGGAAGGGTGAGTTTTGACAGGGCGAGAGAGAGTCATGGACATATACACACTAACAAACGTAGTAAGGTAGATAGCTGGGGGGAAGCAGCCGCAAGGCACAGGGATATTAGCTCGGTGCTTTGTGACAGCCTGGAAGGGTGGGATGGGGAGAGTGGGAGGGAGGGAGACGCAAGAGGGAAGACATATGGGAACATATGTATATGTATAGCTGATTCACTTTGTTGTAAATCAGAAACTAACACACCATTGTAAAGCAATTATACCCCAATAAAGATGTTTAAAAAAAAAAAAAAAAAAAAGAGTCATGTACCAAAATGTTCATTGCAGCTCTATTTACAATAGCCAGGACATGGAAGCAACCTAAGTGTCCATCAACAGATGAATGGATAAAGAAGATGTGGCACATATATACAATGGAATGTTACTCAGCCATAAAAAGGAACGAAACTGAGTTATTTGTAGTGAGGTGGATGGACCTAGAGACTGTCATACAGAGTGAAGTAAGTCAGAAAGAGAAAAACAAATACCATATGCTAACACATATATATGGAATCAAAAAAAAAAAGGTCATGAAGAACCTAGGGGCAAGACAGGAATAAAGACGCAGACCTACTAGAGAATGGACTTCAGGATACAGGGAGGGGGAAGGGTAAGGTGTGACTAAGTGAGAGAGTGGCATGGACATATATACACTACCAAACGTAAAACAGACAACTAGTGGGAAGCAGCCGCATAGTACAGGGAGATCAGCTCGGTGCTTTGTGACCACCTAGAGGGGTGGGATAGGGAGGGTAGGAGGAAGGGAGATGCAAGAGGGAAGAGATATGGAGACATATGTATATGTATAACTGATTCACTTTGTTATAAAGCAGAAACACACACATTTATAAAGCAGTTATACTCTAATAAAGATGTATAAAAAATACAGTGGAGAAACCAGTGAGATATAGAAAAGAGCAGTAAATAATATCAAATTCTGAATTCAATTTAAATCTACAATTTTATTAAATGGCCTTTCTGCCACCTGGTTTCAATGAGCTTTATAACTGCTGAGTTTGATTACTCTGGTCACCTCTACATGCCATAATCTGTTACATGCCAAAGATCAAACAGTGCCAATCTTTTGGTCAAGTTAGTGAATAATCCATTCATTTCTTAAATCAGAACTGTGATCTGTATTTGTGTCGGTTAAAGCAAAGTATAGTATGTGAATAGATGGTGGAACTTTGAATTCTCTGAATCCAACTATAGCTAGAAAATTGAAGTAGGTAAGAATAATTAAGAAGGTTAACTATAAATAGTAACACTGTATTTTAACAATAAAATCCATAAGTTCCAAATATTGAGTATGAACCAATAAAATCAACTAGCTACATACACTACAGAACGTGACAACTTAAGAATGGATTTACAGTGATTTGTCAAAATCCTCAGTTTATTTTATGTACTACACACATAAGGTAAACACTGTCTAAGATAATCACCTTAAAAAAATCTTACATACTAAAACATTCAGAGCTTTAGTATCTGTAATGATTATCTGTACTGCAGTAATGAAGATCTATAACCTTTTGTTGTAATCCCACAATGCTGAGAATCTTTGCACCAGGTATCCTTGGTGACAGTGTGACAATGAAACAAACACTAAGAATTGTATTTTAGTTTCTGAAAGGAGAAAACAGAATAGATGAGGTGATTAGGCCATATGAACGCACTGGCCAGCATAACTTGACATTCATTTGAAAGGTAGTATATGGCAGTTCCGATGAACCCATTGCTATGTTAATCTCCTTCTGGGAAAGTGTTGCTCTGTGTGTAACAGTTTTAGAGGTTTGAAATTTTTATTTCAAGCAAAGAGTAACAAAAAGAAATGCTTTGATATCAGAATTGGCCATTGTTTGAATGAATGTGAACAACCAAGCAGTTCCCTAAATTACCAAAATAAGAGACCAGACCTCTAGCATGGGGAAAACAATGCCCTAAACTGGCATCCTAGTGGCCCTGATGCCACAAAATGAAAATCAAAGAATTGCTCATAAGAGTCACTGAAATTTCAGTGTTAATCTACCATAGATAAAAAAGGAATATTTAGAAACTAGTAAGAACTGCTGTATTCACAAAAAACATTTCAACCAGAATTTATTGCTCACACGCAGAGAACTAAACTGGGAGTTACAAGAGATAGAGAAAAAGAAGAAACAGACCCTGTCATTTTATAATCTTTGGTTGGAGTTTACCTTCAAAGAAAATTTGATCACATTGTGGCAATCCACTCCACAGTAAACTATATCTATTGGGATTATGTCATCCTACAGGTGGTATGTATAATCAGAATTCCTTTTGGTACAACTGGCCGCCAGCTCCTTTCTGTGTTGTCCACATCTGCACAACAAAAACAGGCACATTTCCTGGCATTTCTGGAATGCAGCATACACACACGCTATGGCCTTCCTCCTCTGGCAACTGGCCAGACTCTTAGCTTCAGCCTATTTTAATACATGAATCAGGTTCTAGTCTCTGCCTGTCCAGCTTCCAAAGCTCATAGACCAGGTCTTCAGGGGGAATTTTTCTAAAGGTCTTTTACTTGCTAACTGTTTAAGGTGACCTTGAAGTATTCCCCTAACATATGGGATAGGGAGGAAAAACAGTAGCAGAGGTCTGTAACAGTGCTCTGTCTTTAAAGAAATCCCTCACTCATCCACCTCTCCTGATCAATCTTCAAACCTCGTCTTGTATACTCTCAAAGTGGCTAATGGGAAGTGGCCAGCCAAGTTTGGTCACTGCTAAAGCAATTTGGTACAAATACCTCTCTTTGCAATGTGGGGTAAGTTGACTATCATTTTAATCATTAGAGCCTTAATTAATATAAAGGGAAATTTTCCATTTAAAAAATTAACAGATTTTTGAGATATAACAAACTGCACAAATGAAAGTATATGACTAAGGGCTGACACGTATACATCACGGAAACATCACCACAAGTTCACAAACATATGCATAACACCCCCAAAATTCCTTGGGCCCCTCGTAAAGGTTTGCCTAACTCAAGACTACAAAGATTTCTCTTAGATTTTCTTCTAAAAAGATTTGTAGTTTTAGGATTTACAATTAGTTCCATAAATCATTTGGTTACCTTTTGAATATGGTAAAGGATAAGGATTAAAGTGCACGTTTTTGCATATAGATATCCATTTCTTTTACGCAAGTTATTGAAAGGACAATCTTTTATCCACTAAACTGTCTTTGTTTCTTTGTCAAAATTCAATGTATGGTTCTAATTCTGTGTTCTCTATTCTGTTCGATTGATCGATTTGTCTATCCTTAGACAAGTACCACAGTCCTGGTTACTGTATGTTTAAATAAGTCTTGAAACCAGGTAAGTATAAACCCTTCAAATTTATTATTCTTCATCAAAGTTTGGCTATTCTAGACACTTTGAGTTTCCATATGAATTTTAGAAGCATCTTATCAATTTCTACAGAAAAGCTTTGATAAGATTTTAATTGGGATTACGTTGAATATATAAACACCAATTTTGGTGGGGAATATGGAGAGAATCGACATCTTAATATTGGGTATTCAAATTTGGGTCTCTTTTTCTCTGTTACTTAGACCTTTTTAAATTTCTCTCAGCCATGTTTTCAACCTTTCAATGTACAGGTTTTACATATTTTTTGAGAGATTTATCCCTAAGCATTTTATTTTTATGCTACTGTAAGATGGCATTTAAAATTTTTCAATTTATGCTTGTCCATTTTTAATACACAGAAATGAAATGAAATATTGTCCCATGCTCATTGATGTAGTTCTTTTTTGGTCTTTTTCTGTTTTTCATTTTTGGAGAGTTTCTATTGCTATGTCTACAAATTCACTAATCTTGTATTTTGCAATATTTGTTATTAATCCCATTCAGTATATTTTTTGTGTTACACATTGCCATTTTTAGCTCTGGAAATTCAATTTTGGTATGTCTCTCCAACCTTTTCTCTCCATTCTTGAACATATGGAATACAGCTATGATAATTGTTTTCGTGTCTTCATTTATTAATTCTATCATCTATGCCATTTCTAGGTCGTTTCTATTTATTGATTTTTGTCTTCATTATGGGTAATATTTTCCTGGTTCCTTCCATGCCTGAAAAATTGTATTGGATACCAGATATTATGAATTTTACCTTGTTGAGTGTTGGATATTTTATATTCAAATATTCCTGAGTTTTACCTGGGCTGCAGTTAACTTGCTTAAAACAGTTTAATCCTTTCATGCTTTTAAGCTGTATTACATAGGGATTAGAACAGAATTCAGTCTAAAGCTAATATTAACCCACTACTGAGGCAACACACTTTAGAGGACTCTACCCAATAGCCCTTGAATTATGGCACTTCCCACTGTATTTGGCAGAAAGAGGAACCTATTTCCAGCCTTGTGTAAATCCTGGGGATTATTCCTTCAATCTGTTCAGTCTTTTTGAGTGGTTCTCTCTGGCCGTGACTAAATTCTCCACTTGCATATGCTGATCAGTGCTCAGTTGAAGACATGAAGGGAACCCTTTGAGATTTCTAGAGTTCTCTCTCTGGATCAGTCTCTTTTCTCCAGAACTCTGCACTGGGCCTCACAGACTCTCAGTTCCATCTCCTTAACTTAGAGAAACTGCTGGAATCTTACTGGGTTCCTACTTCTTATGCTGTAACCTGGAAACCACCCCCATATGCAGCAAGCAATTGTAGGATTGTACATTCTATTCCCATCTCTTAACAACCACTGTAAAACATCACCTGATGTCTAATTACAATCCCAAATTAGTTGATGTTAAAATAGGGAGACTGCTATTTACAATAGCCAGGACATGGACACAACCTAAGTGTCCATCAACAGATGAATGGATAAAGAAGATGTGGCACATATATACAATGGAATATTACTCAGCCATAAAAAGGAACGAAACTGAGTTATTTGTAGTGAGGTGGATGGACCTAGAGACTGTCATACAGAGTGAAGTAAGTCAGAAAGAGAAAAACAGAAACCGTATGCTAACATATATATATATATATATATATATATATATATATATGGAATCTTAAAAAAAACAAAGAAAATGGTCAGAAGAACCTAGGGGCAAGACAGGAATAAAGATGCAGACCTACTAGAGAATGGACTTGAGGATATGGGGAGGGGGAACGGTAAGCTGGGACAAAGTGAGAGAGTGGCATGGACATATATACACTACCAAACGTAAAATAGATAGCTAGTGGGAAGCAGCCGCATAGCACAGGGAGATCAGCTCGGTGCTTTGTGACCACCTAGAGGGGTGGGATAGCGGGGGTGGGAGGGAGGGAGATGCAAGAGGGAAGAGATATGGGGACATATGTATAACTGATTCACTTTATTATAAAGCAGAAACTGACACACCATTGTAAAGAAATTATACTCTAATTAAGATGTTAAAAATAGAAAAATAAAAATGGGAAAATAAAATAGAGAGACTGTCTGGGTCAACCTGACAATCACATAAATCCTTTAAAAGGAAAGCTTTTTCTCCAACTAGAAGAGGAGAAACTTTGCTGACTTTAAAGATGGAGGGGGCCATATGACAATGAATATGAGTGGCCTCTAGAAGGTGGAAGCTGTTCCCAATCCACAGCTAGCAGGAAAACAGGTGCCTTAGTCTGTTATAGCTAAAACTGACTGAACTAGCTAGGTCTCCATCACTTTATGCTTCGCTTGCACGTCCTCTTTCCATATGTTTTTTTTTTCCTTTCTTTCTTTCGTTAATGATTCCTTTGCACCTAATTGCTTAAAGTAGCTCACTTGTTAATTAAAGCTACTATCAGACACCTGGTGTTTTTCCTCTTTGAAACACTCCCTAATGCTCCTCTTCTTTGTAAGCATTCTTCATTCCAGAAGACACAGTCACAGTAGGATCCCAGAGACCAACAGAGCCCATCTCCGGACCTGGTGACGCCAGCCTTGACGGCTTTGAAATGTTTCTTGAGAAAAGAAGAATGCAGACCCTGCACCTGCCCCGATCCTAATCAAGAACCCTATTTTGAGCTAACACTGTAAGTTTTACTCACTGAACCCTTTCGGGGAGGACAGATCTGGAGGGCACTAACCTGCTGTGGTCTCCTGTGCCTGGCAAAGAAATAAAGCTAATCTTTTCTTCTTCACCCAAAACTCGGTCTCTGTGATTTTGATTCAGTGCCAGTGTATAGAGACAGAGATTTCGGTAACAAGTCCTACAGCAGCAAGGAAATTAATTATGCCAGTGGCAGGTGAGCTGGTAAGAGGGTTCCGAGCACCTCCTCATTACCACCCCCCATGAGAACCACAGCTGCAGACAATATTTTGATTTCGGCCTAGTGAGACACTGAGAACCCAGGCGAGCTGTGCCCAAACTTCTGACTTACATACCGTCAGATAATAAATTTGTGTTGCTCTGAGCAACTAAGTCTATGGCAATGTTCACAGGGCTGTAGAAAACTAAAACAAAGATAAATCCCATTCCTGTTATTTCCTCTTTATCGAAAGTAAATTTCACTCATTAAAAAAATCTAATTTTGCATAGCTTGTTGCAAATATCTGTAAGAATATATTTGTCATAGAAAAGGCTCCTTATATAATATTAGCTGGGAAAAAACTGCTATTAATAATATGTCATGTTTGTTGTTTCTTGTAACCGCTGTTACAAATGGTCACAAACTGGGCACCTTAAAACAATAAAAATTTATTCTCTTACAGTTCTGGATGCTAGACATCTACAATCAAAGTATCAGCAGGATCACAGTCCCCGTGGAAGTTCTAGGGGAAAATTCTTCCCTGCCTCTTTGAACTTCTGGTGGGTACCCGCATTCTCTGGCTTCCTCGGCTTGTGGAACTCCAATCTCTGCCTCCATCTCCACACCACCTTCTATGCTGGTATGTCTCTATATTCTTTTCTGTCCAAATTCCCTTTGTCTTTCTCAGAATGACACTTGTCATTGGATTTGGGACCTACCTAGGTAACCCAGGATTATCTCATCATCTAAAACTCTGTACTTAACTACACCTGCAAAGACCCTTTTTCTAAATAAGGTAACACTCACAGGTTTCAAGAAACAGCATGCGCACACATATTTTCGGGGGGCCACGATGAAACTCACTTCATCATATAATAAAATTATCAAAATAAATGCTCCCTCCTCAACTGATATGCTATACTACCTTCTTTTTTCTTAATGTTATTTGAAATTGTGGAACACCTTATATGCAAACATAAACTGATCACTGTTAACCAATGATTGTATATTCATACTTTGGGCTTTTTGTGAAAAGGAAATAGTGCAGGAAAAAACAGGATTGCTTTAAACTATATATGAGACATCTTCTAATAAAGCATTCAGGACAGAATATGCTGAGGATAATTGTACATATTTTCTAATTAAGAGAATCAGATGATTTATAAACTGACAGACCTGGAACTTTCCTCATCACTGATATCAGGTAAAGAAGCATCAAAAGCATAAAGCTAAAACGGTAGGTCAGGTGGGTAGCAAAATTGCTCTGAGTGTCTTCTGATTTTTCAAAATGTACTCTGCTGTACAGTGAATCCCTGGGTAAATACCACGGATATCAGTATGAGCTAGCGGTTACATTTAGGTTAAAATATGGAACCCAGGGAGTCATGGAGCCCTGTGTATAGAAGTTCTCCACCCCTAGAAGTGATAGGCTGAAGAGAAGGAAGAAGGAAAGGGCTTCAAAGTATTTTTTTAACTTGGAGATATAATTGACATATAACATGGTGTAAATTTAAGGTGTACAATGCGATGATTCAAATATATACTGTGAAATGCTTACCACAACAAGGTTAGTCGACACATCCTTCACCTCACATAATTACCATTTTGTTATAGTGAGAACATTAAAGCTCTACTCTTAGAGCAACTCTCAACCATACAATACAGTATTGTTAACTATAGTTCCATGCTGTACATTAGATCCCTAGAATTTAGTCATCTTATAACAAAGTTTGTACCGTTTGATCAACATTTCCACATTTTCTCCACCCCCCAGCCCCTGGCAACCACCATTCCACTGTTTCTAAGAGTTCAGTGTTTTTAGATTCCACATATAAGTGAGATCAAACAGTATTTGTCTTTCTTTGACTTATTTTACTTAGCATAATGCCCTCAGGATCCATCCATGTTGCTACAAATGACAAAATTTCCCTTTTTATGCCTGAATTATATACACTATACATATATTTCATTTTCTTTATTCATCGATAGACACTTAGGTGGTTTCCATGTCTTGGCTATCGTGAATAATGCTACAATAAATATGGAAATGCAGATATTTCTTCAACATAGTGATTTCATCTCCTTTGGTTATATATCCAGAAGTGGGATTGTGGATCATATGGTAGTTCTATTCTTAATTTTTTGCGGAACATCCATATTATTTTCCATAGTGGCTGTACCAGTTTATGTTTTCACCAATAGTGCACCAAGGTTCTCTTTTCTCCACATCCTCACCAGCATTTGTTATCCCTTGTCTTTTTGATAATAGCCATTATGACAGGTTTCATTGTGGTTTTGATTTGCAGTTTCCCTGATGATTAATGATAGTAAGCATATTTTCAGAGGGCTGTTGGCCATCTGTATGTCTATTTTGGAAAAATGACTATTTAAGTCCTCTGCCCATTTTTTTAATCAGATTTTTTTGCTATTGATTTTAATGATTTATTTTTTTAGCCCCTTATCAGGTGTATGGTTTGCAAATATTTTCTCCCATTCTGTAGGTTGCCTTTTCATTTTGTTGATGGTTTCTTTTGCTGTGCAGAAGCTTTTTGGTTTGATGTAATCCCGCTTGTTTATTTTTGCTTTTGTTGCCTGAGCTTTGGGTGTTACGTCCAAAAATTATTGCCACAACCAACATCAAGGAGTTTTTCCCCCTATGTTTCTTTTAGGAGTTTTACAGTTTCGGGTCTTGTGTTTAAGTCTTTAAATCCATTCCTAGTTAATTTTTGTTATTGGTGTAAGGTAGGGGTCCAATTTCATTTTTTGCATGTGGATATCCAGTTTCACCAACACCACTTATTGAAGAGAATATCCATTCCACATTGAGTATTTTTGGCCCCTTTGTCAAATATCAGTTGGCCATATACACATGAGTTTATTTCTGTGCCCTCAATTCTGTTCCATTGGTCTGTGTGAATTTTTATGCCAATACCATACTGTTTGATTACTAGAGTTTTGCAATATAGTTTAAAATTAGGAAGAATGATACCTCCAGCTTTGCTCCCTCAAGATTGCTTTGGCCATTTGGGGCCCAAAGTATTTATTTTGACAGGTATAGTACCAAAGTGGACCTCTGTTTCAAGAGGCACGAGGTGAAGAGTTTTTTTATTTTATTGAACCCATTAGAAATGAAATTAGAAATGTTAGCAATTGATGAAATCTGTAATCCTTTTTATTCAGGACTTGAGTTTATCTAAGTTTGACAGTGTATATAAAATGATACGATTTACCAAAAGTATTTTCCATATGACCACATGCATGCATAGGAAAAAATAGTATCTCTAGATAATAACAGGACATTTTAATTTATTCTCTTACTCTTTTGTCCCCACAAAAAGACATTATTAACCCCAAAAAATACCACAGAAAGAGGTACAGGTTTTAAAGTGACGATTAATTCTGCTTTGGATGTGTCTAGTTTTAGGTATTTTAGAACTAACTTTTGTTTATTGCCACTGCACATTAGCTGGTTTCATTAGCCAGGTGCTATCATAAACACCTTGTGTCCTTTTTTCTTTTAATCTTCACAATTGCAATGGATATTAAATAGTCTTAGTCTCATTTTATAAATGAGGATTCCAAACTCAGAGAGGTTAATTAGAGAAGGCAAGACTACTGGGAACAGAAACCTAGACTAAGTCTGTACAGAGACCATATAGAAACCCCATTACCACTGGGAACAGGATCAATGTAACATAGGTCTTCTGTAAAGGAAGGATCCTGTGGTGACAATTTTCCCCAGCCCTTTATTTTACTCTTTAAATATTTTAAGGAAGGAAAATGTGTCCATTATCTGAAATGGTTGACTCATAAAATAGTACCTCTATCATAAACCAGATGAAGAAAGGTCTTACTCTCTGAGGGAGCCTTATAACATGGATGAGTTACATAAGACTGTCATTACAGGAAAAGAAAAATGGATTTACAATCAGAGCAGCTCTGGACTAATACAACCTCCCCCTCGTTCTAATATTCCCAATTTACACCTGTTCTCTTACACTCAAAAGTTTCCAGTTTGGACAATCATATAGTCATCCCGGCTATAATTACCAGAAAAACCACACAGTTGCATTAGTTAGACTGAAGGCTAAGCTAGTGTAAGCAAGAGACTGAAAAATACACTTGTTGAAGAGCATAGAAATGTATTTCCCTTCCTCACATAATAGTCCAGGGAAGATAGATGGGCCTAGTTCAGCAAAGTCATCCCAGGACCCAGGCTAGAAGGACAGTTCTTTCATTCTTAACATGCCACTTCCAAGACTTTTCCAGTTGTTTCCATCAATCATCAAGATGGGAAAGGGAGAGCAAATCTAGAGTGGGCATCTTAATTAGTTGAACCAGAGTTGGACACATCACTCCACTCACATGCCATAGATGAGAATTTAGTCATAGGACCACACCAACAAGAAAGAATAAAGGATTTGAGGTTTAGCTAGTAGATCTTGCCACAGTGGGCTAACTTCTCTCACGTTTCTTCTTTGGTCCCCCAACTCCACTACATTGTAACAGGGTGACTATAAAACTTGTATTTAGTACTAACTAGTGGTGTTATTCCACAGCAGATTTTTATTTTAGGTGTGTGGATAGCAGATCAAAATTCAGATGAAATAAACCTAAAACACAAGGTCAACAGTCACAGACTATGTTACACCTTGTCTCTAACTTTGCAAATAAATATTAAATTCACTTTTGTTTGCCTTTTCTACAGTATTCACTGTACTGATCTGAAGGGTTAGTGTGAGAGAAATATAGCAATAAATCAATAATAAAACTTTTTTCTCCTTAATAATAGACTTATAGACTTTTATGTAGACTCACAGACTTTAAATGAGTAGAACAATATCAAACTTCAAGAGTTACTGCTAAAAAAAAAAAAAAATTACAATAAATCTTCCACAGCAAATATATGAAAAGGTAAAATTTGACTTTCTTAATATTGCCAAAACAAATTCCTGGCATTAAAATTGATTCTAGATGTAACCAAAATCAAAATTATTAAGACAAATCAAATATTTTATCCTTATAATTGAATATAAAATAACTATTACAATAAAGGTTTATACGTACAGCAGTATGCAACTATAAACGTGGGAAATTGGAATACCTATCACAGCTACATCCATATCTGAAACTTCTAAAAGTAAAACTAAAACATATATATTGGACAGATATCAATGTTGAAAGACCTTCAACGCTTGGATTCTCAATTCTGAAGTCTTTGTTTTGAACACTGGCTGTTTGACAGCTAACTCAACAGAAACGGTGTCTGAATCCTCCCTGCTCCTCCAGGCTTGCTGTGGCTATGGCTTCCTGGTTAGAGAAGTATAACAAGCCTTCCTTATCTGGAAATTATCAGATGCAACAATCTATAAAATCAGTTATATATTCATTGGCACTTAAAACCTTGTTCTTGACATAATCAAAAGGATTAAAAGTGGTTTGAAGATAAAAGAATTTGAGAAGAAACATCCTATTTTCTTATTAAGTAATACACTATAAATTCATTGGAGTTGATCCATGTTCTATGCTCATTGTCTAGATCACGAAAATAAATGCCACAGGAGTAAGGATATACACAACGAGCATCTCATTTTCAATAATATACATTAAAAAAAAACCTATATATGTTATTTCTTCAGCATATTTCTTGACTCCTTTTCTCCCTCAGTTCATACTTGTGATTAGGGTATGATATGCACACAGAGGAATGTGCTACATCTATTTTTATAAGTTTTTGGTTTTTCTGTACTGTTTAGCTTTTCACCACAATGAAGGATAATTTGGCATCAGGCTGACTCCACTTGGTCACACTAACATTCTCTTAAATTCCTCATACTTTCTTGTAACCCTACTACCCTTTCTAATTGACTCAGTCCAAACACGTATTTGCTGTTTCAACAAACTTGCTCTTTAACCTAGACAGTGTTTTTCAATCTAAGGATCTTGCTAAAATGTCAATTTTGTTTCAGTAGGTCTGGAGGGAAGCCTAAAAGTCTGCCTTTCTAACAAGTTCTCAGGTAATAGTGATGCTGCTGGTGCTCAGCCCACAGTTGGAATAGCTAGGACACTTTCATGCTTACCAACATAAACTAACATCTCTAGTGTAAATAAGGATAAAAAATACTAACTTTGAGAAAGCCCTTCAACGCTACCAATTCCCCTAGGAAAATCCCTAAGTGTGTTTTAATGGAGAGAAAAGTCTGAAAAGTGCCAGACACTTTCAACAACAATAAAGAAGAGATCTTGGTAGATCAGAAGTTTTCAACTGTCACAATGGATAAAAACTTTATGTAACAGATAAAGACTTACTGAATTCTTCTGATACTTTGGAGCAGAAATTGTGGTTGCCCTAACTCATGATTCCTCTTTTCTGGTTTATTCCCTTGAGTGGGTAATTGATGTGCACTGAACAGTGCTGAGGTATTATAGATTGAAATATACTCCTCACCCTCTTAATGAGAGCAATTATCATAAACTAGGGAAGATCCCACCAAGTCCAAGATCATCTCCCAAAATTGAAAATGAGGTAGTTTCACCCTGCTGAGTGCTCTTTTACATGGGTTTGGTTGTGAATTATTGTTAAAATTGCATGACTTTTATTTTCACCTGCTCATAGACAAATTATTCTCTGCACATATCTAAGTTCTTCCAAACCCATTAATAGCATTTCTTTTAAATGAATGAAAAGTGTTTTAAATAGATATGTTTTTCATGTTGGAGTACAAAAATAAACAACAGAATTACTTTACATGTTTAAAGAATTCTTTCACAACAATTTCTCTGGATTTTGGGGGGTATATTTTTACTAAAAACACACTAAATAAATAAACTATAAGTAGTAATATTTTAAATTATAATTGTAGGCAAAGACAAATACCAATTTGTCTACCCCAAGTGTTCAGTGAGAGGATATCAAATGGAATGTTTTTGCATTGTGCCTCACATTTGGATGAAAGCTAATGTTTTGTAAATGTTTGCCAAGTCATCTTCTATGATTTTCCTATCTGTATTATTCATACATCATGTGTTATTTCCATGTATTTCAACATAGTCTCCTGTTCTGTGCTTATTTTGCTCTGAAGTTATTTTACTATGTTCTATCTTTATAGATAAGTATATAAGTGCAAGATGACAATGGCCACAAATTAGATGAAAATCTGCTAAAGAAACCATTGCAAAAATAAAGGAAAATGGACATATATACACTACCAAACGTAAAATAGATAGCTAGTGGGAAGCAGCCACATAGCACAGGGAGATCAGCTTGGTGCTTTGTGACCACCTAGAGGGGTGGGATAGGGAGGGTGGGAGGGAGGGAGATGCAAGAGGGAAGAGATATGGGGACATATGTATATGTATAACTGATTCACTTTGTTATAAAGCAGAAACTAACACACCATTGTAAAGCAATTATACTCCAATAAAGATGTTAAAAAAAAAACAAACTCTACGGAGAGCTACATTAGGGAGTATTGAGGTCACTATAATTAAGATATTATCCCTAAATAATGCAATATACAGAAAGTGGTTTGTGAGAGTAGGAAAAAATTCCATGAAGACATCATTAGCAAAGTTTTAATTAAGTATGAAAATATTGTATAAATGCAGATAAAGTTTTCCTGTAATTAGACAGCCATTAATAGTCTTTATAATGTCTAGAGGAAGATCATTTTCCAAGTGCAATTCCAGACACATGATTTACCAATATGGTAATGAAATATATTGATCCTAGATAATATACACGGTATTTGCAGAAATCAATAACCCATCACATCTTAAAACAGTACATTAATTCAATGCATTCTAATACTTATTAATAAATGAATCATTGAGTTTTGAAGTTTGAAAAATTCAAAACAGTAATTCATTCTCAAAAGGGCCAGGCTAAATGAACGCTCTTGTAATGACATATATTTCACAGAAATTAAAAAAGATGTATGTAGTATTACATAACTTAGCTGAAGGATGATCATTAGTAGCACATAGCTCAACATGCAAGTGCTCAGCTAAATTCCTAAGCCATACTTTCTCTGATATCTTTCTATGTCCTTTTCTAATTCCTTTCCCATCTCCAGATTTCTCTCTCATCCTGCCTGCATTTGTTGCCACCTGGACATTCAAAATCTTCTAGCTATAATTTAATAGTACAAAAATATTTTTCACCCTTTCTATTCCCCAGTCAAAATTTTCAATCTCACAATGATACAGGTCTTATCCAGATGAAAATCAATTAAGAGATATTGTGGTAAGCATATTAAGAAACCTAATGCCCCTGGAAATACCTTCATTTCAAATAAACATTGTTCAGACCATCAGTGTTTCACATGACTGATTAAAAATAAAGTCTTTGATTGGATAGGTATGGTGATAATGCACTGGCAGAAGTACTACGCTAAAATTCCATAGCTTGGATTCTCTCTTGCTCTTTCACCAGTAAGCCAGGTAAGTTTGACCATTTATTTTACCCCCAGTTACATGTGCCTCACATGTAAAAATAAAGTAACAGGTGACTTCTATCACAGCTCATCACCCATCATGCCTTTTTGTTAAGCACTCACCCCACCATCTAATGGAGAAAGATCTATCATCCTTATTTTTCAAAGGAGGAAACTGATGCTTGAAGCTTAAGTGTATTATCCAAGTACACACAGCTACTAAGTGGGAAGATGTTACATTATCTCTGATTTACTTTAAAACCATTTTGGCACAGACAGCACTGTGTATGTTAGCTTTTATTCTACACCTCATAAGTAGTTTGTTAACATCTGAAGTGCCTTCATTAAGAATGCATACTCACAGGTAGTTACTCGGCATCTGAAGAACTCTCGTCAGGAGTTCCACACTCAAACTACTATAGCTTGGACTATTTTCATCTCCGACCAGCCCTAGATACTTTGCTAATTAGCATAAGTGATGACAAAGGAAGTTTTCATTGGTAAAATGAATGTCAAAAGATAGATGGACTGGCTAGAAATATTTATAGGTAAACCTGCCTTTTCATAAGGAGGATTTATGAATCTATGATATCAGCAGACTGTACACCTCAGAGAGGTGCTGCAGATGACTTAAAGTTGAGGACTCCCTGAAGAGCCTCAGTGAGAGTGGTTGGCTGATGACATCACCTGTGTCAGGTCTGCCCCCCACCGCCCAGCCCCACTCCTCCTCCTTTCCCCTCATGTGGGTTACGCCCCAATAAACCGCCTGCGCTCCTAACCCTGTCTCAGGATCTGTTTCCTGCGCAGGCGCTCTGGGCGTAGGACGCAATTGGATCTTATGTTTATCCATTAAGACAGAATTCTGCTGCCTGATTCTGACTAGGAGTTGAGTTCAATCCTACTTGCCTAAAAGACCGTCATATCCATTTTGAATGAATCCTTTCACGCAAGGTTTGGTTGAGGTTTCTAAAGGGAGAGAGATCTTTGCCTAAAACACACTTGACCCAGGTTTTATGACCTGGTAGTTGTAGTTCTATTCTACGCTGACCTATCCTTTTACAATTACTCAATTGTTCCCACATTAGAATCATCTGTGGAGCTTCTGCTCCAAATACACAGACCCGCCTCTCTGAGAGGACTGATTTGGCAGATAGAGAATGGTGCCCTAGTACCTGTATGTTCACAACGCTCTGCTGAAGGTTCTGATACGCAGACAGGCGCGAAAAGTAACTCTTTGACGTGTAATGTGCCTCCTATACCAATCAATTAAACATGTTTTCAGTGTCTCCTCTAGGTCACGTGCTCTGCCCGGAGGCCTTCAGGTATCACAGAATATAGCTGCAGAAGCATTCCCTCAACTAAACTAAATGAGTGCTATGAAAGAGGTATGAGTGCAGCGCTTAGGGAGCACAGAGAGTGGTGAATGGTCACCAGGGGGACTGTGGAAGAAGTTGAGGTGGTTATTGAAGAAGAGTTAGATTTTGCCTGCTAAGTAACCAGGCTTTTCTGGCTATGGCTTCCGCCACATATGGGATATATGGAAGAAGTGGCAAAAAGTGGGAATGGAACTTGCAGTAGAGATTAAAATATGAAGGACTTCAAATACCATGGCAATGTTGTCACTGTTTTCCTCCAGACGATAGGAAATAATTTAAGGAGGAAGGCTTAAAATCCAACTTTGTTGTTTTCTAGCATTGATTCATATGATATAAAATTCTGAGTATGGCCCCCATATATTTTTATTGATAGGTGTCAAGATAATCCATTTTTGGTAAAGAATACTAAATGAGTGCCTCTTCAAGTGTATAAGAACATTATATTCTCATCTAGTTCTTCTTTAGTTAATAATTTATAATACCCAAGTTTCAAGATATAATTTTTAATGATTAAGCTCAATATATATTAATTATACCTAACTTCAGTTCCAATTACTAATAAATTCAAGTCTACTAGAATGATGACTACTGAAATCAACTTCATGTAGGTAGTGGCAAACAGATGAAAATAATTTACTATTCTGTCAGTTGATGTGTGCTGGGTAAACTGCTATATTTTCTAAACATCTTAAGTAGACCTCAGCCCACAAGTAGGCTTCAATTGGCCTGGGAGCTATAAATGGAATTTACTAAATCTTAAGTGTGGAGTAAGCTATTACGCTGATCAGAATATTTTAGAGTAGAACTCTGTCAATCCATTAATGTAAAGACTGTATTAATGTAGGAAGAAAGTGGCATCCGGCAACTAATCAGAAAACTATAAAAATAGTAGAGCTTGATAAATATATAGGGTAATGGTATTAGAGCAGTGAAAGGAAGGGACAGATTTAAAACTGCTCTGGAGGCAAAACTGATAGCATTTTGTGAGTATATTGGGAAATTAAGAAGATAGAGGAGTCAGAGTTCCCAAGCAGTTTTTAGTTCAGGCATCTGTGTGATCTAAAACTCACTCCTTTATCCACCAGGCAGCTACCAAGGTACTGGATTGATGGAGTCACCCAACGACCGAAATCAGAACCTATCAGACACAATCATCTCTGGGGTCTCAAAGAAATCAGTACACAAGATATTTTTATCTCCTCTTTTGTCAAAATCCAATTAATTCAATCATATACTTTAACTTTTTCATTCATATGTACTATATTTTTAAGTTTATATTTTCCTTGCTTCTCTATTTATCCAGTTCTTTTCAATCTACCTGAGGAACATTCATCTAGGTTTACCATGAGGAACAACACTACCCACCCCATAAAGACAAAGAAATAACCACCAAGATGACTGGGAGTAGTCCTTTGTGTACCATATATATCAGAATGAAGGTGCATTTGATCAAAAATTAGTCATCTGTTTAATCAGCCACCTGTTCACTTAAAAAGTACCCATCTTCCTTCAGTCTATAATTTTTCCTTTAAGCGAACTTCATATTCCAGTATTCACGACAATATATAACTATTTGATTCAATTTTATTATCTTCATAATTGTTACTACCAGATCAGCATTATTTTATTTATCACTGTAAATATATGGTATTTCAGCTATATTAAAATCTCATTTGTGAACAGATTTCCATCACATTGTTTTCATGTGAAAAAATGTACTCCAATTTTAAATTCTTATAATAAATTAACCTTTAGACTATAACAGTGAAAGTTAAGAAATCACTGAATAAATGTTCATTAAATAAAGAAAACTTGTCTCATAAAATAAATTAATTAACCTCAAGTTAGGGTTATTTAATATTCCTGGATACTGGTTAGAATGTTTTAAAGATTATGATTTCATACAAATAAATATAAGTGTGACAAATGACATGAATAGTGTAGTGAAATCATGCTTATTCTTTTTTTGCTACTGCCTAAAGGAAATTCTTTAGACAGTATTCACTCTGAAAGAAATCTGTAGGGATGTGAAAGAAAATTAAGAATAGATTATATTTCCTGGAGGCCCATTATAATGTAATTAAATAGTCTTTCTCTAAAGTGACCCTTAGCCCCACCTGACTTTTTAGAATTATATTTCCTTACATTCAAGTCTTTCCAGCCATGACCCTTTCCAAAGCACAGAGGTAATTACGTAGTGATTGGAAAAACTTACTGTCAAACTACCCCAGTGTTTTAAAATAGTTTAGCAGTTAACAGGCCAGAGATGTTTTAGACTTTCCCAGTGTTCACTACTGTGTAGCACTATTCACTAAGATAACAAAAGCCTCCACTAACAAAGATACAGTGTGATTTTTACAAATGTGGAATGAACCACAGATGTAAAGTTATGTCTGAATGCTTAAAAATACTTCTTTTTTCCAGGCGGAAGTTTCTTGGTAGTTATAAAATGAATCAGAACCAGGCTTAGGTACACCTGATCACAAAGAAAAAAGCGCTTTTTCAGAAAAACTGCAGTCATTGACACATTTAAGTTTGGATGCAGCAGGAAAAAGATTGCTGTTTCAATTAGAAAAATACATTAAGGAAACTCTGGTAATACAAGGATAAGAAACAAGAAAATGTAGGTGCTCCCTTAGGATTATTCAGAAACATTGGGAACAATGCTGGACTTTTTTTAGTCCACAAAGAATGGAGCTTTAGTCACTTTACTTGCATATTCAAAAGTAGACTGCTCTAAAAAGGCTTGAGAATGTGGGGACCCTATCATCACTCATGTATTATCTTGCTCCATCAGTGTTAAACAAATCCAACACTAACAGATTTATTTACTGCCATGTGCAAAATTCAGTCGCTTTGGTGCCCAAGAATGAGACACACTTGGCCACCAGCCAGGGAAGAGAGCTCTGGGGAAAGGAAGGAACCACAAGTGAATGTCCTGGGGTTATTTCCATGGGGTCATGTGAGGGTGAGAAAGTGCAGGTAAAAGATAACTGTGAAATCAGAATTTCCATTCCCCTCTGTGGAGAAATGAGCAAATGGGCACAGTTGGGTACTACCGTTAGTGAAGTTAAAATAAGTAATCAGAAGAAAATCCCCCAAACCACATATGTGCATAAAATTATTATATACAAAATCCTTTAGAGAGGGTCAGACTTGAGTACTCAGAAAAAAAGCTATTTCAAAATTACTTCCCCAAACACTCTACTTGAAAAGCAAGGAGCTAAGAGACAGATGGGTGGGTAGTTCTTTTAGTAAAATGGTGGGAAAAGACTTTATTTGGTAGCCTGGAAGAGATGCTAGATTTTGAAGGCAGGTGGAGGAAGCGGGGGGGGGGAGATTGCTAGTTAGGGCACAGAAACACGTATATGATCACCAGATTCTTGTCAGCTTATTGGGGTCATAGACACAAAGGTAATAAGTACTGGAAATGCATCAATTTCTAATTTTTTTTTGCATTTTACTATTATCTATGCTTCTGGGACTATTTACATCTACTGCATCTGTGTGTAGATTACTGTAGAATGAAATGCTACCGTGCATCCTCTTCCCAGCTCTACTCAATGACAACAGGTTGGTAGTTTGTTTATGTAATTTAATTTTTAATAACGTCTGTGTTTGGCAAATGGCTAACAAAGTTCAAATATATTTAATAATCAGCTCTTGTCATCTAGTATGTACCAGGTCCAACATATCACTGGATGTGCACATGTAGCTGCACCCTCATGACTCAAGATAGGCACTAGCAAAGAGCTGCTGTGCCTGGTAAGGCTAAAGAGGAAAGTAAAGTTCAGGTTGCAGCGGGAGAAGGTGGCAGCTGTCCTACCAGAGCAGTGACATCCACTATCAGAGAATGGCTACGCAGATCAGATATTGTAATTTAGCAGAAGAGCATGGATAGCACCTGCTCTGCACAGGGTGGAGCTAAAAAAAGCATGGATGCTAGGGGAGAGGAGTTACTTTCAAGTGTTTTTGAGACACTTGGGAGATTACCAGAAATATAGTCAGGGGAAATGAAGAGAACTAGGGATCCTATGAGTACAGGTGAGGCATGAATATTTGAGTTATTAATTTTAATGTAATATAAAATAGATTCACAAGCTGTCCAGCTCTTGACAACTTTCAAATTATCTCTACTTCCAGATTCAAGAAACTGGTTTGCCCCAAATCTCTTCTGGTGGTAGCTTTACAACTCCCAGATTGCAACTAGGGCACTGAGATTCTGTTTTCAGCAGTTCACACAGGGGCTTCCTGGTTGGAGAAATCAGGATTTTCTTGCAGGGTAAGCTCCAAGTTATTGATATCAGAATTCTTCCTGAAGGTTCAACCTGAAGCTTGCTCTCTAGCCCTTCCAATGATTGTGTGAGCACCTAATTTCTTATATTAAATACCCTTTGCTTAAAGTAGAGTAGTTTTTGTAGTCTGCAAGTGGAAGCCTCTTTCTTTTTTCGGGAATTGTGAATCCAAGAAGAAATATCATAAAACAACCTTTAAGGTATAAAATATAAATAATTGATAACTAAACCATTTTAAAATTGAATTTTTATTTACTCAAGTTGCACTTTCACTGACTAGCTGAAAAAGATTCCATGTCGAGTTACTGTAAAAAACTTATTGATGTGTAATAGTTGATGAAGAGAATCCTTGAGTGTGCTGATTCTTCACAGAGATTACTGCAAGAAGTATTATTTGTATTATGAAGTTTTCAATCTTAAATACTTGAAAATAGCTTTTCATAATAGAAAATCCACGAGAAAGCCTATTATTTTCTTTTTATAAGGTACTTACAAATATTACAAGTCAGAGGAATTATTGTAAATGATAGTATTAGCTCAGTCAGAAATCAATCTATCCATATCATTAAATTTCCTCACCAGAAATCTGAGCACCAGAGAAAATTAAATTGGTTTACTGTAATCTGTAATATTTATAAGTACAGATTTACCAAGAATTCCTCAACAATTCTTAAAGCTCTATCATCCGCTAATCAACATCACCTTTCTAAAGTTGGCAAGCTTTATTTTCTCCTCTGTTTTTAGTTTTTATCAACCATTACAAGGCTTAAAGGTAAATCACTATGAGTTCTATAAGGTACTGCATCATTTTATTTGTAATATCCACAAAACCCTTGTATACTTTATCTTTGCCTCATGCTACAAACACCAACTACATATCCACAGCTCAAACAGCTAACAATCTGAAGGCCAAGCTTTCTTCACACCCCAGTTCTTTCACACCAGTTGTCCAAAGCAAAACATAAGCAATAAGCATTCCTACTTTTATCAAACCAGTGTTACTTCCCTGGGGCTCAAGCACTGTAGGCTGAAGGCAATGTCTGTCTTTGCCTTTTTAAAGATGAAAATCTTTTACTGAGGAAGTGTGCCAAGAATTTAAAAATAGAAACATCTGGCTTTGATCAAAACAGCTCTCTGTTTTTAGAGAATCACCCATCCACAGGGACTTTTAGACAGTAATTTGCAATGTTGTGGTCAGGTCCTGAGTTTATTTCAATTATTCATTCAATATTTCTTTCAAGTGAGGATTATTTGCCTTTGAATATTTAAACATCATATATATTCATATGCTATGCAAATAACTGACAGACTTTCTAGCAGATTCAATAAAAGATTATGCCAGTAAGTTTCAGAATAAAATGAATTGATGTTCAGAGTAATCCATTTCAAAGATATTTCTCAGCCAGATTCTTCTGTAATCCCAGATGAAGAAAATTAGAACCTATGGATTCTAAAGCACAGCTCAGACAAAAAGGGTCTAGTTTAATCATTTTTTTTTTTTTTTTTTTTTTTTTTTTTACGGTACCCGGGCATCTCACTGTTGTGGCCTCTCCCATTGTGGAGCACAGGCTCCGGACGCGCAGGCTCAGCGGCCATGGCTCACGGGCCCAGCCGCTCCACGGCATGTGGGATCTTCCCGGACCGGGCACGAACCTGTGTCCCCTGCATCGGCAGGCAGAGTCTCAACCACTGCGCCACCAGGGAAGCCCTAGTTTAATCATATTTTTAAAAATTTAATGTAAAGATCTACATTTTACATCTGGGGTATTATAAAAACTAGATTCTCGATAGGATTATATGATACAATCATGAGTTAATGGGGTTACCACACCAGAAAAACCTCTGAGAGGTGCAGACCTTACCATAAATTCTGACCCGCAAACATGTAGTGCAAAACCCACCGAACAAAGTTGTTTGTATGAATAAGAGTAATCAGAATTGCGGAAGATAACTTTGGGGACAATAATTAGCTTATATTTTAGGGTAGGAAGGAAAAGTGTTTCTGGTGGGATCCTATATATTAAAAGAGAACTGTCCTGTAGTATCTCTTTATTAACAGCTATTTGTTGAAATCTGACTAAAGCCAGATTTAAAAAGGGGAGTATCAGGGGACATAGGTGGGGGTAGGGAGAAGTAGCAATTACTTAAGTAGAAGTTTAAAGGTAAGAGATGGGAGTTAGAAATAGAATCAGAAACGAAAAAGAGCACCAAGAAGGGACTCATAGTGGGTGAGGTTAGCTGTCAAACATATCATCTTTTCTTGGGATAGATAAAATGCTGTCACGTGGATGAATATCTGACATCTTCTTGCCTGGAAATTCAGTTTACTTGGAAAGTATTATGATCTACAAAGAAAAGCTCCTGTGTTGAGAACAATTACACTAGCATGGCAAGGGCCTAAAAACAGAGTTCAAAGTGAGAAAACTGGCAAAGTTTAAGGTGTTCAATCTGGTGCTGTCATACATACATCTGTAGCCTTTAACTGAGGATCAAAAATTAATAAGGGAGGCCACAGCCAGAGCTTCCCACAAATGCTCAGAGGGAGGCAGCATGGTCACCAAAAATCTGTTGCTTAGGGGCTCAGAAGTGACTCTGCATGCATCACTCAGTATCTCTGAAGCTTGACTCTTCATCTATGGAGTGAGAATTACACCGAACCTCTAAGGTTTCTTAATTCTAAAATTCAATGATTCTACAAGTTTTTCTAACTGCCATGTACTTCATATGAACATTTTATATATGCTTATTAATTCATATTGACAATTTAATAATCTATCTTAAAACAGGTAAAATTTTCTGAAGTAGTAAAGTACTGATGCCTCAAGAGAGAAAGGTTATCCCCACTTACTAATCTTCCTCTCTAGTCATTTCAAATTATCAGATATTTATTGAGCTCTGACTTTCATAAGGTACTATATGCTAGGACTATTAGGAGTACAGAGAGGAATAAAACAGTATTTCTGTCATCAAGAAACAAGACAAGGAGCAATAAGACATAAACTTAAAATGAACTGAGTAAATGAGGAAAATTTGTGACCACAAAGAAGTAACCATCCCTTGGGTGAGAGTACTAATCTATAAAATGAAACTAATAATAGTACCTACACAATAAGGTCATTATATGGATTAAATTGAGTTCAGATTTAAAGCTTAGAATGGTTCCTGGAACATAGTAAGTGATATATATGGGATAGAAATAAGAAAGGAGAGAGAGGGAGGAGAGAGGAAGGGAGGGACAGAGTAAAAGAAAGGAGGGGAGGGGACCGGAGGGGAGAGATGAGAGGTGGGAAGAGGGAAAGAAGAAAAAGAGACAAGAGATCTGGTATCATATCCTGGTTTCTCATACTAAGTGCACATATGAGGTCAACCAGATCAACATGGATTTGAGACTTTCTGCAGCAGTACTCTCTATAAAAACTGTGTTCATAACAAATAAGTTCTAGAATATAGTCTTCTAATAAACTGTGAAAATAAATTACTCACTTATACTGAGGTTCAATATTCATTTTTAACAAATGGATTATATTAATAAATAACATTTATTTTCTATTAATAAGGTTTAAACTTTAAACTGTAATTCAACATAATACACTCAGGTACATATTTTCTTACAAAGTAAAACAGAAAATATTACTAATAAGAAATTCTCATACCACTTTTTTTTTTTTTTATAAGGTCCATCTTCAACTCCCTCTTTACTGTTAAGGTCAATGAGGGAGTAACAGTATTGCAATAGTTGTGATTAAAGATAGATTTTCATTGGAAAGAATATTCTTTCCAAGTTTTATCACTCTGAAAAAAGAGGTTGCAGACCAGATTTCTGGCCATTGCTACACAAAAGTAGTGTTATTTTTGATCAGTGCTATGTATGCCTGGAGAAAATTTCCAGAATGACGGATAGCTAGAGAGGAATTTTATAAACAAGAAGACCAGCAATCCCACTCCTAGGTATTTACCAAAATAAATGGAAAACGCTTTATATAAAAATCTGTACATCAATGTTTGCAGCAGTTCTATTCATAATTGCCGAAAACTTGAAATAACCCAGATGTTCTTGAACAAGAAAATAAACAAACTAGTATATCCATATATCGGAATACTGCACAATAAAAATGAAAAACTTTATGAATTATAGAATGAAATGGGTAAATCTTAAATTTCTACTTAAAAGAAGGCACACCCCAAAAAACTTTATGTTGTATGATTCCACATATATCAAACTTGAAAAGACCAAATTATAATGACAGAAAACAGATCAGTGGTTATCAGAAAGTTGGGGGAGAGGCAGAGTACAAACAAGCAGAAAAGGAAATGTTGGGACTATGGACTTGTTCTGAATGGTTCTGTGGTGGTAGATATATGACTATGCAATTTTCCACAGAATTGTACACCAAAGGGTGACTTTTACTATGAGCAAATAAAAAAATATACAATGTATCAGGGGAACCCTAGATGCAATGTAAACTATGACAAATGAATCTAAGTATCTTATACATGTGAGACATAATCACACTAAAGGGCATAGGAAAGAAAGGAACTGATACCAGTATATTTGGAAGGTAGTAATTTGATAAATTTACTAAAGTTAATGACGTAAAGGATTGTATGCAAACACTATACACCAGTAGGTTAATTTGTTTCTCACTGGGTTGAACAGTTTCCCCCCAAAATGCATGTCAACTTAGAATGTGTAAATGTAACCTTATTTGGAAATTAGTTCTTTGCAGATGTAACCAAGATGAGGTAGTACTGGATTAAAGCAGGCCCCAAATCCACTGGTTGATGTCCTTGTAAGAAGAGGGACATTTGGACAGATATATACAGGGAGAAAACAAAGGGATGTTGAAGGCAGAACCTGGAATTATGCATCTGCAAGTCCAGGGACACCAAAGATTACTGCAACCACCAAAAGCTTGGAACAGATTCTCTTTTAGAGCCTCCAGAAGAAACCAAGATGTTCAGCATTACTATTAGAGAAATGCAAATCAAAACTACAATGAGGTATCTCCTCACACGGGTGAGAATGGCCATCATTAAAAAGTCTACAAATAACAAATGCTGGAGAGGGTGTGCAGAAAAGGGAACCCTCCTGCACTGTTGGTGGGAATGTCAGTCGGTGCAGCCACTACTGAAACAGTATAGAGGTTCCTCAGAAGTTTAAAAATAGAATTACCATATGATCCAGCAATCCCACTCCAGGGCATATACCCGGACAAAACTATAATTCAAAAAGATACAGGCACCCCTATGTTCACAGCAGCACTATTCACAATAGCCACAACATAGAGACAACCTAAATGTCCATCGACAGATGAATGGATAAAGAAGATGTGGGGTGTGTGTGTGTGTGTGTGTGTGTGTGTGTGTGTGTGTGTGCGTATTTATATATATATATATATATATAAAAATACGCACACACACACACACACACACACACACACACACACACACACACAATGGAATACTATTCAGCCATAAAAAAGAATGAAATAATGCTATTTGAAGCAACATGGATGTAACTAGAGATTATCATACTAAGTGAAGTCAGAAGAGAAAGACAAATACTGTATGATATCACTTACATGTGGAATCTAAAATATGGCACAAGTGAACCTATCTACAAAACAGAAACAAACTCACAGATAGAGAACAGACTTGTGATTGCCAATGGGGGCGAGGGGGGCGCTGGGAGAGAGATGGACTGGGAGTTTGGGGTTAGTAGATGTAAACTATTACATTTAGAATGGATAAACAACAAGGTTCTACTGTGTAGCACAGAGAACTATATCCAATCTTCTGGGATAAACCATAATGGAAAAGAATATTTAAAAAAGAACATATATATGTGTATAACTGAGTCACTTTGCTGTACAGCAGAAACTAGCACATTATAAATCAACTATACTTCAATAAAAAAATTAAAATAAAAAAAGAAAAAATGCAAACAGAGGTACGGGGTAGGGGTGATTGGTGAAACGGGTGAAGGAGGTCAAAAGCACAAGCTTTCAGTTATAAAATGAATAGGTCAATGGGATATAATGTACAGCATAGTGACTATAACTAATAATACTCTATTGTATATTTGAAAACTGCTAAAATGCATCTTAAAAGTTCTCACCACAAGAAAATTTTTTGTAACTATGTATGGGGACAGATGCTAACCAGACTTGTGGTGATCATTTTGCAATTATAAATATCAAATCGTGTTGTACACCTGAAACCAATATATATTATACATCAATTTAAAAATAAATAAAAATGTTTAATGAAAGGACTAATTTAAAAGGTCTTATAAATACTATAAAAAAATTTAAAAGATGAGCCTGGAGCATTCTGTGGTGCCTAAAAATAAAAATGTGCTAAAAATATTTTTAAAGGGCAGAGTTATGTCAAAAGGACATAGGAGCCAACCTGAAAGAGCACTCAATGCCAAAGCTAAAATAATTTGAGCAGCAAAATAATGACACTATTGGATTATAACCCAAAGAAAAAACTTATAATATTGACATAAATGACTGAATAAATAAGTGAATAAATAGTGGGGGAAGGGACAATTCTTCCTGAAAGAAGAATTTCTAATTGCTTTTAATTAATGAACTATTTCTATTGCTTCTAATTAATAAGCACAGAATAAATGAGGAAAATAGAAAATCACCACTAGAATATCACAAAATAATTGGTATAGCATGATCTACCAAGGATTGCTACAAGTACTCAACAATGGCTTAAAGAGAAACAAATATTTGCTTGGCTGCAAAGTATCTAGCCAAAAAATGTATTCATTACTGTGATGGTTTTAATATATGTCCACAAATACTTCTCCCTACAGGAGAAGATCTTAATTCCTTTCACCTTGAGAATGAACTCAAATTAGTGTTTCACTTCTAACAGAGTAAAGAAAGGGAGAAAAGAGGAACCGACCTTAACCAATGTTAAGATCTTACTTTTAATAATTGAACTATGGTTATACAAGATGTTAAAATGAGAGGAAGTTGGGTGATGGGAATACAGGAAATGTCTGTACAATCTTTGCAACTGTTCTGTAAAACAATTAGTTTTTCAAAATAAAATATTTTTTAAAGTAAGGGACAGATAAATTTGGGGTGGTAGAGAGTCCTTTAATGAAATGGCTGCATCAATTCTAGATTTGGGATAGGAGGTAAGTACTATTAAATAGTACTTTCAAGTAGTTAATTTTGCAAACTCTAGACATAAGATTACTACAATCCATATGAAGATTTGATGGATATAACTAGTGGACTTCATTTGAATCTTTAACACATGACACAAAAATATATGTTACTCCAAAAGAACCCACAAGTTTCAAAACAAGTAATATTCTTACCAGCATCTTTATAGGGACCAACTAGAGGTTCTTATAATCAAAAGATTATTAATGACTTTAAAAATACATGCATGAAAAGTATTATCATTAATATAGGAAGCACTCTTGGAAATTATGAAACATTTTTTCCAATAAATATATGATAAAGGGTATGAATTGACAAGTAAAAATACAACTTCTCCCACTCAAAGAAAATATTTGCTACATTAAAAAATGAAAATTAAAGAATGGTTTTCAATACAAATTAGCAAGTATTTATAATAAGTTAATCCCCAGCATTACCATAGATAGATACATTCATGCATTACTGATATGAATGTAAATTGATAATATTTTTGCTAATTCCTACTAAAAGTTTAAACATATTTAAACCCTTTACTCAGTAATTTCACTTCTAGCAATTAAACTAAAGGAATAAGGTCTTAGAGTTAATTAAAAAACTGGAAGCAACCTAAATGTACAATGATAGAAGTATGCTTAGAAACTACTGAAATCCATAGAATTAAGTATTTAAATTTATGATTATTCTACAGATGTGTGTGTATCCACAGAAAGATTTCAGTGATATCTTAATGATGCTATTAAATAAAGCAGGTTAAAAATTCATAGAATACCACATATGAATACACCTATTTGTGTTTGTGTACGTGTTTATGCACGTTGAGAAGGAGGGAGGAATGGGATGAGGGGGAAGAGAGAGAGAAAATGATAATAGAGCTGCAAAGATGTCTTTCAGAAGACAAAATTTATTACCTCTGGGTAGTTGTGAATGTCCTCTCATGAAGCCACTGGATGAAAGGATCCTGGGACCACAGCCCCTGCTCCAATGACTGCATCATCCTGACAAGAGAGCAAAAAATAAATCTTTATTAAGTCGATGAGATGGGAAATTTGTGTTAGAACACTGAGCCTGTTATGGCTTTGTAATGTAGCAACTCATCTGGGCTAAGCTACATTTCCCAGTGATTCTGTCTCTGGCCAAACGTTGACTGAGAATTAATGGTGGTAGAGAACCTCCAGTATGGTCCAATGACCCCTGCCTTCTGATATTAATGATATTATGTAATCACTTCTTTTGAGCAACTAGAAAATAGCATTGCTTAGGGGATGTAACTTCTGTGATTAAGTTACAAAAGTTTGTAATTTCTATCTTCTTGGCACACTCCATTGCTTTCTTAGCCTGCATACTTTAAGGAAGCATGTTGCTATGTGGGAGAGGACCACGTGGTAAAGAAATGAGGGGAGTCTTCAGTCAACAGCCTGTTAGGAACTGAATGTTGCCAACAGCCACTGAGTGAGTATGGAAACAGATCTTTGCCAAGTAGAGCTTTCAGGTAGGAACACAGACCTGGGCCAACACCTTGATTACAGCCTTATAACAAACAATGAAGCAGAGAACTCAGCTAAGTCGTGTCCAAATTTCTGACCCACAGAAACACTGAGATAATTAATGTGTGTTGTATTAAGCTGCTAAATTTTAGAGTAATTTGTTACCCAAAATAGAAAATGAATTCTCCTGTAACTGATACTACTGGAATTTTTTTCTTGCATATCTGTGTTTTCTACAGTTTCTTCAATAAGTATGACTTTAATAATAATTTTTTTAAAAATCAATGGAAGTTTCTCCTTTAGAATAGCTATGATGCCCTGACTCCCAAGAATATCCTTGTAATACGGTGTCCTTAAAATATGTTGCTGTCACATGCAAGAGACACACAATGGTTGTTACCATCTCTGGATTTGATCCATATAAGTGCTATGTATGCTCTTAGCTGACTTTTTCCAATTCCATACAAACATTTGGCATATGGAAATTTTCAGTTACACTCTTAATCTTAACTCCTTTATATATACCTCAAGGTAAGGTGCCTGTGTATAGACACATTATATCCCTTTCTTTAGAATTCATTAGATTAATTTCTTCGTATTAAAGTGTCATTTCTAAAATGTTTTTATTAGGGCACTTTGACTCCTTACAGAAACTTCCTGCTTGTATTTGGAGACTGCAACCACAAAGTAGAACAAAAACAACTGCGTGAACTCTCTTCTCTAATGATATTCATTATCATTTTCTCCATTTGTGCAGAACTCATTAGAATTATAGATACCTCTAGTTTGAGTTACAAAATGTTCCAAATAGAATTTTCAATACTTCGAAACCTTCGTCAATGAATTTCACCATTTTGGCTTCCCTTATGTAAAATAAAAATGATATTATAGAGAGTAAACAAAACTGCATCGTTCTCTTTCTCTACTGAAAAAAATATTACTATACACCTGTTTGCCTAGTAGATTGAGACATAATCATGTAGTAAGCAGAGAAAAATAAGTGTGTGAAAATTCAAGGTATCATTTCTTTAACATATTTCCACATAATTTTCTTGCAAGAAAATTAGTTATGTCTACAACTAAATGTGCTTGCTTTGTACTGTGTCAATGTAGCTAAGCTGGAATTTGTGTTTCTCAGATTTCTTGTCCCTGGTGAGGCGCTGGCTCAGGACTGGCCACAGAAGACATCTGCACAAGGCTTGGAAGACAAAAGCGAAGGAGAGCAGCCATGTTTTCGCTCACAGGTCTAGTGCAAGGTCTTGCATTGCTGCAGCTCCAGCTCACAAAGTCATCACTGACCTACTTGCTCACTTTGTCTTGGAGTTGCAGCTGCACCAGCAGCTCCTCCAGTTCCCTTTACATTTCCTCCTTCAGTTCCTCCCAATCCTGGTGCACGTGTACGTGCAGCTTCTGAACCAAGTGTGCTTGCCTCTTGCACAGATCACTGGCATCACTGAAACTGCAGGCTTGAAGGTGGTAAGAGACAGTTGCAGGTTCCAGTTTATCATAATGCAATCCAACTCATCCTACAGTTGATTCTTGTTCAACTCCACTTCACATGCATCTGCTGTTCCCAACTTTCTAACTGTTGTCTTCAGATGAAACACCAGATACAGAAGAAATAGCCTTACATCGACTGTTTGACCAGCTGTAAGGTCAAGCTCCTATAATGAATCCTTTATTCTAGTCATGCATAGGGTTCAAACCCAATAGTCTTCTCTGTTCAAACCCAATAGTTTTTGTTTCATGACTAACAGTACAGTGCAAATAGTGTAGTAAAACCTTGGATCTTTGAGGCCCAGACCTTCCACACATTTCCCTTACAGGCTAGGAATTGCCTCTAAACTAGGAAAAACAGTGTTATTAGGAGAATTAGAAATAATGTATGTAAAGTACCTGTACATAGTAAGCCTCAAAAGGTAGTTATTTTATATAATTTTAAGTCAGCACCTAAAATAGCATGCTATAAGAAATACACTATACAGATGAATAGTTACTGAAAAGTTGGAATACTTTGAAATATATAGCATGCATATGACTAATTAGTGAAAAGCAAAAAGTGAACAGTATTAAAATACTCAACTCAGTTCTATAAAAACTGTAACAGCAAAATTAAGTTAATGAACATAAACTCTTAAGAAGGATGGAGGTTAGGGACATAAGGACTGGAGCAACCCTACAGACTCTAATATTTCTATGTTTACTGCCACAAACTGAAGATGCTTACTAATAATGACCATATATGGGTCTTGTTAAGCATTTTAAATGAACAATTAGGCGCAATGTACACTTCATTTCTTTTTTAGTATAACTTCTCATGAGAAACTTACGAGGGTCAATATACCCCTTTGCCCCCAAATTCTGGAACCCATCAGCTTATGTAATTCTACCACTTTTTTGTAAATAACAGGTGTAGCTAATAGGCATTTGTGTTCTGCCTAAGCTCAAGCCTTTCTGGTTTTATAAAAGAGGTGATAATTCTACCCTCTGCAGGTTCTTCGTTCTATCAATATAATACATATCCACCTCCATCCTTGCTATTGGATACAATATGAGCGTGGTTCCAAAATAGTTTAATTTCCCTCATATTCTTCTTTGCTTTCTCAAGGTCTTCTGATAAATCTTCTATGTCTCTAATATCTATTCAATGGTAGTTTCTGTTACCAATTTCCTGCTATTTCTTTTCTTATTATCCCCTAAAGGACAGACTTAAATTCAACACATATATATTGAGACAAAATTCTTGTGGTTGCTGAGAAGTTTATTTTGTTAATTCTTTACAATTGAAATTTAGATCTGCTTATGTTATTTCAAGACAAATTCAAAGCTGTGTACTTATCCAATGGTATAAAATAGAAAGGCAAGTGTTTTAGGGCATGAGAGATTATATTATACCCTTAGATTCAAACTCACTATAAACAGAAAATCTGTTTTTCTACTAATTTGTCAAACTACAAAGGGATTGGCATTCTTTTCTGTAGATGACCACATGCCTGAGGAACAGACTATAAGAACTGAACAAAAACATGTGCTTATTGTTGAACAAATCGTATAGTTTACCATTATTTTAAATGGGCTTACTGTTACCCTGGTCCCAGTGTTTCTCATTTAAAGAAAGACAATTCTTAGTCATTTGTACCATCTTATACATGGCAAGACATTTAGCATCCTTAGTCCATAAAGCACTCAATATAAGTAGGACCCCCCTTCCTCAGTATTGTAACAAGAAAAAAACACTTTCCTCCTCCTCCCCTTTGTTCTAAATGCCTCATTCATTCTAAATGTTGTAATTGAGCACTTGGATAAATAAATCACAAATGAATTTAAATAGTATTATGTTCGGACAATGAAACAATCTAGTTTCGTTGTTGGGTACTACTCATTATCCATATAATAGAATACTTTTCCTTCAGTGCAACTTTTAATCATCTCACATATGTACATGTACAATCTTTGATAGATGCTATACATTATTCCACCATAGCCAATGTCCTTTTACTCCTGACTAATGCTCCATTCCACTCCTAAACTCTAATATTCCCTAGAATGTTTTTAGGCCTTCCCAGTTCTACTCTCCACCTCACTTTGCCTTTTTTCCATGTGTTTCTGTCTGAGGAATTTTTAGTCCTGCCCTAACCCTCCACCAGTTCTCTTCACTACTTGAAAGCTTTATGCAACAGAGAGTTGGATTTCGTAACAATAGATCCTTTAAAGAAATGGATAAAAAGAGCCTCCCTTCTTACTTTTCTTTTCTACTTGGACAAAACTTTTCAACAAATGTAACATTGTTTCATAGTATTCCCTAAGGACAGTCATACCCTCTCTGTCTAGTCCTACAATAACATATGAGCAGAACTAGTATGAGAACAATCTTGACTGCCTCCTTGCAAAGGATGTAGATTTTATACAGTACTTTTACAACATGTTCAAGTGTCTCAGAGAACATAAAGTGACAGGATAAATGACTATCAGTTTTGTGATCTTTCACAGTGGTTAAAATGTCTGTTGTAGTTTTTAGGTGAATTTTAAAAGGTTTGAACAAATTCTCTTAAGACATCTACTCAAGAATCTGTGTAAACAAACTTGAAACATCAGATTGAACCTGAATTCCAAACTGTTTCATGCTCATCTATTTCTGCTAAGAGTATCCGTAATGGCCCTGTCATTCAACTCTACCACTTATAATGCCATAGACACTACTGTCATTCAAAAGCATGGTTAACAATATTTTCAGATAACACTGTCATTCAAGCGTGCTGTTTATAATGCTCTTGAGATCACTACTATGTTACTGTGCTTTGACAGGTGTATTGATACCATTTTCTTGACCTCCAATTCTCCCAGTACCATTGATAACACTGCTATTTTGCTAACAGAGTTAATAACAACTTGATAGCACCATTATTTCCTTCCTTGCCAGCCCATGTTTCTGGACCTGTTGCTAATATTGATAGGCACTACAGTCTTAATAAATTCTAATTCAAACATCATTCACCTAGCCAGACTAAAAATGCCACTCTATGACTAAGGGAACAAAGGTAATTCTTTTATTATTAGAAAGAGCTTTGATGCTCAAAACATCATACTCATTCTTTACTCCCCGCCTATTCATTCTTTCGCTATATAGTCAGACAATAACAAAGCTAGAAAGAAGTTCCTGAAATTAATTTAGTCTACTATTTCTCAGGCTGGTGATGCAAGATTATTAAAGGTCAACAAGGTCTATAAGAACTTTTTTGTGTTTTCAATCTAATGATAATCTTTTTAAATTATTTTACGTTATAAAATATAAGCTTTATGTCTAGAATTATAATTTGCTACTAAAAGCCTTTTTTTTTATAGAACAGTTTCTAATGTATTTCAAAAACAATAATACTTGAAGGTATGTAAAAACTGCTTTCTTCTAAAAGAGGTCTAGCAATTACTCAGATTAAGATAATCATTGTTCTTTCTGGTCATAACTAACCTGAAGTCACTCTAGAACAATGAATAGCTGGTTTCAAAATGTTTGAGGAAGTGTCTATTTGTTTGATTGACCTTTGTGTTCTCCACACACAAACAACAGGCACTCTGGAAATATGTGGGTGGATGGATGGACGGATAGATGAATAAACAATCTCCTTGGTAATAATATTTAGAGATCTCACCACAAGAAATAAAAGTAGGACTTCTGGATTTTACTCACGATGTAGAAAGCTGGAAAGAGCATTGTTTCCACACTTTTAACAACAACAACAAAAAAAAAACCTGCCAAACAATCTGGATATTCACAATTATCTTGAACCCGTTAAACAGCTGACAACTAAGAAATTATTGGTTAGGTAACAAACAAACAAACAAATCTAAGGAAAGACAGGAGCCTCCTTGGAGAAATGGGATGGGAGTGATACTTTACTTGAGCAGATACCTCCAGGCACCAGTAAGAGTTCGACTACAGTTTTTAATGAATTGCTAAAAGTTGTGTGAGGTAGTAAGAGGATAGAATTCCTGAGGGCCACAGACACCAGGGAAATACACATCCACTTGGAGGATTGTCTTCCAGGACCTCCCAGATACTCACAAAAATGATTGATGAGGCTCTCTCCTAAGAGAGCCTATGCATATGGTGTAGAGGCCTGGGTGAAATGGATATTAGCCACTGTGGGAGAGGTACAAAACCCCACTCAGTTCCTTCCACTATCTTCCTACAGATCAAAAGCCTTAAATGACTTGGAAGAGGGGGAGAAAAGAACCTTAATAAAGACTAATCACATTGAGGGAAGTGAACAGAAAAAACAGTGACCTGGGTAAGAGAGGGATCACTAGAAGGACCTTCCATCAAGATCCAGGGAAATATTGCCTACCTAAGACTGAGGCATAATCAAAACAATAGAAAACTTAACCCACCCACATCACTATACTGATAAGAGCCAAATAATAAGAAGCTATTCCTATAGGAATAGCTATTCCTATTCCTCTCACTGGGCAAATACTTAGAGAACTTCTCTGAAGCACAGCACAAAGAAATGATCTAAAACTGAGTATAAAACAGACACATAGAAAAACCTACAGACAAAGAGCCCTACCAAAAACAAAAGGAATTTCCACTAGAGGAATTTGAAGATTGTGGTAATCTAAGGGTATCCATAGCAGCAATTAAAGCTAAACCCAGGTCAGTTCCCAAATAGACTGACTCAACCCCTATAGTAAAGGCAAGCATAAAGAAATGTATGCCCATTTCTAGGAATAAAAAGCATTTATCTCGGGCTCTACTTGAGTTCTACACAGTGTCTGACTTCTTACACAATAAAAATAAAAGGCATACAAAGAAATAAAAATAAACACACTTTCAATAGGAAAAGCAGTCAACAGAACCAGACTCAAAGAAATTTTTTAACTATTATTATTTTTAGATTAAAAGCTTAAGGATAAGGAAAGGAAAGGATAAAAAAATGTTAAGATCAAAAGGTAATTTCAGCAAAGAGATGAAAACTGTAAGAATTAAATGGAAATGCCAGATAAACACAGTAAAAGAGACAATGCTTTTGATAAGCTTATCAGGAGACTCGACACAGCCAAGGAAAAAATTAGTGAACTTAAAGATAGATCAAATGAAAATATCAAAAAAAAAAAAAATAGGGAGAAAAAAGAAGAAGCCAACAAAGGAAACAATCATCCAAAATCTGTGGAACAAATCAAATGGGCCAACATATATGTAACTGGAATCCCAGAAGTAGAAGAGTGAAGCAAAAGAAATATTTGAATAAATGATAGCCAAGAGTTTTCCAAAATTAATGGCAGACATCAAATCACAGATCCAAGAAGTTCAGAAAACAGAGCAGGATAGATATCAAACAGAGCACACCTAGATATATCACTTTCAAACTTCTAAAAACCAAAAACAAAGGGAAAAGAAATTAACTTTTAAACATAAACATGCAAATTAAAAGAATGAAGAATATGAAAATAAGTAAAAAGTTAAAAGACAGAAAATATGAAAACACAAACAAGTATCCTAGAGTAGCTATATTAATATCAGAAAAGGTAAACTTCTGAAAAAGTAATATTATAAGGGATAAATAGAGTCTTATATAACAATGAAAGGATCAGTCATCCAAGAAATGTAACTCTCCTAAATGTGTATGCATATACAACAGATCTTCAAAATACATTCAGCAAAAATTGATAGAACTAAAAAACGGAAATGGACAAATTCATGATTATGTTTAGATACGTCAACACTTTTCTCAGTAATTGACAGAGGAAGGGGACAGAAAATCAGGGAGATTATATAAGACTTGTGCAATACAATCAACCAACTTGACCTAATTGACATTTACAGAACATTCAATCCAACAACAGAATGAACATTCTTTTAAAGTGTACTTTCACCACGATAGACCATATTCTGTGTCAGAGCTATTTAAAAGAATTTAAATTATACAAAATATATTCTTTGACTAAAATGGAATTAAACTAGAAATCATAATGATGCCTGGAATATTCCCAAATATTTGGAAATTAAACAGTTCAATTTGAAATAACCCATAGATCAAACAGAAAATCACAAGGAAAATTTGAAAGTTTGACCTGAATTAAAATGAAATATCAATATTTTCAGGATGCAGTTTAAAAATGGCTTAGTGGGGCTTCCCTGGTGGTGCAGTGGTTGAGAGTCTGCCTGCCAATGCAGGGGACATGGGTTCGTGCCCCGGTCCGGGAAGATCCCACATGCCGCGGAGCGGCTGGGCCCGTGAGCCATGGCCACTGAGCCTACGCGTCCACAAACGCAGCCTGCGCGTCCGGAGCCTGTGCTCCGCAACGGGAGAGGCCACAGCAGTGAGAGGCCCGCGCACCAAAAAAAAAAAAAAAAAAAACAATGGTTTAGTGGAAAAGTATAGCCTTAAACGATAATAGTGGAAAGATAAAAGTTTCAAGTCAATAATCTAAGTTCCCACCTTAATAAACTAGAAAGTAGAGAGCAAATTGAACCCAACATATGCAGAAGGAAATAATAAAGAATAAAAATCAATTGAATTGAGAAGAGGAAAATTAAGGAAAAATATCAATGAAACCCAAAGCTCGTTCTTTGATAGATCAATATATTGATAAATCTGTCATCACACTGATCAGGAAAAAAGTATATGAATTACCAATACTAGGAATGAGAGATACATCATTGCTATAGACATTACAAATAGTAAAAGAATAATATGAATATTTTGAGAACGTTTTGCCAAAAAATTTAACAGGTTTAATGAACTGACAAATCCCATGAAAAACAAAAACTACCAAAGCTCACTTATGAAGAAAAAGCCTAAATAGCCAGCCCTATATTTATTTTTAAAATTGGGTTTGTAGAATACAGCAGAGCAAGATGTCTTAACTTATGAACTCTATTAAACATTTAAGGAAGAAATACTAATTCTACAAAAACTCTCCCAGAAAATTGAGGAGTGTCTATTTCCTAATTTATCCTATTCTAGTGCCAAGAGCAGATAGATCTTACCAAAAAAAGAAAAAGAAAAACTGTATTTATATTAATCATGAACAAACAAAAAAAATCTCATTAAAATACTAGCAAATTGAAATTTTCAGTATATGAAAAGGATAATGCATAAACTAAGTGCAGTTTATCCGAGGAATGCAGGGTTCAACATTCAAACATCAATCAATGTAACCCACCATGTCAACAAACAAAAGAAGAAAAATCACATGAATGGAATAGAAAAAGTCTCTGGCAAAGTTCAACATTCATTCAGATAAAAGTTCTGAAAACTCGGAAAGAAGGAATTTCTTAAACCCCACAAAGAGCATCTTTAAAACCTATAGATAATATAATTCTTGTGATGAAAGACTTCCTTCCCCTTAGGATCAGGTACAGACAAGGCAAAATTCAGTTTCCAGAATTTTTAATGTTACCTTGAACCATGACAGAAACTCGGCATTGTCTATGAGAAAGAGAAAATGTTCTTTGTTTCAGATCCCATAATCTAAAATTTGTAAACTCAATTGCGTTAAATTCCAGGAAGAACTTGATTTTGGCACTATGCATTTATAATTTCTGTCTAAACTCTGTGCTCCCTTCTCCTTTGGGCCCTGTATTTCCTGCCCTTGAATAATCATGTGCATGTCAGCTCTACACAGTGACTCACACTCTCTCCTGAGCTTACCTTCAGTCCTGAACCACAGCGGCTGTTTCTACAACTTCTTTCTATGCAACAGCTTAGATGTAAGAATTTTGCCTCCTAGGAAAGATTTTCCCCACATATATAATTAATTAAACTAATGCCAACTTGAGACCATATGGTAGGGGAAAAAACACTTACACTTATGTACAAACCACATGAATCCAAGTTTAGGCCCAGTTCAGCTGTTGCACAGACACCTCCCTGGCTCTTAATGAAATTTGGGACAGTGGAGCAAGTGCTGCCTGTAATAATAGTAACAGTTTTAACTGATAATCTTTCAAATACCTTGTATCAGATTCCCAACTCAGTTGTTTTGCTATTTTAAAAAAATTATTTTTCAGTTCATCAATGCCTTAAAGACCTACAAAAAGCACCTTTCCTACAATCAAGTCATTGCCCTGGAAAGGCTGCAGGAGTGTAGTAAGTCTTAGCAGTGCTTGCTCTGTGGTTGTCCACTGCCTGTAGTTTAATCCTTGCATCAGCTATCTTCTTACAAAGGCCTCTGTGCCTCCCCAAGTTACTTTCATAGCCTCCCATTTTCCTCTGATGAGGCCACTCACTCAGCTTCCTCATTGCCTACATGGAATACTGTCTAACAATATAAAATTAGCCCCTCTGCCACATACCAAGCCACCAGAAGTGATAGTTACCAATGCAGGACAAGCTGTCATTGCAGCTGAATTAAAGCCTTTGTTCAGGCCACAGCAGATAAAAGTCAATAAACAGTTTTTCTCCAAGGAACTAATAGAAGCTTCTACAAACTACCAATGTCAAAACGCCCTATACCCACACTGAAGCTCAAAGTCTCAAAACTCGGGAGTCTACCTATATATATTTTGCTCAAGAAATTCCACTCTTGTTTTATTTCTTCATACTCCTGGTCCCTGCACCAAATGTTATTATCAATTAGAAGACCTAGTAAAGTGTATCCTTCCCCACACAGGTTCTGAACAAATAGAGGAGTGAAAAAGGGAGTGCAGATTGAGACCAAGTTATTTTTTTTTATTACTGATAGAGGATGTGACTTTACATCTGTTAGCCCCTGATATGTGAAGATTTATACTCTGTCCCCCATTACTGACATGCTGGTCATCAGTCATGCCAGCAGTGCCCATCAGCACAGGAGAAGAAAATTTGCTTCCTGCAAGGACCTTACTCCTAAGACAAAGAAGAAGAAAGCTGGACTATGCATGCCCAGTTTATTCTTCCTAACATTACCAGTCAGGTAAGTCACTCTTTCTTCTCAGGCCAGAGTGAATTGCAGGGGGAAGTGGGTGTGGAGAGGCCAGAAGATCGCATCAGTGGAGCAACCTCCATTCTGAAGGAGATACCAAAAGTGAACATAGGCATCATTCTCTAACACACAAAACCTTAAGTAGGTACAAATAGAGAAAGAGTAAATATCTTCTTTGGAAAGGTGAAGAAAAGTTACTATTAGGTTGCTGAATTGTTGACTGAATTTGTATAAAAGGCAATCTACCAAAGCAAATGAAAATTTTTAAAAAAATATTTGTTCAGGAGGAAAAAAGAACCTTGTAATAAAAAAAATTAAAGTACCCTATTTTAATAACTACTAATCTCCATAAAATATTCGGGCCAGATAGTCGGAGTGGCAAAGCAGTTACTCTGCTCCCTCTTTGGGAAGTAAGAGCTCAAAGTGCTTGATGTCCTTGAGCCTTGTCCTTTAGAGCCATTCCTTCTAAGAATCAATCTGCAGCTATTTGGTTTCCCCACACACACACATGCATTCTCCTTTACTGCAGAATTTTACTATAGATTGTAGTTCAGTTTTCAAGCTCCAACTAACTTTTATTTTTTGCTTTCTTTAGTTTTCTTTTGGTTTTCTTGCCAAATGACTCCATACACTCTTATTCTCTGCTTAGAGTCTCTTTTAAATCTTGAGTACAGTTTTATTATCAGACTTTGACTAGTCACTGAAGTGATAAAAAGTATCATCCAATAGCATTGCCACAAAGATTACCACGGATATATTCTGTCCCTAACAAATAAGATCTAAATTTACAGGAAACTCAACAAATGATGTGAACATTATTCTGTTTTTGTGGAATAAAACGGCAGGCAGAATTTACCGATACACATTTTCTGTGCCTGGAGGAAGACCTAGTTTTACTCTAATCCCAGGGAAGATTTCACATTTAGTGGCATGAGGGGTGGGAATGGTAAGGGAAGTCTCTTCAGAGGAAGAGACTATTAATTTCCTAAGGACTTATAAATAGCCAGAGAGATGTCTAACCCAAGGAAGAACGGAGAAAAGAGCGTTGGGGCTGTTTTCTACCTTAATCATCAAGCCTTCCCTTTCCTGTGGAGGAAAGTGTTCTCATGTGATCCTATCCTAGGATTCCTGTGCAAAAGACAGTATCATTTAGTGAAAAGACCCACAATTATTTAGTTAAGAATATCTTGTGGTTACTTTCTATTTTCCATGCTAAGAAACCAGTCCTTTAGCAGGTAAACTATCTTTATAAAGGTAAGTAATATAAAAGAAAGATGTGGGAGTCTACAAGTTAATTGTAGATGTCAAGTCTGATTATATACATTCCCAAATCAAATAATAATGCCGACAAACAGTAAACTTGGATGCCAGTCTAGGTTTAAATGTATCTTTTAGTTGTTCAGGGAGCACCTAGAGTGGAGTGAAATTCCCAAAAGAGACCCCACCTCGTCATCTCTCATCATGTGCACATTGCTGAAGTCTAGCCTAAAGAGGTCCTTTTACAGAAATACTGTAAATATTATTTCTGAGTTGTGTTAATAGAGCAATCTATCTTCCTTTTATAGAGGTTATACTTTAGAAACAAAAAGGTACAAATGGCTCTTATATACAAGAGAGCTATCTACCCACCATATCCACATTTATGAATACAAAAATGCTTTGAAATTACAGTTTATTTTTAAGTTTCATGAGTCCCCACATTCCTGCGTAGTGTTCAAGGTCAAATTAAGGCAAAGTGTCTGCTCTTCCCTTTCCTATCAGTGGTACATGACCAGCTCCTGTAAGGAAGAAAGTTGGGGATGGGACCCAGGATATTGATTCTCTGCCCCTTCCAGAGAAAAACCCCAAGGTCACAATTGTTTTGATTTCTCTTCATACTAGGCAAGATTTTTTCACACTTACGTTTCAGATACAAGATCATAAAAGTCACGGCTCCCGTCCTCAAACTGGCTATTACAATCTGCACCATGAGCTCTCTGATAAAAGTTTTCACAAGACACTATGGACACACAGAAAAGAGAAATTGAAAATCGTACAGGAGATTTAAAAAGGTTTCCCAGAGGGATCAACACTTGAACTGAGCTTTAAAGAAAAGGAAATTGTAGTTAGTGAGGAAAGAGGAATAACGCTGCATGTGCAAAGATCTTCCGGGCCACCCTATGGCTACACTACAGGCAATGGCAGGAGAAGAGACACAACATAAAAGACTAGGTGCCCATTCAGAGTTTGAATCTAATCCTGAACTCTGTATCTAGCTATTTCAGATTTAGTACAATACCTTGGAGGCATCGCCAAGGGTTCACAGGTGTTCAGACTAGAGTCAGGCCTGAATACTAGACCTTCAGAAGGGATCAAGGCACTGGCTTTGGGAAAGAATCAGCAAAAGATTTAAGAAGACTATAAGGCAGTAAGAGCCTCCTTGATTGGCAACTAGCTGGTGATTGTAAAAGAGGTTATAGGATGATGTCTGTGTCTCTGGTTTGGCAACAAGTCAGAGTGAATCATTTTTTGAGATATGAGGAAAAGATTAGGAGAGGAAGGAATATGCTTACTTTTAGATATGCTAAATTTGAAATATCCATGGGGCCTGAAAGTAGCTATATTTAGGAGGCAGTTAGATACAATAATCTGAAAGAAAATGGGAACAGAGGAGTAACAACAATAACATCAACATTAGTAATAGAGATAATAGAAGACATTCGAGCATTTTACCATGCTACAGCCACTGTTCAAAGTAATTACACGGATTATTTTATCTAAATCTTACAAGATACAACAAAGGTATTATTATTCTCATTTTACAGATAAGGAAAGGACGGATTAGAGAAGTTAATAATTTGCCTAATGTTACTAGTTGGCAGTTAAAAGAAACCAGGATTTGAATCCACATGACCTGATTCCAGAGCCTCGATTTATTACTGATACCACTAATAAAGTTGTAATTGAAATCACGGGTACATTTATAATCTCAACATTGAACGTCATGATATTATATCAACAATGTTTTAGTGTTTTATTATAGTAACAATAATTCAGCCAAATAATTTAATTTCCCCTGACTCCATCTGCTGTCCTATACTCCCCCCATGATTTAGTATTGTGGGAAAACCACAATTTCTGTCATATTAGGATTTGAATAATTTGGAGGTGTGATTTATTTAATTGCATCTTGCCATTCTGCAAGAAGAAAGCTAAACCCAGTGGATCTCAGTTTTTCTAGCCAGCAAAGTTTTCTACAGCATGTACGGTGGTGGCATAAATCAACACAAAAATAATGAGGTCTTTTTACAATAGAAGTAAGCAAATTCAATTCGATAAAATATAGTTCATAGCTTAGGTACAGAAACATAGTTTCTTATTTAAAAAATGCAGTTTATAAGTTTAGTGATTCAACTACAACATTTCCAAGTCTTGTATAGGGTAAGGATCTTGTAAATGACAATGATAAAAATCATAGTAATAATAATGATAATAGTAACAGCTGGAGTACATTATGTGCCTGGAAAAAGCCAAGCAATGCTCTAAGAACTACATGAACTGTCTCATTTAATCCTTACATTTTACAGTTGAGGAAACTGTGGTATAAAGAGATGAAGTAATTTATGTAAGATCACACAGTCAATTAGCGTGATCAAGATTTAAACGGAGGAAGACCAAAGGGAAAGTCCAGAGTAAGCCTTGTGTGATGAACGATCTTATGTCAACTTAACTAAGCCACAGGGGGCCCAAATATTTGGTTAAAAATTATTCTGGGTATGTCTGTGAGGGTGTTTATGGATGAAATTAATATTTGGATCACTACTCTGAACAAAGCAGATTGCTCTCCCCAGTGTGGATGGGCCTTACCCAATCTGTTGGAGGCCTGGATAGAATAAAAAAGGCTAGGGCAAAAATTCACTTCCTCTTCCTATCTTCAAGCTGGAACATCATTATTCTCCTGCCTCTGAACTCAAACTGGAACTTAGTCCATCATAACTGCAGGGTATCCAGCTTGCTGACTACAGGTCTTAGGACTTATCTCCACAACTATGTGAGCTGGCTCCTTATAAAGAATCATAACATATATATGTATTCTCCTACTGATTCTGTTACTCTAGAAAACCCAGACTAATATACCTGGTTTAGTCTTCAAAGACCTTTGTGATACCAGCTCTTTGAACATCATACTCCTCTGGTCACCAGAATGTAAATGTCTTCCAACCTTTCCTTCCTTATACCATAAGGAAAGTGGTGGCAAACCTATATTTTTACTATATTATTACTAAAAAAAATTTTTTTACTATAAAAAGTGGTGGCAAACCTGGTGTTTTAAATTTTACAAGGCTTTCTATTAAATAAACTTGTAATCTATATTTCTATCATTAATGTCAGGGAAAGAACTTAAAGCCCATAATTTCTGATTTCCATAGTATCATGTATACAAAGCTAAAATTTCAACTACTTTCACAAATAATGTAGCATCTACTTAAAAGAAGCATTTCTCACAGTTCTGCTTTAAACTATCTTTTTACTTCTCCAATGAGCATGCGTGAGAACCTCTACAGATCAAATCATCATCATTGAAAAATGCATAAGCAGTAAAAGAAAGAACAAAAAAGCCACTTCTGACATGAGTATTAAATGTTGACTTTCTATTGAAAGCATGATAAACATTGCTCACAAAACTGGACGTATTTTTTTTACGCAGTAAAAATAGGGTTGTTTATACAAATAGTACATGCTTATTGTAAATAATTCAGAGTACATACAAATATAAAGAAGAAATCAAAAGTTATTTGGTCTCCCACCAATCAGAGTGACCCCTGCTTGCTTACATGCTGGTGATCATTCTGTCATACATGTTTGTATGAATATATATGGACATGCATTTATGTGAATAATATCCATTATCTTATATAAAAGAAATTACCTCACGTGTTCAATTTTTTTCATAGCTACCTTCCTTACACCCACATGCCTGCTCAGTCCAAAAGCCATGTTAAAAATCTAATTTTTCCATGTTTTCTCCATACTATTATAATCCTGGGTAGACTACAAATCACAGAATGGCTGGTACAGTTCAAATGTACTTTTTAAAATTCTTTAATATTCTCCCATACAGCTGTTCAACATACTTTCAGCCTTTCCTCTCTGGATGGCACTCACTTTTTGTTTCCAATTCAATGCTGGCATAACATTCTTTGCACATGTTCGTAAAATTTGGTATATTTATTTTTATGTTCTAGATTTCCAATTGGGGAATTGCTAGTTTAAATGACCTATGCATTTTTAAATTTTAATATACAGTTGACCCTTGAACTATGGCAGGGGGTTAGGGGCCCTGACCCTCTATGCAATTGAAAATATTGTATATAGCTTATAGTCGGCCCTTTGCATACACTGTTCCTCTGTGTATCCATGGATTCAACCAATATAGACTGCACAGGAACAAAGTATTTACCACTGAAAAAAAGTTGCATATAGGCAACCCACACATTTCAAACCTGTGTTGTTCACGGGTCAACTGTATATTGCCAAACAGTTCTACAAAAATATGGAAACACTTCATATTCCCATCAGCAATATAAGAGGATACCTATTCCCCACATTCCCTCTATAATAGTTATATTTGAAATTTTGGTCTGTTTGATGGATATAAATGAGAGCTCATTGTGATTTTACCAGTATTTTACTATTGGAGAATTTGAGATTTCATAGTTTCATTGGCCATTTGGGCTTGCCCTTCTTTGCATTGTTTTTTCATATTCTTTGCTGCTTTGTTTATGAGTTGTCTTTTTATTGTCAATTTGTAAGCACCTTCTGTGTATTAAATAATATGTCATCAGCATTATAAACAACTTTTTCTAGGTATCTTATTTCTTAACTTTCCTTAGAGTATACTTTGTCAAACTTTTTTTCATTTGTATATAATCAAATCATAGTCTTACTTGATTGTCTGTCTTTACTTTTGCAGCATCTGGATTTTTACCTTGATTCAGATGTTTTCCCTTACCTACTTATACTTGCAGGGTTCTAGAATTTACTTTGTAATTTTTTCTTACATTTTCATCTTTATTCCACCTGGAATTTATTTTTGTATACACTATTAAATAGGGTTCATTTTAATTTTCTTCTGGTTGGTGGCCTGTTTTCCTATATCACTGATTAAATAGCCTGTTCTTTTCTCACTGGCTTGAACATAGATTTTTTTTTAAAAAGCTAGGATATTTACTTTCATTTTTATATTAGATTTTTCATATCAGATTACCCTATATTGATTGAGCAAGTGAGATATTCCCATAATTTTACTAAGCCTTTCTTGACTTTTAAACTGATTTGTTATTGAGCATTTTAACCAAGACCTTCCAGATTTCACCAAGCTTTAGATATAAATGAAGTCACCCTGACAGTTATGCCTGAATCTTTGCAATCGGAAAAAAAAAAAGTAATCTTTCTAATAGAAAACTAGATTTTCAGAATTAGAAAAATAAATTGTCATAGACCTAAATCTAATGCTCTGAGCCCCCAGACTCAATTAGGAAGCCCAATTCTTTGTGGAGTCTCTCTCTAAGTATTTGTGCAGATCACCTAGGAGAATTTCATAAAAGTGTCTATAATGAGTATTTCTTACTGATTGTTAATTTGGCTTCCAAGCTTACAGTGTACCTCCCTTGCCACTTCAGTGCTCCTTAAGCTAGAACTCTGCTTCCAACGGCCAAGCTACCAACGTTACCTTAAAACCGGACTGTCTAGAAAACTGATGATCCTTCCTCTTGTGTCTGCAGACTATGAAGTTAAAGAGAATATATCTGTTTATGTAAAACAAGGGATGGAGGCAGGAGAACAAGATAACCCAACAAATAACTTGGGCCCTAAAGTGATACAGGATTTGTAGAGACAGCTTTCTAAATTTATACATGACATACTTTCCTTTCTAAGAGCATGTACTCCCCAGCAAGATGTCTAGGTGAGTACAGGTTTCAATATTAGCTGCCATGTTATATACCAAACAACCATGAACTTGAGTCCTGGCACTGACTTGAGCACTTCAGGCCAGATTCCTTCCTCTTATTATGGTAAACTTTTTCTCACTAATCTCTTAGTAACCTGCTTTCTGTCAACTCTATAACTAACCCCACATACCCATCAGGTGTGTCTCTATGCATCTGAATTCCAAATGTTAACAAAGTACTTCTTTTTGCCTTCTCTATACATTTAAAACAACAGATGGACAAGAGGTACATGAGGGACAGAGAAGCCCTGCCAAGGAATAGACCTTTATTGTGCCTTAGCTGGCACACTCTACAACACATATATCGAGAGTCCTAGGTTTAAAATGTTCACTTTGAACTGATTTACCAGCACTAGAAATTCCTATTTAAATCACCAACACAGGGTTATCAGTAATATGCCCTATAATATGGTCCTGGACAAAAGACTGATAAAGATTTTGTCTTTGGGTATTAAGTCCAGACTACAAAGAAGGTCTATCTTTTCCAAAGAACTTTTATATATCTTTCTTGGTTCTGTCAAAAACTGCCACATAGATTCTGCTTTCTGAGCCATACTCCCCTTGAATAAAAGTATTTTTATAATCAATTCACCATTTCTTTGTAATTCAGAAATAATCTTATTGGTGGAAAGCAAGTCAGTATGGTGGAAAACATGTATGTAAGTTTTATTGATATAGGATGCTCCCTTGAAACTAATGATTTGGAAGATTTTCTTCTATTTTAAAAATATAATATTTCAAGGCCAAAAGTTAACTGCTTGTTTCTCAATAATTTAAAATTCATAATTCAAGATGAGGTCTATACTCATATCAGCACTTCATTGTTTTGCCCATGGTCCAAGATGATTAGAATCTGACCACATTCTCTAAAGAGTTAACGTGGCTCTGTTGTTGAATACGTATAATCATTTTCACTTACAATCACTGTAAGAATCTTAAAACATACATTTTCTTCAAAAACAAAGTATATTTGAGCAGTGTTTTTAGGCCTCTTTTGATACATTTTAACTGATTCATCCTTTAATTAACCTCATAAGACAATGTTTTTGAAAGGCTGTATGGTAGGCATACAGGGAAAATGCAAAGCAGGATTCATGTATACCACTTTGGCAAAACTAAAGCAAGTAGAAAAAGTGAGAAAAGAAATGATGATATCAGCTTCTAGTATCTGAAATAGCCTAGTTAGTTCCCTTTCCGTCATCTTTGTTTTATTTTCATCAACATCTACAAGCTGTTTGCAATTGCTGCAAAACACATCCAGAAATAGTGTCAAAAGAAATGTTTTCAATAGGAAGAAAACTTGCTTAAACTAAGTGTCAGGTTGCTTCACTTTTTGGAAGACTTCATTCCCTCTTGGCTTTTAAGAAATCTTCTTCTACCATTCAGAAATTTTAACAGGTATTTAATTTAATGGATGTCATGTTGTCTTCCAAAAACCTCACGCCTTCACTTTTGTAGCTAACCTTACCAATAAACCATCTGAGCACTTCAGCTAAACATTCATTTAGCACATCACAAATCCAGCAGACCTTGACTATCTCCACAGCAAGGCAAATAAATATGTTAAAGGACCATCCTAATGTTCTCATTTTGAAAGTCAAGAAACATTTACTTTAATAGCTAATTCATCACACTGAAAGGGCATATGCCCTCCAGAACCCCCAACTAACATGGTTCTGCCTGCCCTCCAGGCAAAAGAGGAGGATGGAAGCCAGCACAAGGGTAGGCCATTTATTAGAAACAAGCTCAATATTATATCACACTAGGTAAGCGTCAAGAATGGAGCGTGTTTTTATCCTAATTCTTCTTGAAATTCTGACTCATTCAGTAAAATATTCAGCTCTTCCTGTGAGAGCAAGGCCCAGGGTTTTGGGTCCGTAGGGGTAGAAAGAGCTTAGCTTTATGAGTGAGCCTACTAAATTAGTAGGTAACACTAGGGGACACACCAAGGTTAAAGCTGTATCATCCAGGGTCTTATCATGAGACAGAAACACAGCCAATCATTTCAACAAATAAGAAGCAAATAGCCAAATAGACGGAGAGATATACCATGTGCTTGGATTAGAAGAATCAACATTATGAAAATGACTCTACCACCCAAAGCAATCTACAGATTCAAGGCAATCCCTATCAAACTACCACTGGCATTTTTCACAGAACTAGAACAAAAAATTTTACAATTTGTATGGAAATGCAAAAGACCCCAAATAGCAAAAGTAATCTTGAGAAAGAAAAAAGGAGCTGGAGGAATCACGCTCCCGGACTTCAGACTATACTACAAAACTACAGTAATCAAGACAGTATGGTACTGGCACAAAAACAGAAATATAGATCAATGGAATAGGACAGAAAGCCCAGAGATAAACCCATGCACATATGGTCACCTTACATTTGATAAAGGAGGCAAGAATATACAGTGGAGAAAAGACAGCCTCTTCAATAAGTGCTGCTGGGAAAACTGGACAGCTACATGTAAAAGTATGAAATTAGAACACTCCTTAACACCACACACAAAAATAAGCTCAAAATGGATTAAAGACCTAAATGTAAGACCAGACACCATCAAACTCTTAGAGGAAAACATAGGCAGAACACCCTATGACATAAATCACAGCATGATCCTTTTTGACCCACCTCCTAGAGAAATGGAAATAAAAACAAAAATAAACAAATGGGACCTAATGAAACTTCAAAGCTTTTGCACAGCAAAGGAAACCATAAACAAGATGAAAGACAACCCTAAGAATGGGAGAAAATATTTGCAAATGAAGCAACTGACAAAGGATTAATCTCCAAAATTTACAAGCAGCTCATGCAGCTCAAGATCAAAAAAACAAACAACCCAATCCAAAAATGGGCAGAAGACCTAAATAGACATTTCTACAAGAAGATATACAGATTGCCAACAAACACATGAAAGAACGCTCAACATCATTAATCATTAGAGAAATGCAAAGCAAAACTACAATGAGATATCATCTCACACCAATCAGAATGGCCATCATCAAAAAATCTACAAACAATAAATGCTGGAGAGGGTGTGGAGAAAAGGGAACACTCTTGCACTGTTGGTGGGAATGTAAATTGATACAGCCACTATGGAGAACAGTATGGAGGTTCCTTAAAAAACTAAAAATAGATCTGCCATATGACCCAGCAATCCCACTACTGGGCATATACCCTGAGAAAACCATAATTCAAAAAGAGCCATGTACCACAATGTTCATTGCAGCTCTATTTACAATAGCCAGGACGTGGAAGCAACCTAAGTGTCCATCGACAGATGAATGGATAAAGAAGCTGTGGCACATATATACAATGGAATATTACTCAGCCATAAAAAGAAACGAAATTGAGTTATTTGTAGTGAGGTGGATGGACCTAGAGTCTTTCATACAGAGTGAAGTAAGTCAGAAAGAGAAAAACAAATACTATATGCTAACACATATATATGGAACCTAAGGGGGAAAAAAGGGGGTCATGAAGAACCTATGGGCAAGATGGGAATAAAGACACAGACCTACTAGAGAACGGACTTGAGGATATGGGGAAGGGGAAGGGTAAGCTGTGACAAAGTGAGAGAGTGGCATGGACATATATACACTACCAAACATAAAATAGATAGCTAGTGGGAAGCAGCCACATAGCACAGGGAGATCAGCTCGGTGCTTTGTGACCACCTAGAGGGGTGGGATAGGGAGGGTGGGAGGGAGGGAGGGAGATGCAAGAGAGAAGAGATATGGGAACATATGTATATGTATAACTGATTCACTTTGTTATAATGAAGAAACTAACACACCATTGGTAAACAATTATACTCCAATAAAGATGTTAAAGAAAAAAGCAGCAAATAGCCATGTGTGGAAAGGGCCACATGGTAGAGTCTTGCCAGTGGCCTCTAGGACCTGAAGGTGGACTCCAGCAAGCGGTCAATTAGATACCTGGGCCCTGAGCCATACAACCACAAGTATATAAATTCTGCCAAAAACCTGAATGAGCTTCAAAGATGGTTCTTCCCTAGTTGAGTTTCCAGATGAGAATACAGCCCAGCTGACACCTTGATTGCAGCCTGGCAATAGCCAGAGCAGAAAATCCAACAGAAATTGTGAGCAAATGAATGAGTGTCAAGCTGCTAGACATGTGGTAACTTGTTATACAGCAATAGAAAACTAATACATACCCCTAGGGCTAAGGAACATGCCAACAAAGGACAAACTTCGAAACTGAGAGAAGGAAATTTCCCATTAAGGTTGAGACATAGACTTCTGTGGAAATGATGAACTATTGAAGCAGTGTGCCACACACTGTTCTGATCAAGAAGAAACTTTCTGGAGACCACTCACCACTATATAATCATGCAAGAATGTGCACTTCAGGACCCACTGCATGCCAGTATGCTTGCCACCACACAGGAAAAAAACAAAAATGAGAAAACTCTCTTCACCCTCCCTCAGGCTTACCACCTCCCCTCTGGGGATCCCTGTTAGCAGAGCCTAACTCAAGCCAGCTGAGCAAGAATAAAGTCTGAGGGTCCAACTGCAGTATCACAAAATAGACAAAGGAGTGTGGGCTTTCAGGTGAGAGGCAATAAAGTAGTCATTGGAATAGTGTCTATAGTTATAACTCCTAAGATCATTTTCAAGAAGGCCCATGTATCCTGACAGAGGAAGAAGGCCCAGTAAGAAGGAAAAGGGGAAATTGCTGCATACTGAAGTCAGAGTTAAAGGCCAGTCTAAGAAGACAAGATCCCTTTTCATTCCCTAGCATGTTACTGAAGAAACAGAACAACAGGGCAGACAGGGCTCTGGCCCCTTCCTCCTTTTCACTTACACAATGGACTTGAGGATTCAGCATCTCAGAGTTGCAAAGTAAGCACATGATGCCTGGAGTGCCTATAAATATGAACAGCGTCTTAGGACAGAGTGTTATTAGTTTCTTCTGTCCTATGATTTAGTTTCTCACTTGATTTTTTAATAGCACCCTGATTTTTTCAACAATGCAAATTCGACTATAATCCAGTTTAAAAAATGGCATCAGCATTATTAGCATTTTATTTCCCTCACGTACCATTTTCATTGCTATTCTAACATTATTTCAAGTGTTCATTAAAATATAACCAAAGCCTTTGACCTTAAAATTAACCAACAAAAGAAACATTAGGAAATTCATAACACTTTGCAAATGTTCTGACTTGCTTAGCCCGTATTATCATGTCAAGAAGCCTACAGCTTTTTCAAACTTTTTTCCCTTGGGGTTCAAGTCAGCAACTACTTACACAGACTGTAATATTTTTAAGCAATTAAAATAAAGTGAAAGAGCTCCCATAACTCAGTTTAGAACAGAATTTAGAAAGATTAGCCTTCCCTTCCTACCTAGTGTATTTGTCAGAGATGTCTAGTTTTACTAGACTTACACATGCAAAAATTTGTTCGCACATGCATACACCCACACTCACTCCCATGCTGATGCTGCTAAGTTTGTTGTAGCCCGATAATTAACTATTTGAGTACTGAACTCACAAGTGTATTTTATTAAAGACAGAAACTCAAACCACAGCAACATAAAAAAATTATATGTATTAGCACCCATAATTATGCAGCACACACATATGCTGACCCTGTTGACTCATTTGATGTAGTCAGCATTTTTTTTCATCTCTCAGCTCTGACATTTTTTTGTATGTTGTCCTAGTTCTTTTGCAGATAAGCTTTCTCCATTTGGTGGTGGTAAGTTAACAGGGAGGGCCAGAAATGTGAGATGTGGAGGTTTGGCTACAAAGAGCTTCATAATTATATTGGACTCAGTAACTCCAAATAAAAGAGTCTCTCGTTCTGCATCTATATAGAAAATATCAAGGAATCACTCTGGCCCAGTTTATGTTAAATATGCCTAGCCCTGAGCAAACTATCGTGACTAGGGCAATGTGATACGATGATGGACCAAGTCTAAAGTATATTCCCATCCCTGGCCATGGCAATGGAATACTGAATTGGCCTCCCCACCTGAATGAGTGGAGAGAGGAAGAAATGAGACGCTTTACCAGAAAAGGGAGTGAAGGGTTTCCCGTCCAGTGGAAATAACCATTGTACACTATAGGTGCCCTCCATGGCAGTGGTGACACCAGCTAATCCAGTTAGCCATCATGGAATAGCCTTCTTCAAATTGTTGAGTTGGAGAGAATCATAATAATTCATGAAATTAAATGCTTTGTCCCTCACATTATGGGGGGTATGCTCATTTGTACATTGCCTAACGAAGAGCCAACTAAGTAGAAGGCTGTCTGGGTCCTAACAGACAAAGATACAGGGGTCTCAGAAGATTCGATTATAAAATGTCTAAGAGATCTATCAGCTAAGCAAAGCACACCCACCTTCCTCCACTTTGCTTACTATATCCCTTATCTAATGATAAAGATCATTGATAAAGATCTATGATAAAGAAAGAAGCTTTACAAATCAGAACTCTACCAGTTGCAGGTGACAGAAAGTCAAGTCAAAGCAACCTACATAAAAAGAGAAACAGCTTTTTCCATGTAACTAAAAGTTTAGAGGGATATACAGATCATTTAGAGGGCACTCAAATTACATTGTAACTCCATGTTCTCTCTCTTCAGGTCTCATCTCTGCTTTCCTCTGCCTTGGCTTTATAGTCAGGCCAGCTTTCTCCTCATGGTGGGCAAAACAAGCACCAGGTTTATATGCTTTAGGTTTATATGCCCTAGGGCTTGTAATCCCAAAGGAAAAGGGAGCATGCGTCTCAAGAGCAGAAATGTCTCAGTGAGAATTCCAATTTTCTCTGATTGAGTCACATGCTGTCTCCTGAACCAATCATACAAACCAAGCACAAGTTTGGACATTTCTATCTTGAGTCCACTTGAGTCTACATGGAATAGATTCCTCATAGGAAAAAGGGGTTCTGTTAGTGGAAAGAAAGGATGTGATGGGCTGCCCCACTTCAGTACTAAGGAAGGGCCAGTTGCACTGTAATTTGTAAGCCCAATATTGTAGGAACATCGCCTCCATGGTTCCAAAGATATATTTTCTCAAGACCAATTTGATTCAGATATTTTGATATAGCTATTCTGATAAAAGTTCCATGTTGGAATGAGTGAACCTCAGAATAAAGGAGGCATTCTGTTTCATTCACAACTTGGTAATAATTTAAAACCTAAAATTGTCATTTTTAGGCCATGTTCAGATGTCTGTCATATAAATGGATGAATCAAAAAAGCTACATGCAAAAATGTAATAGTAAGTTAAATACTAGAGCTGTGATGTTATCTCATGGCATCTGCTCCAGGAGCTACTTTCTAGGATCTACCCGATTAGCAAGGACTAGAAAAGAACTCAAATCCTCCACAAGCAGGGACAACCAGATATCTATTAGACAAAATCAAGTATATTTACTGTGGCACTGTATCTCAGTGGCTATTTGATGACTGCTGTCTAATTTTCATACTGGTGAGGGTATGGACTCAGTGTTTCTCCCAGTGCATATCATCTGAGAATATATCATCAGGCACAAAACAATATTTTTAGTATCTCAAGATTTCTGCTTTATGTTGGACCATAATATCTTTACTCTTGATCCTACAGTAAACATAATGAAATAAAATCTTTACATATAAAGATATTTTATAGATATCTAATGATATAAATAATATATGCCTAAAAATGTTCATAATATACAAAGAGGAAGGTTTACCTTAGACTTATGCAATGAGGATTTATTTTAGTTCTAATAAAAGACTTGGAATATTTGTATTTTAAATAAAAGGAAGCTTATTTCTATGTCTAGTAATAATCCTGAAGGTAGACAGAACAAGATTTATGTGGAGGTAGCATGGTTGCATGGATCCAGAATCTTGGTTTTTTGCTCTGCTGCATACAGTTTCCATTCTCAAGTTCAGAACCAAGATCTGTAGCCATTAGATTCATCCTAACCTGATGGTTGGAGAAAAAGACACAAAAAGGTGATTCCCCTGCCTTTTAAAGGGACTTGTTAGAACACACACACATTTCTGCTTACATCTCATTTGCCAACTGCAAACACCATAGCCACAATCTAATTACAAGGGAGAATAGTGTAATTCTTTTAGATGGGTAGCAAGGTAACTAGCCAAATTTGAGCTTTTAAATAAAAAGAGTGTATTTTACAAAGCAACTATAACCTCTGCCACAACCTATTTACCATTAATTTCAGGGAGACAGGAATTAATCATTAAGCTTACTTTTCAATATGTGTACTACAGTTATGAGAATAACTCATAAAGAATAAAATACTGCTTTTTTTTGTAACTGAAATTTATTAATTCACATTTTCCCATTATGTTCCAAATACTGGGGGGGGGGGGGGAGGGGTTAAACTCATTAGAAGTTATTAAACAAACACCAAAATATCCTACCAAAAATTGAGGTTATTTTTCCAAGGGCTATTTGCTATTTTGACTAATGTAATCTAGTGGTAGCTTTTTCTAATATAATGTCACCATAGTTATGAAACATTTGAAAGTACCAGAATAAAATGGCACTAAGTTCTTCAAATCTGTAAGAACGAAAATCATTTAATTAAGCTATTTAAAATAACTATAAGTTTTGTTCATCTGTGTGATCTTTCTAAATGTAAATTTTCTTGCTAGCAATTCTGTTAGCTACAGGCTTCCAAAAAAACCACAAGACTGTATTAAAAAAATTTCCCCCAAAGGCTTAACTAGAGCTTCCAAGCCAATGAAGAATGGCATCATTACAGATATGACAGAGCTGACACTCTTATCAGTGGAGCACACAGATTTGCACTTTCTTCAACCAACTTTCATCCAAATGACCAATAATGCACATTCTTAGTACAGTTAACTCAAGTTGTGGTCAGGAGCTTAAACATACCTAAATATTTTTAAGACTTTTGCTTCATTAACACTATACTCTAGGGACTTCCCTGGTCGCGCAGTGGTTAAGAATCTGCCTGCCAATGCAGGGGACATGGGTTCAATCCCTGGTCCAGGAAGATCCCACATGCCTTGAAGCAGCTAGGCCCATGTGCCACAACTACTGAGCCCGCATGCCACAACTACGGAGCCGCGGCTTAGAGCCCGTGCTCTGCAACAAGAAAAGCCACCACAATGGGAAGCCCATCACCACAACTAAGAGCAGCCCCCACTCTCCGCAACTAGAGAAAGCCTGCACGCAGCAACAAAGACCCAACACAGCCAAAAATAAACAAAATAAAATAATTTTTTAAAAAAAACTACACTCTAACAACAAATATTCTCTAGTTGAAGGTTAGGAGTCAGAGCTCGTACATAAAAGATTTTAGGAGTAATGAAACAATCCAAGACAATGTTTTACCCACATTAATAATCTTGATAGTGTTATTTAAAATACAGCAGCAATAACAAATAAAATATTTAAGTAACACTAGAGAATTTATAAAATAAATCATAATATAGCAATATAATGGGATGTAATACAACTATAAAAAATCATGTTTCAATGATTTTAATGACAGAAGTTATTACAAAAAATTGTAAAGTCATTTTTCTGCTTATGAAAAATTACATACAGAATATTAGGAAGATACAAAATAATAATAGAGGAGAAAATAAATATCACCAACTCTTCCACCACTTAGAAATTACCATGATAGGGAGACACACAGATAGCCAGCTAGAACTCTGTCTCTCTCTAGTAACATTTCTGAAGGTAGGTAGAGCAGGTTTTGAATGGTAGTCGCATGTTTTTAGGAAAGCATGCTCTCACATTGCTCCACCGTACACAACTTCAATTCTGAAAGCCAGACCAATATTATGCAAATACATACACACAGATCACATTGTGCATATATTTAACATATCTTGGTTAATGTGTAAGGTTTATATTTATGTAATATAATTAAATTTAAGTATTTATTAAGTCCATGAATACTAATACCTTGTCAGAATATTAACAATGGTTTAAAAACACAAGTTTCCACAACTTTATAGCAGTCTCTCAAATGAATAAAACAATTGATTAGCTAATGCTTTGCTGGTATTATTTTAGCTTTGTTTTTCATTTATTTGTTTTTATATAATGCTGTGATAAACAACTTGTACATAAATACTTGTGAGCATCATCAATTTTAGAGGAATAAATTCCTTTAAATGGACAAATATGAATATATTGAACCTCTTGACACATATACAAAATTGCCTTCCAAAGAAAGCGTACCAATTTATATTTCCAAGAGACGTGGGCTGTTACTTGGTATAATATTAAGAGTATAATGTACAAAAGTATATATATAGAATGAAACTATTATAAATACATGTTTCAAATTTACCTATTAAGTACTCCTATACATCCATGAGTACGGAAAATGACAAGAAAATATATGAAAATGTTAACAGTCGTTACATTTAAATGGTGGGATTAAATGGGTAAGAATTTTTATTTCTGGTGTTTTATATTTTTTCAAATGCTTTCAATTGATCATGTTTTACTTTTATAGTAAGATGAAAAATGTTAGTTTAAAAACCCATTGTATGGGGAGCGGGAAGGGTAAGCTGTGACAGAGTGAGAGAGTGGAATGGGCATATATACACTACCAAATGTAAAATAGCTAGTGGGAAGCAGTCGCATAGCACAGGGAGATCAGCTCGGTGCTTTGTGACCACCTAGAGGGGTGGGATAGGGAGGGTGGGAGAGAGGGAGACACAAGAGGGAAGAGATGTGGGAACATATGTATATGTATAACTGATTCACTTTGTTATAAAGCAGAAACTAACACACCATTGTAAAGCAATTATACTCCAACAAAGATGTAAAAAAAAACAAACACCATTGTATCTTTTTATGGCTGAGTAATATTCCATTGTATATGTGTGCCACATCTTCTTTATCCATTCATCTGTCAATTTAACACTAGACATTTTATTTTTGATACCTCCTCTTATAATTTTTCCATTTATACTTAGTATAAATTGTTAATGTTCATGTCCTAATTTTTGTAAAACCAGTACAGTATAATTTAGAAAACCTATTGATAATTTGTAACATTTCTACAGTGCTGAGATGGCAAAATCAATATCTGAAAACAAGTGGTTTCATAAATACATTTTATTAACCACAAGTGTAGTAAATAGTCTTTGAAAATTTTCAAAACTTATTTAAATACTGAAAAATATCATTGCACTAATAATGTCTTCTCTGTGTCCTTTCTAGCTTTTAATAATTATTTTGTAATTATAATATCATTGCAGTAGCAAAGTCCCTGACATATACCACAAATTTCTTTTAATAGAAAACCCTACAAATTCATTCTAGAGAAGGGCAGTTAAGAATTTGAAAAAATGAATATATAAAAAGTGTAATTGCTTTTTGCATTTATCACCAGTGACATTGTCATTGTCATTATTAATCTGTCTCTGTACATTACAAGTACTTTGTTATAATTAATGATCCATTTCTCATTGAACAACACTCTGCCTATGTCTTCCTTTATTAAGCTAGTATTAAGCAAACTCTTTCCAAAATGTAATTCCGTATCATAAATATTTGCATTTTCTTCTGTATTTTCCTAATCATCTGTATGTATGATTCTAATTTCTATTTAATAATAAATTAGTTATAAAGGATCCATATCTACTACCTCTTTTATTAACCACATAATTATTTTTTTCCTTTATTTTTGAGTAGTAAGTTAAAATTCATCATTCTTCACCCTTTGGTGCTTGCTTGCCCTTTCTGTTTATTCATTACTAGGAACAGACATTATTTCCTACTACAGCCTAGTCTTTATCTCTTTATTACCAATGATGAGTTATATCCACTCTAATGAATATGAAGAGCTTCAAGCAGATGGCCAGAAAATATGTTTTTTCAAGTGTTTTTAAAATTTTCTTAAAGTGCTGCATTCTCCTAGATGATTCTGAGAAATAATTAGCAAAGATTGGATTTTTTCTTGCAAGTTACATTATTTACAGTTCTAGTAAGGTACATTTTGAATTACAATAAAATGTACATATTTAAAGTGTACAATTTGATACATTTTGACAGAAAATTATACCTGTGAAGCCATCACCATAATCAATATAATGAGTATATCCCTCAACCTCAAAAGTTGCTCATGCCTTTTTGCACTCCTGCCCCTTTTTCCCCAAGCAGCCACTAATCTGCCTTCTTTCATTAGAGATTAACATGCATTTGTTAGAATTTTACATAAATAGAAACATACATAAATGTATGTACTCTTTTTGTCTGGCTTCTCTCACTCAGCATAATTATTTTGAAATTCATACATATTGTAGTATCTATCAATAGTCATTCCTCTTTTATTGCTGAGTAGCATTTAATAGTATGGATATACCATAATTTGTTTATCCATTCACTGGCTGATAGACATATAGGTTAGTTTTTTTTTAGGACTTCCAGATTACTTTTTTTTTAGTTACATTTTGCAGTTATTACAAATAAAGTTGCTATTAATATTCACATGCATATCTTAAATGGACATATACATTCATTTATTTTGGATAAATACCTAGTGCTCAAATGGCTGTATCATATAGCAGGTGTACATTTAACATAGACATGACACTAAAAGTTAAATTGATAGAATCAAAAGTTGATAAATTCAACTTCAAAATTTCTTCTCTTCGAAACAATTAGTTAAGAGACTTAAAAGAGAAGACACAAACTGGGAAAAAATATTTTCAAATCATCTGAGGAAAGATTTGTATCAGAAATATATGAAATAGGGCTTCCCTGGTGGCACGGTGGTTGGGAGTCCGCCTGCTGATGCAGGGGACACGGGTTCGTGCCCTGGTCTGGGAGGATCCCGCATGCTGCGGGGCGGCTGGGCCCGTGAGCCATGGCCGCTGGGCCTGCACGCCGGGAGCCTGTGCTCCGCAACGGGAGAGGCCACAGCAGTGAGAGGCCCGCGTACCGCAAACAAAACAAAACAAAAACAAACAAACAAAAGAAATATATGAAGAACTCTCAAAACAATTTTTAAATAAATATTTTTTTAAAAAATAAACAATTTTTAAAAAGACATAAAAAAGCCTACAATAAGCAAAGCAAAAGTTTAAATGCAGCCCATGACTTTGATCAAGAAACACCTTTCGTCTATTGTCCAGTCTGAAGAATTAAGAAACACAACACTGTTTTCCTATTCCCAAATCTGACACATTATTCTATTTTGAATAAGCCATAAAATTACAATTCTGGTTCTAGTTTCAAACCAAACCACTTTAAATTTTACTTTTTTTTTTTTTTTCTTTTGTAGCATCAACTAAGTGACAGGTCCTGGGATAGTCTCTTGATACATAAATGAATATGATGGTGCTTCTGCCCTTGAGCAGCTCAGAGTAAGCAGGTTTATGATTTTGTCTTGGCTTGTGATGATTTACCCAAGGAGATTGTTTCATTAGGAAGCTTTATGTCTCCTAGCTTGATTGTGGCAACCGAGCTGCCAAGTTCCTGTCACCAATTATCTATTACCTGTTACCAGAGAGTTTTAAGGGGTGCACAAGTATTCTTTCTCTCAAAACATCACATAGCCCTTCAACCAACTTTTCATCTCTCCTATGTGTAGTCCTTCCACATGATTTCTCTCAAATGGAAGCTGGAAAATTCAAATTGATTTTTCCCTTGTTTTCCTACTAATGCAAGATGTATCCAGGTTTGCTAAACCCATCAATGACCTTCTGAGTTGACAAATTAGTTCCTATGCTTTTTGTACTGCTTCAAAGCATTTCCCAGCCTGACCACCCCTTCCTTCTTAAACCTTTGGTTTCCATGATAGTGCCCTATTCTTGTTCTTATAACTCCCTGACCCTTGCTTTCACCCCTCTTTCACCAGATCTTCACTTCCTGCTCTAACATGCCAGATTTTCCAAGATTTACATTCTCTTTCTTCACTCACTCTTCTTGAAAAATTTCATCCATATTCATGTTTGTAACTATAGCCTTTTAAGTTAATGATTTTGGAATCTATGTCCTAGAGCCACTATTTATGGAATGCCTACTACGTGCCCATTATGCTAGGGACTTTGCATAAATTATCTCATTTAATTCTAAAACACCCCCAGCTTATTTTACAATCCATATGGCCAGGAAATAAATTCATGCCAATACAGTTCAGTACCCAGGAAAACCTGTTTTCACTTAAACTAAGGTTTAAAAACAAATCTTAAACTCCACTCTTGAAGTCACTTTGACAGCTATTATCTTGAAAGAAAGAGTTTAAGCAAACTGAAATCACTTAGGAGGACTCGAGTACTCAACCCTAATATACAATGCATGCAATTCCTTTTCCTTAAAATAATCTTTTTACTCAAATCCCTTTTTTATTCTCCTTTTATCTGATGGAAGGGATATAAAACTAGAAGCAGAGACACTGGATGCACAGCAGCATTGTAATCTCCAAAAAGGTCTAAAGTATGCAGCTTTTTCCTATTTTTTTTTCTTTTTCATAAAATTTGTTTTTATCAATTATATTTTGAGACCACTGTTGCTCAGACTAGATTCTGGGAGACGGTGATGTCAACAATTTGAAAATGTATCAGCTGACTTCCATTTCACAACATACTGCCATCCCTCCTGAAGTCACTTTACCACATACGTCCCACATACTTCCAATATGATTTCTCTCCATTCTCACTGCCAATACCAGAGTTCAGTTTCTCATCATCGCCCACCTGAACAATTACCATGACATCTTAACTGCCTTCAGTCTCACCTTGCTGCAATCCCTTCTCCACATTTTAAAGGTGATTTTTATGAAATGCACATGTAAATACTTGGTATCAAACTGACTCATCCTCTCCTCCCAATGCCATATCCCTCTGCCAATGGTCAGGTTTCAGTCTATAATTCTTCTCTTTGATGATAAATAGTTTCTCTTTGATGGATGTTTTAAAACTTCCTATACAATAGTGCCCATGAACTTAATTTATCAACTTAATTTATTTATTTCTAAAAATGGTATAAAGAAGGATAGAGAAATGAAATTAAAATGTATACATCTATAAATTGATGACCTGTCACCTAGAATTGACCTTTAGCAGGGACTATCAGGGCATCACATTCCAGCCATTTATTCAGAAAATTACTTGTCAAGGACATGTAAAGAAAATTCCACATAGAAAAATGCATATGCCAAAAAATATTTAAAATACTTTCAACATTATTACTGAAAATAAATGCACCCTGGGAAGTAATTCCCAACTTGATAAATAAGCTCAAATAACCCTATTATCAAAATCTGAAAAGAATATGACATACTCCTTAACAAAACACTGGCAAAAGTATATCAATGTACAAAATGGATAATACATCACAGCACGTGGAATTTATCTAGGAATGTAAATTTGACTAATATTTGAAAATTAAAGTAATTCACCATAGTAAAAAAAAGAAAAAACAATTTTACATGATCTTCTCAGTAAATGCAGAAAAGCTATTTAACAAAATTCAATACATATCTTTTTGTGATAAAAAAAACTAGTCAAATTACAGATAGAAGAAAATTACCTCTATCTGACAAAGGGTATCTACAAAAAAATCCTATTGTTGACATTATACATGATGACATATTAAGCATGAACACCTTCCCGTAAAAACAGGAACAAAGCAAATATTTCAACTGTTCACATTTGTATTCAAGATTTTAATAGAGGTCTTAGCCAATGCAATAAGACAAAGAAAATAAGTAGCAGGCATACGGATATTAAAGGAATAGATAAAACTATCTTTATTTGCAGATATTCTCATTGTATTTATATGAAGCCCTAAGGAATCTACCAAAAAGCTACTAAATATAATAAGTGAATATATCATGGACTCTGACTATAAAAACCATAGAGAAAAAATCAATTGTATTTCATATATAATCAAATAACTGAAAAATTATTAAATGGTACATTTTAATAGCATAATATATCAAGAAATAAACTTAACCAAAAACAGACAAGATCTCCACACTGACCACTACAAAATATTGCTAAGAACTTAATCAGACATATAAGATGGAGAGATTTAGCATGTTAATGGATAGGAAAACACAATATTGTAAAAGAGTTAATTCTTCCAAATTGATCTATAGATTCAATGCTATATCAATCAAAATCCCAGACACCTTTCTTGTAGAAATTGAAAACCAGTGTTAAAATGTATATGGAAATGTAAAACAACCCAAATAGCCAAAATTAGTTTATAAAGAACACAATTAGAAACTTAACGGTACCTAATTGTAAGACAAGATACCAAACCATAGTAATGAAGATAGTGTGTTATTAGTGTAAAGCCAGACAAATGAATAAATTACAGAGTAGTCTAGAAATAAATCCACTTTATTTTTCACAAATTGGCAGTGAAATCCAATGGGTATTGAAGAATAATTTTATCAAATGGTTCATTATTATCTCAATATTCATGGGGGAAAAAAATTAAGCTTGACCAATACCTCAAACCATACACAAAAATTAAGAGGATTTCAGTTAAACATAAAAGCTGTAACTATAAAGTTCCTAAAAAAAAGGAGAAAGTAGGGGGGAAAAATCCTTAGTAATTTTTGCTTAGGCAAAGTTTTCTTAGAAGGTAAAAATCACTAACCATTAAAGAAAACAATTAAAAACTAGATTTCCAAGTCAAAAATTTTGCTTATCTAAATACACAAGACAATGAACAGTCAAAAATAATTGAAGTGTATATATATTTATATATTTTATTGGGTATGTGTGAGCATGAGAGAGAGGAGTGGAGAGAGAGACACACACAGGACTGATATTCAGAATAGATAAATAACTTCTACAAGCAACATTTCTTGCCAAAAGATTTGGAGCAACACACTTCACGAAAGAGAATATATAAATAGCCAAAAATTCTCAAAATTTAGTCAACAGGGAAAAGCAAAATAAAGTCACACTTAAATACCGGTATATACTCACTAGAATGGCTAAAATTTAAGAGGTTACAACCAAATCTTGAAGAGTATGTAGAGCAAGTGGACCTCTCATACTGCTGGTATAAATGCAAAATGGTACAAGCACTTTGAAAAACTGTTCAGTAGTTTCTTGTGAAGTTAAATGTCTCTATCTCTTATGATCCTACTATTCTAGTCCTGGGTATTCACCCAAAAGAAATATATCATCAAGAGGGCTTGTCAGGTATTTTAATAGCTGCTTTCTTACTAATAGCAAAACTTTTTAAACAACTTTAATATCTAAACAGAATAAAAAACAAGTATGATATATTTATACAATGGAATATTATTACTCTGCAATATAAAACTGACACATACACACAACATGGACAAACCTCAAAAATATTACTTTGAGCAAAAGAAATCAGACACAAAAGAGTACATTTTGTATGATTCCAATTATGAAATTACAAACTTGCACAACAAATATATAGTGATAGAAATAAGAATATTGGTCATCTCTGGGAGCAGGGCATCAACTAGAAAAGGGCACAGAAGAAACTTTACAGAGTAAGGGCAACATTCTATAGAGTGTTGCACACATGAATACATTTCCCATAATTCATGGAAGGGTACATTGAAGCTCTGTACTTTTTACTGAAGGTAACTGTAACTCAATTTATTAGAACTACATTGAGATACAACTTTTCACTTGTCAGTTGTGCAAAATCCACATTTTGACAACACATTCTGTTGATGTGGCTGTGGAGAAACAATCACAGTCAAAATTTTGATGAGAGTGCAAGGTGATACAACTCCTAGGAGATGTGGTAAATTTGGCATTACCTAGTAAATTACAGTGTATTTGCTCTTGCACCCAGCAATTTCTCTCCAGAGATTTATACCAAAGATACACAGGCAAAGATATGAAAATATTTATATTTAAGGCTACTTATTGCAGCATTATCTGTAATAGCAAAATAATAAAAATACCAAAATATCCATCAACAGGGTACTATAAATCAGGGGACAGCCAAAAAATGTTGCTCTCTGCAGCTGTGAAAAAGTGAAAAACAGATCTCTCTCTGTATACTAAATACATATGAAGATGTATTTTTAAATGCAAAAAAGAAAGAACAAACTGCACATGGAATGTGGAATGCTACCACTTATCTAACAAGAAGAAATGATAGTGGGTGAGTGGGTAGGTAGCTTACATTAAAGAAAAATGGAGAGATAGGTTACATTTTTTTCGTTTTCTTTTGTTTTTTTGTTTTCTGCGGTACGCGGGCCTCTCACTGCTGTGGCCTCTCCCGTTGCGGAGCACAGGCTCCGGACGCGCAGGCTCAGCGGCCATGGCTCACGGGCACAGCCGCTCCGCCGCATGTGGGATCTTCCCGGACCGGGGCACGAACCCGTGTCCCCTGCATCAGCAGGCGGACTCTCAACCACTGCGCCACCAGGGAAGCCCAGGTTACATTTTTTTAAGACAACTGCCTATAGAAGAAGACTGGCAACAGAGTAGAAAGGATGGACAGAGAGTAAGATTTCTCTGAATGTCTCTTGGTCTATAGAACTATATTTTGGAACACTGTAATAAATCTACACAATTGTAAGGGAAAATTTTAAAGTATTTTAAAAACAACTCCTAAAGAACAATGGTAAAATAAAATACATGAGTCTAACTGTAACTAGTTCGTGGTATAACCACACAGAGATAATATTAAGTGACATTAAAAACACTAATCTGACTAAACATCCATAGTGAGATACAGCCTTAGGACAAAAATAAACTGCAAAAATATATAAATGGCTTCCAAGAAATCATAGAGCTGGTGGTGATGTTAGTATTGTTACTATGAAATAGTTACTAGTGTGTTGCAAAATAAAATAAATGAGTAACTGATCATGAGAACTACCATTTTTAGCATGGAAGAGACATAGATGGTAAGATTAATGAGTTTAAGCTGAAACTCTCTCATACTGCATTTGAAACAAAAGTGTAAGAACTTTAATAAATTACCTCTTATACAGAACCAGTTACTTTCTAATTTGTCTATCAATAAGACCTAGGAACCACTAAACAACCCAGATAACGATGAGGAGCCCTAGCAGCCACACTGCAGTTTCTAAATAACGTCACCCACAAAAGAGCCATGACTCCTTGGAAAAATGACTGATTCCAGGTCTGGAACATGAAATACACAAGATAATACTGGAACATTTTGTCATAACAAAACACAAGGAAAAAGGGCTCAATCAACTTAAAGAGGTTATCACTGGTTAAGAGACAATTATACGTTGCTATCCAGGAGTTTATAACAAAAACAACAACTCCTCCTCCTCGGTAACACCTGGAAAATGCTAGCGAGCTAGAAAGTTACTTAAAAAATGATGATAGTAGCACCACTTATTGAAGAGACTGTCTTTTCTCCATTGTATATTCTTGCCTCCTTTGTCATAGATTAGGTGACCATATATGCGTGGGTTTATCTCTGGACTTCGTATCCTGCTCCACTGATCTATATTTCTGTTTTTGTGCCGGTACCATACTGTTTTCATTACTGTTGATTTGTAGTACAGTCTGAAGTCAGGGAGCCTGAGTCCACCAGCTCCGTTTTTTCTTAAGATTGCTTTGGCAATTCAGGGTCTTTTGTGTTTCCACATAAGTTGTAAAATTTTTTGTTCTAATTCTGTGAAAAATGGTATTGGTAATTTGATAGAGATTGCATTGAATCGGTAGATTACTTTGGAAAACTGGACAGCTACACATAAAAGAATGAAATTAGAACTTTCTCTAATACCATATACAAAAATAAACTCAAAATGGATTAAAGACCTAAATGTATCAATAAGACAAGATACTATAAAACTCTTAGAGGAAAACATAGGCTGAACACTCTCTGACACAAATCGTAGCAAAATATTTTTTGATCCACCTCCTAGAGTAATGGAAATAAAAACAAAAATAAATAGGACTTAATTAAACTTAAAAAATTTTGCACAGCAAAGGAAACCACAAACAAAAGGAAAAGACAGCCCACAGAAAAGACAATCTGCATGGGAGAAAATATTTGCAAACGAAGCTACCGACAAGGGATTAATCTCCAAAGTATACAAACAGCTCATGCAGCTCAATATCAAAAAAGCAAACAACCCAATCAGAAAATGGGTGGAAGATCGAAATAAACATTTCTGTGTCTCTGAAGAAGACACACAGATGGCGAAAAAGCACATAGCAAGATGCTCAACATCACTAATTATTAGAGAAATGCAAATCAAAACTACAATGAGGTATCACCTCACACAGGTCAGAATGGCCATCATCAAAAAGTCTACAAACAATAAATGCTGGAGAGGGTGTGGAGAAAAGGGAACCCTCCTACCCTGTTGGTGGGAATGTAAATTGGTACAACCACTATGGAGAAGAGTATGAAGGTTCCTTAAAAAACTAAAAATAGAGCTACCATATGATCCAACAATCCCACTCCTGGGCATATATCTGGAGAAAACCATAATTCGAAAATATACATGCCCCCCAATGTTCACTGCAGCACTATTTACAATAGCAAGGACATGGAAGCAACCTAAATATCTATCGTCAGATGAATGAATAAAGAAGATGCAGTACATATATACAATGGGATATTACTCAGCCATAAAAAAGAACAAAATAATGCCATTTGCAGCAACATGGATAGACCCAGAGATTGTCATACTGAGTAAAGTCATATAAAGACAAATATCATATGATATCGCTTATATGCAGAATGTAAAAAAATGTTACAAATGAACCTATTTACAAAACAGAAATAGAGTCACGGATGTAGAAAACAAACTTATGGTTACCAAAGGGGAAGGGGGGTAGGAGGGATAAATTGGGAGATGGGAACTGACATACACACACTACTATATATAAAATAGAAAACTAATAAGAATCCACTGTATAGCACACGGAACTCTACTCAATACTCTGTAATGACCTATATGGGAAAAGAATCTAAAAAAAGAGTGAATATATGTATATATATATATATATATATATATATATATATGTATATGTATATATATATATAAACTAATTCACTTGCTGTACAGCAGAAACTAATACAACACTGTAAATCAACTATGCTCCAGAAAAATTAATTTTAAAAATAGAAAAGAATGCTAGTAAAGCTTTATTTTAAAAAAATGGAATATAAGGAAAGAATCATGCATTTAACCTTCCTTTCCTGTACAAACAGATCCTAAAATTTATCAATTAGTTGATGAGGAAGGAGTTCTCTTTAAAGAACCATTTAGCTAAAAATTGAGGAATGACAGAATTTTTAAATTACCAATTTGCAAATCCTAAGTAACTAATGAATGTGGTCAAAAACAGTCAGTGGTTGCTAACATCACTTAAAAGAAAAAATCCCCAAACACTAGATATTATGTACCTCCTAATGGAAGCACACATCACCAGTGACATATTCTTTACAAAAAAAACTGAAGTCTGATAATGATTCTAGAATTAACACCATATAGAGGAACATATTAAACAGTGGAGATGCAAAAAAAATATAGAATGTGAAAATTCTGTAAGTCAAGTGACTCAGTTTCTCCTACAAATAAATTACATTACCAACAAAATGGAAGATAACCTATAAGACTAAGAGTCTAATCAAACAATTGCAATATACAGACCTTGCTTGGATCCTGATTTAAACAATCAGTTTGGAAAAAGAAATCAAAATCTTCATCATTTACATTCAGTGATACTAAAGAATTATGGTTATTGGAGTTATAAATAGTCTTCATTGTTTTAGAACTATACATTAAAATATTTTAGATGAACGTAAATGATACCTGGGGTTTTCTTCAAAATGATCTGAGCAGGCACTACAGGGACAAGGACACCGGCAGCAGAAGTTCTGGGAAGTACTCCTTGGAATGAGGCCTCCCAGAGTCCACCATGAGCTCCATCAAAGAGCCTGTGGCCTCCAGTGCTGTGTCACCTCAGGCCAAACAACCAACAGGGAGGGAACTCAGCCCCACTTATCAGCAGACAAGCAGATTAAAACTTTAGTGAACTCTGCTCAACAGACCAACACCAACCATGAGTCCCTCCCATCAGGAAGCTTGCACAGTTCTTAGACAGCCTCATTCACAAGAGGGCAGACAACAGAAGCAAGAAGAATTACAATCTGCATCCTGTGGAATGAAAACCACATTCACAGAAAGACAGACAAAATGCAAAGGCATAGGACTACACACCAGATGAAGGAACAAGATAAATCCCTCAAAACAAGTAAATGAAGTGGAGATAGGCAAAATTTCAGAAAAAGAATTCAGAATAATGATAGTGAAGATGATCCAGGACCTCAGAAAAAGAATGGAGGCAAAGATAAAGATGCAAGAAATGTTTAACAAAGACCCAGAAGAATTAAAGAAAAAACACCTAGAAGAATTAAAGAACAAACACAAATAAATAATACAATAACTGAAATTAAAAATACACTAGAAGGAATTAATAGCAGAATAACTGAGGTAGAAGAATGGATAAGTGACCTGCAAGACAGAATGGTGGAATTCACTGCTGTGGGACAGAATAAAGAAAAAAGAATGAAAAGAAATGAAGACAGCCTAAGTGACCTCTAGGACAATATTAAATGCAACAACACTCACATTATAGGGGTCCCAGAAAGAGAAGAGAGAAAGGACCCAAGAAAATATTTGAAGAGATTATAGTCGAAAGCTTCCCTAACATGGGAAAGGAAATAGCCACCCAAGTCCAGGAAGCTTAGAGAGTCCCAGGCAGGATAAACCAAAGGAGAAACATGCCGAGACACATAGTAATCAAACTGACAAAAATTAAAGACAAAGAAAACTTATTAAAAGCAACAAGGGAAAAACGACAAATAACATACAAGGGAACTCCCATAATGTTAAAAGCTGATTTCTGAGCAGAAATTCTGCAAGACAGAAGGGAGTGGCATGATATATTTAAAGTGATAAAAGGGAAGACCATACAACCAAGATTACTCTACCCAGAAGGATCTCATTCAGGTTCGACAAAGAAATCAAAAGCTTTACAGACAAGCAAAAGCTAAGAGAAGTCAGCACCACCAAACCAGCTCTACAACAAATGCTAAAGGAACTTCTCTAAGTGGAAAACACAAGAGAAGAAAAGGAACTACAAAAACAAACCAAAAATAATTCAGAAAACAGTAATAGGAACATACATATCGATAATCACCTTAAATATGAATGTATTAAATGCTCCAACCAAAAGACACAGGCTCACTGAATGGATATATAAACAAGATCTGTATATAAGCTGTCTACAAGAGACGCACTTCAGACCTAGGGACACATACAGACTGAAAGTGAGGGGATGGAAAAAGATATTCCATGCAAATGGAAATCAAAATAAAATTGGAGTAGCAATACTCATATCAGATAACACAGACTTTAAAATAAAGACTGTTACGAGAGACAAGGAAGGACAATAAATAATGATCAAGGGATCAAACCAAGAAGAAATAACAATTATAAATATATATGCATCCAACATAGGAGCACCCAAATACATAAGGCAAATGCTAACCGCTATAAAAGAGAAAATCTACAGTAACACAATAATACTGGGGAACTTTTAACACCTCACTTACACAAATGGACAGATCATCCAGACAGAAAATTAATAAGGAAACACAAGCTTTAAATGACACAATACACCAGATAGATTTAATTGATACTTATAGGACATTCCACTTGAAAACAGCAGATTACACTTTCTTCTCAAGTGCAAACAGAACATTCTCCAGGATAGATCACATCTTGGGTCACACATAAAGCCTCGATAAATTTAAGAAAATTGAAATCATATCAAGCATTGCTTCTGACCACAACACTATGAGATTAGAAATAAATTACAGGGAAAAAATGTAAAAAACACATACACATGGAGGCTAAACAATATATTACTAAAAAACCAAGAGATAACTGAATAAATCAAAGAGGAAATCAAAAAATACCTAGAGACAAATGACTATGAAAACACAACAATCCAAAACCTATGGGATGCAGCAAAAGCATTTCTAAGAGGAAAGTATATAACAATTACAATCTCACCTCAAGAAACTGAAAAATCTCAAATAAACAACCTAAACTTACACCTAAAGGAACTAGAGAAAGAAGAACAAAACCGAAAGTTAGTAGAAGGAAAGAAATCATAAAGATCAGAGCAGAAATAAATGATATAGAAACAAAGAAAACAATAGAAAAGATCAACAGAACTAAAAGCTGGTTCTTTGAGAAGATAAAATTGATAAACCATTAGCCAGACTCATCAAGAAAAAGAGGGAGAGGACTCAAATCAATAAAATTAGAAATGAAAAAGGAGAAGTTACAACAGACACCACAGAAATACAAATCATCCTAAGAGACTACTACAAGCAACTCTATGCCAATAAAATGGACAACCTGGAAGAAATGGACAAATTCTTAGAAAGGTATAACCTTCCAAGACTAAACCAGGAAGAAATAGAAAATATGAACAGACCAATCACAAGTAATGAAACTGAAACTGTGATTAAAAATCTTCCAACCAAGAGCCAAGGACCAGATGGCTTCACAGGCGAATTCTATCAAACATTTAGAGAAGAGCTGACATCCATCCTTCTCAAGCTCTTCCAAAATATAACAGAGGGAGGAACACTCCCAAACTCATTTACGAGGCCACCATCACCTTGATACCAAAACCAGACAAAGGTACTACAAAAAAAGAAAATTACAGACCAATATCTCTGATGAACATAGATGCGAAAGTCCTGAACAAAATACTAGCAAACGGAATCCAACGACACATTAAAAGGATCATACACCATGATCAAGAGGGATTATCCCAAGGATGCAAGGATTCTTCAATATACGTAAATCAACCAATGTGATAAACCATATTAACAGATTGAAGAATAAAACCATATGATTATCTCAATAGATGCAGAAAAAGTTTTTCACAAAATTCAACAGCCATTTATGATAAAAACGCTTCACAAAGGGGGCATAGAGGGAAGCTACATCAACATAATAAAGGCCATATATGAGAAACCCACAGCAAACATCATTCTCAATCGTGAAAAACTGAAAGCATTTCCTCTAAGATCAGGAACAAACCAAGGATGCCCACTCTCACCACTATTATTCAACAAAGTTTTGGAAGTCCTAGCCATGGCAATCAAAGGAGAAAAAGAAATAAAAGAAACCAAATTGGAAAAAAAGAAATAAAGCTGTCACTGTTTGCAGATGATATGATACTATACATAGATAATCCTAAAGCTGCCAGCAGAAAACTTCTAGAGCTAATCAATGAATTTGTTAAAGTAGCAGGATACAAAATTAATGCACAGAAATCTCTTGCATTCCTATACACTAACAACAAAAGATCAGAAAGAGAAATTAAGGAAACAATCCCATTCACCATTGCAACAGAAAGAATAAAATACCTAGGAATAAACCTACCTAAGGAGGTAAAAGACCTGATATAAACAGATGGAAAGATATACCATGTTCTTGGATTAGAAGAATTAATATTGTAAAAATGACTATACTACCCAAAGCAATCTACAGATTCAATGCAATCCGTATCAAACTACAAATGGCATTTTTTACAGAACTAGAACAAAAAAGCTTAAAATTTGTATGGAGACACAAAAGACTCTGAATAGCAAAAGCAATCTGAGGGAACAAAACAGAGCTGGAGGAATCAGACTCCCTTACCTCAGACTATACTACAAAGCTACAGTAATCAAGACAATATGGTACTGGCACAAAAACAGAAATATAGATCAATAGAACAGGATAGAAAGCCCAGAGGTAAACCCACGCACCTATGGTCAACTAATCTATGACAAAGGAGGCAAGGAGATACAATGGAGAAAAGACGGTTCCTTCAATAAGTGGTGCTGGGAAAACTGGGCAGCTACATGTAAAAGAATGAAATTAGAAAACTCCCTAACACCATACACAAAAATAAACTTAAAATGGATTAAAGACCTAAACGTAAGGCCAGACACTATAAAACTCTTAGAGGAAAACATAGGAAGAACACTCTTTGACAGAAATCACAGCAAGATCTTTTTTGACCCACCTCCTAAAGTAATGGAAATGAAAACAAAAATAAACAAATGGGACCTAATGAAACTGAAAAGGTTTTGCACAGCAAAGGAAACTATAAACAAGACAAAAAGACAACCTTCAGAATGGGAGAAACTATTTGCAAACAAATCAATGGACAAAGGATTAATCTCCAAATTATATAAACAGCTCATGCAGCTCAATTTTAAAAAAACAAACAACCCAATCAAAAAATGGGCAGAAGATTAAATAGACATTTTTCCAAAGAAGACATACAGATGGCCAAGAGGCACATGAAAAGCTGCTCAACATCACTAATTATTAGAGAAATTCCAATCAAAACTACAATGAGGTATCACCTCATGCCAGTTAGAATGGGCATCATCAGAAAATTTACAAACAACAAATGCTGGAGGGGTGTGGAGAAAAGGGAACCCTCTTGCACTGTTGGTGGGAATGTAAACTGATACAGCCACTGTGGAGAACAGTATATGGAGGTTCCTTAAAAAAACTAAAAATAGAGTTACCATATGACCCAGAAATCCCACTACTGGGCATATACCCAGGGAAAACCATAATTCAGAAAGACACATGCACCCCAATGTTCATTGCAGCACTATTCACAATAACCACATCATGGAAGCAACCTAAATGCCCATCAACAGACGAATGGATAAAGAAGATGTGCTACATATATACAATGGGATATTACTCAGCCATAAAAAGGAATGAAATTGGGTCATTTGTAGAGATGTGGATGGACTTAGAGACTGTCATACAGAGTCAAGCAAGTCAGAAAGAGAAAAACAAGTATTTTATATTAACACATATATGTGGAATCTAGAAAAATGGTGCAGATGAACCAGTTTGCAAGGCAGAGATAGAGACATAGATGTAGAGAACCAACGTATGGACACCAAGGTGGGAAAGCGGGGCGGTAGGGGGATGAATTGGGAGATTGGGATTGACATATATACACTTTTATAAAATAGATAACTAATAAGAACCTGCTGTATAAAAAAATTTAAATTTAAAAAATTTTCTGAGCAGATGTTGCTAATATAGAAATAACAAGATTCGACTTGAGTTGATATTAGCAAAATGGGATGATATGTACGTGTACTCATTTTGTTATACTGTCACCTTTATTTCTTGAAAAATAATTCCAAGAATCTCTAATAATATTTTTTACTCATTAAATCTAAATGTCTTCTCTTTGAAAAGCCAACCCAAAAGGACAAAAATTTACAAGGAAGAGCTGGCCATTCCCAAAATTGAGAGCAGCATGTACAAAAGGCTACAGATCTGAAATATGCTGTGGAAGGGGACTCGCTCATGGCTGGCTGGATGGACAAGACATGGAAGGAACAAAAAATGAATTTGGTAAGGTAACAGGCTAGTTCATGATGAATCACTGTGTGAAAGCATTAGGATTTTAGTAGAAAAGTACTATTCAGTAGAAATAAAATGCAAGCCACATGAATAAAGTTTTGTAGTAGCTGTATTAAATAGTGAAATTAATTTTAATAACATTTTGGATTTATTGAATTAAACAATGATCAAATACGTGACCAATTTAAACACTGTTAATGAGATGTTGTACTTTTTTGTTCTAAATTTTCACAAAGTGCATTTTATATTTAAAGCACATCTCAGTTCATACTCTTTCAAATGTTCTATAGCCACATGGAGCCAGTGACTATTGAGCAGCATAGCTATAGATCTTTGATAAGAAAATTCCAGAATTTATCTGCTTTTCATTCTTTCAGTCACCAAATCTACTCCCTGTGACTTCCATTATTCCCAGTCCAGACATCTAGCCCTAACCTATTTCCGAAGTCCAAGATTACACATCCAAACTGTCTACTATATATTTACAGTACAGTATCTAATATTTACCTCAAAATTGTGTCTCAAACTAAGTTCATTATCTGCCTCCTTCACTTCTGCATCTTGCTATAATTACTATTATCTTGCTCTATCCCTCTACTCAATCTTCTCCTTTGATCAGCTAAAAGATTCTAATATTTCTAATTCAAAACCTCTCAAAAATTCTGTAACTTCTGTAATCCAGATGTTCCCCAAATCATGATTAACACCACCCCAAATGAGTCTTTTTTCCCTCCATGCCATCGTTTGGTCATCCTTCCTATATATCCTCTATTATCTCAGAAGAATGTCTTCATGAATTAAAATAATAATAATGATGATGATGATGGTGGAGGAGGAGGGGGAAGGGAAGTAGTAGTATTGTAGTAGCAGTAGTAGCGATAAAAACTAAGCTTTTCTCCTTAAACATCTCCCTGTGGTCTACAGGGTAAAATTAAAAGGCAAATATTGTGTCATAAATAAGATTTCAGTGCCTTTGAATAACATAATTATTCCTTTAGATGAGTGGATTTTACCCTATTTGTTTATAAAGAAGAAAAGCAAATAAATAATTTTTATCTATAATAGTAACTAAAGCATAATTCTAGAGAGAATATGGTGAAAAGTTGACATAAGTATTGTTATGCTTATTATTGCTGTTATATTTATTGAAGTATGTGTAAATTCACCAGTTCCTTAAAATTAAACCATCTATTCTCCTCATAAGAGAGGGCTTTAAAAAGCATTAACTCCCTCTATCCTCCATTACTATTCCCAGAAAATTGGTTGATTAGAATCATACGACTTAGTGTATCAGCAACTAAAGAACATACATCTGCCCCAGTGACAGGAGTGGCTGCTGATGGTGAGTGCAACCATTAGGTAAACAGAATCAAATGGGCAGCCCTGGGTGAACTACTGGCACAGGGAGAGGAAGGGCAGGATTTATGCCTAGGATGCACAGCTGGAAGACAAGTAGGCACAAGAACTAATATGTAACAGAAAACTGACTGCCTTATTCTGTTTCATTGAGACTGCCAACTGAGATACATTATTTGACACTGTTACGCAGAGCCAAATCATTCATCAAGCTGTTTAAAGCTCAGCACGCCACCTGTCCATGGACGAGATTCATTTCAAAAAATAAAAGTTTCCCCAGCCCCATGACAAAAGTGAAGATACTTCCTTTAGAACGAACAAAAGTTATGACATCCTTTGCCAACAAAATATGCCACAATACCCGAAAGAATAGATGAAAAAAAGGAGAGAGAAAATAAAGGATGTCATTCAGCTTGTCTAGATGGTGGTAAAAGACACAACTACAAAGGGGTAACCTAATATACCACAAAGTGAGAAAATGTATTTTCTAGCAGTTTCAAATTTTAGAATATGTACTAAGACCTACAATTATAGTGTAGCATTTTATACCTTCATTATTAATCTCCAACTTCTTGTTTTGTATGATTATTAGACACAATGAAAGCAGGTAAAATAAAACTCATCTTCAAAATAGTTTATACCTATCTATCTAAAGCCTTTTTGTAGCAGTAGCAATATTATCTTTAAACATCTTTATTCTTTTGAACTTTCTTAACCATTATGGAATTCTGGGGACAGAGCTATTTTTAATTCTAGTGACAGACTCCTCCTTCTAGCTGAACTCAGAAAAAAATGTGAACAGTTTTTTTGACAGAAAATTCTGTCAAATAAGATTTGTTTTTAAATTGGAGTTAATTTGGTTCACTCAAGCATACTTTTTCTTTTCTTGGAGTACATCAACAAATATCTTTTATAGAAGTCACTGAAAGCTCATGATTTCTTGTGATAGTTGACAACTGGCTGGGTGGAAGCATTATTGGGAATCCTTAGATAAACTTTGGGAGAGGGCTGGACCACATGCAGTCACTGAGGAAGGAAGCTTAGGGTTTTTTAAAAATTTTTATTGAAATATATTTGATGTACAATGTTGTGTTAGTTTCAGGTGGACAACAAAGTGATTCAATTATTTTTATATATATGTATACATATATATATTCTGTTTAAGATTTTTCATTATAGGTCATTACAAGATATTGATTATAGTTCCCTGTGTTATACACTTTAATAGTAAAGAGTATCCTAGGGTGAGAAGGATTAAAAACATTCAGATTACATATCTAGAAGTTAATATACCCTTTACTATGACACAGGAGTTAAAATAATTAAATCTGAATGTAGCAACCTAGATAAATATCAAAAGCATAATGTTGAATGAAAAAAATCAAGCTATATATCAATATGTAAAAACAGATTACATTTATATAAATGTTTAAAGACTCACAAAGCAACACAGCATATGCTTATGGATTCATTATATATAGTAAAATTGCAAATGCTAAGCTTAAACTGAGAATGACCCAGAACTCCTAGAAAAAGGTTTCAACTTGGTGGGGACTGTGAATGCAAAACGTTAATTAAAATTTCCAAGGGGCTATGAAAGGATAGGAAGAAGAGATAAGGGGGAGGAAGGGAGAAAGTGAGAGAAATTCAGGAAGAGTGGGTCCTCAGGGCCAGAATAGAAATTGGTTATGTAGAATGTCCTAAGACCCTATGCCTGTTTACATTAAATGTACGATCAAGTTTAATGGTTTGAATAAGCATAACCAAACAGAAGATCTCACCTCTCCCTCAATCCCATGAACTCTAAATAGTTGGGAATATAACCTCTGAACTCATAAAGGAGTGACAAATACTCACTCATACTCCTTATTTATATTTGACTAACCAACATTAAGCTTCCTTTGTTGTAGACTATATTACTCCATTGTTCATGTTGGGGGAAATAGAGCTATGGGTATTCAGATTCCTTAAACTCTGTAGTAACAACATCTGCTTATCATTCCTTTTGAGAAAATATATGGCTGTACTTCAGACATATCTAACATTTGACCTCGGAAAAGAAGATTCTCTACCAGAATGGTTATGGCTAGGTAATGTGGTTGATGCGGTGTTTATCCTTGTCATTGACAGTGGGAATCAGTAAATGGTGAATCAACTACTATAAATTACCACCTGTGTACAAGGCTCTAGTAGACGCTTTAAGACAAGGATAAATATTTTTTCTAGTTTTCTGCTAAGAAATTTCATAAAATATCTATATCTGGTAAGGATTCTCCTTGATCACAATAGGACAAGACAAAGACAAGAACACTCCAACATGATGCCTGAAGAGATAAAAATAGACATTGTGCAACCACAGAACGCCAAGCATGCTTCCCTCTCTCTTCCTCGCTAAAGAGTGACCACTTTTTTCCCTGGTGATAATGGTAACCCTGTTTCTTTCCTCCAGCCTCTTATATGTTTTATGTAAAATATAATAAATGTAAAATCAATAAAGTATTTAAAAAATCAATAGCTGAATTACCCTTCTTCCTGACAGTATCTGATCCAAAAGAGACCTGTAATTTTCTTAGGGCTTTCCCTCAAAAATCACCATCCAGTTCTTACCACGGTTTGTGGTCTCCCTTGCTGCATCAGTTAACAAACATAATAAACATAGCTTTGATGGAGATTTTTTTTTTAAGTTTCTTCTTTCATGGAGAAGGCAGTCTAGCAACATACACAAACACACACACACACACAAAGAAAAAAATGTGAGTACACGTGCAGGCACCGGGAGAGGGAGAAAGAAAAAGCATGCCTGCAGGGTAGAATAAAGGAGTAACTTTATATCATTAAAATTATGGGCCAAAGTATGCACCACACACCTGTGTGCAGAAAAGAGAAAAAATCTGGCCTGAGGCTTCTATCTTTAGAAAGACTTGCTTGCAAGTTTGGTCCTTGGCTGGCATCTCAGACTTTGCTTTTCTAACGTTCCCTAACTGATAAAAGTGGATTCGTCCAGATTCTTATTTTGTCTTTTTCCCAAATTGATCTGGTTGTGTATTTTTAATAGATAACTGTGAAATCTTAGCCATAAACAGAACTATATGCTGAGTCCTATGAGTCCTTCTAGAGCATCACCAAATATGGGAGTGGTCTTGGGGATCCAAGAAAAATATGGATATGATAATTTTGACTGAAAAGCTACTGTAAACAGTCCAAACTCTCTACTCTCACAAATAGTAATGCAGCTTTAAGTCTACCAGTAAAACAGAAAATCAGACATTTTCAAGAGTTATAAAAAGAGTTAATATTATTAAGTTAAGCCAAAGCCTTGCTCGTTCCTCTTGTATCTTTCATGTATTTTTTTTTTAATCTAAAGACAGGTAATCAAGTAATAATAATGACTGTGAAGTTATCTGTGACATAGTGAAACAGGAAAAAGCCAGTGAAGTCAATTCTTTCCCATCAGATGTGGCAGAACATGTTGAACAAATCTATAACTTTTGTCAATTTTTGGAAGCAAAGGTAAAAAATGAATAGTGAGAAATTGAAATATGAGATGTAAAGAAAATATACTCCAAAGAAAATACTGACTAAAATAGCCTTTTATCTCTTCCAGGTACTGTGTGCTTGAAAAAACTAATTCAGGAAGAGTCATGGTTAGGGAAAAGACCACACACAGTATATTAAAGAATGAATCATATCATTTGAGAGATAATACAAGAAGTCCAATAAACTTGGGGAAGAACTAAAAGGTGACATACCTACACTTCCCAAACCCTGTTCAGAAACCATATTTCTATAAAAGGCAAAAGATCTTCAAGTTTCTTGGCATACTGATAATAATTCAGTTAATTTTCATCCTTAACCAGCATCCTCTAAACGTTGTTAAATGCTTCGTCTTTGTATGTATTTGAATTTTTACCATAAAAAAAAAAAAAAAAAAGGCTTCCCTGGTGGCGCAGTGGTTGGGAGTCCGCCTGCCGATGCAGGGGACACGGGTTCGTGCCCTGCTCCGGGAGGATCCCACATGCCCCACATGCCGCGGAGCGGCTGGGCCCGTGAGCCATGGCCGCTGGGCCTGCGCATCTGGAGCCTGTGCTATGCGACGGGAGCGGCCGCGGCAGTGGGAGGCCCGCGTACCGCAAAAAAAAAAAAAGTTTATTCGAATTATAAATTTTAAAAGCCTCTTTTGAAGACAGCAATAATTATAAGATAACCGCAACAAGTGACAATGATTTGTCTGGAAATACATTTGGATGTTGCATATTCTTTTACGGCAATGAGAAATGCACATGCAGCTAGAATTTAGCTGTATCTAAGTCCTGTCACCGTCTCTCCTAACCAGGGAGCAGGATGTCTGCGGCTCTGATAAATTTATTTCCCAGATATCTTCCACAAAAACATTGTTTTGGCAAGAAAACGGCATTACAGCTAGTTTTGTGATGGTCTTCCTGGGCAGAGGCATCGTACCACAGAGTGGATCCTAACGAATGGATGTTTTCAGCAAAAATATAACCATCCTTTCTTCTGTAATGATTGGAAAAGCAGCAGTTTCCACTCTGGTGGTCAGAGAGAGAATGTCTTCAAGTCTTTTTAAATGTGTTGAAGTATTGGATCCGCAAGCTAAGCTAATATAAGCCCACTTCAGCATGATGGTATAGTCATCAACACATTAAACAATGATTACCTCTCATACGTTTCTATCTGTGAATTGTTATCTGCTTCTTTAGAACTACTTTTGAACACTTAATACAGAGCAATGAATATTATCACCAACAGCACACAAAAGTTCTTTTTCTTCTACAAGAATGACAAGTTGTTTAAACGTGAGGTGAGAATTATGATTGAACAGCATGTCTACATTTTTCTGAGAACCAGAATGAATTCATGGTAACAGTTTCAATATCACAGCTTTCTGTTATTCCTTCGTAATCATAATGTATTTCTAGTTCAATCGTCATCTTTAGAAGAAGAAAGAGTTCTTTAGATACCATGCAACGTAATATAGACCCAGGCTCAATAAGTACATGTTGGAATAAAAACGTATAAATGTTAGTGTCTGTAGGTGTGATGAAATGAAATAATGCCTTTCTTAGTAGAGTCTCAGAAGGAGTTCCAATGACTCATATTGAATTGACTTCACTGATTTTTAAACTTCTTATAATATTATCGTAACTATACTTGCATGCCAATGTTAATAAAATGACCTAGCTAAAAGGTAAAAATAACGCTTACAGAGGTAAGCTTTATCATCATCACTATTACTTATGTGGTTGCCCTTCTTATGTGTTTATCTATGTAGTGACTAATAAATAAGGTTTTAAAAAATGAATTTAAAGAATGTGGCTGAAGGTGAGGTCTCTGTTCCTACTCCACCCAGCCATGGAAATTATCCAACCCACATGGCAGTTTCATGTCAAAGAGTTGCTGAAGCAAGGCACGTTGTAAGTTCATTAACAAATTATAGCTATCAAGTTCTCAGAGATGTGTCATAAAATAGATGGGTTCATTGTGATCAAATTTTACCTTTTAGAAAGGTTCTTGCTTATTTTGAGAATTTCAAATGAAGTAGTTAGTAATGTTACATATTATAGCCCTCAAAACAATTCATTTTTTAGTCTCCACTTTCATAACTAGGTTTTTAAAATATCAAGAGGATTTTGTCCTTATTCTTAAGCTCTCAGCATTATCAGCATCCTTCTTTACCCTTATATACGCTCACTTTTTAGTTGACAGATGTCAGGCAAAAATGGACAGTCATCAGTGGACATTTACGATATTTCAGTGCGAATTAGGCATTAAGACAGTGCTTCATTAAATTTTTAAGTTATGATTGTTTGACCACTCCCCGAGAAAACCTTTCCTCACTAAGAAAAGAAAGTCTGCTTATTTCCCAAAATAGCTTTAAATGTATCTAATAAAAATATGTAATTTACTCTAGTACTTGTTAGTTTATGAAGAAACCCAGATGTTCATTTTCATGAATTCATAAGCATTGTACTATGTGCTATAAAAGAGATTAAGAGAAATAAAATATTTTGAATTACCTAAAGGAACTTTTAATCTAGCAAAGGAATAATAATGGTTCACCAATAATAGCAATACAATGTAAAATGGGAATATATATAAATGGCATTTTCTTGAGGGGTTCAGGAAAAGTATTAGGACGAAGTGATAGAACTTCAAAAAATACCGTATGGGTTTCATCAGGTAGCAGCATCATCAAGCAAAAGGAACAATGTAAAAAGAGACAAGGAAGTGAGAAAATACAGATCATTTTTAGGGAAAAGTCAGTAACACTGTTGAACTTAAACGCAGGATTTGTGGAAGGGAACACTATGAAATGAACCTGGAAAGATAACTCTTGCTTTCTAGAAAAAAGATCTTGGACATGATGGTGTAGATAACGGGGATTCATTAAAAGCAGGACATGATTTGTTTATTTTGGGATGTACAGAGTTTGGGGTGAAAGTGGGCTTTCAAGAGAGATGCTCTGTGGTATAGGAAAAGCTACCTTGGAACAATAAATAGACTGAGCTGAAGATCAAGATAAATACCTGAGAATCACCTAGACAAGTACTGTAGGCATTATTACTTTGGATTATATTTTCAAAGAACTTCAGGAATGTATATATTCATTAAAGATGAGTACGAGTAAATTCAGGAATTAAGATATCAAAATGTTTAGAGAAGACACTTATTCATCTAAAGAAGAGGGCAGATTAGAATTTAGTGTTTTCCCAGAGCTACATTTTGGACCATATGCTAACTCTTCAGGCACTTGTCTGCTGTAAAACCTACTCTCAAATTAATTCACATGAAAATGTTTTATTGAATTTGGTTTGAGGGGAAAACATGTATTTTACAATTTATATCAAACATCTGGCTTAAATTTTCAGGAATTCCCTTATAGTACATTATAAGATACTTTACCCTGAAATTAATAGATATTTTATGTCCTTAGACATTTACTATATTTTCCCCAAAATAGTTTTTGCTAAATGCTCCTTATTGCTCAATTACTCTTGACTCCACAGATTACTCTTCACATATGTCTTCTGTTTTGTGTTCATTCTATAGGATGAGAAAGTTCCTCTTGCCTTTTAGTGTGGCGTTGATGTTAGGAATGCTGATTTTCTTTTTTACCGCTGGGGTTTTTTTTCTACAATACTGATAAAGTTTCATGCTCTTGCCACAGTTAAACTATTGCTCAGTACTTATCTCTCTTGTTAATATTCTCATCTCCATGTTACCTACAGAGAGAGCTTAACATCTGGGGTATCTACCATTGCTTGGCAAGAAGGTCTGAAGTAACCCCATATTTTTCAAATAAACATTGTTATTAAAGGATAACATACTTTCTTAATCCAAGCTCCCTATGAAACAGAGCCAATATGTGCCATTCCTGCATGGTGCAACCCAAGGCAGCAAAAGTAAGTGAAAATGACACTGAGGCAGGAAAGAAGGAAAAAGCACACATGCACTCTCAAGTTGACAATAGCTTCCCAAGAAGACACAGTGAGCTATTTGATCTCCAGGCAGCCTCCAGAGTGGCACTGAGGACTTACTCTGTTGGTCGTATCTTCTATATACTTACTGTTGTCTGTTTGTTCTATTAGTTACAAGGAAAGATGTGTTGAACTATCCCATGATAATTATGTATGTGTGCACTTTTAATTTTTTCGATTTTTCCCTTTACTATATCTTAAGCCATATTACTTAATGGCTGGGATATTACTTACTTGCTGGCTGAGATGGTCTTCCTTCTCTCCTGATCTTGATCCTGTAAATCCTTACTGCTATGGTAACTCAATGCCTTCAAGAAATTTATATTTTATCCAGGTTTTCTACTTGTTCTCAACAGGACCTTTGGTTTAAAACAACCTAGTCCACTATTTCTAGAAATGGAATTTGTTAAATGTATCCACTCCTTATTCTACCAAAAGTTAAAAGAAAGCAACTTTAAAAATCATTCAACTTCAGTGCTTTAGGGCGAGGGGGACAAAATAACAAACTGAATAGGCCTTTTTAGAGCTAGAAAGCAAACAAAGGACTCCAAAATATAGTAAAAGAAAAAAACTAATCAACATAATTCAATGAATTTCTTAAAATTTTATATTATACAACTAAAAACACTTTAAAAACTGTCAAAGATACCACTGTCTTAGATTTTGGTTCTTTGGTATATTTTAAATTTTCTATCACTCTAAAAAACAAAATGAGTCCTGGAGAACCAGTATACAAGGTTAGAACTTCCTAGTGAATACTTTCTGATTCATCACACTTTCTTGGAGGAAGGGAGAATGAATCATTTCTTAAATGAATGTTACCATATCATGGGAAATTTGTAAACTTTTTATTTTATCTGACTCCTGATGAAACATACATGTAAATTCCTTTAACGCATGTATTAAATATTAAGGAGAAAAGAAACACACTGCCATATACACTTGAAAGAACAATTCTCAGCAATTCCAGGAGTTTGTCTGTGTTCCTACAAATTTTATTAAGTACTTACATGAATGCACAAAGTCAGAGAGGTAAAAGCTAAGTTTCTGGGGCATTAAACCCTATACCTTCTCAGTAGATCACAATTAGAAAAACACCTGTGCTAAACAGTGGGGCTGTGCCATTCAAATGCTTCCTAGTTTTCCATGACTACAATCTAGCAATGGAAGTAGAGCATTTGACACAGGTGCTTCCCATTACCCAGACTATCACTTCAATTGTGGGCTTTCCATTACAATTTGAACACATTAGATTACAAATAGATGACACATTTATCAGCATGAAGAACTTAATTTGGAAATTTTGTTATAGAATACAAAAATGCGATTTAAGATTTTCTGTTTTTAATATGTTATTTTTCAGTAATATAGCTTAAAATATAAAAATAGCATTTTATCTAAGAAATGTGCACATTAATGATTATACCTTTGTGAACACTAGTAAAACTTAAAAAAGTGAGGAGAAAAACTAGTAAAACATCATCGTATAAAACTAATACACAGCTTAATGAAACAACTCTTTTCTTCCCTTAGTTCTGTCATCAAGAAAAATATGTGAATACTTCTCTATACTAACATTTCCATACTGATAAAAGAAAATGATGTAGAATTTAAAATAAAAATTAAGAAATATATAGAGTATAACAAAAGTAGGTTAACCTTAACTTTGATAGTCAATTAGCAAAAACAAGGGGTTCACTGTTTTTAATAAATACTATAGATTATAACTAACATAATACTGTATGTCAATGGTATTTCAGTTTAAAAGAGAGCAAATATATTATGCAGAGGAAGATTAATATTCTGCCCAATACTTTTTTCCCACATGATAAAGCTGAGTAGACAAAAATAAATGACAAGGAAGGCTGATCTTCTCTACCTTCCTACTTATCTTTCCTAGATTCTCCCCTGCCTTACTGCATCACCTCTAAAGTATTCAATGACCCTGATGAATGGATTGAATAAGAAATTTCAATGGTATATGAAGAGAAGATATAATTTTCCTAGTTGATGCAAACCCACATTGCTTTACTGCAAAAAATGCAATGTGCCATTCCTTTAACAAATTTTTCTTTTGCATTTTCCTACTGAGTCATCAGTGTGGAAGAGTTAGTTTTTAAAAAGATGTATGTTGCCACTCCCAAAGAAATGTACATTTACATAGTGAAATGCAGATATTGCACTTCAACCAAAAACAATGAATCTACTGTGATATAATTTCAGATACAGAAACATGTTAAATAGAGTCTTCTGTGGTTTTTGCTTAGTCCATCAATGCACAGGATTGGGATCAACACATAGCTATCTGGAGCTTATAGATCTTCATTTCTTCCTCAATTTTTTATGTTTTAAAATTTACACAGATTTGTGAGCTATCTTGCTGAATGAATTCCTGAAGAGTTGGTGATAAGACACTTTTGCTTTCTGTAAGATGCTATTTCTATCTCTAATTGCTCTTCCAAGAAAGAAACATCTGTCGTTGCTCATTAACATTTTCTTCTCATCTCCTTATAGCCTTTATGTATTTTGAAAGTATCCTGGATTATGTTATTGCATTTTTCTAATATTTTTCATAGAAGTGAATAAAACTTGCTTAAAAACCAATCAGAATTGAACAATAGAGCATTCAGAGACAAAAAACGACCTCACCCCCAACAATTATTTTTGGCTTCACATTATTTATAATTCTGCTGCATTCTTAAAAATCTCTTTACAGAAATTAAGCCTTAATTTGAAAAACTAGAAATCAAGTTTCCCCTCCTACTGAGAGCTTTGGTAGACGTCTTACCTAGTTTTATCACAGGTTCTGTGACCTTCATTCCTAAGAGATGCAGTAGGATTAACTCCTATTAGTAAAGGCCATATTAAAATTTTAAAATACTATTGTTAGGAAAATATGTACTAAATGATGAGCTAAGATATTATTTTTTACAATTTTACCCAAGTATGATAACATACTTTTCCCAGAAAACATAGCATTAAAAGATATCACAGCTGTTGGTTACAGGCTATACATCTTTGTTTTGAGTGGTTTTTCTAGGCCCTGGAGACTCAATTTTCTAAAACATTATACTGATTTTCTCTCACCCTTGCGGATTATTTTAGTGGTTTCCTTTTGTCCAATTTCTAAGAATCTCTGCATCTTATCCAAACATCCCTCCTACCATTTCTTGCAAATCGATGAACAAATTATCTATTATAAACCATACTGATTACTTATGGTTTTTATATTCAACTATGTTATTGAAATAATATTTACACACAGGGAAATGCACAAATCGTACACATAAAATCTGACAAACTGACATATGTATACACCCAAGAGACCATCCACATCAGTCAAGATATAGAGCATTCCCTGGGCTACCCTGGTGGCACAGTGGTTGACAGTCTGCCTGCCGATGCAGGGGACATGGGTTCGTGCCCCAGTCTGGAAGATCCTACATGCCGCAGAGCGGCTGGGCCCGTGAGCCCTGGCCGCTGGGCCTGCGCATCCAGAGCCTGTGCTCCGCAGCAGGAGAGGCCACAGCAGTGGGAGGCCCACATACTGCAAAAAAAAAAGATATAGAGCATTCCCATCATCCCAGAAATTTCTCTCATATTCCCATCCAGTCAATCCCCACCTTCCAGAGGCAATTTTGTTTTCATTTACGAATATATCACTGTATCTACCTACCTACCTACCTAGTAACATTGCCTATGTTTTAACTTCCTATAAATGGAGTCATACTATATGTACTCTTTAGTGTCTGGCTTATTCTTCTTAATGTTTTGAGATATATCTATATTGTTTCATGATTAGTTCAGTCCTTTAAACTACTGAATTATATTCTATTGTATAAGTTTGGAATGATTAGTTTACCAATTCTTGCATCTGATGTACATTAGTGTTCTTCCCAAGTTAGGGGCTTCTTAAATAAAACTACTGTGAATAGGTTTGTTTCATCCACATTTTTGGCCTATATTATTCTCACAATAAAATGCTTTTTCTTATTTCACAATACTTTTTCTTTAAAATTAATTTTAAAATTTGCCTTTCCTGATTATCCTAGAACTCAGAGAGGTCTCCCCTGGCCTCCTAACTATACTATTTATATAAGATATCCTATAATGTTTTGTTTTATTACTCTTTTGGGGTACATGCCCTGTAAGTACAAACATTTCAAAACCCTGAGGAAAAGCTCAAATTCTATTCTTCTGTAACTAAGCACTTAGCATAGCGCCATGACACTTCACTTTGCTCAAAAATTGGTGGTGCATGGAGAAAAGACAGCCTCTTCCATAAGTGGTGCTGGGGAAACTGTACAGCTACATGTAAAAGAATGAAATTAGAACACTCTCTAACACCATATACAAAAATAAACTTAAAATGGATTAAAGATCTAAATGTAAGGCCAGACACCTTACATCAAACTCTTAGAGGAAAACATAGGCAGAACACTATGACATAAATCACAGCAAGATCCTCTTTTGACCCACCTCCTAGAGAAATGGAAATACAAACAAAAATAAACAAATGGGACCTAATGAAACTTAAGACTTTTGCATAGCAAAGGCCACCATAAACAAGACGAAAAGACAACCCTCAGAATGGGAGAAAATATTTGCAAACAAAGCGACTGACAAAGGATTAATCTCCAAAATATACAAGCAGTTCATGCAGCTCAATATCAGAAAAACAAACAACCCAATCCAAAAATGGGCGGATCTAAATAGACATTTCTCCAAATAAGACATACAGATTGCCAACACACACATGAAAGAATGCTCAACATCATTAATCATTAGAGAAATGCAAATCAAAACTACAATGAGATATCACCTCACACCAGTCAGAATGGCCATCTTCAAAAAATCTACAAACAATAAATGCTGGAGAGGGTGTGGAGAAAAGGGAGACCTCTTGCACCATTGGTGGGAATGTAAATTGATACAGCCACTGTGGAGAACAGTATGGAGGTTCCTTAAAAAACTAAAAATAGAACTACCATACGACCCAGCAATCCCACTACTGGACATATACCCTGAGAAAACCATAATTCAAAAAGAGTCATGTACCAAAATGTTCATTGCGGCTCTATTTACAATAGCCAGGACATGGAAGCAACCTAAGTATCCATCGACAGATGAATGGATAAAGAAGGTGTGGCACATATATACAATGGAACATTACTCAGCCATAAAAAGAAATGAAATTGAGTTATTTGTAGTGAGGTGGATGGACCTAGAGTCTGTCATACAGAGTGAGGTAAGTCAGAAAGAGAAAAACAAACACCGTATGCTAACACTTATATAGGGAGTAAAAAACTTGTCATGAAGAACCTAGGGGAAGGATGGGAATAAAGACGCAGACCTACTAGAGAATGGACTTGAGGACATGGGGAGGGGGAAGGGTAAGCTGGGATGAAGTGAGAGAGTGGCATGGACTTATATATAATACCAAATATAAAATAGATAGCTAGTGGGAAGCAGCCACGTAGCACAAGGAGATCAGCTCGGTGCTTTTAGACCACCCAGAAGGGTGGGATAGGGAGGGTGGGAAGGAGGGAGACACAAGTAGGGGGACATATGTATATGTGTAACTGATTCACTTTGTTATAAAGCAGAAACTAACATGCCATTGTAAAGCAATTATACTCCCATAAAGATGTTAAAAAAAAAATCAGTGGTGCTAAGGTGGGGTGGAATCATTTATAGCAGCCAAAGATCCTACTGAGAACTAGAAAACCAAGGTTAAATATGAAGGCATCATAGAGCTGTAGAAGCAAGAGGAACTAGAGGTATTAAATTCTAGAGTGGGGAGAAACTCTCAGATGTGAACTTACAATCTGTACCCACTTTTACTGTGAGAGCCTTTGTCAGTTCTGGGTGAGGGCTGGAGGCTGTGAATATGAAACTGGCACAAGCAGAGGGCTACTGCCAGGGGACAGAGATACCAGCAAAGCATTTGGCAGTTACGCAGCGAAGTGACAAAATTCAAGATTGGAGGGCTTCAAACATATGGCTGATTTCTCTCAAAATACTTGTTTTCCAAATTCTGAGAATGTACAATGCAGAAGGCTAAACAACTAAGCCAAAAACCCTTAAGAAGCAGACCAGAATTTCCCACCACCCAGCAGTGCTGTAGAGACAGACTCACAAATGAGAGGGGACCCTGTAATCATAAGGTCAGAGTTAAAGGCTCTAGAAAGTTAGTAAAGTGTAACAACTTGCAGACATGAAAGGTCTAAGGTGAAAGACGTATGAAAAACAGCAAAGTTTCTCACAAGTTCTTGGTACTGAGGATGCACAGACTTGCAAGGCTCTCAACTGAAAGCCCCAGAGGGTCATGCCCCAGGAATGGGTAAAGAATTAGAGGTAGGCTGAGTCTTATTAAAAAACAAACAAACAAAAAAAACACACACAAAGAAAATACTGCAAGCCAGCCTCACATCATCTTAGTACCTAATAGGTGGGCAGCCTCCATTCTATCATTAGAAAAGTGCTCTTTGTGATAGAATATCTCTTGCATCCTATACATATCTTTATCCTTAATGTCCAACATTCAATCAAGAAGAATTAGCCATTCCAAGAGATAAAACCATATGACAAATAACCAAGAGAAAAAAGAACTCAGACAAGGGGAAAAGTTCCACGGGAGATGCTCATATTTTAGTTATTAACAATTTTAAAATAACTATAATTTGCTAAAGAAATCATGGAGAAAATATATGAAAAGATGAAAAGAAAATTTGAATAAAGAGCTGAATGGATAGTGTAGTACTAAAATAATATACCTGAAACTAAAATCTCTTTGAATAGTTATAAAAAGAAGACTGAATACAGCAGATTAGTGAAATGAAAGGGAGGCCTATACAAAATTTCAAAACCAAAGAATGGACAAATAAAAGGAAAGAAATTGATAAGATACATATTGGTCACAGTCAAAATGCACAGTGTGTAGCATATGTGGTGTGGAAACCCAAATGGAGAAAAGAGAATGGGGCAGAAGCAATATTTAAAATAAGAGCTAGAAATGTTCCAAAACTGATAGAAGCTATCAATGCATAAATTCAAGAACTTCTGCAATCTCAAGCCAAATAAATATAAGGAAAGCCATACTTAAGTAAATCATAAAAGGCTTTTGAAAATCAAATACAAAATAAAAGTGTTAAAAAAAGTATCAAGAAATAAGACATTCAAAGCAGCAATAGTGATATCTAACTTCTTATGAAAAAGTATGAAAGCCAGAAGACAATGAAAACCTTCAAAAGTGCTGGAAGAAACTAGATGCCAACAAAAACTTCTATACCCAGAGAAAATTTCTTCAAAAACAAAAAGAAAACATTTTTAGCATACAAAAACTGTAAACATTCATTATTATATGGGAGTTCTTCAGGTAGAAGAAAAATAAAACCCACAGGAAAACACGGAAATTTGGATATTAATGAAGTGTACCTGAAAAGATAAATATCAGGATAGATCGAAATGAATACTGTTGTACAAATACTATAAAATGGCCTGTCAAATTTAAAACATATGTGAAATTTAAAAAGACAATAACACAAAAGTTAGGAAGTAAGTTAAATGTAGACAAAGTTGTCATTTCTTCAAATTTTTCAAGTCAAGATTTAACACACATACACACATCTTAAGTGGAAAATCCAATAAATACTTATATATGTATGCACTCAATAAATCATCAAATACTTCAATTTAAAATATTGAAATTTCCAGCATGACAGAATCTTTCCCCATGCTCTCCACTATTCAGACTTCTGTTATAATAGATTAGTTATGGAACCTGTTCTGGAACTTCATATGAATGAAATCCAACAGTAGGTACTCTTTTCTGTCTGGTTTATTTTACTCATAATTATGCCTATGATATTCATCCATGTTATTTGCAGTACATTCTTTTATAGTAAGAGGTATTCCACTGTATAGTATTCTACAATGTATTTATTCACCCTCCTGTTGATGATTGTATGGTTGTTTTCAACTGAGGGCTATTATAAATAAAACTACTATAAACATTTTTGTCTCTGATGAACATGTGTTCTTATTTCTGTGATTATACAAAAGCATAGAATTGTTGGATCATTGGCAGATGTAAACATAGCTTTAGTAAATACAACCAAAGAGTTTTTCAAAGTGATTGTTTCCATTTTTTCTGCTATCAGCAATATAGTTCTAATTGTTCCACATCTGGTTTTCAATTGTGTTTACTTCTTGAATAATGATATTGAGCATCTTAGGTTTATTACCCATTTGAATAGGTTCTTTTAAAGTGCCTGTTCAACACTCTTTGACATAAATCACAGCAACATCTTTTTTGACCCACCTCCTAGAGTAATAAAAAATTAAAACAAAAACAAACAAATGGAACCTAATTAAGCTTAAAAGCTTTTGCACAGCAAAGGAAACCATAAACAAGATGAAAAGACAACCCTCAGAATGGGAGAGAATATTTGCAAATGAATCAATGGAGAAAGGATTAATCTCCAAAATATAATAACAGCTCATGCAGCTCAGTATTAAAAAAAACAAACAACCCATTCCAAAAATGGGCAGAAGACCTAAATAGACATTTCTCCAAAGAAGACATACAGATGGCCAAGAAGCACATGAGAAGCTGCTCAACATCACTAATTATTAGAGAAATGCAAATCAAAACTACAATGAGGTTATCACCTCACACCAGTTAGAATGGGCATCATCAGAAAATCTACAAACAACAAATGCTGGAGTGGGTGTGGAGAAAAGGGAACCCTCTTGCACTGTTGGTGGGAATGGAAATTGATACAGCCGCTATGGAGAACAGTATGGAGGTTCCTTTAAAAACTAAAAATAGAGCTACAATATGATCAAGAAATCCCACTCCTGGGCATATATCTGGAGAAAACCATAATTTGAAAAGATACATGTACCCCAACGTTCACTGCAGCACTATTTACAACAGCCAGGACATGGAAGCAACCTAAATGTCCACTGACAGATGAGTGAATAAAGAAGATGTGGTACATATATATACAATGGAATATCACTCAGCCATAAAAAGGAATGAGATCGGGTCATTTGTAGAGACGTGGACGGACCTATGTGTCATACAGAGTGAAGTAAGTCAGAAAGAGAAAAGCAAATATCGTAATAATGCATGTATGTGGAATCTAGAAAAATGGTATAGATGATCTCATTTGCAAAGCAGAAATAGAGACATAGACATAGAGAACAAATGTATGGATACGAAGGGGGAAAGGGGTGGGGAGGGAGGAATTGGGAGACTGGGATTAACACATCTACATTATTGATACTATGTATAAAATAGACCACTGATGGGAACATACTGTATAGCACAGGGAACTCTACCTAATGGGAGGTAACTTAAATGGGAGGGAAGTAAACCTAAATGGGTAACCTAAATGGGAGGGAAGTCCAAAAGGGAGGGGATATCTGTATGTGCATGGCTGATTCATTTTGTTGTGCAGTGGAGGCTAACACAGCATTGTAAAATAACCACACTCCAATAAAAATTTAAAAAATAAAAATAAAGTGCCTGTTCAAGATTTCCCCCCCAGTTTTAGTTAGGGTGTTTGTTCTCTTTTTGATTTTTAGGAATTATTTATATAATCTGCATAAGAATCCTTTATGGAATGTGTATACTGTAAATATATTCACCCAGGCTACAGTTTGCCGAAGGGTACTCCCCTGAGAGTTTGGACGCCATAACAAATGGAACTAAATATCCTGCCACTAAGATAAGTGGGGCCTGGGAGGTCTGATTTAGAGAAATATAGAAAATTTTAAAATATTTTAGTGCTTCATTCATTCTATTGTTATGATAAAGTAAAATGCATACTTACTACAAATGGACTTAGTACATACTTACTCATTCAACACAGGATGTCAGATGTTAACAAGGACCAGGTAAGTAATATAAATAAAAGAAATGGACTGAATAAAAAGAGAAATGGCTACCAGGATCCAGCCTCATATTTAGAGACGCATTTAGAGTGACGCATTGAGAGTGACGAAGACACTGGCAAAATGAAAAGCACAAAACCCATTTAAACTGAGCCACCACTAACACATTTCAGCCAGTTGTTGCCAACCCATGAATTCCCAATTTAAAATTTTTTTTCCAGACAATATGGAAACACATTATTTTACTGACTATCTTTTTAATTTTGGCAGCTAATTTACAACACTCTATAATCCAATGTAATTAACATAGCAAAGAAAAAAATCACGTATCTATGAGTCATATCTCACACATGAGCCACAAGTTTACAACCCCTGATTTAATATACATTTAGGAATACTTAAAACCTACCATGGTAGATAAATAACAGCCTCCTTCAAGATGTACACATCCCAACCCCAGAAGCTATGAATGTTCTGTTATGTGGCGAGGGGAATTAAAGTTGCAGATGGAATTGAGGTTGCTAATCAACTAACCTTAAATAGATGATCCTGTATTATCCAAATGGGTTTAGTGTAATCACAAGCATCCTTAAAGGGGAAAGATCAAATTAGAGTCAGTGTGTGATGCGATGTGAGAAAGACTCCATCAGACATTGCTGGCTTTGAAGATGGAAAGGGGCACAAACCAAGGAATCCAGGCTGTCTCTACAAGCTAGAAAAAGCAAGAAAATGGGTTCTCCCCTAGAACCTCCAGAGAGCAACGCAGCTCTGCCCATACCTTAATTTTAGCTCACTGAGGCCAAGGTCAGCTTCTGGCCTGAGAATTGAATAAATGTGTGTGTGTGGTTTGGTTTGGTTTTATTTTAATTTTTACAGTTACTGGGGGAGATGGCGGGGAGAAAGATAAATTGGAAGATTGGGATTGACATATACACACTACTATATATAAAATAGATAACTAATAAGAACCTGCTATATAGCACAGGAAACTATTCAGTACTCTGTAATAGCCTATATGGGAAAAGAGTTTAAAAGAAGAAAAAAAGAGTGGATATATGTATATGTATAACTGATTCACTTTGCTGTACACCTGAAGTAAATGTGTTAAGTCACTAAGTTTGTGATAATTTGTCACAGCAGAAATAGAATATCCCATTCAAAAGAACTGAATTTATTTAAAGATCCACTGAGAATGTCCTTTTCAAGATAATTTTGTCTAAAATAATTCATAAGATTCTTTATCTGTCTTACTGTGGGAGTACAAGTGTCACATTTTTCATGTAATATGTATATAATAAAACTTATTACATTAAAGCTTTACTATGGATTGCTGGAGTTGATGTAACTCACATCAGATAAATTAACAAAATGTGTATCTCAACTTGTTTTTACAAATATCTAATTTCAATTTAACAAAGCAGCCAATGGAAAAAAATGCATTCTAAAATATTTCCAATGCCCTATTAGTTCAAAGCAAGAATTTTCAGCCTCTTTGTGTAAAGATCAATCTGGCAGTAAAAATAAAAATAAGATTCCATCCATTCCCCCATCCCCTCTGCCTTCCAAACAAAATAAATTCTCATTTAGTCCTTCATTCATTCATTCAACCAACACTGTGCAGCCTATGTACTAGGATTTGTATAAAGCTATAAAATGAAAGACCTATTACCCTAAGAACATGAATTTCTATGAGGAAAATACTAAGATTTATAGAAGAGGTTGGATTGTTCTCATTCCACAAGCAATGATTTTAATTACACAAAAATGACTTAATCCTAACATACACATGCCGTATTAGTTGCTAAACTAAATGATAGTTTACTGTTTAATGGTAAGCCTGATTATGTAGGCTCTTTTAAAAATGTGATTATTTTGTTTGGAACCATCGAAAAGAGGTAGTTAAACTGTTATATATAAACTGCAGCCAGAGCTCATTTGTTGGCTTGAACAATGATTCTTTTTAAAATGTTGAGCAAATTGCCATACCACATTACCTCACATTGTTCCTCTTTTGCAAAACTGCAAGGGTAAAGCTTTCTTAAAAAGAAAAAATTTCCATTCAGATGAAGTAGATTATTATTCAGTGCTCTGAACACTACAAACCCCACAGATAAGAGTCACAGTAAAAGTACTTTGAATATTTAATTCATTTAAAATCTGATATACTTATTTAACAAGATATAAATATGATTAAACAAATGATCAGTATTATCCAAATGAAATCTGAAAGCCTTTCTTTGCAATTTTAAACAATGACTAGTGAGTATGATAAGCAAAAATAACTTTAGTCGTTTTTAATTCTAATAAATTTTATAAGTCATCTGATTTATAAAAATCAGTATCAGATTCAGAATTGAACACTGGTTTAAGAAATATAACAAAATATTGTGTATTATATAGAAAGATTAAAATTCTCTAAATATATCATTGTATTTTAACATTAAATTATACCAGATTATAATCTACATTTTATTATATTGTTGACAGACATTATGAAAAACAATTGTCTCAATAAAAATATCAAATCACTATGTTATACACCTGAAAGTAATATTATATTGTAAATCAACTATACTTCAATTTAAAAAAAAGAAAAACAGTTGTTTCACATTCCATACAACCAAGAAAGAGATTCTAAAACAATTGCTGGGCCATACAATAAATGGTTTAATAGAGCCAAATAAATTTTTGGCTTCTTCTAATATACTGAATGTCCTCATATCTGTAATTCATATCAAGTATGCAGTTTTCCTTCATATCATGTACTGTTTTAACAATTTCATCACATGAGTACAGAATTTACGATTTAAAACTTTTCAGTCAGCCCTCCATATCCATGTGTTCTACATCCATGGATACAGAGGTCCAACTATACTATGCTACTTTATATAAGGGACTTAAACACCTGTTCATTTTTATATCTACAGGCGCCTGGAACCAATCCCCCGCGGATACACAGGAACAACTATACAAAACATTTGGACTATCCATGCTCACAATTTATGGCCTAGAAGTTACAAAGCAGAGGACTGAAGACCCAACTGTCTATGTGGTTTGTGACTTTTTTGTTTAAGTTGAATGCACTGCCTACATTTTTAAGTTAGGAAAGTGGGGCTTTTTTAAACATAAAAAAAAAAAATCTAGATTTTTGCTTTTCTTGGGGTTAGAAAAATAAGATTTCTAGGAATGGACCATATTCTTACCAGGTCCCTTTCTATGGGAACTCTTTAGTTCTTTAGTGTCCCCAGGACATTTAGGTGTCTTACACTTGGTCCCCATTTGCCAAACTCCCTAGGAATTTGAGTTTGTCACCCCTGGCCTAGAACCCAAGTCTGCAGTTTCTTCTCTTAAATCCATAAACTCCCACAGACCATTCTCTTCCAGACTCTCTTACCACCTCTCAGCTGCCCTCCTCCTGGGAATGCTGGAAAGCTAAGAGTAGGCAGACCTGAGACAGCAAAGCTAGAAAAGGAGACCAAAAACAAAACAAAGAAAATGAAGCCAATTGCCTGCCCAGACACCACACTCCCTCATCACAGTTTCTTTCTTACTGTCAAACTAAAATAACTGGAACAGATTTACACAAATATGTTTTAAGTGTTTATTGTAGAACAACCACTGTTGCAGGTCCTTCTGAAATAATCCTGTGAATAGTACAACTTCAAGTATAAGGCAGTATTTGTTTTTCTGCTTGCTTCACACTGCCAAAAATTTCTGGCACAGAAGACAAAGTCTTTCATTTCATAATTACAGATTTTTTAATTGTCAAGACAGAGTGATAATGCAATGCCTTGAATAAGTCTTATTCAAAATATAATGATGTGTGATATCTTTTACTTTTCTGTTTTAATATGATCAAACTGAGAAAGCACTGAGTATAAGAAAGAGGTAAATACATTTCATGCTTGAGGTAAAATGCAAACAAGAAAATTTTTAGTCCTGTGCCCTCTACTATTTTACCTTTTAGCTAAGCTCAGCTACTACTCCTCCTCAGTAATGATCATTGTTATTGTAATATTTGTATTAATAAGTAACAGTAACAAGAACAGGAACTACCAATAGAGTTGACCCTCAAACAGTGTGAGGGTTAGGGGAACCCACCCTCTGCACAGCCGAAAATCTGCGTATAATTTATTGCCAGCCCTCGGTAACCAAGGTCCCTCTGTATCTGCAGATCCAACCAACTGCAGATCAGATAGTATAGTCCTGTGGCATTTACTATTGAAAACAATCCACATGTAAGTGGACCCTCACAACTGAAACTCATGTTGTTCAAGGGTTAACTGTATTTGGGTACTTATTTGTTCTAGGCAATGTGCTAAGTACATTATATGCATTATCTCAGTGCACCCTTAAAAGGTAAGTGCTACCATGATCTGTTTTAGAGATGAAAAAACTGAACCTTAGAAAGTTGAAGTATCTTGCCCTAAGTCACACAACTAGTAAGTGTTGTTAAAGCTGATTTTCCAATACAAGTCTGAATCCAAAGTCTATACACTTAACCAGAGTAGGATACCCAGGACATTTTGCCTGTGAGGTACATATTCCTTCTTTGCTTCTAGTGGTCATAACTTTAAATCAGTGGTTCTCACCTTAAAGTACACCTCAGAGATCCCCATATTGACTCTAGATATGATGGTTAGCCCTTTCCTCATTTATAGATTATTACCTTTGACTTTCAGTTCCAAGTTGAAAGTGAGTAGGGAAGGGAATATTTGTGAAGTATATGTAAGAACTCTGGTTAAGATGCAGCAACCCTACCCACGAATATGTGCTTTACAAATATTAATATATTCACCTTCATTTTCTACTCCAGATTTTGATGGCAGAAGATGTCAAACGGCCTTCAGGTGAAAAGCTTATCCTAATTAAATATTGAACCTCCAAAGGGTCATTAAGATTTTCTTCCTATAAAGAGAGGTCTCTTTGGGGCTTCAGGTGAGATTAACCATATGTCAGTCTCTTTCTAATGCAAGGAAGACATTTTAGAAATGTTAAATTGGAGAACCCAATTGTTTAATTTATTTCCTCTTTGCTTAGTATATTTTCTCTTTGCACCATTTTTGCTCCTACACAGTTGGGGATTCTTCACTGTCTAAACAAATTCTTTATCATTAACATAAAAGATATTCCTGTCATACATACAGACCTAAGGCAGTAGACAAAGTAAAACACAAAGACAGACTACACAGTGATACAATATTATGCCTCATGAAAATAAAGAGGGAATTTAATATTTTGCTTGACCTCTAGACCCAGAAATATTTGCTAGTGGCAGGAAAGAAGTTATATCCTACAGTTCTGCTCAAAGAAATCCACTATGAAAAATGCAGGCTGAAAATAGTCTGGCGTGCCTGCTGTTACTTTTGACCTCTGACCTTTCCAGATCTTGTGGCACTTTCTTCACTCCTTCACCTCTTTATGACCATTTAAATAAGAGCTGATCGACTGACTGTGATATTTCTAGCTTGGTTATAACTAAAGAAAGCAGTAAAAGTGACAAAGTTTTATTAACAGCTCATCAGCTAGCATACCTGCTCTAAATCTAGTTTGCAGAAATAAGCTCAAGAAGTTAGATTTCTGTAGTTCTTTGATTACTGCTGCATCTTTTCTGCACATTATGTGCACCTGAGAGATGCCGACATTGCTTAGAAAGCCCCTTTGGTGCTAGAGGACTCAAGGACAGAAGAGGAGACTGCCCCCAATCTGCTGGATACGTACCTTGAAATTAAGAGGACAAGAGGGCCTAGAATTTATGTCTTTGTGACTGGTATAAATTGGATGAATACATTTTCAGTAAACATGAGCACTCTGTGTTCTCCTATTAATAGTACAGAAACCCTAAATTTTCCAAAGCCTCTTTAGGTCTTGGGATATTAATGAGAGCAAATTTCCTGACTCATTGACTGCACCTGACCTAGGCATTCAGACAACCAGATGCACACCATCCATCCCTATTCCACCTTTCCCAGGAAACCCCGAGTTCCAGAACCCTGGGATTCTGCCTTCTGCACTGCACACCACTGCCCTTGCTGGTTCTACTACTCCCCTATGTACTACTTTCAAAGGCCTTGCACCCTCACAATCTTAAGTGGTTCCAATTTCCATGCATAAACAAGCAGATTGCCCATCTCTCCCTCTCTGTGAAAGTTTGTCATCCCAGTACCTACACTTCTTACCTCACTAGTTCTGCTAAATTCTCTCATATGTTTTGTCAGCTTGTGCCAGAAGGGAAGGCTCAGAAATCAGAACTGAGAAAACAGACACTATGCTATCCTTCCCCATTGTTCTTTGCCGTCTGTCCCTTGCCTTATCTCTAGGTGCTTGGATACAAATATCATCCCTAAAAAGTCGTCCCTGCAAAGACAATCTACTGCTATCAAAAGACATCTGGGATCCACTGGACTAGCACCAAGTTAGACATGTTAAATATGTTTGAATCTCAGTTACAACTCAACTGGGGCCTCTAATACTGCTGAATACCAGCTTATATAGTGATAGGTAATCGTATTAACTGATCAAGCATGCATCCGTGCTCTCCTTGTCTTACCATGCCACCTCCTCACACTACTCACAGATTATATGGATGTTTTAAGTCCTTACCTAAATCACACCTCTTTCTTTAAACTTTACCAAAGTTTCATTTTTACATTAATTACAGGGCCCCTATTACAGTACTTAATCTTTCTTAAATTACTTATTCAGAAATAGGTTTTTTATCATTAGAATATGAGTCCCTGGTTGCAACATTCATGTATTATTCACTTCTGCATTCCCCACAATGTCTAACATGGTACTCTAAATGTAATAAGCACTCAAGTTAATTTTACTGTTACACAAGAAGCAGCTACCAAGTGTTTACTTTACAAGTATCTTCCTAGTGGTAACACAGCTATCCCAGTTCTGCTGGTTTCTGACAGGACTATATACAACTTTAATGTAACTGAAATTTATTCAGAATTTATTATAATGACCAAACTTATATCTACCCATGTGTCTTTGTTATTGGTATGTAACTATGTGAATGAAGAATTAAATAATTTCTCAAAGGCAGGGCATAAATTCATGATATTATTTTTGCTATGAAAACCTACTAAAAATAGCTAACACTGAAATGTTTAAACCATATTGTCATCTCACAGCATTTTTAACGTACTGAGTTCTTTGTTCTTTATACGTTGATAACATTGCTAGGTTAACTATAAACCTATTAATATCCTTCTTATTCTTTTTTATTCTGCATTCTCTATTCTTATGGCTAGTTTTTTTAGGATAAGATCTTGGTTCTTAATCTCTAGCTTGATTTCTTTGCACTTTTGTTCATCACACTCAACTAACAAAGCTATACAGATTTATATTCAGTTCCAGAATGGTTTACCGAAAATTTTGTGTGGCACAATGATCTCACTGAAAAGTTAACTGTAGTTTATTTCTTGGTAGTAAGTTTATTATCAACAGTTAAGAATATTTCCCCTCTCTGGGGCTTCCCTGGTGGCACAATGGTTAAGAATCCGCCTGCCAATGCAGGGGACACGGGTTCAAGCCCTGGTCCGGGAAGATCCCACATGCCGCAGAGCAACTAAGCCCGTGCACCACACTGCTGAGCCTGCACTCTAGAGCCCGTGAGCCACAACCACTGAGCCCGCACGCCACAACTACTGAAGCCCGCGCACCTAGAGCCCATGCTCCAAAACAAGAGAAGCCACTGCAATGAGAAGCCCGCGCACCACAACGTAGAGTAGCCCTCACTCACTGCAACTAGAGAAAGCCCGCACACAGCAACAAAGACCCAACACAGCCAAAAATAAATAAATAAATAAAATATCATAAAAAAAAAATTTCCCTTCACTCTCCTAAAAGAAGAATAGTTTTAGAACAGGATATCTAAACAATCATTCCCAAAGTTGAGTAAATCAGCCATTGAGTATAAAAAATTAGTCTCGAGACATTATCAGATAGGACTCTCTAGGTTGGGCATGGTTCCAGGAATTGGGGGCTGATAGACATGAGTATGATGATATTCCCCCAGAAATGGGAAAAGAAACAGGAAGGTACTGTTTCCTTATGTGGCAGGGACTTGTACTGCTCACATGCAGGGTCCTGAGGTGGCAGGACCTCGAGTGGGAAGGCAATATGGAATCCTATGGAGTCTGAATCCCAGTGGCGTATTTAGGAGAGGCAGTGAGGGCCCTATGTTGGGCCATGTGGACATGGAGGGAGATTATCTACTGCCCCAGCAGTTAGACTTAAACCAGGAACACCTCTGCAGTTTCCCCAATGGGCCAATGACTCTCCCTAATTTTTCTGAACTACAATCCCCAAGTTCCTGGCATGATCTAAAAAAGGAAGATGGTTGTCCCCAAAACGTGACTTGACCTTGACTCATAGAAGCCCAAGGCTATATCTGGTATGATTTTCAAAACTAAAGAAATAATAACTTCCTTCCACTTGAAGTACTGTGGGACAATTATATGTGTTACATTTGTATTTGTTCAACAGTTCTTGCTGGTTAATCAGCATCTAAGTTTTCTCAGTGGTTTCACAAATCCACTTTATACTCGACTACCAGTCATTCAGAACTTGTGTTCCGGGGTAAAATTCCATCTAAGATAACAAGATAAGCATTAATAGCCCTGACTAGGTTTTCTGCTAAGCTTTGGGGGTCTGACGATAAATTGAGATCCAGTAGAACAGCCTGCAATAGTGTGCAATGTCATTCACAAGAGGTATAAATCAAGTTGAAGATGGTCATCCTGTAAAAGTCTAGGACACAACAGCCCATACTATCATTAGGAGATGCCTAATCACAGATGGGGAAAAATTAATACCATTAGGGAACAAAGTTTGTGAAAGACCAACAGGCATCATTGAAGCACACAGTCACAAAACTGATTTAATGCACAATTATTTAACTATTGATTTATGGATTCTTTACCTTTGCCTGAGACAGCGTGGATGACGGAGTACAGAATAATGCTGAATTACACAGCAAACACTTTATGTATTCAGCTCTAAGGGTAAGGGCTTACTCCGTGATTTTCCTGATTGCACATTATCATTATTTAGGGAGGCTTTTAAAATTACCAATGCTCATATCCTACCCTCAGAGAATCTGATTTTCAATCGTCTTAAGTAAATCAAAGGCATAATTATTTTTTTAAAAGCTCCCCAGATGATTCTAATGTGTATCCAGGGTAAGAAAAAGAATCACAAAACTGGGGGAGTCAAGATAGTCAATGGGCTGCCTTATCACCACCAAAAACTGGCAAGTGTCTAAGGTTTAACCTACTGGCAAGCTAACAAGTTAAACCGACCACAGTTTCATAGAACCTGGCAGAAGACACAAATCCTTGGTCAGAGACACTGCAATAGCAGTAACAGAGGATCAGAAGTTTTTGCACCAATTCCCTAAGTTCCAGTTTCTATAAGGCAATACAAAAAAGCTAGATGTATTGCTTAACTGAGAAGCAACCCTCAGCTTAGCAAATTTGAACCTTCATAATGGCCAATAAGTATGCCAGCCTTTTGCTCTGAGGGTAACACTGTCTTTTTTATACTGGACAGGTTCACAAGGATTGTACTAACCCTCCCCTCCATTCCAGATGACAACACTCTTTATCTTCCAAGGCTATCACAACACGACTGTCCTTGAAAAGGTATGTGTAGCAATGTGAGAAGCCCATGGAGAATTATCTCCCAAAAATATCCACCCCAAGTTTCTATGCTCTCTGGCTTCTGGTGAGTTTTCCAGTAAATGCGCTACTCTGATTCACCTGACTGACAGATGCTGGAACCAAATTCATTAAGTTTCTCATACAACATTGAATTAAGAGCCTCCATAGGACCTAAGAAACAGGGTGAGGCCTACAGCTGAACAAATTGCCTCAACCATCAAGAGATACTATAGAAAGCCAGGTGGCTTTCTCCTTAAGTTTCTGTAGTGGTCTTTCCATATCATCTGAGGTATAAATCCAGGCTCAGTACATTGTACTGATGATTATACAGTTTCTGCTTTGGCCCACAAGGAGTACATCTAGAATTCATGCTTAACAACTCTGATCAATGAGTTGACACTAACCTCAACATCTTTCAGAGCCAATGTGGTGTTATTGATTACTTAGCTAAAGTCAGGGACAAATTTTCTACCACTCTTTCTTATTGCATTACTCCTATTGTAGGAATACTGGCTGCAAGATGCTCATAAATGACTCATTATTTATGAGTATCTTGCAGATTCCTCCAAGGAGCTCCTTTCACCTCTACAAAATCAGTGTGTACCATGCCAGTAGCTACAATTTCAACTTTCTCCCTTTAATTCCCTATGTGCACCCAGACCACTCATCCAGAAGGATCAGTCCAGAAAGGTCAAGAGAATTTTTATCAAACTTACAGAGACCCATTTCAATCTGTAGGAGCCACTGTGTAGGGACTTACTGAGATACTGCTCTACCAAGTGGTCATCATACTTAAGATCTAGGACCATGTCAATGTAACAAGAGAATCTAGGTGACTGAAACAGAATTAAGTTTGAATCCCTAAAGCATCCCTTCTGACAGAATACCATCCAGGCAGTGCACCAACCAGGGTTGCAGTAAAAGAAAAGAAAAACCCTTCTTACACAGATACAGTCAGGGTGGAATTTTGAATTTTGAAAATCAGTTTACATAAGCCACTACCATTTTTGTTCCGATCATACCCCCAGGAAGCAGTCAAGAGCAAATAACTTATCTTAGGATAGAAACATTTAATCACCAAAGTTCATTACTAAGGTGTATGGACAAGGAGGAGGTGAGAAATAGTAGTTTTGAGTCAAATAAAAATTGAATAGATTCAAATAGAATTTTGAATAGAAATCGTTCTGAGTCGAATTTTGAGGATGCCATTTGAAAGTTATACCACATGCATGTAGATGGCAGGGAGTTTGGAAGGTCTATCAAATATCTTGACTATAAAACCCATTTTTGAGTGCTTGCTATAAAAGGAGTACTGCTTTCTGCAAATGATCCAGAAAGCTGAAAATATGACATGGATAATTTTCAAGTACCACAGCAGTATGGTCAGGGTCAGCTGATGAGACTGAACGGCCACACCATAAGTTGAAAAGGTGTCAACAGCAGTGAAGCCACACTGAAAGCCTAAAGAGAAGTCAACATCTGATGTTTTCAATTTGCCAAGGCAGCAGAAGCCATGCCCTATATAGTGAGGGCTCCCGCACTGTGAGTCAAACGGGTCAACTTTCGGCAGGAGCCACACATCTGACTACAGGCGTATCAGAAATGTAGAGTCCTTTACTTGAGCGCAGTCTATGATGATAGATGTGTCACCCTGTGCAGTATGATGTTGTATCCAGGCAGCAACAGTGGCAACCTGGACAGTGCAGGCTTGATCAGCATCTTAATTCTAATCAATTTCATCAAATAATGATCCCTTAAAATGAGTCACTCATATGCATGAGCCATCTAGTTTGACCAGCAGCTTCTCTTTGTTTCTACAGTTTGTGGCCTCAAAGAGGAACATCTTTCATCTGCCAGTCTGTAGTTTTGCAAATGGCAGGCCAGGCAGCAAGGACTGCAGCATCTTAAGTACGCTATTTCCATTTGACAAGCAAGGCTTGTTAGACCCTTCCCACCTTGTTAGTCACTGAGTCCAAGTTGACCAACCCCAAAAGGGAATAACAGGCTAGAGAATCAGAAAGTGTCCTGGGAAGGTGTTAAGTTTCAACAAGAGGCCAGTAAAAAACTAAAAGCTGCTTTTCAAAAGGGGTTTACAGATAACTCTCTCAGGGAGGCAAGAGTCCAAAACCCTCACGGGTACCACTGGTAAAGGCTGTCTCCTTTTGCCAGAGACTCCGTAAAACAAAATCCCCAGTCACAAACACTAGTACCTGAAAGGAGTCATCGGGGTTGTGGAACCCCAAAGATGTTAACTCCCCCTGCCTAATGTGGCTCTCTCATATTGGGAGATCCCCTACTGACTCTCATTGGATAGAGAAGTACAGTATGAAACATCAATTCCTACTATTCATTCAGATGTAGAAGCCACAACAATACATAGAATTATACCAAAGTGCCCACAAGGAAATGTTAGCCTCCCTTCCTAACTGAACCCTACCCAAACCACATTATTTGAGTTAGGGAGTACCCATCCCCCAATGGTAGGAATGTGACTTGGGTGCCTATATCTAAGTCATAAAAGTTTGAGCCCTCACCTCCCCAGCCTACTCGGGTGCCTGTGGCCTCTGTTCCCCCTTGAGACAGCAAGACCTTGGCCTCACATCTTATCACCTTTATTCTTCAGTCAGCAGAGGTTGGAGTAGATATACAAACTAATTCTCTGTATTACAGCCCTATGTGTTCTGTGAAAAAGGCAGATGGCTTAATGGATACTTACTACAGATTATCACAGTCTGAAAGAAGTAGTACCATACACAGCCTCAGCAGTTCCAGACATGATACTAGAAATACTAGAAAAGGTGTAACGAGCCAGAGGGGACTGGTTCTCAGTGACTAATTTTGCTAATGCCTTCGTTCAATCCCAAATTTTAAGAGTCTCATGCAATATGTATTCACGTGGGGAGGGTCGCAATTTACATTTACTGGTTTGCCCCAGCTTACTATCATAGTTTGATTAGAAAAGAGTTGGATTTGATACAGATTTCAAGTGTTATAATATACTGTATTAATGACATGACACTGCAATTCGAGCAGCTGTCTTTGAACAAATTTCCTGACATTTGACCTATGACTACATGCTCAAATTCTCCTTACTATCCAGAAATAGGCATTTGTTGCCTAGTTGACCTAAAGTTGCTCAACATGCTTGCTACAAATACAAAGGATTTCTTTCAAGGCCCATTAATTGCACCATAAGGTGCTTATCCTTTCTCTTCCAGAAAGCAGTGTCTCTATCAGCTCTGACCCTTGTCATTAAAACTGTCAAAAGATCTGAGAGGTTACCTTACTTGAATGCTAACATGTTAGCCTGCCACAGTTTCATGGATGCTGGAAGCTGACATGAAACTCCTGGGTCAGAAGCAAAGAACTTTATTAAAACTCACAGCAACAGCAGTGCCCAGAGTAGAAACGTTCTTGTGCCATTTTCCTGAGTTCCAACACTTACAGGATAATAGAATGCCAGGTGACACCTGTATACTGTGAATTGCATTATAGGAAGGCAACTCTGAACTTAGGGAACTCAAATATTTTATAATGCACAAATCATGCTTGTTCATTTGCTCCAGAAGGCAACATTATCTTTATTTTCCTGAACAGTAAGTATAGCTGACCTGTGTTCGGGAGGGAGATGCTATCTCTATTTCCAAGGCTGTAAACAAACCTTTCCTTTGCTCCAGTGTGAGACACTATCTTCCTGTTCACTGAACAACCCACCTTGAAAAGATAGTCTGGAACAAATATAGTCAGCGCTTCTGTTACCAAGACATGCAAAGATCCACATATGTTTATCTCCCAACAATGACTAAGTTTCTTCAGGCCACTACCCCATCAAATAAGCTAATACAGGAAGCTAATCCCAGCTACATAAATCATATTCCCAGTCCATTTTTTGTGAACAAAGGCTTTGTGAACAAAGGCTTCTTCTAAACAAAGTTTTTGAAATCTGATAAATATAACTCATTTTTAACAAATAAAGAAATATGTGCATTCTAAAAGCACAAAAACATCTATTCAAAATGCCTTACCATTTACTTTCCTCTATTTCTCTCTGGAAAAGTGAGCTCTTGTGTTTAATAACATAAGTGAGCTCCAAATGGCTTACTCTAGAAAATGAGGTCCAAAAATTAGTTTTGTGATTCTTTTTTCTAAAATACTGGCCCCCCTTTCTCTGTTCTAGTTTCCATTCCATACATAACATTATTTGTGAAAACCTATCTGGATATTGCAGGAATATTGGGACCATAATTTCATAAATAGAACATCTAAACTTGTGAACAAACTGTTACCCAGCTGCATACTGCTGTGAAGAGACTATTTTGGGGTCTTTGATGAAAAAAGTGTTTGCTGGATTTGTTCTGCAAAACTTGTCACTAATCCACATCCTACCAAGTTCTTCTTACAGTAAGAATTTTACATACCAATTCAATTAAGGCCATTATGTTTCATTTTTTCCTGTATTAGAGAAATAATGTTACATATTCCATAAGCTTTAGAAAAAAGTATTCATAACTCACTACTTCACTTGAATTGAACAGCTACCCATTTGTTTAATGTATCACACAAAAGGAGTTTCTCTGATCTAAGAATTATTTTTAAATAACTGTTCCCTTATAAATAAGTATTTGTAAAGTAGATAAAGTACTTTTACAAGCTTGCTAACCATAAACCTACTTTCCAATTCCTCTCCTAGATGTTAGTCATCTTCCATGTAAATGAAAATTTAAATGGTGTAACATCACTCAACAATATAAACTTTTCTGGCAAGACGCACTACAATTTGACAAAATGTTTGAATAGTCCTCAAATATCATTCTTCTCCTGAATTGAATGACTAAAGCTGCACAAACTGATTATAAAGTAAAATTTAATAGATTATAAAATTTTAGATCTGAATAATAAAATTGGCTTCATTCATTAAAACTTTATTTCATGGCAGAGTTATGCAACTAGAATCCAATATAAGTTCTGGGTTAATCAGTCTTTCACCAGGGTTGTAAGGCATAATCGATTCCATTTGGGGATCTCTTACTTAAACTTCGCAGGAATTTTGTAGGTCAAGACATAAGTTATTCAAATACTCTTACATTTTCAGTAATCTCTCCTTTTGGAATGCAGTTAGACAATTTTTAAAACTACTAAAGTTTCATTCATTTTTGCTAGTTTTTAGATAAGTAGCTTTAATATGTCACAGGCTCTTTTTTATTGATATAAAGTTAAACAGTGTTATGTCAATTACCACGTACAATGTGTTGATTTGATACATTTATATATGATTACCACTGTAGAGTTAGCTAACACCTCTATCACATCACATAATTATCATTTTTTTGTGGTGAAAACATTTAAGATCTAGTCTCTTAGCAACTTTAAAGTACAGAATACAGTATTGTAGACTATAATTACTATGCTGTGCATTAGATCACCAGGACTTATCTATTGGTTTCAAGACTGTACCCTTAAACAACATCTCTCCAAGTCTCCCACCTCCCAGATCCTGGTGACCACCATTTTACTGCTTCTACAAGTTCAGCTCTAGGGATACAGACAACAAAACTGATACCTATCCTGAGCTGACACTGTAGTGAGGAATGGGAGTGACAGGACATGAATAATAAATGTAAAATTTAATTACCGGCATTCCTCAGAGATATTGTAGGTTCCATCCCAGACCACAACAACAAAATGAACATCAATAAGTGAAGTCACACAAATTTTTTGTTTCCCAGTGCATATAAAAGTTATGTTCATGCTATACTGTAGTCCATTTAAGTGCTATAGCATTATGTCAAAAAACAAAATCAATGTACATACTTTAATTTTAAAATACTACTAAAATAGGCTATCCATCATCTGAGACTTCAGTTAAGTCATAGTAGTAACAAAGATAATTCATCACAGATCACCATAACAAATATAATAACAAAAAAGTTTGAAATATTGAGAGAATTACCAAAATGTGATATAGAGACATGAAGTGAGCAAATGCTGTTGGGAAAAAAAAAATGGTGTCAAGAGACACTCAAAGTAGGGTTGCCACACCTTCAGTTTGTTAAAAAAAAGAAAAAGAAAAAGCAATATCTGCAAAGCATAATAAATGAGGTATGCCTGTATGTAGTATGTTAGATAATAATAGTCATGAGAAAAAGGAAAAATTGAATAAAGTAAGGAGAATAAGAAATAATAGAACAGAATAAGGCAAGGTGGGGTTGGGGCTGGCGGACTACAATATTCAATAAAGAACTAGAGTAGGTTTCACTGAGAAGTAAGAACTTTATAGGGATTGTTAAGACATTTCAAAATATTGATAGACAGGAATCAAAATAATGGATCTATATCATCCCTTTAAAATGATATCCTTATTTTTTTATTAAACTTTCCCAAGAGTTTAATCCTAGATCTAATATAGGATTTTTGTTAGAAATATAGATAAAATCTGTACAATTAAAATGCATCAATATTTTAATGTGAACTCTTAGAATTAACTTTCATATATATAACATACAGCAATGTTAATTATATCTACCATGTTGTACATTACATCCTCAGCACTTATAACTGGAAGTTTGTAGTACCTTTTGACTGCCTTCATCCAATTTCCCCTCCCCCCTCCATATGAGATGATGGATGTTCACTAAACTTAATATGATAATCATTTAATGATTATCATTATGCTGTATACCTTAAACTTATACAGTACTGTAAGTCAATTATATCTCAAAACTGGAAGAAAAACTGCTGTATTTTATAATCGTATATAATACAGTTATGTTATATAATAGAAACTCTACCCATGCAAACATAACAGAATTGGAAGGTAATATGTAAAAAAGATTTTTATCTTTAAAAAAACCTGAAGAGTATATATATCAAAAATAGGTTTAAAATACTTTAACCTGATATAAAATGAATAGAGGACATATTCTCAAAAAAAAAGAACTATATACGAGTTATAAACAATATATAGCATACAGATACCCATAAATGAAAAGTTGCAAACTGTAATTGTGGGATATTCCTTTTTACTTAGAAAATTTGCAAATAATTTTTAAAAGGCAATAGTCAATGTTGGGAAATATTTTGCGATAAACTAATATGCACTACTAATAAAAATGCAAGTAGGATAAACCTTTCTGGAAAGCAATCTATGTATAAAGAGTCCTTGTATGATAGAGTAACAATCATTCAGTTTTTTTTCAAAAAGTACTTAACAGAACATGCTCACAACATGACATAAAATCAAAAATCCAAATCGCAAAATCTCGAGTTTGTACAATGCACGTAAATATGTTTGTGAAAATAAACGTAGATGAAATATACATGACTCTAGAATTCAGTTTCATTTATTTATGCAAATAAATTCTTTCAGGGCTAATCTGAATCATGCCTTAGGGGTTATAATACAGGCAGGAATAACAGTGACCAACAATAGCCAACTGCCTAGCAACCAAAGCACAGCACAACTTTTTCTGTTCTGAATTTCATGTTATATATGTAATACTTCATGTCAGTTTAGGAAATTTTTTCATCAGTCCTCCAGAGAAATTTACCCACTAGTATCAGTGATTAAATTGAAGAGCTAAAATAAAGAGATCATTTTACTTTTATGTACAAACTTAGGGAACTAATTTGGCAGAAGTTCAGCTCTATTACCAGAACAACGCTATTACCTTGAAGGATTCTGCTTCCTTATATGCTTAAAAAGATTTAGAGAAGTGTTTCAGTGAGGGCCCTAGGCAGTGTTACAAAACTTTTCGTTGGAGATAAAATGTTAGTGAAAATTCAAAATGGTATTAATTTGTGATATGATGATATATCTAGAAAACATGCAACTTAACAAATATGCTTCAAGGAAAAACCACTAGCCTACACAGAGTGAAGGCACCAGTGCAAATAAGTGTTAAGAGCTTTATGAAGCATTTCTATTTTTATTATGTAAGTTTTATTATGTAAGTTTGGTTTAGCTGTTAAGTAGATATGAAAGCGTTTATTTCTGAGCTAAAGAGACTCAAAAAAGTGGATTAAAGGCTAGCGTAAGCAATCAATAGGGAGAAAATATGTTCATTAGCATACAATATATGATCTGTACTTCAGCAATTATCATTCATTATCAATTACCATAGCTTTGGTTTTACAGGTCTGGAGCAGTTCACAGTAGATGTTACTATACTAATGATGCAGAGTTTATTTTGGTGTCAAATTAATTTTAATACCTCCATAAATTACATTTGCCCTAAGTTTGTAGATTCATAAAAGGCCTGAAGGGATCAATTAAACTACTGCATTATGTAGTAGAAACTATATGTTCAGGCTATAGCCTTTTTAAAAGTCACATTGGTATGAGAATGTTAATGCTACTTTTTTGATCTACTAATAAACTCCATTCATCTTGAGATAATTTTCCTTCAGAAAACTTTTATATTAGTCATTTTCACTTCTTTCCGTTTCCAAACATTTTCACAAATCTTTTAATAAGATTTGGATTTTTTTCTCTTTGTACAATTTTGTATAATAAAAGACAAATGTAAGCCTAGTAAAATTTTCAGCAGAAAGTTGCTAAAAACAAACAACTATCCAAAAGAAGGGAGGGAATGTTCTGGAAAGCAAGGCCAATTTCACTAAAAGTAAACAGTCTTGGAGTTGAAATATCCAAATACAAATATTGGCCATGTTGGATATGAGTGAAAAAAAAAGCGATAGGGGTACAGAGAGAAGTATGTTGAATGTCTGCTATCTAGTCAGCACTCTGTCAGGCAATGCATACTAATCTCTTATTCAGTCCTCAAATAAAGTATTATTTCCAATGTACAAGTGCAGATCTAAGACTCACTATTCACACAATGTGGTCAAGATCACCCAGTTAAGAGATAATAACACCAGCTTTTGAAATCCAAATCTCTCTAATCCTAATGAGGTTTATATAAAACATGGTTCAGACCGAAGACTGAGAAAAAATACCTATAGGTGCCAGCAAGCAAAGGTGTGCTCAGTGATCAGTGAGGCCAACAAAGGATGTGGGAGCTGCCTGGAGGGGCTTCCACTAGACTTAAACTATTTTTTTTTACTCTTAGTTATTTTATGTTTGTATATATTTATCAACTCCTTGTACCTGTGCCTCTTATACAACTATAAAAGTAAGCCAAATTTACAAATAATATTATAAAATTAAGAAAAGACCTATAGGGAAATATAAACATGCTGTGTTTTACATTTATTCAGACACAATTTTACTTGCTATATAAACTCATGCACATACATGTATGTATATATATGTTTTATAATTTAGATAGATGTATAGATAGATTTATGAACAGACTTAAATGTTATAGGCATTTAGTTAGGGAATATTTATTTTTAAGTACTCCAAATTCCTCAGAACAGTTTGGACAAAATTACCTTTTTAGATTCCTTGCAGCACCACATATCATATCATCGGAACTGTTATTTAATTAGACTTTTAAATATTCTAGAACTTATTCTAAAAGAGTATTTCTCTTCAAAACAAACTCATCTTAGGAAATTGTTTTCTATAAATTAGAAACGTTTTCTATATATATTTTCTATATATATTTCTATATATATATAGAAGTGTTTTCTATAATACCTCTATCTTTTAAAATACTTTTTAAACTTTTAAAAAGAAGGCAGTTTTAAAATAGAATAGATATATTGTATATAATGAAATATTATATCAAAATTACTTACATTGCTCCAACTATTAATATTTTATTATATTCTAATAATTTAAAACAGAAGATAAAGATTTATTATTAAAAACAGGTTTTTGGTTTTTTAATAAACCATTGCCTTTGCAGATAATTTTAAAACAGAAGTTTGAAAATATTCATAATAATGGCAATAACATTGAAATAGGTGAACTTTCAACAGGTATTACTTTTAAAGGACAATGTTCATTTGAATAAGTATTTTACTATAGTTTTTGAAAAAGTCAAATATTGTTTCAGTCAAACATCATAGGATGGTCACAAAATATTTACTGACAGGCAAAGATAATTCAAAATAAAGTAAATAAATGTATTCATAAAGACAATTCCAAATTAATATATGAGTAACTTTGAGAAAAAGAAACTGTCCCTAAGTGAAGAGTGTGATGAATTACTGAAAAAGTTCAAGCTGTGAAGGTCACATATGAGAGAGTAGGCTAAACTGGGGGGGCAGATATTTTAGACATTATAATCATGTAGTCCAATGCTTAGTTAATTTGGAATGAAAACTCTGCATAATGAAAACTAGGTCTTAAAACTGGAACTCAAACATGTCATCTGAGGACAAAGAGAACTGTAGGAATCACGCAGTGCTACAGGGTAATGATTTGTTGACATATCAGTATCCAAAAGTTCAGATCCAATTCTCAGAATCTTTTTCTAAGTGTATTCCCATATGCCTTATAAGCTTTCGTTTATAGACTAGTCTTTTAGTTTTTGGGGTTATTTTTCACTAAACTTAAAAACTAAACAGAATATGAATCTCTCAATCACATATGTTTTTAAGTTGTTTGGTGTTCATTGAGATTAAATTAAATCATTAAAGAAAAAAGTACGATAAATTTGAGATTCACAAGACCATTTGGGATAAAAATGAGTAAATGTCAGCATAAAACTTCTAAATTTGGTATTTTCTTCTTTTCCAGTCAATTGATTCTTACAGAGAACTAATTCTTGTAAAGATCTTAGTTATCAAAAAAAATTCTTGACAAAATAAAAATGAATTGCACTAAATGCTTATTTGAACATAGTTTCTAAAAATACAAATACTATAACCTTTAAATAATTAAGCATTTTAAATCTCTGTATGAAAATATATAAGTAAACACAGATTATTATAATATGTAGCACATAAGTATGTTCAGAAAACTAGAACTTGGCATTGGGTGACTCAGACATAAATTACAAATTTTAACCTGGGAATCCAGTTTATCTACCTGACCCAGAACTTTCTAGTTTAAGAGATTAAAAAATACCATTGATATTTTAAACAGTGTTGAGATATAACTGATACATTTTAAATTATACATATTTTTGTTTGCTTATGTACAGATTTCCAGGTTTAGACTGTTACAAATTAAGCTGCTATGAACATTAGTGTACAAGTCTTTGTATCAACATATGCATCCATTTCTCCTAGGAATGGAATGGCTGGATCACACAATAGATGTATATTTTACTTTTCTATTGTAACATTAAATTATGTTTTGTACCAAATTATAATGACTATACTAACATGACTAGATAAATTTATGAATAGCTAATATTTGTCTAGCATTATTGGATGACACTAGATCTTTGAAAGTCTGTTCAAATTTTTATCTGACATTCTAAATTAGAATACTCTAACCACGAAAATCTGTAGTTTTTATTTTTTTGAATTTTAAGCTTATAGAAAAGTTGTAAAAGGGTACAAAAGTTTTCTTATATCTCTCACTCAGTTGCCCTAATATTAACATCTTTCATAAAGTTAGTGCAATTATCAAGAGCAAGAAGTTAACATTGGTACAATATATTAAGTAAAATAAGATCTCTCTTAAATCTCACCATTTTTTTGACTGATAACCTTTTCTCTTCTAGGACCTTATCTATATCACATTTAGTTGTCATTTCTCTGACTCCTCCAGTCTGAAACTGGTCTTTAGTCTTGCCTTTCCTCCATGACCTTGACACTTTTGCAGGGTATGATCAGTTATTTTGTAGAATGTCCCCTAATTTGGGTTTCTCTAAAGTTTTTTTTATGATTGGAATAAGTTATACACACTTGGCAATATTACCATAAAAATGATGTGTATCTTTTTAAGAAAAGAAAGTACCAATCTGTTTTCCAAAGTGTTTATGCCACTTGGCATTCCCATAGTCAGTGGTATCATCAGTCTTTTTAGTTTTAACAATTCCAGTGGTATGAAGTGGTATCTGTAGTGGTATGTTGAGCTTCCTTTCACGTGTTATATGCCACCCATATGTCTTCTTTGGTGAAGTGCCTGTTCAAACCTTTTATCCATTTTTAATTGAGTATTTTATTACTAAGTTTTAAGAGATCTTTATATGTTCTAAACACAAGTCCTTTGTTGGATATATACTTTGCAAATAATTTCTATCTATGGTTTACCTTTTCATTTTCATAATGTCTTTCAAATTGCAAATGGATTTTTTGGTCTAATATTGACATTTTTCTTTTATAGTTTGTGCTTCATTTTTAAGTAATTTTTACTAAACCCAAGATTTCTGATGTTTTCTTCTAGAAGCTTTACAGTTTTATCTCTTAAATTGGGGTCTATTTAAAATTATTTTCCATTTTAACAAAAATTGAGGTAAGATTGAGGTTCATTTTTTTGCATATGGTCATCAACCATTCCAGCATCATCCGTCACTATCTATATCAGGATAGAAGCATGTACTAGAAAAAAGCAGGTATGCAGTCCAAAAGCACTTTGAAATTCTCAAATATTCTTCTAATAACACAATATTTAATGGTTATATAGTTTACTGATCATATTCTCCATTGTTATCTACTTAGGGTATTTTCAAACTTTTGCCATTGAAAGTAAATTTGTGAAGAAGATATTTATAATATCTGTATACATATCTCTATTACACTAAGGCAAATTTCTAGAAATGTAATTTCTGTGTAAAATGACATATACATTTTTAAAGATCTTGGTATATACAAACAACTTACCTTCCACAAAGCTTATTCCACATTACTTCCCAACCAATATAGTATTAACGTTATTTTGTTTACAAATTTGTTAAGTAAAAAAAATTTTATTTTTTTTAAATTGCATGTTAAGTTACTGACTATACTAGAAAGCTACAGGAATCCAAACAGTACAGTACTGGCACAATAACAGTAATACAGATCAATGGAACAGGATAGAAAGTCCAGAGATAAACCCACGCACCTATGGTCACCTAATATATGATAAAAGAGGTAAGAATATACAATGGAGAAAACAGTTTCTTCAATAAGTGGTGCTAGGAAAACTGGAAAGCTACATGTGAAAGAATGAAATCTGAACATTCTCTAGCACCATACACAAAAACAAACTCAAAATGGATTAAAGACCTAAATGAAAGACCAATACTAAAAAACTCTTAGAGGAAAACATAGGCAGAACACTCGCTGACATAAATCACATAAATTGCAGCAAGATCTTTTGATCCACCTCCTAGAGTAATGAAAATAAAAACAAAAATTAAAAAATGGGACCTAATTAAACTTAAAAGCTTTTGCATAGCAAAGGAAACCATAAACAAAAAGACAACCCACAGAATGGGAGAAAATATTTGCAAATGAAGCAACCAACAAAGGATTAATCTCCAAAATATACAATCAGCTCATGCAGCTTGATATCAAAAAAACAAACAACCTAATCAAAAAATGGGCAGAAGATCTAAATAGACATTTCTCCAAAGAAGACATACAGATGGACAAGAGGCACATGAAAATATGCTCAACCTCACTAATTATTAGAGAAATGCAAATTAAAACTACAAGGAGATATCACCTCACACCAGTCAGAATGGGCATCATCAAAAAGTCTACAAATAATAAATGCTGGAGAGGGTGTGGAGAAAAGGTAACCCTCCTACACTGTTGGTGGGAATGCAAATTGATACAGCCACTATGGAGAACAGTATGGAGGTTCCTTAAAAAACTAAAAATAGAGCTACCATATGATCCAGCAATCCCACTCCTGTGCATATATCTGGAGAAAACCATAATTCAAAAAGATACACGTACCCCAATGTTCACTGCAGCACTATTTACAATAGCAAGGACATGGAAGCAAACTAAATGTCCATCAACAGAAGAATGGATAAAGAAAGTGTGGTACATATATACAATAGAATATTACTCAGCCATAAAAAAGAACAAAATAATGTCATTTGCAGCAATATGGATGGACCTAGAGATTGTCATACTGAGTGAAGTAAGCCAGACAGAGAAAGACAAACATCATATGATATTGCTTATACGTGGAACCTAAAAAAATGTTACAAATGAACCTATTTACAAAACAGAAATAGAGTCACAGATGTAGAAAACAAACTTATGGTTACCAAGGGGGAAAGGGGGGCAGAAGGGATAAATTGGGAGATCGGGATTGACATATACACACTACAATATATGATATAGATAACTAATAAGAACCTACTGTATAGCACAGGGAACTCTATTCAATACTCTGTAACAACCTATATGAAAATAGAATCTAAAAAAGAGTGGATATATGTATATGCAAAACTGATTCACTTGCTGTACAGCAGAAACTAAACACAACATTGTAAACCAACTATACTCCAATAAAAATTAATTTAAAAAAAGAAAAAATAGATTAGGATGGCTATTGTCAAAAGAAAAAAGATAACAAAGGTCGGTGAGATGTGGAGAAATTGTAACATTTTGTACACTGTTGGTGGGAAGGTAGAATGAAGCAGCTGCTATGGAAAAGAGTATGGCGGTCACCCCCAAAATTAAAAATAGAACTGCCATATGATCCAGGGATCACACTGCTGGGTATATAATCAAAGGAAATGAAATCAGTATCTCAAAGAGATATCCACACTCCTATATTCCTGGCAGCAGGTTCACAATAGCCAAGATATGGAAACAACCTAAATGTCCATTGATGGATGAATGGATAAAGAAAATGTTATTTATATATATATGTGTATGTGTGTGTGTGTGTATATATATATACACACACACACATACACATATATGAAAGAAGGAAATCCTGCTACATGCAACATCAATGAACTTGGAGGACATTGTGCTAAGTGGAATAAGCCAGTCACAGGACAAAGACTGCATAATCATACTTATATCAGGTATTTAGAGTAGGCAACATCATAAAAGCAAAGAGTATGTTGGTTGGTAACAGGAGCTGGCAGGAGGGGGAAATGAGTTGTTGTTCAAGGGGTATAAAGTTTCAGTTTTGCAAGATGAATGAGTTCCAGAGATCTGCTGTGCCTCTAGTTAACAGCATGGCATTGTACACTGAAAAATTTAACAGAGTAGTATTATTCAGTTCAGGAGTAGAGGTGAGGATGGTTAGGTGTGGGGAGGGAAGGAATTGTCTTTCTTCTCTGACTTCATTTCAGGGTTTTATTTTTATCTCATTTACTTCCCACAGAAACTTTGGAAAATAGTTTTTCTAATTCCCATTTCAGGGAGTTAGTTACTAATATTAACACAGTTCATCAGTGGCTGGGCTGGGGTTCAACTATGAATGTCTGACTCCAAAGTCAAATATCTTTCCAATATTGCCTCTTCTGCAATAAAGTGTTTTGAATCATTTAAAAATAAATAAAATAAAATTGCATTTGTTAAGTTATTGATATGGTCATTTTTTCATATATAACTAAATTTGCTTTTTCTTTTGTGAATGATTTTCTTAGGAGTCTCACAATTTTCCTACTGTTAAGAAAGCTAAACATATACCTAAAATATTGTCCCCCATGCTTGTTATATATGCTGCAAATCTTCCCCCCACAATTTGTTTGCCTTTCATAGTATTGATATGTAAGGCGTTGTCATACAGAATCCTTATTATTAGATACTTAGAGCTTTCACTTTTTTGTTTGTGCTTCTGTATGTAGAATAAAAGCCTTGAGACCAGCTAAAGCACCATGAGATCAGCTGAAGCGCCATGAGACCAGTTAAAAATATAATGACGTGGAACATTCTAACACAGTAAGTCAGAAAAACAGATTACAAAAAGAATATATCCAATATGAAAACAGTTGTATTTTAAGGACATTGGATTTTTCATCTTTTTTTCCCCGAATTGTTAATGACCATTGCTTTGTTATGGTGGTAACACAAGTGACTTTTTAAAAAACTTGTCTATTTCCCACATTTTCTATTATGAATTTTTATCACTTTATCATCAGAAAGTGATTATTAAAGAAGCCGAACAATCTTCCCCAGAATTTTTTTGGGGGGTATCATATACGTGTTAATAAAAGCTCTATCAACACTATGGCTTCTTAGTAAGTATTCTATTAAGTTTGCTGAATAAACTTTCCAAGTTTCCTGACATTCTATTAGGGTAACTGAACCAATATTCATTTCCAACTGTGTTAGATAAGAAAATAACATTTTTTCTCACATTACTTCAGCTATGTTCATGTACTGTGCCTTAAACACTTCAGATGTAATTCAATTCTATCCACATTATAGGCCTATTTAGTGACCTTGAGTCTATTTGAACCATAATGTTTTAAGTCAACTAAGTATGTATGAGATCTAGAATAAGAGAATATATACAAGCTAGCCAGGCTGCTGCTGTTTTATACTATTGCTACCATGCTGTTCTCTCCTGGGTGATGATTATCTCATTAACTTTTAAACCCGTTTGGAAATAATTTACTCAAAATTTAGGCTTAATTAAACATTATTTAGGGTCACTGTAACACCGGGAGCCAATCTTATTTAAATTTTAACTTTTAGAACTCTACCATAATAAGTAGGAAATCATTTATTTTGTAAAGAAAGAACATGACCCTATTACTCAGTTGTAATTAAGATGGATGTGAATCAACTCCTGAAATTCTTTGTGGCATTCGCTGCAAGCCATCACTTACTTGACACAACAGCCCGATTTTTCATTAATTAAGCAATGTGTTTGCTAACAGGATAGGTAGCAGTTTTTCCTATAATATTTCCAGGATGCCTAACAAGCAGTCACTAGTCAAATTTGGGGCGCAGGATTAGAAAAATTAGTTTTCCAGAGTTAGAGAATACAAGTGACTGTACTAGTACCCAGGGTCAGTGGATGTAGAAAGACTGAAAACTGACTAAAGTTCAAAGGATGATTTCTTAAGTGTGTCAGGAGACTTAACTCAACAGGGGTCACCGATGGAGTATGCTAACGCGAGTGACTAAAGTTTAGACAGAAAGAAATAATTATACACATTTTAAAATAATCATATTAGCATTCAGTGAGAAGTTAGTATGAATCCAAGGTAACTGCCTAAGGATGAAAGAGTCTAGTATTCAAAACACGAGGCACTGTGCTATGAACTGCAGAGAGACTGAGATATATTGAATAGAATCTGGTTTGACATACTTTACTACCTATGTGTCTTTGAGAAAGTTATTTTACCAGGTGCCTCAGTTACACATTCGTACTTTAATATAGACAGAAGTTTAAACCAGGTAATCTCTTCAGAGATCTCCAGGTAATCTCCAGCTCAACTGAATCCTAAAACAGCAATGAACAGAGAATGTACTCAAACAACAGCATCTGCTTACTTGAAAGATTAAATTAAAAATCTTTAAACTATAAAATTTTAACAATGGTCCCCCTCTCCTCTCCCTAGGCAATGGGATTATAGATGACTTTTATTTTTCCCTGTACTTGCTGCATTGCTGTCTTTTTTTTTTGAAATCAGGGTTGGGGGGAATAGTAATTACTTTAAAAAGGGATAAAAGAAAACTCAGTCATATCAGAACCTTCTGGGACATTAGATTTGGAATTAAAACTTGGACAAGTGATTCTGATTTTTAGCTAGACCCTAAGGTACTGGTGCTCTTTCTTGGCTTCACTTTATAATCACTTGTGGGAGCTTACAGAAAATATCCATGCCTCAGTCCCATCCCATGGGATTTCAATTTAATTGATCTGGTATGTGACCCAAATATTTGCCTTTTTTAAAAGAGCTCTTCAAATGATTCTATTGTGTAGTCAATAGTAAGCAATACTTCTCTGAAACAGAACTAAGAATTAGTATTGTCTGAGATATGATACCTTTTGGACAAAATAGCTGGAACAATTTGCTACTTTAGAAAATGTAGCATCTGAGGATTATCTAACCTCCATAGACCAAAATTTTTTTAAAAGGAAACTAATTATTTTTTACATGCTGGGAAATAGAATATTAGAAGCCCCATCTTTGAGAAAGGAAAGTATATCAGAAATATGTCTCCCAGAAGGGAATTATCCATAACTAAGAAGTGGGCACAATGCACATCACCAGGGTCTTGAGGAATATCATTTATTCAGACACTGAATTATAATTTTCTTCTCTGTGCTAGTAACTGAAACTAAACACCAGTAAACTGAAAAATTTTTAGACTTTTACCACCTAATCAAAGGGAAATGTGTCAAATGATTAGTGTCTTCTGCATGTCTTATTTATTCTTGACACTTATTATACACCAGTAACCATATTCTTACAAATGCCATCTTATTTTCATTCATTTATTCAATAGTGATTATCTATCACATACCAGATATTAGGGACGATACTAGAGATGTAAGCATACATTACAATTTGCAAGATAGTGGAGAAGTAAATGGGAGACTTGAATGCCATATGGTCAATGCTAGAATCAGATGAGCCCTGAGTACCAGAGGGCCCATATAGGAGAAACACACAACCCAGTCATGAGGGGCTAAGTTTTCCCAGGGGCATTTTCAAGTTAAAAAAAAAAAATCCAACTTGAAAGAAAGCTAATATTTAATCAAATGAGTCAGGGAGAAAAGGAAAAAGTAGGTGAGGAGGTAAGGAAAAGATCTGGAAGGGTCACTGCTATAGGGCAGATGCATGAGTATATACGGTTGTAGAAAAGAGAGCACGGCATTTCCATGGAAAAGTAAGTTATTCAGCTCACTGAAGTATGTATGAATTATAGTATGGATTGCTGTATTAGGGTTCTCAGAGAAACAACCAATAGGTAATCTCTTCGCCCTCTCTCTCCACACACAAATATTGAATGAGGCCCCACCCACATTGAGGTCAATTAGTTTTTCCTCAGTCCACTGATTCAAATGCTCATCTCAGAGAAACACATTCACAGATACACCCAGAAATATTTAATATGGGTATTCCATGTATCACTCAAGTTGTCACATTAAATTAAACAACATATTAATGAAGAAAAAGACAAACAGAGTCAGATCAGATCTTAATTGGCTCCAGGAAATTTGGGTTTTATTCTTAGGGCAGTAGGGAAATACTCAAGGACTGAGGAGAAGTAAATGATTGGATTTTCATTTTAGAGAGGTTGTGCTGACTCTTGGGTAGAGAATGGGTTGGAGGAGGGCATGGTTAATTTCAGGAGACCAGTTGTGAAGCAGTTGTTATCATCTAGGTAAAATATAATAATAATAGCCAGTATTAAAGTAGCAGCAGTTATATTTCTCATCCTTACTTTCTGATATAGTTATAATTATTCCCTTTTGACAGATAAGGAAACTGAAGCTCAAAATATTTTAGTAACTTACAAATATCACAGCTAATATAGGCCCGGATTGAGATTTGATCCTAGAATTATTGATATCAAAGCCTAAACCTTGGTATAAATGAGAGAATTGATAAGTGGCTAGAAATGAGTGCTATATTTATCTAACACCATAATTCATTCATTTTTGTTCAATCAAAACATTTCATAAACATATATTGAGCACTCACCGTTTATAGCTCTTCATGCCAGGATTTTACAGAAATAAAAGTGAATGAGAGGGCTTCCCCGATGGCACAATGGTTAAGAATCCGCCTGCCAATGCAGGGGACACGGGTTCTATCCCTGGCCCTGGAGGATCCCACATGCCACGGAGCAACTAAGCCCATGCACCACAACTACTGAGCCTACCTATGCGTCTAGAGCCCGTGCTCCACAACAAGAGAAGCCACGACAATGAGAAGCCGGCTCACTGCAACGAAGAGTAGCCCCCACTCTCCGCAAGTAGAGAAAGCCCGCACGCAGCAATGAAGACCCAACACAGCCAAAAATTTTAAAACAATTAAAAATTTTAAAAATGAAGGAGAGCATTGCTCTCAAGTGTTCAGTAAATAAGCCCAGTCTTTTTGCTGTAGGGATTCTTATCTTATGGGTTGCCTAATTATGAGTTAATTTCATAAGCTAACAGACGCTTCCTGTTTATCAGGTAACAAAGATTTTATGTAGAAGCTCTGCATAGTATTTATTAAAGTGGTATGCCACACATATTTTGTGCCAGATGTTCTACATTACTAAATATACACTCTCCATATGCTCTTCGAGATTGAATGAATCCTAAAATCCAGACTGAACGAATCCTAAAATACTACGGTTAAATAATTTATAGATAGAATGGCTACTGACTTTGGATAAAATAAATTTTAAAGGAGTTGTATTTTGAAATATAGAGATTGCCAATAATATAGCATATCTGAATATAAAGTTGATAAATCCTTTATTGGTATACAACTACAGTGTAGTCGGCGGATCAAATAACTGCCTAAAGTTTAATATACATTAATTCTTTTCTGGGAAAATATATATCCTCCTCAACATTTTTATAATTTCCCCAAAATCTTATTCCCAGTATTTAGCCCTCCTTTTTCCTTTTAAAAAGCGGAGACTTTACCTTCAATAACGCTCAATTTTCTTACCTTTACTTTATATTTCCCATTTTCCTGAAAATAAGCCTACATGTAGAAGACTGATGTAAAGGGCATTTCTTCTCTCAGAAAAATTGTTGTTATGGATTGAATTATATCCCCCCAAAACTCATATCAGATTCTTATCTCCAGTATCTCAGAATGTGACTTACTTGGAAATACGGCTCTTAACAGATGTAATTAATTAAGATGAGGTCATTAGAATGGCTCATAATCCAGTTTGATTGGTGCCCTTATAAAAAGGGAAATTTGGACACAGACAGGGAGAACTCCACATGAAGATGAAGGCAGAGATGGGGTGATTCTTCTGCAAGCCAAGGCCTGCCAAAGCTTGCCAGCAAACCACCAGAAGCTAGGGGAGAGGTAGGGAACAGATTCTGTCTCATGACCCTCAGAAGCAATCAATCCTCTGACACTTGGATCTTGACTTCTAGCCTCTGAACCACGAAACAATAAATTTCTGTTGTTTAAGCCACAAAGTTTATGGTACTTTGTTACGGCAACCATAGCAAACTAACACAGGAATGAACTGTAAAGAATCAGCTATTCTGCTTGTAATTCATTTTACTTGCTGACTCCCCTAGATAGCAAATCTCAGATTAATTTAACTTTTCCCTGTAATACTACTACTAGCAGGATACATATGAAAATCAGAAGTAACAATAAGTATTTAACAAAGACTTTCCATAGAAATATTAATTCCATAGGATATGATAAGTGTTAAGTGAAAAAGCCTTTGGACAGCAAACCATTTGGGAAAGCACCAAGTTAAAATTAGATTTCTCTGTTACAGGATTTTTCAGAGTCCTTCACATGTTAAAATGTATTGTGAATTAACCAGAGAAGATGACCTCATAAGGGTAAAAAGCATACTCTAATGCAGTTACCTTGACATGGCTATTTTGATGCAATCATTTTTAAGCTGTGTCTAAATGACACTGTCAAAATAAAAATATTTATAATGTATTCAGCAAACAACTCAAACAAGCATTTCATAACTAAGGGTACCCAAAGTATAGGGAACTTTCACTTTTTACTTCATTTCTGTATCATTTGAAATTTTTGTAGGTATGACTTACTTTTAAAAGCAAGAAAAACTATTTTAAGGCTTTTCAGAATTATGTGTTTGTTCTATCCTTCAAAACCTTCAATATAAGTGGTTTAATATTATAAACATATGTATGTATATGAGGATGTATGTGTGTATATATGTATATGTATACATATGTATTTTTATCAAATATGTATGAAAAAGGTGTTATATAAAGAGCATGTATGTTTTCCAAATCATCAAATGGATAATATAAGAACCAGTATTATATAGATGTACTAACTGAATGACAAAGTATAAGTGGGATTTCCACTTTTAGTAATGGGTGACTATGTTATTTGGACCAGCCCTTCCATTAAAGGCAATTACATAAGCAAGATAAGCTTATTACATTGTGTGTGTGTATATATGTGTGTGCATGTGTGTGTGTTTTCTCTAAGCATCAAAGAGCTAAGAACTAAAGCATCGACGTGAAGAACTACTGGGTCAAGATCCAGGAAAAGATAGGAAGGAATGTAAGAAGGTGAGCTGAAATGTCAGGTTATATTTTCTTGGGGTGTTTCTATTCAGTAACAAGCAGTGCTTCCGAGAGCCATGATGGCCCAGGGAGACAAAAGCTGTCTAGTGTCCACTGAGGATGGAACTCTAGTACACTACTCTATATGTTGAGCTGGAACTCAAAGGACTTCATCCTAGGAAAAAGGACAAACTGAAATTTAACAACTCCACACAGATAAGTAAAACCAGATAAAAATTACTTCACATACAGGGGAACTACATATAAATGGTGACCGACACTTCTCACTAGAAACACAATAGGCCAAAGACTATAGAACATCTTTTAAAGTCTTGAAAGAAAAAAAAAAACTGTCAACCTGAAGTTCTGTATCTAATTAACATTCTCAAAAATAAGGAGAAAACAAAGACATCACAATTTACAAAAGCTGAAAGAATACATTGTATAAAAGCCTTAACCATCATAAATGCTAATGGGAGTTCATTAAACAAATAAGAATATTATAAACTGTATGCCAATAAGTTACATAACTTGTATAAAATGGACAAAGGCCTTGAAAACTGTAACTTCCCAAACCTTATACATGAAATTTTCTAAAAATCTTAGTAGCTGTATACATTTTAAAACTGAATTTGTAAATACATTTACTAAAAATATCTTCAGAAAGAAGATTCCAAGCCCAAAAGGTGTCGCTAATGAATTCTACAAAACATGTGAAGAAAAAATAATTTTATACAAATTTTTTCAGAAAACAGAAAAAGAACATTTCTCAGTTTGTTTTATTAGGCCAGCATAACCCTAATGACAACAACTAAAATAGCACCAATAAAAAAATTATAAAACAATATTCCTCATAAACATTGACAGAAAATTAGTATTTGTAAATTACATCAAACAATATAGAAAAGGATGATAGATTGTGACTACATGAAGTTCATCCTAAGAATAAAGGTTGTTAAACTAAAACATTTTAAAATAATGTGATTAATTAAATTAGAAGAAATATTTGTCACAGTAGATGCAGAAAAAAGCACTTGACAAAATTCAATTCCTTTTCATGATAAAAATTCTCAATGACTGAAAATAAAAGGAACTTTCTCAGTACGATGAAAAGCATCTATAAAAAGCGTATGACTAATACACTTCATGGAGCAATTTTGAATGCCTTTGCTCTAAAATTGAGACAAGGCAAGATTACTTCCCCTAAGTTCAAAATGACTCTCACCACTTTCATTCAATATTAAATTCAAAGCTTCAGCTAGTTCAATATGGCAAGAAAAAAATAGGAAACATTAAAATTGTCCTTATTCAAAGACACTGTCTATGTAGAAAATCTTAAGGAATCTACCAAAAAAAAAAAAAGGATTCTACTTACATGGGTGTGGGTGTATGCTAAAACTCATCAACCTCACTTTATATTACATAACTTACAACTCAACAAACCTGTTTTTGAAAAAATGTCAATGTAACTCATGCATGGTCACATAGTAATAATTCTGCTACTGCTTCCTGACTAGCATTCAAAACTAACGTACAATCTAAATTTTCTAGGACATTAATGTTCTAGGAAACATCACAACTAATGAAATAAAGAAAACAAATGGGCAGAGGCAGAAGTTGACTGTAATGCAATTGCAACAAAGGCCTCAGCTCACCCCATGGGGCCTTCAGTTTTCTGAAACTGAGTCAAAAGGGCTGGACCTTCTTACCCATTAACCGGTAATGAACTGTGGTGGCTGTCTCCATAGACAGGGCATAACCTTAAGTGATGTAGCTCTCTTAGGCCAGAGGAAATTACTGGAGAGGATCTCAACTATGAGACTTTGGCAGGAGTTAGGAATGTAAGTGTCTCATACCTAAAAAATCCATTCAAGTCCAACTCTTGTTGCTCTCGAAAACATTTTGTATAATAACTGCACCCCGTCTGGGAATAGCTCCACCAGTATTCTGGTTGATCTTCCTATTTCTGGTTGATCTTTCTTCCTCTAGTATTCTGGTTGATCTAAGAAGATGGGCTAAATAAACAGTTGGTCTTGAGTGTTTAAATGGTACTTATCTCCCCATTTATACTTTCTAGATTTCCTCATCCTTGGCTCATCCTCCACTGCCCTAGGAGGCTTATCTGGTGGAGGGGTTGGGGCTGTGACCCAGACTCTCAACCATAAGGAATATGAGCTCCTAGTCATCATGCCTTTCTCAGGCTGCACTTGTCAATTTATCATCAAAATTGAGCCTAAAAATATGAAGAAATCACATGTTTTCCTAAGAGATCACATGTTTTCCTCACATATGCTAACCTGCCTGCACTATTTAACAGCATCACTACATCCTCCTGTTAATCAGAGTCAATTATTCCTATCCAGGGTAGTAACTGTTTTCCTTGATCCTGTTCTCTTGGCCCAAGGAGCCCAAATATACCATAGTGTTCAGCTATGGCATAAAGTTTAATATGCTCTTACTATGTGTCCTCTGATAGAAGTAACCTCTCTCTGAGAAGCAGGACCTCTAGATTCACAGGGGCTGGAGCCACGGGGATGGGCAACACACATTCCTCCAGTCCCTCACAGGTAACAATGGAATACAGAGCCAATCCCACTTCCACCCCTTCAGAGCCCATGTATCATAACTGTTGAACACAGCCCTGAAAACAATCATAAAGAGAGGGAATCCACTAAGTCCTGGAGTTGCATCTTAGAGTACAGTACACACATCCTTGCAACATTTTATCTCAAGTTAGCATCTCAGCTGCACCTTCAGACAGCCGTTTCATCATTGTATCAGGATACATAATCGTATCCCCATTGCTGGAACTTTTTCTATGAAGTTCCTTCTGGCTCTATTTATACCCAGTCCTCTACTTACCACTGCCACTGGGCACAGGCAAGGGCAGAGGGAATAAATAAGTTGTAAAAGCAGGGGGCTCAGACCCCATGTCCAGTGTTGTGTGGGTAAAAATGTCTAAAAGCTGGCTCTCCAGATTAAAGAAGCCCCAGAGTTAGAGCATTTTACAGTTTCCTGGGTGTAAATATGCCCACCACAGCTGATTTCAAGCTACCAGTGTGACTTCACTTAACAGGTTTGGGAAAACATGTTTCTCAACAGCACCTCTCACTTACGGCACATCCACATGCACATGGGGGTGGAGAAGACCTGAATGGGCAGCTGTATAATTCTCTGCATGGATGATATGGCCTTCTTCAAAACTTTAAGTGTATGCATTTTGATTCTATTGAAGCTTGACAAACTCCACATGGTGCTCTTTCCCACCCCAGAAAACTGTAATATCACACTGTCCACTGGGTTGTATAGCCTAAGTGGCAAGCTTGTTTTATCACAGACCAAATCTGATAAGAGCCTTTTCCAGCTCAAGGTCCAACTCAAAGTAGACAGTCCTTGATGTCACGTGATAAACAAGTCAATGAAGCATTCCCAAGCATAAGAAAGTTTGTATTCAGAATGCAAATGCCCACCAGGGAATTGTACTTACTTCTTAGGAATGAGAGGTGAGAGAAGTGAAAATTTATCTTTTTTTTTTTTTAAATTGAGGTATAACTGACTTGCACCATTGTTAGATTCAGGTGTACAATATAATGATTTAGTATTTTTATACATGACAAAATGATCACAAGTCTGGTTACTATGTCACCAAAGTTATATTTTAACTACATTCCCTATGTTGTGCATTACGTTCCTGTTATACTTTTTAACTGGAAGACTGTACCTCTTGATCTTCCTCACCTATTTCACTCATCTGCCTACCTGCCTCCCATGTGGCAATCACCAGTTTGTTCACTGTATACATGAATCTCTTCCCCTTATGCTCATTTGTATTCTTCAGATTCTACACAAGTGAAACCATATGCTATCTTACTCTAACTTATTTCACTTAGCAAAATATTCTCCTAGGTTCATCCATGTCATCGCAAATGGGAATATTTTTATGGCTGAGTATATATACATCTTTATTCAAATATTGATGACACAGGTTGATTCCATACCTTGGCTATTATAAATAAAGCTGCAATGAATATAGAGGTGCACGTATCTTTCCTAATCAGTGTTTTTGTTTCCTTCATATAAATACCCAGAAATGGAACTGTGGGACCATGTGGTCATTCTATTTTAATTTTTTGAGGAACCTTCAATAGTGTTTTCCATATTGAATGCACCAATTTACATTCTCACTAACAATGAATGAAGGATTCCTCTTTCTTCCCACCTTACCAAGACTTGTAATTTCTTGTTGTTTAGGTGTAAGTTGATTATTCAAGATTGTTCTTATTTGAGGTAGACTTGTACTACACAAACTTTCCTCTTAAAATTATTTTGCTGTGTCCCATACATTTTTGGATTGTTGTGTTTTCACTTTCATTTGTCTCAAGGCATTTTTTAATTTCTTTGATTTCTTCAGGGACCCATTGGTTGTTTAGAAGCATATTGTTTAGTCTTCCCATGTTTGTGTTTTTTGCAGTTTTTTCCCCTTGTAGTTGATTTCTAGTCTCATATTGATGTGGTCAGCAAAGATACTTGACATGATTTAAATCTTCTTAAATTTATTAAGACTTGTTTTGTGGGTTAGTATGTGGTCTATTCTGGAGAGTGCCCCACACGCACTTGAAAAGAATGTGTGTTCTGCTTTTAGATGAAATGTTTTATATAAAGTCCATCTGGTCCAATGTATCATTTAAGGCTAGTGTTTCCTTGTTTTCTGTCTGATCTGTCCATTGATGTAGGGAACTTTAACACCCCACTTATTATTGTATTATATCAATTTCTCCCTTTATGTTTGTTGATATTTGTGTACTTGTTTCTCCCTTTACATTTGTTGATATTTATGTACTTCGGTGCTCCTATGTTGGATGCATATATGTTTATAATTGTTATATCTTGTTGAATTGATCCCTTTATCATTATGTAATGTCCTTCTGTCTCTTATTACATTCTTTGTTTTAAAGTCTATTTTTTAATGATAAGTATTGCTAGCCCAGCTATATTTTCATTTCCATTTGCATGGAATACCTTTTTCTATCCCTTCACTTTCAGTCTGTGTGTCTTCAGATCTGAAGTGAGTCTCTTCTAGACAGCATATATGTGGGTCTTGTATTTCTTACCCATTCAGCCACTCTATGTCTTTTGACTGAAGCATTTAATCAGTTTAAAGTAATTGATAGGTATTAATTGCCATTTTTTCATTATTTTCTGGTAGTTTTTGTAGTTATTTTGTGTTCCTTTCTTACTTTGCTCTCTTCGCTTGTGATTTGAGGACTATCTTTACTGTTACGTTTGGATTCCTCTCCCTCTTGTGTGTACCTACGTTTCTGGTTTGTCATTACCATGAGGTTCATATGTAAAAACCTACACACACACACACACAGTTACTTTAAGCTGATCATCTCTTAAGTTCAAATGCACTTTAACAACCCTGCACTTTTTACTCCATCTCCCATGCTTAAGGTTGACAACACTTCACAACTTTTTGTTTTACGTACCTTAACTACTTATGTACTGTGGATACAGATGATTTTACTACTTTTGTGTTTTAACCTTCCTACTAGCTTTATAAGTGGATGATCTACTACCTTTACTATATATTTGCCTTTACTATCACATTTTTCCTCTCATAATTTTCATATTTCTAGTTGCTGTCTTTTTTCACTTAGAGTAGTCCCTTTAACATTTCTTGTAAATTTGGTTTGGTGGTGCTGAACTCTTACCTCTTGCTTGTCTGTAAAACTTTTTTTTTTTTTTTTTCCCAGTATGCGGGCCTCTCACTGTTGTGGCCTCTCCCGTTGCGGAGCACAGGCTCCAGACACGCAGGCTCGGCGGCCATGGCTCACAGGCCCAGCCGCTCAGCAGCGTGTGGGATCCTCCCGGACTAGGGCTCGAACCCGTGTCCCCTGCATCGGCAGGCGGACTCTCAACTACTGTGCCACCAGGGAAGCCCTATAAAACTTTTGATCTCTCCTTCAAGTCTAAAGGAAAGCCTTCCCAGGTAGCCAACTTGGTTGTAGGGTTTTTTCTTTTCACTTTGATTATCATGCCACTCCCTTCTGGCCGCCAAAGTTCTGCTGAAAAGTCAGCACAATGTCTTATGGGAGTTCCCTTGTATGTAACTAGTTGCTTCTCTCTTGCTGCTTTTGAGATTCTCTTTAATTCTTGCCAATTTAGTTATAATGTATCTCAGTGTGGACCTCTTTGGGCTGTTCTTGTTTAGGACTCTGCTTCTTGTAGCTGGACTATGTTTCCTTCTTCAGGTTTGGAAAGTTTTCAGCCATAACTTCATCAAATACATTTTATAACCCTTTATCTCTTTTCCTTTGGGAACCCCTATAATGCAAATATTTGTATGCTTGATGTTGTCCCAGAGGTCTCTCAATCTTATTTCTTTTTTCTGTTCAGCTTGGGTGATTTCTACTACTGTCTTCCTATCCATTGATCTGTTCCTCTATACCATCTAATCTACTATTGATTCCTTCTAGTAGATTTTTTATTTCAGTTATTATCATCTTCAGTTGTTTTTTCTTTATATTTTCTACCTCTTTGTTAAAGTTCCCATTCTGTTCATCCATTCTTCTCCAGAGTTCATTGAACATCTTTATGATCATTACCTTGAACTCTTCATTAGGTAGATTGCTGATCTCCACTTTCCTAAGTTCTTCTGGGGTTTTGTCTTGTTCCTTCATTTGCAAGATATTCTTCTGTTATCTCATTTTGCCAAATTATCTGTGTTTATTTCTATGTAGTTCGGTAGTTCGGTTATATTTCCCAATCTTGGAGTAGTGACCTTATGTGGGATACAACCTATGGGGCCCAGCAGCACACACGCCTCTGGTCATCAGTGTTATGTGCTCTGCATCACCCCTCCACGTGGGTTGCATGGGTCTTTCTGTTGTGGCGTATCTGACTACCGTGGATGTGACGGTAGGCAGGGCTGGGCCCCGACCATGTGGCGCCTACCAGAATGTTGGCAGCCACTGTACACAGCCCAGGGGGACCTGGGGCTGGTGCTTGCTTGCAGGTGGGCAGGGATGGGATCTGGGGCAGCTGGATACGGGGCAAAACTGGTGAACTGAGGATGTGATGGAGACTGTTATTCATGTATTCTTTCAGTCTTTAAGGTGGTGTCACTAATCTCTACCATTTCCCCTACCCCTGCCCCAGAATGAGATATTCTTACTTACTACCTTGGCTGGGTGGGGCAGTTTTGGAGCCTTCTACTTGGCCATCTCTACTGCAATAGATTTTACTCCACAGGTTGTACATATCTCTCTCCCCTAGGAACACCTGAGATTTATATTTTTCTACTCATTATAATAATTATTCCCACCAAGCTTTAGATGGTTAAGTGCTTCGATCATGCCTCTATTATTTTAGGATCCAACCCTCCCTACTGTCATCAGAGAGCCCAGTTCTGTAACACCATTTCCTACCATCAACCCTGGCCTAGAGAGGAGAGCCACCATTGAGCAGCTCAATGATGCTGGTGCCCATCTCAAGCCAGTAGTTGCCTGAGTACAGGGATGGAGGGAACAAGGAACTGCAAAAGGGCAGCAAACCTTTTAGGGGTAATGGAAGTGTACAGTATCTTGGTTGTCCTGGTAGTGGTGGTGGCACAGGTGAATGCATGTGTCAAAACTCAATGAACTGTATTCTTTAAATATATGTGATTCATTATATACAAGTTATACTCCAATCAAGTTGTTTAAATATGAAGTCTAATGGTGAATTTACATTTAAAATAAAGACTAATACAGAAAAATGAAAGCTGAACAAGAAATTATGAGGTGGTTTCCATTTAAAGATCAGCTTGTCTTCTATAATATGGTGAAAATTGGGGGGGTTTTTTAAACATATTTGATATTCTTTGTCAACTGTCACAAATACAGATTAAGTAAAAATTATTAACCTTAGTTAACAGAGTATAATATTTCATATTAGTTGTATTTAAGTTCTATGTGATATTCTAACCTTCTAAATGATATGCATGAAGGGAACGAATTATAATTTCCTCAAAATCTGAACTTATCAAAATTCAGTATCGGGCCTTGAGTTTGTGTCCTTAATGTTGGGGTCATATAAGATAGTGTTTACATAAAATTAAATTGATTATATTGTGGTAAAGTAACTTTTTATATAATTTTAGTGGTTTAACAGTTATGGAAAAAGGCTAAAAATCAGTTTGCTTGAATTTGTAAATCACTTGCCTGATGTCATAATCAATTTTGCAAAATCTTTAAATAGGGTTACTATTTCTTGATCTTTCAATGTTTATATGTTGACACACGGACTACTACTAAGAAAAAAAACCTGATTTCATGATGACAACCTAAAATCATTTCAGAGATGTTTAAGTCTTTCCCCCAAATTTATTGTCTTTAAAGTCCATTATTTCTGCCTAACCCATACCCCAAATTGTAATATTGGGTACTTATTTATTTGCTTAACAAACTGAATTTCCTTCTGTGGTACATAAGCCATTTTATCCCCAGGTTATTGTTTTTCCCCCATGGAAGTCAACATTATTATTTTAAAATTTATACTGAAAAGATAAATGGCATAAACCACCAAGACAATTTTTCCACTACATAAAAACTTAAAACTTCTATCTATAATAAGACCCTGTAAAAAGTGAGAAGAGTAGTTATGATCTAAACTCTAACAAGGAGGTATTTGCAATGCATATACTCAACAAGGGATTAACAGCCAGCGTACATAAAAACTTCCTACAAACCAACTTAGGAGACAATCAACCAAATAAAAATGTGAGCAAAATAGAGTATAGCACAGAGGAAAACCAAATACGAAAATACTCAATTTTTCCAGTAGTAAGGAAAATCCAAATTAAAGACATGAGATTCCATTACAACACCCGTGAATTTGGCAAAATATTTGAAGTCTGTTAATACTCAGTAAAGGATAGAAACTCCCATATACTGCCTGTGGGATTGTAGATTCATATTATCACTTTAAAAAGCAATTGGCAATATACAGTAAGGTTGAAATATGTGTAACCTGTAACACAATTCCACTCCTAGGCATATTCTCTATAGGAACGTCCATACACACACAAAATGAGACATATGACAAGAATGTTCATAGAGCATTTTTTGAAACAGTAAATAATCAACAAAAAATGAAGTTAAAGGACACTCGATGGGTTTTAAAGCACTGAAAATGAACTCATTATCAGAGATAAACCTCACAAAGTTGAGTCAAAAGCATGTTGCAGAAGTATAGGTACCATATACCATTTTGATAAGAATTTGACACAGTTGATCACTCCCTTCCTGTTTCTTTGCACATTTGGTTTTCTGAACAGACTCCTAGATTTCCTCCTAAATTGCTGACAAATTCTCAGTCTTTTTTCTGTTTTCTTATTTTAAGATCTGTTCATTTTGGAAGGTCATCATAATCTCTGTCCTTAGACATTTTCTCTTACGAATTTCCACTCTCTTGATTTTTTTCATGGCTTTAATGTTATCTATACACTGATTACTCCTAGATATATAGAGATATCTTTATTTTATATAGAGAGATAGATAGGAAGGTAGAGATAGATCAATCGATTGATCAATAGATATATAATCTCTGCATCCTAGGCCTCTTCTCTGAATTCCACATTCATGTATCCAACTAATGACATATCTTATTTATATTTATATGGTGTTCTATCCCCCCATCATCATTGACTCTAATTTTTGTAAAATCAGTGTAATTCCAACAGTTATAGTAATTATTCCCTCCTGCATATACTGCCACAATTTTGGTCACTGGGAGCTCCTCTGAGCTGGCTCCTGTGATCTTTGACATGACTCCATTAATCTTTGAAGCTCCTTGATTTCTGATACAATGGGATATCCCAACATCACCTTGTACTTTCCTTAACCCACACCTCAAGCCCACCATTTCCCTAGGGAGGAAAATGGTATTAGAGGACACAACCATGGTTCCATAGATGATTGTTGCTACTAGGGTGATGCTGCTTCTAAGCAATTTCAGTGGACAGTATTATATACAATATTTTACTCCTTTTAGTTTTTTTTGTATACATATATATATGTATCCTAACTTTCACTAAAATACCACATCATTGTTTCTTTAATATATTTATTGCTTTATCCTATAGCATATAAAGAAAAGAGTATCAATTTAACAATAGCAGATTACTTTTTAAAAGTTAAACTGCTGCCCAGCATGGTTTTTGTAGACATAGACAAACCTATTCTAAAACTTTACAAAAGGCACAGGCCACAGACTAGCTAAAAGAATTTTGAAAAAGAATAAAATGGGAAGAATCACTCTACCCAAAGGCAAGGCTCACTACATGGCTACAGTAATCAAGACAGCATGATATTGGCAGAGGAATGGACACACAGATCAATGAAACAGAATAGAGATCCCAGAAATAGACCCACATAAATATACCCAACTGATTTTTTACAAAAGGTACAGAAGTAATTTAATGGAGGAAGGACAACCTTTTCAGTAATGGTGCAGGAGCAGCTGGACATCTACAGGTTAAAAAATACAAAGAGACTCCACCTAAACCTCATACCTTATATAAAACTCAAAATGGACCACAGACTTAAATGTAAACAACTGTAAAACCTTGTAGGAAGAAAACAGGAGAAAATCTTCAGTCCCTAGGGCTAGGTGAAGAAGTCTTAGACTTAACACTAAAAATATGATCCATAAAAGAAAAAACTGATCAACTGGACAACATCAAAATTTAAGATTTTGCTTTCTAAAAGATCATTAAAGAGTATGAAAAGATAAGCTACAAATAGAAGATATTTGTAAACCACATAACCAACAAAGAACTGGTATGTAGAATATATAAAGAACTCTCAAACTTCAACAGGAAAAAAATCCAATTAGAAAATAAGCAAAAGACATTAAGAGACATTTTACCCAAAAGGTAATACAGATGGCAAATAAGCAATGAGAAGACGTTCAAAATCACTAGCCATTAGAGAAATGCAAATGCAAATTAAAACCATAAGATATCACTACACACTTAACAGAATAGCTAAAATAAAAAGATAAATTAGTGATTAATATCAAATGCTAGAAAAAAATGTAGAGAAACTGGCATACACTTTTACTAGGAATGTAAAATGGTATAGCTATTCTAGAAAAGAGTATGGCAACTTCTTACAAAACTAAATATATGGTTAGTGTATAATCCAGTAGGTGCTCTCCTGCCATTTATCCCAGGGAAATGAAAGTTACATTCACACAAAAAATCTGTTTGTGATTGTTCACATAATCTTTATTTGTGAGAGCCAAGAAAAGAAACGGAGAGAACCCAGATGATCTTTAATAGGTGAATAAAGATTGTGGTACATCCATACTTTGGAATACTACTCAGTAATAAAAAGGAATGGACTACTGATACATGCAACAACTTGGATGAATCTCAAGAGAATTATGGTGAGTTTTTTAAAAGCCAATCTCAAAAAAAAAAAAAGCCAATCTCAAAAGATACTATCTATTATTCCATTTATGTAACATTCTTGAAAGGACAAAATCAGAGCTGGAAAAGACATTAGCGGTGACCAGGTGAAGGAGGAAGGTAGATGGGTCTGTAAAGGAGTTGCCTAATTGATCCTTGCAGTAGAACTGTTCTGTATCTTGACTGTGATCACATGACTCCACAGATGTGATAAAATCACATAGGACAAAAAGGAGTGCACGTAAAACTGGTGAAATCTGAGCAAAGCTGGCGGACTGTGTCAATATCAATTATTTGGTTGTAATATTAGACTACAGATACATAAAATGTTACCTTTAGAAGAAACTGGATGAGGGAGGAATCTTCATTATTTCTTACAACTGGATGTGATCGAAAATTATCTCAATATAAAAAGTTTAAAAGATTCAACTACGGGCTTCCCTGGTGGCGCAGTGGTTGAGAGTCCGCCTGCCGATGCAGGGGACGCGGGTTCGTGCCCCGGTCTGGGAGGATCCCACATGCCGCGGAGCGGCTGGGCCCGTGAGCCATGGCCGCTGAGCCTGCGCGTCCGGAGCCTGTCCTCCGCAACGGGAGAGGCCACAACAGTGAGAGGCCCGCGTAACGCATAAAAAAAAAAAAAAAAAGATTCAACTACTAAGTTTAAAATATATTTATAGTTCTTTTTGTCCTTGGAATTCACCCCCACTACACAGTCAAAATTTTTATATTCTAAAGCTGCTTGAAACAAATCTTTTCTCCATGTAGTCGTATTACCAATTCAATAAGCAGTTAAATTTTTTCCATTTGTTTTCAGTATCAGGAATTTTTTGTTAAATTGAGTTGTGTGTGTGTGTTTTTAAACACACATACACAGGTAATGCATTACATGATTTAAGTTATAACTACATGGAAAAATACATAGAGAAGTCTTGTTTCCCTTACTGCCCCCTCCTTCTCACCCTTTACAGGTAACCGTTTTCATCAGTTTCTTATCCTTGTACAAATAAATATTTGCCTCCCCTTATTTTACTCAAAAATCAACCTACAATATATGCTATTCTTCATGTTGCTTTCCCCTCCAATATTATTTATTTTGAAACAATTTTTCTTCTCCTTATCAGTAATACATAAACAATGTCCTCGTTTAAAAAAAACACTATTATATTTTACTGCATGGATGTATCAACATCTACTCAACCAGTTCTCTTTCGCTGAACTCAGGTAACAAGTAGTAACATAATGAGTAGTGTGAAACTTATGAAATTTCATACTTATCCTGGTGTATCTATGGTATACATTTCTAGAAGATTGTCATATTTAAGTGTTAAAACATTTATAGTGTTGCTAAATGCTACCAAATTCTCTATAGGTGGTATACCATTTTGCACTCCTTCAAGAAATTGCAAGCACATGCCCAAAAGTTATTTTCTGTATTCTGTATATTCTGCATTTTTCTCAACTTGTTAAGAAATGGTTCATTACTGTAGTTAAATTTATTTTATTACGAGAGAGGTTGAACATCTTTTTAAACACTTAAGTGCTATTTGTACTTCACCATGTGATTTGTCTTTTCATGTCCTTTGCCCACTTTTAATTGGGTGCTGTTAATTTCTAGGAGTTTCATTTATATATATTCCAAATAATTATATAATACTCTATATAAACCATGTTTTACTAGGCTGGTCTCTTGATTAAAAGTGTTTTCAGCTCTAATGTGGCCTATTTTCATTTTTATTCAACAGTTCCTCTCTCTGAGGCTTTCCCACAAGGACCAACTCTGCATTACCCCAGACATTCTCCCCATCCACTGATCTGTACAGGTATAGAGACCTATATTTGTGGGATTTCAACAAGAGCCAAGTATCACTTCAGGATCTGAAGCAAACCACAAAATGTGTGCAAATGGGAAATGCTGTTGTCCTAAACTTTAATCATTTAGCCTATAATTCCATTTACAACCTGTCAATGTCAATCACAGCCACAAGTTAAACTGCACTTTTAAAGTAACCCAAGGAATACTGAACAAGCCATCCAGCCTTGTACAGTCATGTCTTCCCTCAGGGTGATTGTAGCTGTGGGGCACAGCAGGAAAGAACTGAAAGGACAAAAAGCCTGAGCAAAGGGTTGCTGGGGGGGGGTAAGAGAAAAAATGAACACTAAGTTATATTTATGTGTGATATATTATTAAGGTTTTAGAAACTGTGAAAGACAACCTACTAAAGAAGTCAAATGTCCAAGTTGCACTTGGGAGTTCAGTGGTCGGGAGGAATGCAAAGAGAGGCAGAGGGTGTGGAAAAGAAATTACAAGGAAGCAGGAAGAAAAACAACTTCCAGGAAGAATTAGAATCAAGAAGAAATAGAATTCAAGTATAATAATCTCCGGGGAGATGTCTCTACTATAAGATGAAAGCGAAGGAAAAGTTGTTATGAAGACATACAAGATTGGGTTGAGCCAATCTGTTTATTCTCTGATCACATTTTAAAATAACTTGTCCCAGAAACAGTTTCAGCACAGCATCAACATTTACTGTGTGGGAAATTGAGAGCTGGATTGTGGCATAGGCATTATCGCTCACCTGTTCAGACCCGCTTCTCAAAGTTGTAACTTAGAAATCATCACCCCAAATGCAAGTGCAGTGGGGTGATGGCAGGAGTGAATATACCTGGGTGTGTATGAACTGTTTAGGGAACATACCTGGGTATGTATGAGTTCTTCAGGATGGTACTAAGACTGATAGCCAGGAACCACCACCCACCTAGTCAAAAGTAACAGAAGAGTACAGCTGTGAAGCATTCCTCAAGAGCAACTCATCAGCCTTCAAATCATGGTAGAAAAAAGTCAGAAGGGCATGACCTACAGTGCTAACATTCCCAGTCATTATATTCCTAGGCAGCTGATCTATTAAGCTTATATTTATGAAAATCAATATTTTAATAATTATTTTTGTAGTACTGGTAGAAGAGAAAGTTTGTACTTGGTGGCAAGAGGATCTGAGTTCAAATGATGCTTCTGTCACTTACTGGCTGTGTGGACTTAGGCAACTGACTCAAGGTCCTAAAGGATCCATGACCTATTCTAGAAAAGGGGGATAATAATCACTATTACTGGGAAAATGAAAGTTATTGTGAAATGGAATAACACTTGACACGTAAGTGCTCATGACATGTACCCTGTCTTCTAGACCATTCTTTAAATTCATTCCTGATAGAAAAATCTTAGTCCCTTTTCTGTCTTAGAAAGTGGGCTTTGGCCTCAATATTGGAATAAATATGGACAATAAAAGTTAATATAATGAAGAATATTAAGGTACCTAAGGGAGGGGAAAAACCTATAATCTAACAATATAGAATGTTATAGACACAAAGTCTCAGACAAATGTTTGGTAATTATTTCTCTTATCTGTCATTAAACCTTGAGTTGGGTAGGGTTGAGTGGGAACAATATAATTTTTTGGAGGACACAATACAGTTTTACAACTTTGAATAGAATGTAAACTTTCAGAATCCTTCAGCATCAAATTCTGCTTTACATTTCACTAAATAAGTGAGAAAACTTATTTGGAGAGGGTCTTGAATATATGGCTGAGGGGCTTCAGTGGCAAACAGGAAGCCAGCAAAGATTTCTGATCAAATTATGACATGATTGAAGGTGGACTTTGGGAAAATTTTCTTCAACATTGGTAAGCATTCACTGAGCACCCCCACCAAACACAGGATGTATGAAGCAGGGCATGGGATGGATTGAAAGGATGGAGGCAGTTTGCAAGTCATCATAGCAGCAGGATGATCTTTCGAGAGTAAAGAGGGCAAAAGTAGGGCTAAGTTCTTGAGGACAATAAAGAATATTTTTTAACATCTTCTGTGGACTGGTGCTATAAAGATCCAACAAGAGAGCAATAAAGAAATGACAGTCTGTGCTGAAGAATCAGTTCATGTTAGGGAACCTACTTTGCACAGTAATGACTTCTCCAGGCAACTGTAAATAGATACACAGCAGATGAAGAGGGCAATGCTGCTTCTCAAGACTTGAATAGTCACAAGATTAGAAACATAAAATATGAAGATTCTGTAATAATTTAAGGAAATTGTTGATACTACCTTAATATCATACTATAATTAATAATGTTAATGAATTTAAAAATAATTTTTAAGGTAGCACTTCGGCATAGTAAGAATACAAAAATGATACGTGAAGAGGTTCTTTAAGTAGCAATGACATCCACACTAAGAACATTAAGATTATTAAGATTATTTAAATATAACATGACTAGCTGAGAAATAAGTAGTAAGTCAAGAACTCCTGAGGCTTGAGTGTTTCCCTTGAGGCTTACAGAGGATATAGTAATTCTTCTGTAAGTGTCTCTGCTTTGACATAGAGATGGTAAAATACCACTCGACTCAAAAATTTTTATGATTCACTGGCTTGTAAGGTGAGGCTTAGAGTGAATATTGGAAGGAGAGGAGGACACTAACATTTACTGAATACCTTCCAGGTACTGGTTGAAGTGCTTTACATGTATTTCCCCTAAACATACACCCACTCTTTGCAGTAAGTATTATTAACTCCAACTGAAGAAACCAAGGCTCAGCAAGGTAAGTAAATTGACGAAAATCACTCAGCTAGTAGGTGACAAAAGAACCAGAATTATAATCCAGGGCCTATGAAGCCCAAACTCCATGTTCTTTGTACTACACCAAAATAGTCAATTAAATTTAAGTATGGCCTTATAAAAATTTAGGTCAGATAAATATGTCCAACATAATACTGTATTTAAAATGAATTCTGAACATGCTTTACTCTCCCGCTTACAAGACAGTTACAAGACAGCTGTAGCAGATATGTGACCCTGAAAAGAGCTTCTCTTCAATGTGTCATTTTTATCCTTTTAGGAACTGCACCCAAAAGTTGTGCCAAACTTTACAATAACGATCAGGTTTACTGAGATGTTTATCCCAATGACCTGTCACCTTTCGAATGTTCAGTCCCTTCGAATGTTCAGTCTTTTAATCTTAAAAGAAAAGTGAAACTTAAAATCAAGAAGGTAGCCACCAGAGCATGTTAGTTTTTTACCAAATTCCCATTTTTGTTGCTAAAATATAAAGGCAAAGGAAATATCAGATGCAATTAGCACATATGTTCATCCCTGTGTGGGATGTATAATTGATTACATCAATGAAAATTGTATTTCAGCAGTACAATGTCAAGAAAGTTACTTCTGCAGAATTATTGCATTTATACAAAAAAATATATATATACCAATATAGGCAGCCAGTTTACCCAGTGGTATTAAAAATGTTTGATGTAGAGAAATGCCTGAACTACTTATATACAATATGCAACTATTCTTTCACAATTTGTTAAAAATCTTATAAAGACTAGTTACGTCATTCACTTTTCTACATTTTACTTTTTCATTAGACAGGAAAGTTTCAACCCAACATGTCATTTTTAAAGGAAAATAACTATACTTGTAGAGAACACTTAAATTCCTTAAGACTTTTGTCATTTTAGAAAAGAAAGCAACATTTTGTTTTAATGTTCTTTAAAATTCATTAAAAAGGAACCTTTCCTGAAATTTCAAGCACTGAGTTATTGAGGAAAACACATCTGATTTAATAACAATGATTATCAAATTATTCAGTCTCCAGTATTTTTGAAAAGTTGGCCTTTTTTTTCCACCTACATTTTAGTACCATACTTTGATTCTTTTAATAAGTTAACAAAGATTTAGAAAAATACCTAAAATATAGAAAGTGTTACTAAAGCTTCTTCTACTGCTTTCAGATATTTTGAGGGGAAAACTCAGAACTTGATAAATCTAATCAGCCATCTCTGAAAAATATTGTTCCACTGAAAATAATCTGTACACAATAGCAAATGCATCCAAGTTACAGGGAATTTGGCCTTCTCACATCCTGTTACTGTGATTGAAAAGTGGGCCGGGGGGGGGACCTTGAAGATGGCGGAAGAGTAAGACGCGGAGATCGCCTTCCTCCCCACGGATACACCAGAAATACATCCACACGTGGAACAACTCCTACAGAACTCCTACTGAAGTCTGGCAGAAGACCTCAGACCTCCCAAAAGGCAAGAAACTCCCCACGTAACTGGGTAGGGCAAAAGAAAAAACAGAGACAAAAGAATAAGGACGGCACCTGCACCAGTGGGAGGGAGCTGTGAAGGAGGAAAAGTTTCCACACACTAGGAAGCCCCTCCGCGGGCGGAGACTGCGGGAGGCGGAGGGGGGGAGTTTCGGGACCGCGGAGTAGTGCACAGCGACGGGTGCGGAGGGCAAAGCGGGGAGATTCCTGAACAGACGATCGGTGCCGACCGGCAATCACCAACCCGAGAGGCTTGCTGCTCACCCACCGGGGCGGGCGGGGCTGCGAGCTGAGGATCGGGTTTTGGTTTTGGACGGAGCTCAGGGAGAGGACTGGGGTTGGCAGCTTGAACATAGCCTGAAGGGGTTAGTGCACCACGACTAGCCGGGAGGGAGTTCGGGGAAAAGCCTGCACCGGCCGAAGAGGCAAGAGACTTTTTCTTCCCTCTTTGTTTCCTGGTGCGCGAGGAGAGGGGTTTAAGAGCGCTGCTTAAAGGAACTCCAGAGACGGGCGCGAGCCGCGGCTAAAAGCGCGAACCCCAGAGACGGGCGCGAGCCGCGGCTGAGGGCGCGAGCCCCCGAGACGGGCGCGAGCCGCGGCTGAAAGCGCAAACCCCAGAGACGGGCGCGAGCCGCGGCTAAAACCGCGGACCCCAGAGACGGGCGGGAGACGCTAAGGCTGCTGCTGCCGCCACCAAGGGGCCTGTGTGCGAGCACAGGTCACTCTCCGCGCCCCTCTTCCGCGGAGCCTATGCAGCCCGCCACTGCCAGGTTCCCGGGATCCAGGGACAACTTCCCCGGGACAACGCACGGCGGGCCTCAGGCTGGTGCAACGTCACGCCGGCCTCTGCCGCAACGTCACGCTGCCTCTGCAGCCGCAGGCCCGCCCCGCACGCAGTGCCCCTCCTTCCCCCATCCCCCAACCCCCAGCCTGAGTGAGCCGGAGGCCCCGAATCAGCTGCTCCTTTAACCCCGTCCTGTCTGAGCGAAAAAACAGATGCCCTCCAGCGACCTACACGCAGAGGCAGGGCCAAATCCAAAGCTGAGCTCCTGTGAGCTGTGAGAACAAAGAAGAGAAAGGGAAATCTCTCCCAGCAGCCACAGAAGCAGCGGATTAAAGCTCCACAATAAACTTGATATACCCTGCATCTGTGGAATACCTGAATAGACAAGGAATGATCCCAAATTGAAGAGGTGGAATTTAGGAGCGAGATCTATGATTTTTTTCCCTTTTCCTCTTTTTGTGAATGTGTACATGTATGCTTCTGTGTGAGATCCTGTCTGTATACTCTTGCTTCCACCATTTGTCCTAGGGCTCTATCCGTCCATGACTTTTTTTTAAAAATTCTTTTTCTTAATAATTAAGTTTAATTGTAATAACTTTATTATACTTTACCTTCGTTCTTTCTTTCTTTCCTTCCTTCCTTCCCTCCTTTAGACAACGAATCACCTCAAATTGAGGAGGTGGTCTCAGGGAGCAGGATTTATGATTTTTCCCCCTTTACCTCTTTTTGTGAAGGTGTATGTGTATGCTTCTGTGTAAGATTTTCTCTGTATAGCTTTGCTTCCAACATTTGTCCTAAGGTTCTATCCGTCCCTTTTTTTTTTTTTTTCTAAATAATTTTTAATTCAATAACTATATTATACTTTATTTTATTTTTACTGTATCATCTTTCTTTCTGTCTTTTTTCCTTCTTTCCCTCCTTCCTTCCTTCCTCCCTCCCTCCCTCCCTCCTTTCTTTCCTTCTTTGCTTCTTTCTTCCTTCCTTCCTTCCTTTCCTCCTTTCCTTCTTTCTTTACTCATACTTCTACTAATTCTCCCTACTTTTTCTCCCTTTTATTCTGAGCTGTGTGGATGAAAGGCTCTTGGTGCTCCAGCCAGGAGTCAGGGCTCTGCCTCTGAGGTAGGAGAGCCAACTTCAGGACACTGGTCAACAAGAGACCTCCCAGCTCCACATAATATTAAACGGTGGAAATATCCCAGAGACCTCCATCTTAACACCAGCACCCAGCTTCACTCAACGACCAGCAAGCCACAGTGCTGGACAACCTATGCCAAACAACTAGCAAAACAGGAACACAACCCCACCCATTAGCAGAGAGGCTGCCTAAAATCATAATAAGGCCACAGACACCCCAAAACACACCACCAGACGTGAACCTGCCCACTAGAGAGACAAGATCCAGCCTCATCCAGCACAACACAGGCACTAGTCCCCTCCACCAGGAAGCCTACACAACCCACTGAAACAACCTTAGCCACTGGAGACAGACATCAAAAACAACGGGAACTACGAAAGTGCAGCCTGCAAAAAGGAGACCCCAAACACAGTAAGATAAGCAAAATGAGAAGACAGAAAAACACACAGCAGATGAAGGAGCAAGATAAAAACCCACCAGACCTAACAAATGAAGAGGAAATAGGCAATCTACCTGAAAAAGAATTCAGAATAATGATAGTAAGGATGATCCGAAATCTTGGAAGTAGAATGGACAAAATGCAAGAAACAGTTAACAAGGACCTACAAGAACTATAGATGAAACAAGCAACGATGAACAATGCAATAAATGAAATTAAAATCACTCTAGATAGGATCAATAGCAGAATAACTGAGGCAGAAGAACGGATAAGTGACCTGGAAGATAAAGTAGTGGAAATAACTACTGCAGAGCAGAATAAAGAAAAAAGAATGAAAAGAACTGAGGACAGTCTCAGAGACCTCTGGGACAACATGAAACGCACCAACATTCGAATTATAGGGGTTCCAGAAGAAGAAGAGAAAAAGAAAGGGACTAAGAAAATATTTGAAGAGATTATAGTTGAAAACTTCCCTAATATGGGAAAGGAAATAGTTAATCAAGTCCAGGAAGCACAGAGGGTCCCATACAGGATAAATACAAGGAGAAACACGCCAAGACACATATTAATCAAACTGTCAAAAATTAAATACAAAGAAAGCATATTAAAAGCAGCAAGGGAAAAACAACAAATAACACACAAGGGAATCCCCATAAGGTTAACAGCTGATCTCTCAGCAGAAACCCTACAAGCCAGAAGGGAGTGGCAGGACATACTGAAAGTGATGAAGGAGAATAGCCTGCAACCAAGACTACTCTACCCAGCAAGGATCTCATTCACATTTGATGGAGAAATTAAAACCTTTACAGACAAGCAAAAGCTGAGAGAGTTCAGCACCACCAAACCAGCTTTACAACAAATGCTAAAGGAACTTCTCTAGACACGAAACACAAGAGAAGGAAATGACCTATAGTAGCGAACCCAAAACAATATATAAAATGGAAATAGGAACATACATATCGATAATTACCTTAAATGTAAATGGACTAAATGCTCCCACCAAAAGACACAGATTGGCTGAATGGATACAAAAACAAGACCCTTATATATGCTGTCTACAAGAGACCCACTTCAGAACTAGAGACACATACAGACTGAAAGTAAGGGGATGGAAAAAGATATTCCATGCAAATGGAAACCAAAAGAAAGCTGGAGTAGCAATTCTCATATCAGACAAAATAGACTTTAAAATAAGGACTATTAAAAGGGACAAAGAAGGACACTACATAATGATCAAGGGATCGATCCAAGAAGAAGATATAACAATTGTAAATATTTATGCACCCAACATAGGAGCACCTCAATACATAAGGCAAATACTAACAACCATAAAAGGGGAGATCAACAGTAACACATTCATAGTAGGGGACTTTAACACCCCACTTTCACCCATGGACAGATCATCCAAAATGAAAATAAATAAGGAAACACAAGCTTTAAATGATACATTAAACAAGATGGACTTAATTGACATTTATAGGACACTCCATCCAAAAACAACAGAATACACTTTTTTCTCAAGTGCTCATGGAACATTCTCCAGGATAGATCATATCTTGGGTCACAAATCAAGCCTTGGTAAATGTAAGAAAACTGAAATTGTATCAAGTATCTTTTCCGACCACAACGCCATGAGACTAGATATCAATTACAGGAAAAGATCTTTAAAAAATACAAACACATGGAGGCTAAACAATACACTACTTAATAATGAAGTGATCACTGAAGAAATCAAAGAGGAAATAAAAAAATACCTAGAAACAAATGACAATGGAGACACAACGACCCAAAACCTATGGGATGCAGCAAAAGCAGTTCTAAGGGGGAAGTTTATAGCAATACAAGCCCACCTTAAGAAGCAGGAAACATCTCGAATAAACAACCTAACCTTGCACCTCAAGCAATTAGAGAAAGAAGAACAAAAAAACCCCAAAGCTAGCAGAAGGAAAGAAATCATAAAAATCAGATCAGAAATAAATGAAAAAGAAATGAAGGAAACAATAGCAAAGATCAATAAAACTAAAAGCTGGTTCTTTGAGAAGATAAACAAAATAGATAAACCACTAGCCAGACTCATCAAGAAAAAAAGGGAGAAGACTCAAATCAATAGAATTAGAAATGAAAAAGGAGAAGTAACAACTGACACTGCAGAAATAAAAAAAATCATGAGAGATTACTACAAGCAACTCTATGCCAATAAAAGGGACAATCTGGAAGAAATGGACAAATTCTTAGAAATGCACAACCTGCCAAGACTGAATCAGGAAGAAATAGAAAATATGAACAGACCAATCACAAGCACTGAAATTGAAACTGTGATTAAAAACCTTCCAACAAACAAAAGCCCAGGACCAGATGGCTTCACAGGTGAATTCTATCAAACGTTTAGAGAAGAGCTAACACCTATCCTTCTCAAACTCTTCCAAAATATAGCAGAGGGAGGAACACTCCCAAATTCCTTCTACGAAGCCACCATCACCTTGATACCAAAACCAGACAAGGATGTCACAAAGAAAGAAAACTACAGGCCAATATCACTGATGAACATAGATGCAAAAATCCTCAACAAAATACTAGCAAACAGAATCCAACAGCACATTAAAAGGATCATACACCATGATCAAGTGGGGTTTATTCCAGGAATGCAAGGATTCTTCAATATACGCAAATCTATCAATGTGATAAACCATATTAACAAATTGAAGGAGAAAAACCATATGATCATCTCAATAGATGCAGAGAAAGCTTTTGACAAAATTCAACACCCATTTATGATAAAAACCCTCCAGAAAGTAGGCATAGAGGGAACTTTCCTAAACATAATAAAAGCCATATATGACAAGCCCACAGCAAACATCATCCTCAATGGTGAAAAACTGAAAGCATTTCCACTAAGATCAGGAACAAGACAAGGTTGCCCACTCTCACCACTCTTATTCAACATAGTTTTGGAAGTTTTAGCCACAGCAATCAGAGAAGAAAAGGAAATAAAAGGAATCCAAATCAGAAAAGAAGAAGTAAAGCTGTCACTGTTTGCAGATGACATGATACTATACATAGAGAATCCTAAAGATGCTACCAGAAAACTACTAGAGCTAATCAATGAATTTGGTAAAGTAGCATGATACAAAATTAATGCACAGAAATCTCTGGCATTCCTATATACTAATGATGAAAAATCTGAAAGTGAAATCAAGAAAACACTCCCATTTACCATTGCAACAAAAAGAATAAAATATCTAGGAATAAACCTACCTAAGGATACGAAAGACCTGTATGCAGAAAATTATAAGACACTGATGAAAGAAATTAAAGATGATACAAATAGATGGAGAGATATACCATGTTCTTGGATGGGAAGAATCAACATTGTGAAAATGACTCTACTACCCAAAGCAATCTACAGATTCAATGCAATCCCTATCAAACTACCACTGGCATTTTTCACAGAACTAGAACAAAAAATTTCGCAATTTGTATGGAAACACAAAAGACCCCGAATAGCCAAAGCAATCTTTAGAACGAAAAAAGGAGCTGGAGGAATAAGGCTCCCTGACTTCAGACTATATTACAAAGCAACAGTAATCAAGACAGTATGGTACTGGCACAAAAACAGAAAGATAGATCAGTGGAACAGGATAGAAAGCCCAGAGATAAGCCCACGCACATATGGACACCTTATCTTTGATAAAGGAGGCAGGAATGTACAGTGGAGAAAGGACAGCCTCTTCAATAAATGGTGCTGGGAAAACTGGACAGGTACATGTAAAAGTATGAGATTAGATCACTCCCTAACACCATACACAAAAATAAGCTCAAAATGGATTAAAGACCTAAATGTAAGGCCAGAAACTATCAAACTCTTAGAAGAAAACATAGGAAGAACACTCTATGACATAAATCACAGCAAGATCCTTTCTGACCCACCTCCTAGAGTAATGGAAATAAAAACAAAAATAAACAAATGGGACCTAATGAAACTTCAAAGCTTTTGCACAGCAAAGGAAACCATAACCAAGACCAAAAGACAACCCTCAGAATGGGAGAAAACATTTGCAAATGAAGCAACTGACAAAGGATTAATCTCCAAAATTTACAAGCAGCTCGTGCAGCTCAATAACAAAAAAACAAACAACCCCATCCAAAAATGGGCAGAAGACCTAAATAGACATTTCTCCAAAGAAGATATACAGAATGCCAACAAACACATGAAAGAATGCTCAACATCATTAATCATTAGAGAAATGCAAATCAAAACTACAATGAGATATCATCTCACACCAGTCAGAATGGCCATCATCAAAAAATCTAGAAACAATAAATGCTGGAGAGGGTGTGGAGAAAAGGGGACACTCTTGCACTGCTGGTGGGAATGTGAATTGGTTCAGCCACTGTGGAGAACAGTATGGAGGTTCCTTAAAAAACTACAAATAGAATTACCATATGACCCAGCAATCCCACTACTTGGCATATACCCTGAGAAAACCAAAATTCAAAAAGAGTCATGTACCAAAATGCTCATTGCAGCTCTATTTACAATAGCCAGGACATGGAAACAACCTAAGCGCCCATCATCGGATGAATGGATAAAGAAGATGTGGCACATATACACAATGGAATATTACTCAGCCTTAAAAAGAAATGAAATTGAGCTATTTGTAATGAGATGGATAGACCTAGAGTCTGTCATACAGAGTGAAGTAAGTCAGAAAGAAAAAGACAAATACCGTATGCTAACACATATATATGGAATTTAAGGGAAAAAAATGTCATGAAGAACCTAGGGGTAAGATAGGAATAAAGACGCAGACCTACTGGAGAACGGACTTGAGGGTATGGGGAGGGGGAGGGGTGAGATTTGACAGGGCGAGAGAGAGTCATGGACATATACACACTAACAAACGTAGTAAGGTAGATAGCTGGGGGGAAGCAGCCGCAAGGCACAGGGATATTAGCTCAGTGCTTTGTGACAGCCTGGAAGGGTGGGATGGGGAGAGTGGGAGGGAGGGAGACGCAAGAGGGAAGACATATGGGAACATATGTATATGTATAGCTGATTCACTTTGTTATAAAGCAGAAACTAACACACCATTGTAAAGCAATTATACCCCAATAAAGATGTTTAAAAAAAAAAAAAAAAAAAAAAAAAAGAAAAGTGGGCCAACCTTCTATGAAGTCAATTGGTAATGACTCAAGTTTTTAAATATGCCTCTCCCTTTGACCCAATAGTTCTATTCCCAGGAATTTAACCCAGAGAAACTCATACACAAGTTTCAGAATATATGTGAAAGAAAAATGTTCAGTGAAACACAGTACAAAATTGTAATTAGAAACAACCTAGCTGAATATCCACTGTAGATTAATTGACTAAATTGTGGTTTTTAAACAATTAAATGTTGTGGAGCCTCTAAAATGATCAGATAGAGCAACATGTTCTGATATGAACCAAAGTACATTATCTAGTGAGTGAAGAGTCAGGTTATAGAGCAGCATGTATATTATAGTTCTAAATTATATGTTCTTGTATGGATTGGAGGATACAGCTCAAGTTTTTAATACAAGATACTTCTGCACAGTGAAGTTAAAGGTGGGAAGTACTTTTTTTAGTATATACTTCTATATGGTACTAGCTACAATAGTATAAATTACTTTAATTTTTAAAAGTCACCCCCAATTAATTCAATTACTTTTAAATGAGGCAATTTTATATAATTTAGTGGTATTATGGCTATAAATTAAAGAAGAAAATCTCATTGTCTTATGATTTCATTTTGCGTTTCAGTTCACCAAGTCTGTGATATTTAACCTTTCCGCCAGCCACAGTATCTATTACTATCCAGGCGCTGGACAGTTCCCATGACAGTGTCTGCCTTAGAGAGTCCTGGATGAGGCCGCATTGGTTCCTGCCTATTTCAAACCTTCTCCCACCTACTCAGTTTCCATGAACTCCCCAACATCCTTTCACCAAACTCAATTTTTAGCCATGGCCAGTTCCTGTTATACTAGAATCCTGTTATACTTTGTCTTCAGAAGCTCCATGATGGTTTGAAAAAAATTCTTTAATTCCTCTCATTTCTTCTTAGGCCCTGAAAGAAAGGCTCCTGATCAACAAAAACATGATATTTATGATTGTATTTAAAGTTGTTCCTGGGAGATTTCAACAGCAACACTATTGCTGTTTTCCCTAGCCATCTCAATATGGCTAAGATTCCCAGAGAAGGTAAATACTTTGCAGTGGTACCCTGCTCTACTAAAAGACTTGTTGCCAGCACTCACGTCCACTTCCACACAGAAACTCCACTACTTGAGCAATGCCCCATGTCACTGAGACCCAGAGAAGTCACAAAATTAGAATGAGAACAGTAGGTGCTTAGAGAGTATCTTAGTGTCATTTATTTTGCATGTAAGCAAAACATTATTCCATATGCACATTAAAGAAGCCTCTCCACCAGATTTATCCTTCTATAGACCATAACTATTCCTTAAGTATATCACAGATCATTGTATGACAATAAAGTCCCCAAATGCCAACAACCACTCAAACATTTTTCTATTTCTTTCCTACAGTGTTCTTCCTCCATGACTTCTCTAAGCTCAGCTATTTTTGTTAGACATGGAAGGAAATGTGACACATAAAGAAATATAAAAGAGATTAAGAAATATTTTTGCATTCATTTAACACTACTGTGTGTCAAAATCTCTTGATGGCTAGTAGAGATGAGGAAAAGGCAATTTGTCCCAGCAATCTATAAATACTCCCTGAACTATTCATGTTTCTCTTTTCATCTAGAACGTGTTTCTACCCAAGATCAAGATTCCAATAATAGTATAAAAATAGCAACTAACACATACTGAGGACTTAGCACTTTTAGCACTTTTTAGGTACTAAGGTAGATATTGTATCAACATTTAATCATTGGAAAAACTTCATGAAGTAGGTACAGTTTACTATTTCTTTTACAGGCAACTCCACTGTTGGTAGAGAAACTTGTTGAGAATTGAATAGATTGTTGGTTTTTCCAATAAATATGCCCTTCTGGAATATTTAACTTATAGGCAAGCATGCTAATAAATACTTGTCTATCACTTTAATACAAATTTATCAGAATATAAATCTACCTGGCGTTAAAATATACCTGTTATATAGTATGATACATGAAATATGTTTCTGTCTTCAATGTATGTATCATCAATACTTGAAGAATCCTCATTGAGCATTGTTTCAATGAAGCAAGGTTATCAAGGTAAAAGGAGTACTATAATCAATTTTGGGTTTTAAAGTATTAAAGAGTCTAATTTGAAGAAAGGTTTGGAGGAAAAAGGTTAGCAAGTGTTTTACTTTCCACCCCGAACAAAGATGAGTGAGCTACTGAAAAAGGAAGAAGGAAGAAAGTTGGAAAACAAGAACAGAATAGACATTGGTGTACAGAGTGGTATACAATGCTCCCTCATTTAGGCCTGGATTGTGGGTGGGATGGGAACTCTTATATTTGGACACCCAAGAATAGAAAGCTGTGTATCTGGAGCTCTGCAAGAAAGAAAATCCACGATGGCTACCCCACGATGGCATCACCTAACACCCCAAGAAAAGCACAGGGGATCAGCTTAACCTGACCCATGCCTTTAGGCATATAAAAGAACATGAACACAGAGAAAGCTAGCAGGCAGGAGGGGCATTATAGATTGGGACTAAAACATTAGCTATCCATGCAAATGTAGAGATAGATACCAAAAAGTGAAGGTCATGACTGGTTGATTGTGCGTATCAGAAAGAGAAAGGAAAGGAACAAAGTGGATGCCTCTTCCTCCCACCGACACTGCAGCAATAGATTATTCCAAACACCTGCAAATCGACTCCAAGGCCAGAGAGGTACGTGAACAGGGTTTCATAAATCATGAAGTGATTAAGTTTTAAATCTGAAATGACTGATCACTGACTTTGATGTGGTTTCCACCCCCAAAAGACAGAAATCATTAATGTGATGTGACTGTATCTACCTGGATAAGAGCAGACTAATTTTTCTGGTACTGAGAAGGCAAGAAATTCAGAATAGAAATTAAACTCAGCTATGGGAAAAAATAGCTATAAATTTTCCATGCTAGATTTTGACATCTGCCAAGCCCGTAGCAGGTGATAAGAGACATCTAAAAGCTAAAGTTGCCTAATTCCAAATCTGTCCATTTCCACCACGTTCCCAGTGGCCACTGTCTTGGATCAGTCATCATTAACCCCTTCTCTGCTACATACTCTAACACAGGGATCTTGAGTTCTACATTCCCTGGATTTTTTGAAATTTGTTGTAGACACATCACAGCCTAAGTGGAAGGTATAGGGGAGAAACCAAAATTTTCCTTTGAAAAATGCCAATTTTCTCTTCCTATAGTACTTTTAATTGTTTGACAGAGAATCACTGCTAGTCCTTTCCTGAGTCTGTTTTACCAGGGAATTTACTGGCCAATTCTTTAGGTCCTATCTTATATTCCTTTGTGTTCTATAGTTTCTTCACTAGAAGCAGTAAGAACTGGAATTTCAGGGTCAAATAGCTTTCCTCAGCCAAAGTTCTCATCCCATCAAGTCATAATGAAAAACTTCAAATAATTCTTATTTTTATTTAAATATTATCATTACCTATATTGTCTGAATGCAGATGTAAATACAAAAAGCCACAAATATTTCTCCTTTATCTTCTTTCCTGTTACCTTCTCTTGATTTACTAATCATCTTCCACTGTTTTTACTCTTCCTAAGTCAGCTTATTTTCCTCCATAGGATGTAATTTAACAGCTTGTCTGGTCCTTTTTTCTGCCCTGCTCATATATCAATGCCTTCTTGTTCTGGTCAGCAAATCTTCTGCCAAGCATGTTCTCCCCACTCTTCATTAGATGTACTCTTTCTTTTGCCAGGAGCATTAGTTTAGTATCATGCATTATGGTCCAGAAAACTAAATTCTGTTTGACACCATCTACAGAGCCAGCTGTTCACTTTTCAGTTTTCTTTATTTTCCAAAGTCATGACCTTCAATTAGAAGAAATTAAAACCACCACCTGTGTTCCCAAGACCTTCAATTTCCTATGCAGGTTTCTAAATACATATACATTCTAGGGATTTTTCTCCTTTCATTCATATTTTCAACAATTCTAATTAAAAATTGTACTGGTGTGTAAATATCAAATGCTAAGTGACTTCCTATGGATTAATCAATAATGTTTTATTGTCATTTAGTCCTCAGTATCAATGAATACTGACATATTAATCTTTATAATTCATTTTACTTTCTAAAGAGAATCATTTCAATTATAAGAAATATATGGAATACATTTGAAGCAAAGAATATATATGAAAATATTTTGCAATTATATTCCTGTTAGAGTTCGGAGGAACTAATTTTTCAATGTTTTAAAAGTTTTAGGGTGTGTTTTTCTTAAACACATCCAAGACTAAATCTTTAACATGTTACTCTCCTCTAGTCAATGACTATCTGTTATGTTCACTAATTGCATGCCTTTATTCAAGCTATGAATTTCTACACAGATGAGATGAATGGTCCCATGAAAGATATGAAAAGCAATAAGCTTAACTTGACTGTTATTGAGTTAAGCTGAGGATAAGGGCTGTAATTCTGTTTTACCTTTTAAGGAAGACCAAAGACTTTTTCTACAACTTGAATATGTATTCAGGGAAAAAACAACTATGGATTTGAAAAGTTAAAAAATGATCAAAATCATCTTCAACAACGTGTTTTTGTATTTTTGGCACTCCTGTTGCCAGTGTGACACAGAACCGTGCAATTTACAAATGTTAAGTTAAACAGCAGGTTAGAGCTCTTGGGAAGTTTTACTGCTTACACTTATTATTGAATTAGTATATCCTAACTCCTGAAAGCCAAGGGAAAAAATTCTTAATAAGACACTTCCACAGGATTTGACATGTTCTCCTGTATACAGTGGGTGCTTTCTAAACCCATTCTGAGTCAGCACCTAGATCCCATTATCCCTTACAGTTTAAATATCAAACTCAAGCTCTCTATCCCTAGGGTTTACCGATAAAATACAAGGCACAGAGTTAAATTTGAATTTCTGAGAAATATTTAGTAGAAATATACCTCAATTGAAAAGGATATATTCATACCAAAAAGTATTTGTTTATCTGAAATTCTAATTTATCTTAGTATCTTGTATTTTTATTTGCCAAATCTGACAACACAATATCCCTGAATTACAGGAATTATTTCCATAGGTTCATTTTCATATGATCGGTTGCAACTCTGAATGTAGTCCTGGGCTCATAGTATCCATGAGTTCAGATGAGGCACCAGTATTGAGTTACTTCATAAGTTGCTTCATAAGCATCCATAAATTTTTGGATGGTGAGTTCTAACCCTGTAACCAGAGTGGAATAAAGGTTTTATCTTCCAGGAAAAGGCCCTGTGTCTTTATCTCCCTCCTTCTATCCCCCCAGCACCCTTACTCACTGGGGCACCCTTTCTGATTCTTAATAGAGCCATTCCAATGTTCTGAGGACCCCATCTGATTGTACTCTGGTTGTACATGATAATCACCTGGGAAACTTTGAAAATACAGTAACTCATTCCATACCAAAGTAATTAAATCAAAACCTCTGAGACAGAGTATTTGTTACTCACAGATGATTTTAATGTGTAGCCAGGCGAACTTTGCTACAGAGAGGGGTAGTGATATTCAAATTTAGTTGCAAATTCAAAGTGGGGGAGCTTTTTAAACATTCCTACAGCTCAGACTTATTTCATGAGAATATCTGTGGGTGGGACAAAAGCACCAGGTTTTTTTTTTAAGCTCCCCAGGTGAATCCAGCTACAGTTAAGAATCAATGCCCCATAGGCAGGCAGTGTTTCCACAGAACTTTAAATGTCTCATACCACCACCCACAGATATCCTCTTCTTTCTACTCTTCTCTTAGACAGTACAGATCTTAGCTCATTTTCTTTATCCCCACTCCCCCAACACCCCCCTCCAAAATTATTCAGAGTGGCATTTCTATCAGTGGCAGACTTTACTGAAGGTTTGGGGCATAGGGGTTTTATATTTGAGAGATACACACAAAAAAACTTTAATATTAGACATCCTTAAACCTCAAAGTTTTTGGTTACCCTGACATGTCTTATTTAATTTGCTCTTACTAAAGATATCTTGACCCATCAAATTCACTCACATTTTTATATAGGGCAACTTAGCCCTCCTCCACAGTGTCTGGCTATACACAAAGAATCTTTGAAGTTTTATTTTTTCTCTGTTCTTCCCACCAGTCTCTAGCATAAAAGAACACTGCACAAACACACACACACGCAAATCATAAAAGATGGTATCAATACCCCTATCGCCAGAACTGTGCACACACCTAGCCCTAAGAAAGCTGAGATGTTAATCAACCTGAACTTTAAGTGACATTTTTTTCAAACAGTTACATAAATAACTGTTGTGGGAATGAATGTAATTATAAAATGTGGTAATGAGAATACTCCATTGAATTCTCTAATTTCAAGGCAGATTTTAAACGTTTACAAACACTTGGTTACAAAAAGTCAAAGGACGTACAAACTCAGATTCTCTAGGTAGTAAACTTCTGTAAAAGCAAAAGTTAGAGAAGTGGTCAATAAATAACAATTGAAAATAAAATTTTTCAACTATTCCCACCAATTTATTTCTGGGCCATTCAATTTAAGCCTATTAAATATCTTTCAGTATTGTTTGTTTCTTTAATTATCATTTGTGGTTTTAATATTGTATATACATTTATTTTGCCTTCTCAAGGCTCACAGATTGACCATTTCTTTTTTATCATCCCAATTTCCCATTCATTCTCAAATTAGAAATGAATAATTAGGAAGTAAACACAAATTGTTTTTAAGTTGAGTAAATGCTTTAGTGGTACAACTTTGGTGTAAAAAAGTTGTTGAGTTTTCACATTAAATTTTGAAAAGGGATTTTGTTATTTAATAAGATCACAGTAATAGCTACAAGTTACAAATTAATTATCCTGCCTAACAAACCAAATAAACTTCAATGGCATACAATGTTTAATTTCATAAACCCACATCAGCTGGGGTTTGGCTTGTATAGGCTAGGACTCACTGGGATTGACTCTAAGTTGCAGGCTGTGTTCAGGTGTGTTCCACCAAAAGCTACCCAAGGCAAATTCCTCTCGTGATGAAATACAGGAGTATAAAAGCAAACTCAACTGCATTTTCAAGCTTTTTCTCACATTACATCCACCAACATACATTGGCCAAAGCATATAACACAGTGAAGTCCAAAGTCAAGAAACAAGTATACTACCCATCATAAGGTTATAATAGACATTAGTACTACTAAAAACAATTCAAATTTACCACACTATCCCAGATATTTTCATTTCTGGAATATAGGTAATATGTTAATATTTTTCCCCCTATATCAAAGCTCAGTGGGAACCTCAAGTCTTTCTCCTCTCTCTCACCTCTTATTTCTTCCTCCAAGATGGAAGAAGATCTCAAGTACAAGAGGCACTAGAGTATTGTATTAAATAGTATGGACTCTGGTATCCAAGTTTTAATCCCTCCTCAACTATTTCTTAGATGTCTAACCTTGGGCAACTTAATCTTTCTGTGTATTGGTTTCCTCATCTGTAAAATAGGGATAGTAATACCTACCTCATAGGGTTGTCATCAGGATTAGATGAAATAATCCATGTAAAGTATTTAGAACACTACTAGCAAACAGCAAGTACTCACAAGTTATCTACCTAATAGGAGGAGAAAGCAATTATAAATAGACTTGGGTCAAGGTTAAATGTTTTCATATCCCCCCCCCACTTTATCCCTTGGAGCATCTTTCTTCCAAGTTAATATGTATCCTCCTTCTTCCTACAATGGGTACTCTGATAAGACTGACTAGTCAAAGAAAGCTCCATTCCTGGAAAGCCCCACCTGGGGAAAAGAAGTTGGTGCAGTCTTCTTAAGAATCTGGAGCTCTTGTCCTAAAAATATAAAAGAAGTTCCTTTCTTTCATGATCCTTTTTCTAACTGAGTAGGAAAATATTCTCCAAGTAATTTCTGCATAGAATGAAAGCCATAATTTGAGCACTTACTTTGGGCCAAAAATTCTGCTAAACATTTTGCATGTATTATCTTATTCAATCTTCTCAAATATACTAGGATATGGATTATATTTTCACTACATACAAATGAAGAAAATTTAACTTGCCCAAGGATTAACAGCTAACAAGTGGCCAAAACTCAATTTAAAATAGATCTGACTCCAGAGCCTCTTTGAAACAGTAACTTTAGGAGTCCTTCAAAATTCTTAGAATATGGCATCTAAAAATATATATTCTGAAAATACAAAATAGGTATGAGATAGTGCTTTATATATAATCTGAGTATGAAGAAAAAAGATCACTTTGGCAGTTCAACAACTGATCCTTTTCCATACTTACCAAGGAGAACCAGGGTTGAAGCTCCCTTTCAGATTCTAGAACTTACCCAAAGGAAGCTCAATCAGGCAATCTAATTGTTTCCCAACTGAATCTTGCTTAGGGGTTACACTGGTAATAGGAGGTTTGCAAACCCCTGATGGAAACAAATCCCATATTTTACAGAGGCAACTAGTAAAGCCAAGATATGTACTAACCCATCTAGTATCACTCAGCTAGTAGTAAACCTGAGGTTAAAATTCAGGTCTCATATTTAAGATTAGAACTCAATTATACTGAGATTCTCGATTTTGAAAATGCTATAGCCAAAAAAAAAGAAAAAAAAAAGTACTCATTCCGTCACTAAACAATGAATGCTAGGACACTTTCTTCATCACCTCAGCTAAGAATGTCTTCCTGGCCCTTGCTCACCCTTCAGAATATTTCCGAGATAATATTATGACATCCACGGCTACCATAGATGACCACACAGCTGTGCACAACACAAGTTGATGGGGGCCTTAACTGTATACGGCATAATTTACACGGCACCCGGAGTTGTGCAACATAGTGATCCAAATGACATCTCGCTCATTCGATAAAAACTCAGATCACAGAAAAACGAGGGTTCTGATATTCCCTCCATCCATTCCATGAAATTTTTATCCTCTTTAGAAAAGGGGACAGTGCTTTTTCCTGGAGCATTTTTCACACTACAATAAGCCTCCATATAAAATCTGAAAATATCTTGTTACAAAAATGCAGGATAATGGCTTAGCTCCTGTTATCTTCTTTAGCTGGAGAGTGGATGCAAGTTCTAAGAGCCTGTCACAGATAATGGCAATTTCATATTAGCTCTGCTAAGGTACTCATAACATCCATCCAGTTTCAAAAGACTACAAAATCTTGTTACTTTCAGATTTATATTCTGCATTTTTATCAATTTGTAGGGTCTTCCAGCTATATTAGAGTGATATTATGGTCTGTATATGAAACAGAAAACTATCATCTTAAAATAGACTATAATATTGCACCTTATTACAAAATACAAGCACATTTTCTCCTAGAGACCATGGCTTACAATAATGACAGTTATCAATATGCAATTACTTTGGTTACCTTGGAACATACTGACATTCATTTATTTAATGATAATATAACACATTTGTATTCATTGAGGTAATCTGTAAATATGATTAAACATGGATGCCCATCTGATTCTAAGGGATAAAAAAAAATTCTAATCAGAGCTTTTGCACCACTAAAAATAGCTCATATTGAGAAAATTGCATTATGGCTTATTTCAAACACAATTGCAAATTATTATAAGGAAACAAAATCACAACTTGGATAACTGCTGTGCCTATGCGAGAACATTCATTCTACCCTATAACGGGACATTGGAACTAGACAAACAGGGCAAGTGCTTCAATTAACGCATCATTGATTGCTCAAGAGCAGTTGTCCATTTATCTCCATTATAGTAGATGGATGCAGAGAGAGGGTCCAGTTGTGTCTAAGGTATATTATTGAGAACATAATTGGAGATGATGCCATGGACTAAACTGTTTTAATATTAACAAGAATTCATTTGGTTGAAGGTTGGAAATATGGCTTAAAGATTCATATTTATATCAGGATTTTTTTTAATGCTCTAATTCATAAAGCTGTCTGATTAGGTGATCAATTAATACTCAGAGATTTATATCTGGGAAGCAAAAAATGTTGGGATTAAAATATACAAAAATGCCATAAAAAACCTCATTTTAATATAACTTAACTTACAATTTTTTTATACCTTAAAACACTTTGAAAATGTCACCAGAAACACATCACTCATTAAAGATAAGTAAAAAAGTTCTCTTACAAGTGGCTCTAATTAGTGGTCCTCCTGGAACTTAACAACAAAACTCTCTTTTTATTCCATGCCACCCACAATGTTGTATTCTCTCAACATTATTGTTCTTTATCACAAGCACGTTAGGGGTTCCCCTGTTCAAAAACATCAATCCTTCTAGGCAGGGTTTCCTACACCAGCAATAATTAAGATGCTTCATTGGTCAAAGAAGTCATTTTTCAGATAAACTATAAAGTTTCTTTGCTACAGAGATGAAAAATTATGTTCCATCTTTGTTAATAGTTTGAAAAGCATTCATATGTGATAGTCTTTCCAAATGATACTTTCACTCTAGGGTAGCAGGGAGAGGAGAGAAGTTATACATTAGCATGTGAGTTCCATTCAACTTTCACCAACAGAAAACACATCAACTCTAAAATTCACAACTTTACTAAGAAAGAATGACTCAGACTCACAGGAATAAATTTACTTGATATCTATTTCTCCAATCATTTTTTTCCTTTATCAGTATTTTGATTAGAAAGCCAGCATTTTGTGAAAGATTTTAAAGTGCTTAAAAACCAAGGTGTATGTAGAGTAACTTATTTCATTCTTTCATTTTTTAAAAAAAAGTTACGCCTCTGATTTCAAGGGAACAAAAATGAAATACACCAACTCCAGTCTAACTTGTGCACACGCACCAGAGTATCCCTGGGAAGGATAGGAAATAGAAGTGTGATCTGACCAGCCATCCTTCACCAGGCCATTTAATGGCATCTCTAGGTGGTAGATGATATGAACTGATATTCTCCATTTGCATTCCATTCTGCTGGCTGGAGATGGGGAAACTGTACTTCCCTCATTCTTTTGAAGCTATGTTCTCATTGTAAGTTAGGATGCATGAGATTTGGAAGGTAGAAGTGAAACAAGAGCTCTCTGCCTTCCCCTTCAGCTCTTTCTACTAGAAAGCAAAATTTTTAGAAATGTTGGGGTTTTTGGTCCAGTTCTCTAGTATCCCTTCTCCATCCTAGGGGATCAGAGGCTATTGCAGCTGCAGCGCCTTACTGTCAATTCTCGCCTCCTATCCCTGGATTACAGCTGCAGGGTGTGTCTTGAAACCACAACACAAGTGGAGGTCTTAAAAGTAGAAGTTCTGCTAGGGAGTCATTCCTGGCACTTAGTGTCCACTTCTTGTTAACATCTAGTTCTCTGTATTAAACCACTTCCTGCTGAAGATGGTGCATCATTTCTTCACTGATCCCTCACTGATGCGCTGCCCATTCTTTCAAAGAGCAAGATCATCTCAGAGGGGACTCAGCTGGCACCAAGTTGCTCTTTCAGAAAAAATGTATGTATGTGTGTATCAGAAGTTTACTTATATACCACCTATTTATAATACATTTACACATAAAAATTCAATATTTTAAATACATACATTATAGATTACAGAGAGAATGGAAAGGGTGATTGATTATGTAGGGTAAACTTTTCTGTATCTTTCAAGAAGGAAGAAAGGAAATTAGAAGTTTATACAGTAAAAGGGGAGCAATAGTGAGTACTTAATTTTAAAAAGTCCTAAAGTACTACTATATTACTATTTATAGCCTGTTTTAACTTGTCTTTCTTCCTAAGAATTATAAATATCTATATTAATAGATATAATACACTTCTGTTTTCCCACAGCTTCATTAAAAGCAAAGGTAAAACATTCACATTCATCAAAACTGAGGCAAATGACTTACCTAAAGGCAGTCATACAGGACCCACCCCCTGCTCTCATCCCATAGCTCACCATTGAACCAGGGGAGGGAAGCCTAGGTTCAAAGACGAGCCCTAACCTCTGCTTTCCCATCATCTGATGCTTGCACCAAGTACCTAGTGGTCACATCAACATGGATGTCCAGGATTTCCACACACTCCCACTACCACAAACTAGAAAGCATTTAAGGTTATTTTAAGAATTCCTAGGAAGTTGGATGGTCCAGAAAAGAATTTAAAATAATATTCTGATTTTCTTCATTTATAAGAGTCTGCTCCCCAAAGGTAGTATTACTAGCAAACTTCAGAAAATAAAAGCTGAAATATACTTTATCATCATTAATTTGAAATCCAGTTCTCCATAAAATTGATTCTAGAAAGGTTAAAGAATTGAAACTATGTAGGCTGGATTTTATTTATTCCCTGAAGAACCATTTCAGCCTCCGTGTGTCTCTGAATGTCTGCCTGTTTTTCCCATCTCACTCTCTTTCTCCTTGATATCTCTCTACCACTGCTTTCAGCTCTTCTCCCCAACTCCAAGTATATTTTCTGCCTTTCCCTCTCCCACTTTTTTCTTTATTAAATAGCCATTGTACAAAATTGAAATTGTTATTTCCTGTTTTATTTAGTTTTAGTCTCTAAAAGTAAAGGATTGAAAAGTTTTATAATTTTCTCTAAAAACACTAATTTTTCTGTATATCAGTAACTGTCAATTAAAAAAAAAATTCCCAGCATTTCTCAAAACTGCTGCCTCACATGAAATGTGATACTCATATTGTGAGCTTACTTCCACTTGGAATCACTCCTAACTGTAAAGGACTTTTTAAAAAAATAATTCTTACATCTAGAATATGAAATTTATATTTAGTTTTGGCAGTAAGATTTTTTTTAATCCAACTTTTTTTTAACATATATCATGACGGATGGATCATGATACAAATATCATTGTCTATAAATTTTTTAACAGCTTATTGGAGTATAATTGCTTTACAATGGTGTGTTAGTTTCTGCTTTATAACAAAGTGAATCAGTTATACATATACATATGTTCCCATATCTCTTAACAATTGATTTTTTTTCTTCTTCACTTCATATTTTTGCAGTGTATATTCTAGCAGGAGAAAACTTACAAATTTATAAATAAATATCAATTGATTAAAATTCCAGTTTCTCTATATGCTATAAGGATAATGTGACACACATAAGTATAAAACTTTTACATTTTAGGGCAACATCAGTGTTGTTTAAATAGATGCATTTTCCTTACAAAGGACAGATGTACTCATGAATAAATTGCATCCACATTATATTAACATGGCTTTGTTTGCAACCCAGCCAGTTTAATAAGAACTAGACAATAGAAAACAAAACCAGAAAATGTTCTGTAGGAAGAACAGTGGCTGTTCTAAACAGTCTAGCCTTATCTCTTCCTTGCTTCCATCTGAGGCTTCAGCTCAACTTTTATTGCTCTATAATTACTTTGATCTACTGGGTTTTACAAAATTAAACATTTTTAAACAGCCATGTCATATTCCTTTCAGTTTAATTTCAGCCTATATTGGTCGAATTCTGTCTCCTCTTTTATCATGCAGCACTTGGTGTGGAACGTGCTCAGATTCGACCTGGCAGAGTTAATTGCCAGCCAACACAGCTGCACCTGAACCTTATCAGCGACACAGCACTCTGTAGCAAAAAGAGCCCGACTGGGTGTCCTGATACCCTAGTAAAGTTTCCATCCTGAATGACCTTGAGCAAGCTCATCAATTCTCTGCTTCTGACTCTCCTCACCTGGAAAACAAGAATTGTTGGCTTGACGAATATAGAGTTCCTTGAATAAAAACAGTCTATTATTCCAAGACTTATTTTCCAAATGTCAGATATACCCTAACTGAAGGGACACACTCTGTAAAGGTGAAAGTGGCTTTTGTAACAAATACAAGTATAACCCAAACAAGTCAACATTTATGGAAGAAGCAAATGTGATCCAAGTATGGTGTTTGATGCCATGAAAGATAATCAAAAAAGTTCCTACCCTTGAGGAGGGTAAATCAAATTAAGGTTACAAGGCATTATGTTCATAAAGTAAGATTCCAAAAGACAGATTAGCAAGCACAGACCACAGGAGACAAAATGGCACGAAACGGTGCCGAGGAGAAGCATGAAATGTCAGGAAGATCTAATCAGGAAGGATTTCCTGGCGGTGTCTCTGTTCTGAGTGAATCATTGCAAGTAAGGTTTTTGTACTAGGAAAGTGTACTAGGAAAGGAAGGTAAAGAATTTGGGGCTCAGGAGGAATGTATGAAGGTACAGAGGCAAAAGAAAATATTTAAAGGGCAACAGTGCAGTCAATCATATATAGGGGTTTCTTCCCCTGCAGAGTTATGTCCTTCAGCACACCTGAGGCAACGTAACTGTAAACTCATCCAGTTAATTTATGCTGAAATCACATCAGCAGGAAAGGTTAGCTGTCTGTACTGCCCCTGCAGCTCTGATTCTCAGGCTCATTACAGCCACGGGTTTATACTCCCATGATATTAGACTTCATGATCCAACATCTCCCAGACACTTCCTCAGAACTTACCAGGTGGTATTAATTAGATCACATGTTGCTCTGCCTCCAATTACTGTTAACTTACTTTACATGTTACTTCTCTTACTAGCATTACCAAAAAGAGGAGACCCCCAGTCAAATACCTGCGGGTGACATCAACAAAAGTCACACTCAGCCAAACCCTCACCATTTAATGGAATTCCTACTGCTGTTCTTGCTTGCCTCACCTCACTTTTGTGGTATCAAGAATATAAACACTCTAAAGTTTTTAAGAGGCTTTAAAAACTGTTTTTCCAAATGTTTTCATTGGATTGAGTTAACCCATTCTATTTTTACTTACCATAACTAAAACATTTTCCACCTCTAATAAAAGATACTACTCTTTTGATAATACTATCCAATGAGGAGAAAGGTTCATATTAGAAGACCATAGAGAATCAGATATTTTTATCATTACAAAATATATAACAAGTCCATAATAAAATTTGCATTTGAGGAAATGTATTAGCAGCTATGGATGTAATAGATAGGTGCTGGTAAGTGAACAGATGGAGGCAAGTCAGAAGCCATTTCAGTCTTCTAGATATAAAATAAGAAGGCTCCTGCTTAGGCTGGGATGATAGCATGGAAATAAGAAGGCATAAACCTAACACACATCCACAGACAAATGTTAAAAGCACTTAACGATGCACCAAATTAGAGGTAGGAGTACCAAAGACATGTAAAGAGTTACATTAGAAGACTAAGAATGACGTCTAGGGATGCCATAGTTGCTAAGACAAACCTTGTTCCTTTCTTCAAAGAGTTTAAAAACTATCAACATATGGTTGTAAGTAATCAGTTTTTGTTTAAAGTGCTGCATTAGGGGAGTTCAAGTTATTATGGAACAGGAGACTCAAGCAGTTTGATACTTAAGGGAAGATCTGAAGGGTACACAGAAGAGGAGGTGGCAAGAGTAATGCATTCAAATGAGATCCATTTTCAGTGCAGTACTTCATTTGAGGTGTTCATAAGAAATCCAATTATTTTCAAACAACTCTATGCTAGACACTTTACAAATGCTGTTTCATTCAAGTCATACAGCAGTCCTACAAGGTAATTATTACTCCATTTCTAAACCCCAAAACTGCAAACACATTAAACACCATGGTGGCAAGGCAGGTAAGTACCAAAGTTGGAATTTGCCCCAGTAGGCTGCCGAAAGACCCTGCTTTGGTACATTAGGTGTTTTTCATTCTGAAGGAATTTATGTCTGTACTCACTCTCTTTGGCACTAGCTCCACTCTGAATAAACCCAATTCATCTCTTTGACAGTTCTTAAAATATTTAAAGACACAATTATGCTCACCAACACAGCTTTCAAGTTTTCACCACGTTGTAAGGATATATATGTTTGCATATTCTAATCACAAGAACTATTACCTTACCCACCACCTTGTGGCTTGTTTATTCTCGTCAAAGCAGTAATATCATTTTATACTGAGACACAGTCTGATTTCTGTTATGAACCGCATATACGTTTCTCAGCACTCCATCCAATTCCTTTTTTATACTCCACATCTCCTTTCAATCCCGTTCAACCTAGATTTCTATCTCTTTGACCCCTTATTATTTATCACAGTCCAAGTCACTTTGACATTAGTTATCAGTAAGTGTTTATCACAACACCCCCACCCCCACCTGTTCCTTTTAGCCCTCTGCCTCAATCTTTCATCTCTATTACCTGATAGTTTTTTTAGTTCTTTTATTTGCCTCACCAAGCTTCTCCATTTACTGTTTCTCTTATTCATGAGCTACCTTAAGGTTCTGCCCCTTCCTTGGGCTAAACTCCTACAGAATTGTCTGTGCCACAGCTAACACATTTATCTCATTGCGATTTTAGCAATTTTCCTATTAGAAAAACCTATTAGATTTTCTAGTACAAATCCTAATAGATATTCCATTAGATTTTCTAATAAGAAATCCTAAAATTTCTTATTAGAAAATCCAGAAGCAGTTTTCCTATTAAAGTAACCATTAATCAACACTGACTAAACACTGTAACATTTACAGGAGAGCAAAGTTTTTCCCTAGTAGTTCTCTCTCACACATTTCCAATTAAAACCTGCAAGTAAAAGCTTGACTGAAAACAGGTGAGCTTTACTAAAGAACACCTGTTTTAAGACTTGAGTCAAATGGAAAGCCCCCTTGTTACATTTGTTTAAATATGTATAACATTTTCTTTTCCTGTGTCTGAGATTTAAGGATCATTGGTTTGAAACAATAAAGTACATAAGTATCTTTAGGGAATTTAAGGAAATTTGTCAAATATCTGTGACAAGTAGGTATTTTATAATTTCTAAACATTGATTTCAAAACCACTTTCAGCTTGCAAAGACAGGGGTTTATTCTGTCCCACTGTCCATTAATGTTAATAGGAAAACATAATGAGCCTTATGATATGTGTAGGGGAGTGGAAGACTTTCAAACTGAGAGAAGACGCCGTAATTGTTTTGCTGCCTTTAAACTAGCAAAATCCACTAGATGGCTACACCAGTAAAAGTTCCTATGCGTTATATACAATATCACCAGAAGCAGTTTTCCTATTAGGTAACCATTAATCAGTGCTGACCAAACACTATAACATTTACAGGAAGCCAAAGTCTTTCCCTAGTAGTTCTCTCTCACACAAAACACACACACATACTTCATAGCACTTCTGAGGAGAGGGAGTTCTGACCCTAGAAAATTCTCAGGACACAAAGGTTATATCACTGTGACTATAGTTTTCAACAGAAGTGAAGACCAGAGGCAAGAGAGAGCATGGGCCCGTGAAAACCAACTGAGAATCACTCTTGAATCTATTTCTTCTATAATTTCTCTCCCTGGGCACTTATCGAGTCTTTTTCTCTACTTTAAATTTTATCTCATATGTGTGGTATAATAAGGTAGGCTTCAGACTCCTCTCTCTTTAGAGAGATCTCATCCCTGGAAGACGAGGGTGAGTAGAAGAGTACCATTTTGTCCCCTCTGGGTGTTCCTACCTTGTCAGATAAAGAGATGCTTCTTTTTCAGAAGTAACTGAGATCTTCAAACCTGCCTCCTCACCCTTCCCCTCAGAGGTTCTCTCATCAAGCTGCGCAGGGGCGAGAAGACTCACTACGCACACACAGCCCCGGCTTCCTTCTCGCCTTTTGAGCTGTGGAATACGCGGCCGCTCCTCCCACTCCTGCTCTTCAGTACTAAGTACACCTGAGCCTACAGCACCAATTTACAAAGTGGGACCCATGAGCAGCAGTAGTAGCAACACCTGTAAACTTGTTAGAAACGTAAACTGTCCTGCTGCATTCCAAGCCTACTGAATCTGAAACCCTGGAGTTAGGGCCCAAAAACCTGTGTTTTCACAAGCCTTCCAGGGGATCCTTATGCATGGCTAAAGTTTCAGAAGTACTGTTCTGGAGCAGTGCTTCTAAAATTGTAACATGCACATGAATAGCCTGGGAATATTGTTAAATGGCACACTGTGATTCTGAGATGGAACCAAGTTCTGCAGGTCCAGCAAGGTATCAGGTGACTCTAATTCAGTTGGTCTTTGGATAACCCACTTTTTCAGCTTTGGCTGAACACTGGAATCACCTGGAGAGCTTAAACACCATGAATGCTTGAGCCCCACCCCCCCCCCCCCAGATATTCTGATTTAATTAGTATAGTGTGCAGCCTGGGCATCTGGACCAATTTTAATTACAGATCCAGTTGATATTTCAGTATCTATGTCAATTTTTCACTAGTTCTAAATTCATAAATAGAATAATGTGATTGGTACCTTAAATCCCAAGTGGGGGGTTCATTGCGAAGAAGTTAATAGCATAACCTTACTCTACTGCAGTCCATGGAAAGAAATGCTGTTTTTCAAATTCATTTGACAATTACTGTTCTTTCCACAAGTGTTAAGACCTAAGATTTGCAAGGTCAAGATTAGATTATGAGCCTAGGAGAAAGGGAGCAAAGAGATTTCTCAGTCTGCTTTTTTTTTTTTTTTTTTTTTTGTGGTACGCAGGCCTCTCACTGTGTGGCCTCTACCGTTGCGGAGTACAGGCTCCGGACGCGCAGGCTCAGCAGCCATGGCTCACGGGCCTAGCCGCTCCGCGGCATGTGGGATCTTCCCGGACCGGGGCACGAACCCGTGTCCCCTGCATCGGCAGGCGGACTCTCAACCACTGTGCCACCAGGGAAGCCCTCTCAGTCTGCTTTTTAAAAGGAGGAGTCACAACACCCTTATGGTTTGTCAGGCTCATCAGTATAAAAGACTAGATAAGGGAATTGAGTCAACTCTAATGGGTAAGGTAGTATAGATTAGTGGAGTTTCCTCTGTGGCAGCTAGCCCTGAGTACCTCACAAGAAGGAGAAAATAGCAAAGTGATCACAGAGTTGGGAATCTTTATATTCTTTTGAAGACATGCCTAAGAATTAACATCTACTGAGAACCAATCCAGTAAATAATTGTCAGATGCCTACTTTTGGGCAGGTACTGGGGATAAGATAATGAAGAAAGGGAATTCCACTTCCAGATTGGTAGCCTAAGGAGGAGACTGGCAATCCTGCTTCCTAGCAAAACAACGATAACTGGTGAAAAAATTCTGTCTTTAAAATCTTTAAAAAAATTCTAAGTCTTTGCAAATTTTCCTAAGGACAAAGAGAAAATGAAGAAACACACATTTAAGGAAATCTACTAAAACTCATTAAGAACAGAAAGTCTATGACGTTTAAACAAATACTCACCCCCTCTCTCGCCAATAAATTAGATCACTTAGATTAATGGGCAAATTTTTAGAAAGATGCAAACTACCAAAACTGACTCAAGATAAAATAGAAAAAACTACCCACAGAAAAAAGTCCAGTCCTAGATAGCTTCACTGGTAAATTCTACCAAACATATAAAAAATTAATACCGGACTTCCCTGATGGCGCAGTGGTTGAGAATCTGCCTGCTAATGCAGGGGACA